>NC_136478.1:43162622-43762622 GCF_902686455.1 Sciurus vulgaris
AGGGAGGGAGGGAGAGAGAGAGAGAGAGAGAACACACAAGCACGTGTGCTGGGGCGGGTGAGCCCTTCCCCTTTCTGAGTTTCCCACCCACTTGCCGGCTGAAGGGCCTAGGGCTGCAGCTGGTCCAGGGGGCGCCCTCCTCACTGTATCAGGCGGGATGGGATGGACGTTCCGTCAGCTGGAGTTGGGGCTGCACGGCGTGGGGCTGCTGCGGAGCTCTGGGGCTGGGGGAGTCCCTGTGACCAGGGCTTACGTCTGAGCGGGCCTTAGGGGAGGTTGGGTGGTGACCAATCTCTGAGATTAGATCAGCACCCCGGTGGGACCAGGCCGATGCTGATCCCTGCCAGGTCTCCGAATCGGGAGCCTGCCTGGAGTTTTACTTGTGGAGCAGGGGCGCCAACCCTCCCCACCCTCTGCGGCCTCCAACTGTGCCTTTCCCAGCCTCAGTCCCTGAGGGTATTCCCACCTGCCTGTCCGATTTCCTGACCCTCTTGGGTTGGTCACGTGAGCCACCAGACTCTAAGGGAAAGCGAGTAGCAAGCCCCTCTGCTTTTCTGCCGAGAATTCCCCTGGGGACCATCTTCTCTGGGTCCGTTTCACTCGGGTTCTGCGGGGACGCCCAGGCCGCGAGGAGTCGCTTGCTGGCACGGTATGCGACGTGTGCGGCGACCTCCCAGGTTCCGGTGGCAGCAAGCTGCAACGCGGCCTCCCCAGGTGACTCCCAGCCTCGGCTCCCACGCGCCCGTTGAGAAACACGAGCGCTTTTCAAACCCCAGGTCACTGTGCAGCCTCGGGATCAGCTAAGTTCCGGCTGCTGCTCTGAGCCTCAGTTTTCCCATTGCATTTTTCTCTCCGTGTGATCATCCTCTCTGGTGAAGCATCGCCATGGCCGCCACCACAACCAACTCGGCTCCCGGGTGTTCTTTTTCGTTCTTTCTTCAATGCACCCGAATTTCCGAGTCCGCTGGATATTGAATTTCAGTGAATTCGCTGTTTCGCCCACCTCCCTGAGAAGCAGCCTCTCGCTGCTGAATCCTGAGCCACTGAGCAAGGGAAATGCAGCCTTCCTCAGCCCTGCTGTCTGGAATCCCCGTCCTGTGGGTCTTCTTCAGCATTTACTTCTGTTTAGCTTTTCAGTTTGGAGATTCATCATGTTTACGTGTTGCTGTGTTCATTCATTTCATTGCTGGGTAATATTCCCTTGATGAATACAGTGCTAGCGATTTAAACATTTTTTTTTTTTTCTGGTAAGAGAAAGGTAAGAATTTTGTTTGTTTATAAGCACATTTTCTATTAATGATGGACTTTATGACTGGATATAAAAGACAAGAGTTACAGTGTCATGCAGCAGGGCTGATTTAATGAATGGAAACAGAACAAATAGGTGTTTGAACAAGCCTGACATTCTTAACGGATTTTATTATATTGTTTGGAATGCTCTAAATTGATGAAAGCTTTTGAGAAAATCTTCAATTCCCAACCTCTTAAAAAACTGTGTTGAAATCAGGTGTGGTGGTGCACACCTGTAATCCCAGTGACTTGGGAGGCTAAAGCAGGAGGATCTCAGGTTCAAGGCCAGCCTCGGCAACTTAAAGAGGCCCTAAGCAACTCAGCAAGACCCAGTCTCAAAATAAAAAATAAAAAGGGTTGGGGTGTAACTCAGTGGTTAAGAGCATCTGGGTTCAATCCCAAGTGCAAAAAACCCCAAAACAACAATAAAACAAAAAAATAGTAACAAAAAACTGTGTTGAAAGGAAAAAAAATAGTAATGATAATAGTAACGAAAGAGCATGCTCAGCTCCTCCCCCATCCCCTCTGGCATCTGCTGATAAAGGATTCTCAGGAAGCAGAACATTCTTGAAATTCATCAGGTAGGGTATCTCTGGGGTAAAGAACCAACAGCATGGATCTGGTGCCTCTGCTCACTCTCCACAGACCATTTTTCATTCCTAAGGTGTAATTCTACGTTCCACGTGCACTTGTGAGATGAGGTAAACATTATGGTTACATCCCACACGAGTCAGGCTTAAAAGGTTTCTAAATACTGTGTGTGCACCAGAAATTTCATGCTGTGTCAAGTTGGCATCAGTATTAAGCTACTGGACTTGAAAACGAGATATTACAGATATTTACTGAAAACCAGTCTGAAACACTGACCCAGAAAGACCAGGCTGGAAATATGCGATTTCCTTGATTTAGGATGGTTGTATGTGTGTGTGTGTGTGTGTGTGTGTGTGTGTGTGTGACAGAGAGAGAGCTATACATTGTTTAAAACAAATATGTGAGAACCTTTTTTGTATATGCTGACTTTATTATGATAATTCTAGCTGAATTTTTTTTTAAGCAATCAAGAAGTAGGTTTATTGAAAAGAGATAGAGATACAGAGAGAGACTTCTCCAAAGAGAATGGGCTCCAGAGCTGGGAATCCTCTAGCTGATTCTTTATGAAGGATTAGGGGTATACATCTTCAGCAGTGCATAAAAGAAATAAAGTCTGTTTTTTTTTTTGGTACTGGGGGTTGAACCTAGGGGCACTTTACAACTGAGCCATATCCAAGCCTCCCCCCGCCCCAACCCTATTTTTGTGACAGAATCTGGCTAAGTTGCTTAAGGCCTCACTAAGATGCTGAGGCTGGCCTCAAACTTGTGATCCTCCTGCTTCAGCCTCCCAAGTTGCTGGAATTACAGGCAAGTGCCATTGTGCCCAGTGAGAAATAAATTCTGAAAAAGGCAATTTCTTGAGTTGAGGAAGGACTGTAATTCTGGGAAGTACTTCGGAGGGAATGGACAATAATTCTAGGATTATAGCCAAGAAGGACAGGAAGACTTCAGGAGACATTTCAGCTTGTTTTAGATTTTGAATGTAGAATAATCCACTGAAGTGTGATATCTGTTATCCTTTTCTTTGCAAGAAATTGAGTGACAGCAAATTTCTCTATCCTGAAGAGCAGACAGATTAGTTTTTTCAATGAGCTGTTTTTCTTCTAAAGCATTTGGAAGATCCCTCTTGTTTCAGAGTACTAGTACTGGAATTCCTCGTGACGGCGGTCTGTCTAGAAGATTATGTAGTTCATTCTGAGTTCTCGCATCCTGCTGCGGCATCTACCATAAACAACAGCACGGACTTCTCTGCAACACCACTCCCACCTTGTCCTCCTAGGTCCCAGAGCTTTATTGGGACATTACCTTTAGCCTCTTCATCATGTCAAAGCCTACTGTGGAGGCAGATGTGGTTGCGCACGCCTGTTATCCACTCAGGAGGCTGAGGCAGGAGGATCACAAGTACAAAGCCAGCCTCAGTCACTTAGGGAGGGCTTAAGCAACTCCGAGAGACCCTGTCTCAAAATAAAAAATAAATAAAAATAAAAAGGGTCAGGGAGTGGTTACATATTTAAGCACCCTTGGTTCAACCCCAGCACCCAAAACCAACACAACAAAAACAAAAACCAAGCCCACTGTGGGTATCACCTTCACTGAAGTGACCACAGTGGCGTTGACGAAGGTGGTCTTGGCTGAGTACCACAGCCATACGCGCAGCAGCTCCATCTCCTCCTTGTAGAAGAGTTAGAGGGACCAATCCAGTGGGTGGGAGGGGAGAGCCGTCATGCTGACCGCCTGGGGGCAGGATGGACCCGAGGGCAGGGAAATGGCACCTGCGAAGACTCCAGAGAGTGGCCCTGCCCCGCCCCCAGTGCCTCCTGGGTCCAGCTCGACCCAGGTGGACAGGTGCACTCTGTGGCAGCTGGAGCCAGCTGATTTAAGCATCTTTAAAAAAAAAAAAAAACTTTTATTTATTCTAATTAGTTGCAGTAGAATGCATTTATACATTTTGATAGAGCATACATACATAGAGGGTAATCTCTCATTTTTCTAATTATACATATTGTAGGATCACATTGGCCATGCAGTCACACGTGTACATGAGGTAACGCCATTCCTTCCCCCATACCCTTTCCCCTCCCTTCACTCCCATCTACCTAATATGAAGTACCTCTATTCTTCCCTGTCCCCTCCCCCCCACATACTATGGATTAGCATCTGCATATCAGAGAAAACATTCAGCCTTTGGCTTTTTGGGTTTGGCTTATTTCATTTAGCATGATATTCTCTAACTCCATCCATTTACAAGCAAATGCCAGAATTTCATTCTTCTTTAAAGCTGAGTAATATTCCATCCTATATATATTTATATATATCGTATATTTTTTCTTTATCCATTCATCTGTTGAAGGGCATCTAGGTTGGTTCCATAGTTTAGCTATTGTGAATTGAGCTGCTATAAACATTGATGTGACCATGTCACTATAGTATGTTGATTTTAAGTCCTTTGGGTGTAAACTGAGGAGTGGGATAGCTGGGTCAAATGGTGGTTTCATTCCAAGTTTTCTGAGGAATCTCCACACTGCTTTCCAAAGTGATTGCACCAATCTGCAGTCTCCCCAGCAATGCATGAGTGTACTTTTCCCCCCACATCCTCGCCAACATTTATTGTTGCTTGTATTCTTGATATTTGCCATTCTGACTGGAGTGAGATGAAATGTTAGAGTACTTTTGATTTGCATTTCTCTAATTGCTGGAGATGATGAACATTTTTGATTGAAGCATCTTAATGTTAATGGCTATTTGAGTTGTAGATTTCTGGTTTATAGTTTTTATATGAACTTTTTTTTTTGTAGCCAGGTGTTACCCACTTCAATGCGAAACTTGATCACAAGAGTTCAAAAAGGCATAGAAAAACCAATGAGTTTTAATTTCATTACAAGTTTTAAAGTCTGGGACTAGTTTTGAAAACCTTATATACTAATTTCAGCCCAGGGTTATTTCGCTTAACAACCAAACTGAAAATTACTACCTGGGAACATCAATGCAACAATAAGGTTTAATTTGAAAATGCATGTGACAAACTTATAAAGTTAATAATCATGGTAAGGGACAAAGTGACAGATGCCTCACTTGAGTTTGAAGGAAATGCTGCTTTATATGAGGGCCAAGGAGAAATGAGCAAACAATTCTGCTTCAAAATTTTGGCACAGAAGTAGAAAACGAGAAAGCCTTTATCACAAATGAAACTGCAAAACCTCAGTGTGTTACCCTCCATCCAAGAAGTACCAAATGTTAAACTGGAGCCAAGCCGGGACTTGAACGTTTAATGCTCAGCTACGCAACTCGTGAAGCATGAGCATTTCAGATGTCGGAAATCAACCATAGGCAAGCTCTTTAAAAACAGGAATTTTCTACAGAGAAAATATAAAACAAGGCAAACTTTTCCATAGAAATCCATTGTTTGGATTTCAGCAGGGTCCCTAAGGCTTTAGGGGTTCTTTCAGGGTCACTTGACAACAATGACATCTCCCCAGCTATTCACACCTTCCCACCTTTCAGCTCTCCAGCTTCTGCGCACATTGGCACCAAGTCCCAAGGGGAGGCCTCGTTTCTGCCCTAGCATCTTGCAGGCACACCACTTAGTGTTTGCATCATTCTTTTGCAGGTGGCGGGGTGTGCCAGGGATTGAACTCAGGGGCATTTGGCCACTGAACCACATCCCCAGCCCTATTTTGTATCTTATTTAGAAACAGGGTCCCACCGAGTAGCTTAGTGCCTTGCTTTTTGGTGAGGCTGGGTTTGAACTCGCCATCCTCCTGCCTCAGCCTCCTGAGCTGCTGGGATTACAGGCTTTCTCCACTGCGCTCCACTGTTTAGAGAATTTTTGACATGAAGTCCAGCCATGGCCTCTGTGACATGGAGGTGGCTATTTTCTGGGAAACTCCCAAGTCCTTGGCCTGAACTGTTGTCATGACTTCTCACGCTCCCTCCAGGTAAGCCTCCAGGACTCTTGGCATCGATGTTCCCCTCACTGAGAAGGGCACGACGACATCTGGAAGCCCTGCTGCTGTCTCCAGCTCCCTCTGCTGGAGGCAAAGTGATAGTTCATTGCAAAGACTTGGCAGAAACAATGATTTAAAAACATTTTTTTTTAAAAGCACCTTTATTTATTTTTATGTGGTGCTGAGAATCGAACCCAGTGCTTTGCACATTTGAGGCAAACGCTCTACCACTGAGCACCAGCCCCAGCGCAACAGTGGTTATTTACAAATTCATTTCTGCACACATTGACTTAATTTAAAATCCGGGATTTTCACAATTGCACTCCAAACTCTTTTTGAAGGGTAGAATATACAGTAATGCTAAAGGATTGTATTTCATGTCTTTTTGTATAAATGTATTATGCACACATAATTGTGTGCATCAAGAGTAATCTGTGCCTGTACTAATATGAAATAATGATCCCATCAATATTTGATAGCAAACTATAATGCACCAATAAAAAGGTGGGGAAAAAAGAAGATAGGAAATTACATGAGTCTTAAAAGTAATTTGTAATTAAAAAATAAGCCAGGTGTAATGGCACAGCCACTTGGAAGTCTAAGGCAGGAGGATCACAAATTTGAGGCCAGCCTTAGCCACTTAGGGAGACCCTGTTTCAAGAAGAAAAGTAAATGACAAGGGAGGTAGCTTGTTCAATTCCCAATACTGGTAAAAAATAAAATAAAAAGTAAAATGCCTCAGAAACCTGCATTTTATTGACATTGCCATCTTTCCACAAAATAATTAATTTAAAAATTCATCAATATTGCTTTAAATGAATGAGAAAAAAAACCCTGCTTGTGTTCCTGAATTTTCATTAGAGAAAAGGACCAGATACATCTGTCACACTTTTTAAATTAAACAGTGATTAGCTGAAGCTCGCATCTCCACACCCTGGTCCACCTGCTCAATGTCAGGTGGCATTTGTGCCCTTCAAGTGTCCTCCTTCTATTTTGGTATAACTATCATGAGAACTGAAATTTTCAAGCTGAAAAAAGAATCGTCTAATTATGGATCAGTGCATGGCAGCCCAAGCAAAGCCCTTTTACTATGATTTCCAATTTTCTGTTTGATCCACACTGCAGGGAGAAAGGATAAACCACTGCTAGTCAGCTTTCTGTTATTGGAATAAATGCCTGAGATTAAATAACTTATAAAAAGGAAAGGGTTGGGCTGGGGCTGAGGCTCAGTGGTAGAGCGCTTGCCTAGCATGTGTGAGGCACTGGGTTCCATCTTTAGCACCACATATAAATTTTTTAAAAAAGAATAAAATAAAGGTCTATCAATATCTGAAAAAAATTAAAAAAAGGAAAGATTTATTTTGGCTCACAGTTTTAGAGGTTTCTGTCCACGATTGGTGCTAAATCATGGTGGGAACTATTGCAGAGCAAAGATGCTCACTTCTTGGTTGAAAAGCAAAAGAGAGAGAGAGTCTGGGGTCCCCTTACCCTCTTCAAGGACACACCCTCCATGGTCTAAAGAGTCTCTCTAGGTCCCATCTCATAAAGGTTCTAGTACCTTCAAATAGAGCTGCTCTGGGAACCAAACCGTTAACACATGGACTGTTGGGAGACCCTTAAGATCTAACCTATAGTAACCAGCATTTTAGTATCCAGATTTTTTTCCCCAAGAGTTCATAAAAAATATTCCTAATAAATGAGGGCTTTTTTTTTTTTTTTTTTTTAATAGTACTGGAGATAAAACCCAGAGCCTTGCACATGGTAGGCAAGTGCTCTACCACTGAGCTACATTCCCAACCTAAGATATGAGTTTTAATCCCCACCTTCTTCCTCTCTTTCCTCCTGGTTAATTTGGAAATAACAACATTTGCAACTTTCATCGCTGTTAATAGCTACATGCAACCAAGCACCTAGATTTTTTTTGTGGTCCTTAGGATCAAACCCAGGGCCTCAGGCATGATAGGCAAACACTATACCACGGAGCTGCATCCCCAGCCCTCAAATACATAAATATATTTTGGTGAGATATTTCAAATACCTGTTGGAAAAAGGCACCTCAGAAATTATAGTGGTCGGGCTGGTAGAGCTCAGGTGGTAGAGTGCTTACCTTGCAAGCACAAGGCCCTGGGTTCGATCCCCAGCACCGAAAAAAAAAAAAAAAAGAGGAAATTATAGTGGCCTTACTCTTGCTCCATTTAATGGCGATGACTGCTCCGCTGAGGTTCCCAGCTTTTCCATTCTCTCTTGGAGAAACTTCTGGAAATTGGCAGTACCCAGGATCCTATCTTCTACTGGCTGAGTGCAGTCAAGGGTGAACTTTGGAACTACTTCTTTTTATTTTCTTTCCCCCTCCAATGCAAGTTTCTCACAGGTGCCAGGGTAAGGGACACACTCAGCCCGGCCCAGCGAAGGCAGCCTTGTGGGCAGGAAGTTCTAACTTCGGGCTGCCTGAACTCTGGAGAGGGAAGCAGGCGATCATGCCTGGATAGTGCAACCCCAAGAAAGCCTCCGGTCGTGGGACTCAGAGCAGCCTCCTGGCTGTTGTTCTGTCAGGAGGGTGATGTGCCCTGACTCCCCAAGGAGGGAACATGGATGCAGACACGGAAGTTCTGTTCTTTTTCCAGAACTGATTGTATCATTTAAAACAAAACTGTGGACGCCCTGGAAGTCCTTATCCACTTTCTTGGCTCCGTGAGTCATTCTGGTGAATAATCAAACACGAAGGAGTCGTGGGAACCCCCAGATTTGTAGCTAGTTCGTCAGAAGTGTGGGTGGTCTGGGGTTCTATGTGTGGCTGGCATCTGGAGCGAAGGAAGTCTTGTTGAAGAGTGTTCTCTCTCTTTCTCTCTTTTATAATATTTGTTTTATTAATTTGTGTGTGTGTGTGTGTGTGTGTGTGTGTGTGTGTGTGTGTGTGTGCGCGCGCGCGCTGGGGATTGAGCCCAGGGCCTTGTGCTTGTGAGGTAAGCACTCTCCCAACTGAGCTATATCTCTGGCCCCTGAAGACTTCTTAAATCTGCTCTGATCTGGAAAGTCTAGCACTAACTCCGTGTAGTTAGTGTCAGAATAAAAATTCAGTACTCCTGTTGGGGGTGAAATATCCATCACTGTGTGTGTTGGGGTGAAAGGCTTGGTGTGTGTGTGTATGTGTGCAAACTGAGTTGTGTGAGTGTGTGAGTCGGATGCCTCCAGGGCAAAGAGCCCACAGGGTTGATGCTATAGGATTTGGTGACAGTCTCCAGGGATGTTCCCCCAAACCAGACTCTTGGGATGACAGACCTAGCTCTGAGGGACGATGGGAGGGAGGAAGCACTCACTAAGTGGTGACACCTGGGGACAGAGCACTGTGGAGGAGGCTGATGAAAGGACCTGTTAGGGCTGCCAGGCGGCCCAGCCCCACTAGTCTTTCTTCCTACTCTGGTCCCCAGAGCACAGTGGGCATCTTCCCCAAGCCTTCCACAGAGGGAAGGTCCTCTGAGGGTGGAGAGGGCCAGGAGGCTCCCTGAGGACACAGGGCCCTCTGAGCCTCTCTGTCTGGGAGGACTGGGCTGGAGGCCGTGGAGGGGTGTGCTCAGCAGTAGAGTCTGTGTGCCCGTCCCACACTAATCATCTGTGCAGAGCACCCACCTGTCCCTTCCCATGGCCCACACCCAATACACACACGTGTCCATCATCGCGGTGCAGCTGTGGTGGCACCTGTGTCACAAACACCCACTGCATACACTTGGCACACCTGCTCACACAACTGCCTCACAAACTCCTCTACACCTGCCTGAGGTTACCTGCCTCACAGGTAACTTCACCTGCACAGCACCACCAGGACCCACACTGTGCTATGCCAACGTTGGGAGCAGGGAAAAGCCTGCACCCTCAACTTGGAGCACCCTGGGAATGGTGGTGGCTGGAGGCCAGGGAAGTCACGGTGCTCGTGACCTTTACCTACTCGTCTTGGGTTCCAAACTCTGGGGAACGCGGTGATCATTGCATTGAGCCAAGAAAGTGGAAGAGGACTTCCCTGCTCTGCTGGCTGTGGCAGTCAGCTTTGTGTTGAAAATACCTGACAAGAACAACTAGAGGGACTGGGGACACTGCTCAGTTGGTAGAGGACTGGCCTCGCATGCACAAGGCCCTGGGTTCAATCCCCAGCACGGCAAGAAAAAAAAAAAAGTAGTACAGGAGGGAAAGGAGAAAGTGTATTTTGGCTCACCATTCCAGAGATTTAGTCCCTGGTCAGCCAACTCCATTTCTTGGTTCCAAGGTGAGGCAGAACACCATGGCAGGAGGGTGTGGTGGAACAGCTCATGGCAGCCAGGAAGTAGAGCGAGCAAGGTGAAGGGGCCACACAGAAGGTGACCCCTTCTAGAGTATGCTGCCAGTGAGCACCACCCCAGCCACATCCCACCTGCCCATATCACCACCCAGTCAGTCTTTTCAAACGAGGGTGGGCTGATAGTCCAATCATCTCACCTCTGGACACTCCTGAATTAACACCGGAGCTTTCCGGGGACACCGCATATCCAAGCCATAACTCAGGTCCCACCTGGCTCTCAAGGAGAGGTGGACATGGGCCTGAGGGAGGGTCACATTCCCAAGCTGTGTGAATCCCAGCCAGGAACTGCTATCCCTGAGGCCACTCTGGAATGCAGATCCTGCCAATACAGAATCAGGCTCCTTCCCTTCTACTTCCGTTGAGTTGTCCCCACTCAACCCAACTCTGTCCTTCACACCCTCCATTTCTTTGCCTGTTCTTGACTTGTGAGGCAGAAAAGTCACACTGACCTTGGGGAGAGAGCTCCCTCGGCTGGGTTGCTAGTGGAAGAAATGGACTTTCCATGGCATGGACATGGTGGTAGCTGGGCAGTGGCATCTGGGAGACCCGGGGAAATGTCCTCCAACATGCGGTAGGTCCTGCAAGTCAGCCAGCTGGAATTTGTTCATGAGGGTTCAGATTCGATTCTCATGAGGACTCTATTGGGAGTTGGTTTAGAAGCCATTCATGTTATATCCTGGCAAAGAATTTGTCTACATTTTGTCCATGTCCCAAGACTTTCTGTGAGATTAGGGCCAGACACCTGTTATCTCAGTGACTTAGAAGTCTGAAGCAGGAGGATCACAAGTTTGAGGCCAGCCTCAGCAATTTAGTGAGAACCTGCCTTGAAATAAAATAAAGGCGCGGAGGAGGTAGGGCTCAGTGGGAGAGCATTCCTGTGTTCAATCTCCAGTACTCAAAAGAAAAATAAGACTTTGTGAGGCTGAATTCAAACATGATGGGCTAATGAATCTGATAGAGTCAATTTCAAGGCCGCACAGTATTCAGGCGGTGGCATGATCTTTACCGTCCCCATTTTACCGGTGGGCATTCTGGTCTTCTGAGCTCCCAGCAGAGTGCTCGTTAGTCCCTGCTGACAGCGTTCCAGCCCCTCTCTGTCTTGTGCCTTCACATTTCACTCTCCTGCAACCCAGTTCCCAAGGCTTCCGAACCACTGGGTCAGGCCTAGCCATCAATGACCACGATTCCTGGGTTAGGACCCATTTCTGTGTCAGCTCTTGGTCATTGTGATCAAAATATCTGACAAGAACAACTCTGAGGAGGAAAAATTTATTTTTGCTCATGGTTTTAGAAATCCCAGTTCATTAGAGAATATTATGCTACGTGAAATAAGCTAATTCTAAAGAACTATAGGCCGAATGTTCTCTTCGATATGCGGATGCTAATTCACAACAGGGTGGGGGAATAGAGGTATTTTGGACTGAACAGAGGGGAGTGAAGGGAGGGGAGGGGACGTGGGGGCAGGAATGATAGAGAATGAATTGGACATTATTATCCTCTGTGCACACACGATTACGTGGCCTGTGTAACTCTACATCATATAGAACCAGAAGAATGAGAAGTTATACTCGAGTCATTTATGTATGCTGTGTCAAAATGCATTCTACTGTCATGTATAACTCAGAACAACAACAACAACAAAAGAAATCTCAGTTCAGGCTCAGCCAACTCCATTGCGGAAACATGGTGGAGAGTGTGGTGAAGGAACGCTGCTCAGGGCAAGGCAGCTGAGAAGGAGAGAGAGGAGAAGAAGAAGAAGAAGGAGGAGGAGGAGGAGGAGGAGGAGGAGGAGGAGGAGGAGGAGGAGGAGGAAAGAGAAGAGAATGGAAGGGGCCAGGGACAGACAGAGTCTCCAAGGCCCATTTCCTCTGGCCATCCCTGCCCCACATACAGTTACCACCCAGTAGTCTATTCAAATTATGAATCCTTCAAAGGGATTAACCCCCTGAAGAGGTCAGAGCCCTTATGATCCAGTCTTTTCACCTCTGAACTTTGCTGCCTTGCCTAACACAGGAGTTTTTGAGGGGACATTCCAGATCCAAACCATAACAATATTATAGTGAAATGATTATCATAGTCACACAAATCACCCTATCCATTACCTTCCTAACTTTAGACAGTTTAGATTATGGGACAGTATCCCATCAGCAGGTGAATTGTGACTGAAGATGGAGCCCTTGAATGATCCGCGAAGAGTCTGCATTTCATTCTGAGGAAGGACAACCAAGAGTCCTTGAGGTGTTTGGAAACACCATTGAGATGGGAGGTTAGGAGCGATTACTCTGGCAGCTGAGGTGGGTGAGCCTGGAGGGAGGATTAGTTGTTATAATCCAGGTCAGAGTCAACAAGAATGTAAAATAATCTGTACATTGTTTACTCATTTCTTCATCAAAAATTCAAGATGTCCTTGGATGCAAGCCTTGTGGGAACTTGGGAATGTAGGTAAGATTCCATTCTAACACTGAGAGTGACTTTGAAGCAGATTATCCCTAGATCATACCATGAGGGCATTACCCGCCCTCGCATTACACTCACATAACTCAGAGGGGACTGAAGTCATAAAGGGCTGAGTTTTTGCCTTCATAGTCCTGTACCAAGCAAGAGCCCAGAGCCCAGATGAGGTGCTAAGTGTCCTTACTTCTTGTCTTTCTGTTTCAAATCAACATGAACCTCAGCTGTGACTCTATCATCTACCATCCATCCATCATTCATCAATCATCCATTCATCCTTACTGTCCACCTATCCATCTATCCTGTTGTCCTTTCAGCTATTTAAAGTCTATAGCATACAATTAATTTCGCCAGCTGCTACTGGCGAAATAAAATCCTTTTCTACCCCATCTCTCTACATCAATCATTCTCCAACATTTCTTTGAGTCTCAAGACCCCCTTTATTCTCTTAAAAGTGATTGAGAATCCCCCCAACTAATATTCAAATAGGTTTTGATCTCATGGGACCCCTAAAAAGATCTTGGGGACCCTTCAAGGACCATGTAAAACACTTTGAGAACTACTGATCTATATGACACACACATATAAGTAATCTTATACAATTTTAAAAAGTTTCTTCTGTAATTTCCATTTACTTGTAATCTGGAGTTGGTCACTACATGTGCCCATTGACCATTACGTATGAACAGGGACACCCAAGGGAAATGTATGGGTGTCAAGCATGCTCTCCTGCCTCCATCGTGTGACGGCAATCCTACCTCTCCCTGATGACCAGGGTCAATAAATCCTCAAAGCTGGTGACTCTTCTGTCCTGGTTCCCAGATATTGGAGAACAGATGTCCAGGCAGCAGCCATAAGCTTCTACACTTGATTTTATGCAAAAGCATGATAAGTGGCTCAGTCATAGCTTTTAATTTAATTAAATTCTTTTTTTAAAATATATTTTTAGTTGTAGATGGACATGATACCTTTATTTATTTGTTTGTTTATTTATTTATTTATGTGGTGCTGAGGATTGAAGCCAGTGCCTCACACATGCTAGGCAAGTGCTTTACCACTGAGCCACAACCCCAGACCTGGAATTTTTAAAAAAATTTATTTGTTCTTTTTAGTTATGCATGACAGAAGAATGTATTTTGACATATCATACATACATGGAATATAACTTCCCAATCTTGTGGCTGTACATGATGTGGAATTACGCTGGTCGTGTATTCATAAATGAACATAGGGAAGTTATGTCTGATTCATTCTACTGTCTTTTCCATTCCCATTCACCCTCCCTTCCCCCATTTCCCCTGTCCAATCTGGAGAACCTCCATTCCCTCTCCTGCCGTCTATAGCAAGTCAGCATCCTCATATCAGAGAGAATATTCAGCCTTTGTTTCTTTTTGGGATTGGCTTATTTTACTTAACATGATAGTCTCCAATTCCATCCATTTGCCATCAAATGCAGATAATTTTATTCTTCTTTATGGCTGAGTAATATTCATTGTGTATATGTACCACATATTCTTTATCCATTCTTCTGTTGAAGGGCACCTTGGTTGATTCCATAGCATAACTATTGTGAATGAAGCTGCTATAATTCACAATACTTTGATGTGGCTGCATCACTGTAATAGGCTGATTTTAAGTTCTTTGGGTAAAAACCAAGGAGTGGAATAGCTGGGTCAAATGATGGTTCCATTCCAAGTATTCTGATGTATCTCTACACTGCTTTCCAGAGTGGTCGCATCAATTTGCAGTCCCAACAGCAATGTACAAGGTACCTTTCCCCCCACATCCTTGCCAACATTTATTGTTACTTGTATTCTTGATATTTGCCATTCTGACTGGAGCGAGAGGTCTAGAAACTCTAACCTTGCAGATGCCAGAGGTGTGGGGGTAGGAAGCAAATGCTCCCCATGGTAGTTAACTAGGACTGAAGGTAAGACTTTTGCTTCCTTCCTTACATCCCAGACCCATGTACTTTTTCTTTTGGAAACTGTGGTAGGCATAATAGTTCACCATGATACTTCAGGTCTGAGGTATCAGCATCAGCTCAGATCCTGTGTATAATAGTCCTTGAAATATTTGAATATTCACCTTTTCCCTGATGCAATTAGCAGAGTAAACACCAAATGTCTCTTTGGGGAAGAAGTTGGAACATTATTGCCACTATACAATTGCTATGTATCACAGGGTCCTTTCTTTGGGGGATGGGGTATCTTTTTGGGACCCTGGGTCATAAAACTGGCTCAGACTTGAAAACAGGAAGAATAATTGTGGAGTTTTTAAATTGAGGTGACTCTCTACAGTCTCCTGAACATCTGTCTTGATTCCTTTTACTGGTAGAAGTTAAGTAGAGCCCTTGTTGCATATATATATATTTAACCTTAAGAGTGCTGTGTCTTATCCATCATCTCTGTGTTTTTTTTTTTTTTTTTTTTTTTTTTTTTTTCTTTTCCTTTTTTGGTCCAGGAAATTGAACCCAGGCTTGCTTTCCCACTGATCTGCATCCCCAGCCCTTTAAAAAAATGTTTTATTTTGAGACAGGGTCTTGCTAAGTATGTCAGGGCCTCTCTAAGTTGCTGAAGCTGGCTTTGAACTTGTGATCCTGCTGCCTTGAGTCTCTTGAGTCACTGGGATTACAGGTATGCACCACTGTGCCCAGTACTTCGGACCTTTTTGTGGATTGGAATTAAATGGCTGTCTTTCTTTTCTGATTTGCTCTCCTACCATTCCACTCCTTGAGTCAGGTACACTGGTCATTCTTTCAACACATTAAACTCTTTCTACATCACACAAGGTTCTCTGCCCCCCAAATCTCTTCCTGTTGGGCTGCTTCATGCTACTCAGATCTCAGTGGAAGTGTTATCTCCTTTCAATTGGTTCACCTGAACCAATGCGATTTTCCAATCCACTCTATCATGTCATCTTGTTTTGTGTTCTTTATAGTTCTTTCCACTCTTACAATTTTTTCTGCTGGTTTTTGACCATTTCTTCAAGTTGTGTACGAACTATCTTGTTCTGTACTGTGTGCCCAGCTCTGGAAAAATGCCTGGCATGTGGCAGTGGACATTCCTTCACTTACTAAGTTGATGGGTGGGGAGTGGGACAATGGTGTCTAAAGTGGGGTGAATTCTGGGAAGATGGGAGAGGGTGTGGCCTGAGAAGGAAGGTCCTCAAAAGTATGACATAAGAGGAAATGAGGGCTAAGAGTTAATAAGGAGAATGATTAAAAGAAAGAAAAGGCATTTCAGGAAGTAAAAGTTGAAGAGATTGTTGAGAAGGTAGAGTCAGCAAGCGGAGAGATTGAGGCTGGATAATAGTGAGGTTAGATTCTGGCAAGCCTTATCTGCCTGCCCGAGGCATTGATCTGCATCTTCAGGGAAACGAGGAACTCTTGAAAGTCTTCAGACAGCAGGACATGGCCAGGTGATGATTGAAGAGGGAGCTAGACTGGCGGAGAGATCTAGAAGGAGTGAGTCACGGGTGTCCTGCACCGAGGGCATCATCAAGATATCGGGACTGGTTGCATGTAGGGAGGAGGGAGAGAGAAGAGTCAAGAGCAAGAAGAGCTGGCAGAAGATGGTGAGACTACCACTTGAGAGGTCCAAGGTACCTGTATGCAAGGGTCTGAGGTTTTGAGAAGAGAAGAGCCTTACCTGAGGGTGACAAACTCATTTGTATTGACCCAGTGTTATAGGGATATGGCCGCATGATGTAGACTCCCTGGCCCCAGCTCAACCTCAGGAACCACAGCTGAGTTCCAGGTCTTTGACGTGAACTCTGTTGTCTGCAACTGAATAGGCTGTGTTTCCCAGTTTCCAGTATCGGGAGCAATGGGGAGCCTTGGGTGGTTGGATGATGAGTCAGTGGTTGGAGAAGAAGGGAAGGAGGCAAGGAGGGTTTGGCAAGAGCGGAAATGGTGGACTGGGTTAGGTTTCATTTCCTGAACTCAGAAAGCAGACACTTCTATCCTAAGTCTGTTTAATTGTTACTCAGTCATTAATTTTCACACACACGTGTGCCTAGTTACACACTGCACATACAGATACATCCAACCTGGAGTGGACCCCAGAACACAGAGCTGAGCTGTTTACTGGGATCTGTGTAGTTGTAGGCGGAGCCAGGTCAGGAGCATGGGGAGCCCCAAGGAAGGGTGAAGGACAGGTGGGGTGCAGGAGTTTTCAGAATAGAAGTGAAAAAAAAAAAAAAAAAAAAAGAGGAGAGCATTCTGGGCTGGTAAGAATTATCTTCTTTTGGAAAAGGAATAAAGTAAGATTGTGCCCTCAGTAAAGGCCTTCCCTGACCCAAAGTTACCACTCAGTCCCCAGGTCCTACAGGAGTTCCTTAAGATTTGTCCTTTACTTTGGGTTCACAGGCTTCGGTTCAGAGACAGTATGGATTGTGATACGCAAGTGTGACTGTGTGACTCCATGTAACACACTTTTTTTTTTTTTTTCAGTACTGGGGATCGAACTCAGGGCCTTGTGTTTGCAAGGCAAGTACTCTACCAGCTGAGCTATCTCCCCAGCCCGATGTAACACACCTTTATGCACCAGAGTGGGCAGTGTGTGCTTATGAGGTTGGGGTGTGTCGTTAACACCTTTCTATATGACCGCATGTTGGTGTGTGTTTATGAATCAGTCAGCTGACCCACTGACTGGTCCCCTGTGCACCTGGTTCTCTGCAGGGCAACAGGGTCAGAGGTGCTCCCTCAGGAGTGCATCTCTGGGTCATAAGCTGGAAGAGGTGAGGCATGAAGGTCTGCTGGGGTGAGTGGGAATGTTGTACGGTCCTGGCATCCTGGGATGTGGTATTCTGCTCAGAATGTGGGAAGAGGGACAGGAAGGCACTTGCAGGGCCACAAGCTCTGGGACTTGAGGAGGTACAGTGTGTGCAGACCCCCCAAGGTTGTACTCAACATCAGCTTTCTGTCCACAAGCCTTTGCTTCTCCAAGATATTGGCATAACAGGGCTGGCGCTTGAGTTTGCAAGCTGGGCTGGTGCTCAGCAAACTCTCATGTCAAGTGCCTTTGGTCCAAGCTTCAGCAATATGCACAAATAACTGACAGAAATCCCGGCAAGCATCCCCTGTGACTGATGAGAGAGGTGGGAAAGCAGCAGAGGTCAGAGTTAAGTGAAACCCTCCATTACCAATGTCTAGAGCTGTGGAGGGGGAGGCAGAGAGAGGGAAGGAGCAGGGCCACACGCCTTTCCCAGCGTTACTCTCCTCCTTATTCAGCTGGAGGCTCAAAGTCAGAGTCAGCAGAACAGTACACAGGGCAGGTGCCAGCAGAATGGCACACGTGACAGTTGTTAGCAGAACACCTCACAGGAGTCACCAGCAGCAGGGTACACACCGTGCTCATCCACAGATCAGCACATGCGCAGCTAACATACGCAGAGCAGCAGAATCTGGTCCCGGAAGGTACAAAGAATGGGGCCATGGAGTGGGCTTTGTGCATATCTGAACAATGTGTATGTTGCATGGGCACTCACGTGTGTGTGTGTGTGTGCAAATGGGAGTCAGGGAAGGTCTCTAGAGAGGCCCGAGTGTGTGTGCGTGCGTGCGTGTGCGTGTGCGTGTATGAATACGTATTGTGGGGAAAATGGTACAAGAATGTACATCTTGGAAAATATTTGTAAGCATGGTGTCATATAGAATCTGTCTCCTAGTCAGGGCTCAACAAATATTTGCTAAATGAGTTTGTATGCATGTGACAAAGAGGTGAGTGTACTGTCTCTTCACACGGGTGTTTCCAGGTAGGCTTCTGGGCTCATGTGCGTGCTTCTCTGTGTGTTAGGAGGGAAGCTGACATTTGTACACGGGGTGCCAGTGCTGCTTCTCATAGTGCTTTTGGCCCTACTTTCATCAAGGACCTAAGGGACTTGGGCCAGTACCAAAGATACTCAGTGAGCTGCTGGAAATTTGCCCAGGAATCCTCTGGCAACTCCTAGATGGGGCTATGCCACATAATCTGAGTATGGTTGCCTGGAAGGGGCATTAACTATCACTCTGGGCATCCAGAGAACTTCTAAGCAGTGCCCAGGAGATGAGCCTCTTAAAGGATGTCTAAGACCAAGTAGTGGTAAATCAGAATCCTACCAAGACTGTTGCGGGGCCCTTGAAACCCTGACGTTTCAGATGTTAAAGTTTGCATTTGGTCTGGTCCCTCCTGACCTCACTCATCTCCCTCTTCGTTCACATCCTGTGGAAAGCCATGTGCTCATGCTGTTTCTTTGGTTACTCACTGTACTGCTTGGACAATTCATGTTTCATGATGAATCCTACCATTCTCGTTGAGCTGGGGCATTATTACATTATGTCAGAAAACTAATGTATAACTTCAAATACATGTTCATGATATGTGATCTCAGTTTATTTCACTTGTCCTCAACCATTAAAAAAAAAAAAAAAGCATCCTACATTGCTCTGTCCCACACATTTCCAATCCTTCTCTTAGCTTCCAGCACAGACGCACATTTAATCATGAAGCTAATGAAGCATCCATTTAGGTGCCCCAACTCGCAGAGGACATTTCACTTGCCAGAATGGGACACGGCAATATGTTTACATGATTGTATTTTTAAAATTAAAAAATAAGATGTTTAAGCACAATCAGTTAAAATTGCTCTCTCTTTCCTTATTCTAAGTTACTCTTCGCATTTTATCTCTTTATAAATGGTATTGAAGTATTTGCAGGCCCGTATATTTTTAGTAGTGGAACAATTTATTTGTTTATAATTTATTTGTAATAGAATGTACCCATTTTAGCATATGCTTTGATGAGTTTTGAGAACTTTTTACACTGATAAAAATGCAGCAAAATCAAATATTCAATATTTCCATCTTGTCCCCATATGAATGGACAAATCCTACAGTATATGATTTTGATACTCAGCTCCATTTGTTTACCTGAGTTGCTATGTGCAGCAATAGCTCAAACTTTTTTGGCTGCGTTTCTTTATTTTGGCTGTAATTCGTTATATTGACATACCCAAATTTATTTATTCAATCACATGTAGATGGATATTTCAGGGGTTATTTTTGGTTATATATATTTTTTAAAATGATGGTAGAAAACAACATCTATTCACTTATCAAATTTTAGGTATGGAACTGGGACTGGGAAGAGCCTGTCACATGTGAGACCTGGGCTCGATCCTCAGTGCTGCATATAAATAAATAAATAAATAAATAAATAAATAATAAATAAATAAATAAATAAGTAAAATAAAGGTTCATTGACAATGAAAAAATATTTTAAAAAATTTTAGGTACAGAGCACTGTATTAGTACCACATTAGAACTGTAAGTAGAATGTCGTATGACGTATCTAGAACTGTTTTTGTAAGTTCATATGCCTATACTCATGCTGCTGACATTTTTCAGTCTCTCTGGACTTGGATGGCCAGCCTGCAGCTGGACTCCTCTGGGTCTCTTTTAAGTTTGGGCCTTCCCCTCAAATCTTAGGTCTTTCTCTGTTTTCTTTTTTTCCCCCTTATTGGACTACACCCAAAGGGTCTAGATCTGCCTCTGACTTACTGAGAAATTTCTCCTGTGGGAAGCCATCCTTATTTAGCAGAATCAGTCTAGGTTGAGCCATGGGACATAGAGGCCTGGCTTACAGCCACAGAGGTCTGTCTCAGATTGCCAGGAAGCATGTGGCACTGTGTGAAGTGGTTCCCTATCTCCTTCTGGAATAGTCCCCCTAAGAGAATGGCTCCCCTCAACTCCACCCTATCCTGTCCATCTCAGAAGAAGCTCCTCCTGCTCTTGCCCCCTTTACCTGTGTGTCTATAAATAAAAGAGAGTTGGGCAACTCCAGGTTGATTTTAGAGGCCAAAGCAGGTCTGGCCAGACCCATCATGCCCCCTCTCATTTCAAAAGAGTATTGGCTTTTGTGTGATTACTGAGTAGATAAGTTTTTGGGTAATTGAGTGATTTACAGCCAACATCCTCCTCCAGCAGTTAACCCTTTTCTCATCCATGCAGGACGTGGCAGAGAGGCCCACCACATGGAATGGTGGTGATGAGACTCTCTTGGAACTTGCCCTCTGTCACGAGTAGGGCTTCTTTCTCTGGCTGTATTGTGTTGACCTATACCAGTGACGGTGCTGGTGCTGCTGCTGCCTGTGGGCATCTTTGCAGGCTGTAAAAGTGGGATTGTTTTTTCTTTGCAATGCTGGGGATTGAACCCAGGGCCTTGGGCATGTGAGGCAAGCACTCTACCAACTGAGCTATATCCCCAGCCCCCAAAGGGGGATCTCTTTATCTAAGCTAGCAGTGAGTTTGCAGTTACTTCAGTAATCTGGGGATGAAGATGATGAATCTGCTTGTTCTTTCTAGAGTGTCCATTAGAGGTGAGTGCACTTCTGTTTAATTCAATTATTTCCTTTGCCAAGTCCCCTTGAGGACTCACTAAGTCCTGTGCCTTCCTGAGGAGACCCTCCTGGGGCATATAAAAGAACACCTGTCTCTTCCATGTGGACCTTTTCAGAAGCCTGGATTTGAAGACTGAGCTGGGTTTTCCAAATTCTGAGTCCACCAGCTTTGCCAGGCTGAGGATGAGTATAAATATGTTACACTTTTGAAACATAAGTCAGTGTTATATAATTTTTTAAATTGTAAACAAATGGGATACATGTTGTTTCTCTGTACATGGAGTCAAGGCATACCATTTGTGTAATCATAAATTTACATAGGATAATGTTGTTTGATTCATTCTGTTATTTTTTCCCTTCCCCCCACCCCTCCCACCCCTCTTTTCCCTCTATACAGTCCTTCCTCCATTCTTACCACCCTCCTTATCCCTAACCCTAAACCTAACCCTAACCCTAATGCTAACCCCTCCCACCCCCCATTATATGTCCTCATCCGCTTATTAGCAAGATCATTCATCCTTTAGTTTTTTGAGATTGGCTTATCTCACCTAGCATGATATTCTCCAATTTCATCCATTTGCCTGCAAATGCCATAATTTTATCATTCTTCATGGCGGAGTAATATTCCATTGTATATATATACCACAGTTTCTTTATCCATTCATCAACTGAAGGGCATCTAGGTTGGTTCCACAATCTGGCTATGGTGAATTGAGCAGCAATGAACATTGATGTGGCTGTATCTCTGTAGTATGCTGATTTTAAGTCCTTTGGGTATAGGCCGAGGAGTGGGATAGCTGGGTCAAATGGTGGTTCCATTCCAAGTTTTCTGAGGAATCTCCACACTGCTTTCCAGAGTGGCTGCACTAATTTGCAACCCTACCAGCAATGTATGAGTGTACCTTTTTCCCCACATCCTCACCAACACCTATTGTTGCTTGTGCTTTTGATAATCGCCATTCTAATTGGGGTGAGATGGAATCTTAGTGTAGTTTTGATTTGCATTTCTCTTATTACTAGAGATGTTGAACATTTTTCCATATGTTTGTTGATTGCTTGTAGATCTTCTTCTGTGAAGTGTCTGTTCATTTCCTTAGCCCATTTGTTGATTGGATTATTTGCATTCTTGGTGTAGAGTTTTTTGAGTTCTTTATATATTCTGGAAATTAGTGCTCTATCTGAAGTATGAGTGGCAAAGATATTCTCCCACTCTGTAGGCTCTCTCTTCACATTACTGATAGTTTCCTTTGCTGAGAGAAAGCTTTTTAGTTTGAATCTATCCCAGTTGTTGATTCTTGCTTTTATTTCTTGTGCTATGGGAGTCCTGTTAAGGAAGTCTGATCCTAAGCCAACAAGTTGAAGATTTGGACCTACTTTTTCTTCTATAAGATGCAGGGTCTCTGGTCTGATTCCGAGGTCCTTGATCCATTTTGAGTTGAGTTTTGTGCAGGGTGAGAGATAGGGGTTTAATTTCATTCTGTTGCATATGGATTTCCAGTTTTCCCAGCACCATTTGTTGAAGAGGCTATCTTTCTCCATTGCATATTTTTGGCACCTTTGTCTAGTATGAGAAAATTGTATTTATTTGGGTTTGTGTCCATGTCCTCTATTCTGTACCATTGATCTACCTGTCTATTTTGGTACCAATACCATGCCGTTTTTGTTACTATTGCTTTGTAATAGAGTTGAAGATCTGGTATTGCGATACCCCCTGCTTCGCTCTTTCTACTGAGGATTGCTTTAGCTATTCTGGGCTTTTTATTCTTCCAGATGAATTTCATAATTGCTTGCTCTATTTCTGTAAGGTACATCATTGGGATTTTAATTGGAATTGCATTGAATCTGTATAGCACTTTAGGTAGTATGGCCATTTTGACAATATTAATTCTTCCTATCCAAGAACATGGGAGATCTTTCCATCTTCTAAGGTTTTCTTTAATTTCTTTCTTTAGTGTTCTGTAGTTCTCATTGCAGAGGTCTTTCACCTCTTTTGTGAGATTGATTCCCAAGTATTTTATTTTTTTCGATGCTATTGTGAATGGGGTAGTTTTCCTAATTTCTCTTTCTGAAGATTCATCACTTATGTATAAAAATGCATTGGATTTATGAGCATTGATCTTGTAACCTGCTACTTTACTGAATTTACTTATGAGTTCTAAAAGTTTTCTAGTGGAATTTCCAGGTTCCTTTAAATATGTAATCATGTCATCAGCGAACAGGGATAGTTTGAGTTCTTCTATTCCAATTTGTATCCCTTTAATTTCTTTGGTTTGTCTAATTGCTCTGGCTAGAGTTTCAAAGACGATGTTGAATAGAAGTGGTGAAAGAGGGCATCCTGCCTTGTTCCAGTTTTTAGGGGGAATGCTTTCAGTTTTTCACCATTTAGAATGATATTGGCCATGGGCTTAGCGTAGATGGCCTTTACAATGTTAAGGAATGTTCCCACTACCCCAATTTTTTCTAGTGTTTTGAGCATGAAGGGATGCTGTATTTTATCAAATACTTTTTCTGCATCTATTGAAATCATCATGTGATTCTTAAATTTTAGTCTGTTGATATGGTGAATGACATTTATTGATTTCCGGATGTTGAACCAACCTTGCATCCCTGGGATAAAACACACTTGATCGTGGTGCACTATCTTTTTAATATATTTTTGTATGTGATTTGCTAAAATTTTGTTGAGAATTTTTGTGTCGATGTTCATTAAGGATATTGGTCTGAAATTTTCTTTCCTTGATGTGTCTCTGTCTGATTTAGGTATCAGGGTGATATTGGCTTCATAGAATGAGTTTGGGAGGGTTCCCTCCTCTTGTACTTCATGGAATACTTTGAGGAGTATTGGAATGTGCTCTTCTTTAAAGGTTTTGTAGAACTCGGCTGAGAACCCATATGGTCCCGGACTTTTCTTTGTTGGTAGGCTTTTGATGACCTCTTCTATTTCATTGCTTGAAATTGATTTATTTAAGTTGTGTATGTCCTCCTCGTTCAGTTTAGGTAATTCATATGTCTCTAGAAACTTGTTGATGTCTTCGAGGTTTTCTGTTTTGTTGGAGTATAGATTTTCAAAATAGCTTCTAATTATGTTTTGTATTTCACTCGTGTCTGTTGTGATATTTCCTTGTTCATTCCGAATTTTAGTAATTTGAGTTTTCTCCCTCTTTCTCTTTGTTAGTGTGGCTAAGGGTTTATCAATTTAGTTTATTTTTTCAAAGAACCAACTATTTATTTTGTTAATTTTTCTGATTGTTTCTTTTGTTTCAATTTCGTTGATTTCGACTCTGATTTTAACTATTTCCTTTCTTCTACTACTTTTGGTGTTGGTCTGCTCTTCTTTTTCTAGGGCTTTGAGCTGTAGTATAAGTTGTTTATTTGTTGATTTCTACTTCTTTTGTTGAATGCGCCCCATGAAATAAATCTTCCTCTAAGTACTGCTTTCATAGTGTCCCAGAGATTTTGATATGATGTGTCTTTGTTCTCATTTACTTCTAAGAATTTTTTTATTTCCCTCCTGATGTCTTCTGTTATCCATTCATCATATAATAGTGTATTATTTAATCTCCAAGTATTGGAGAAGTTTCTGTTTTTTATTCTGTCATTTATTTCTAAATTCAATCCATTATGATCTGATAGAGTACAAGGTAGTATCTTTATCTTCTTGTATTTGCTAACAGTAGCTTTGTGGCATAAAATATGGTCTATTTTGGAGAAGGATCCATGTGCTCCTGAGAAGAAAGTATATTCGTTCTTTGTTGGATGGTATATTCTATATATGTCCATTAAGTCTAAATTGTTGATTGTGTTATTGAGATCTATGGTTTCTTTATTCAATTTGTGTTTGGAAGATCTATCCAATGGTGAGAGAGGTGTGTTAAAATCGCCTAGTATTATTGTGTTGTGGTCTATTTGATTTCTGGAATTGAGAAGGATTTGTTTGACGTACATGGATGAGCCAATGTTTGGGGCGTAGATATTTATGATTGTTATGTCTTGCTGATTTATGCTTCCCTTAAGCAGTATGTAATGCCCTTCTTTATCCCTTCTGACTAGTTTTGGCTTGAAGTCCACATTATCTGAAATGAGGATGGATACTCCAGCTTTTTTGCTGTGTCCGTGTGCATGGTATGTTTTTTCTCATCCTTTCACCTTTAGTCTATGGGTATCTCTTTCTATGAGATGAGTCTCTTGCAGGCAGCATATTGTTGGATTTTTCTTTTTAATCCAATCTGCCAGTCTATGTCTTTTGATTGATGAGTTCAGGCCATTAACATTCAGGGTTATTATTGTGATATGATTTGTATTCCCAGTCATTTGACTAATTTTTGTTTTTTGACATTATTTGGTTTCTCCTTTATTTGGCTATTCCTTTAGGCTAGTTCCTCCCATTGCTGATTTGCATCGTTGTTTTTCATCTCTTCCTCATGGAATATTTTGCTGAGAATGTTCTGTAATGCCGGCTTTCTTTTTGTAAATTCCTTTAGCTTTTGTTTATCATGGAAGGATCTTATTTCGTCGTCAAATCTGAAAGTAAGTTTTGCTGGGTATAAGATTTTTGGTTGGCATCCATTTTCTTTCAGGGCTTGGTAAATGTTTTTCCAGGCCCTTCTAGCTTTTAGGGTCTGGATTGAAAAATCTGCTGATATTCTTATTGGTTTCCCCCTGAATGTAATTTGATTCTTTTCTCTCGCAGCCTTTAAAATTCTGTCTTTATTTCGTATGTTAGGTATTTTCATTATAATGTACCTTGGTGTGGCTCTGTTGTAATTTTGTGTATTTGGAGTCCTATAAGCCTCTTGTACTTGGTTTTCCATTTCATTCTTCAGATTTGGGAAATTTTCTGATATTATTTCATTGAATAGATTGTTCATTCCTTTGGTTTGTTTCTCTAAGCCTTCCTCAATCCCAATAATGCTTAAATTTGGCCTTTTCATGATATCCCATAATTCTTGTAGATTCTGTTCATAATTTCTTACCATCTTCTCTGTTTGGTCAACTTTGTTTTCAAGATTAAATATTTTGTCTTCAATGTCTGAGATTCTGTCTTCCAGGTGTTCTATCCTATTGATTATGCTTTCTATGGAGTTTTTAACTTGGTTTATTGTTTCCTTCATTTCAAGGATTTCTGTTTTTTTTTTCAGTATCTCTAACTCTTTATTGAAATGATCTCTTGCTTCCCATATTTGCTCTTTTAACTGTTGATTGGTGTGATCATTTAATGCCTGCATTTGCTCTTTCATCTCCTCCTTCAATGTCTGCATTTGCTCTTTCATCTCCTCGTTTGCTTCCTTGATTGTTTTAATTATGTACATTCTGAACTCTCTTTCTGACATTTCTTCTGCTGTGCTGTCATTGGGTTTTATTGATGTAGTATGTAGGTTTGTTTGGGACATTTTCTTCCCTTGTTTTCTCATATTGGTCAGATGTCCGTGGGACTCTGAGATATTGCAGATTTCCTCTATTGGCTTATAGTGTCCCTGTAGATTTCCAGTG
Source organism: Sciurus vulgaris (assembly GCF_902686455.1). Classification (NCBI taxonomy): domain Eukaryota; kingdom Metazoa; phylum Chordata; class Mammalia; order Rodentia; family Sciuridae; genus Sciurus; species Sciurus vulgaris. The sequence goes on from NC_136478.1 coordinate 43,189,095, forward strand.
TATCACCTCCCAGCCTTCAGTAGTGTGAAGTCTTGGAGGAACTTGATAATGCAGTGTTCCGAAGAAAGCTGCTCCTAGCCCGCTACTGGTTCCAGGGCTTGGAGCTGGCTCTGTGTGGAAAGGCTCTCACTGGGCGGTCTGGTCCGAGAAGCTGGCCGTGAAAGGAGCCTGCTGCCGGAGGGAGCCGGGCTGCTTGGGGAAGTCCTTGGCTGCCCTGTCCTGGTCCCTGAAGCTGCCTGTGGGCCGGAGCTCGCCGCTGGCTGGACTTGGAGCTGGTTCTGTGCAGAAAGGCTCTCACTGGGTGGCCTGCTCCGAGAAGCTGGCCGTGTGGGAGGAGCCCACCACTGGAGTGAGCAGGGCTACCTGGGGAAGACTCTAGCTGCCCTGCCCTGCTCTGATAAGCTGCCCCTGTCCGGGCCTGCCACCCAGGCCGAGCTTCGCCCGGTGGGGGAGACTCACCCTGTGGCTCTATTTTAGTCCGAGTCTCTCAATGCCTCCCCTTCTTGAATTCTGGGTTCTGGAGTGACTGGAGATGCAGTCAGCCTCTAGTTTGCCATCTTGGATCGCCCTATAATTTTTAAGAAAAGAAATCAAAGAGAAATTTCCAGCTGAGGTGGTAACAACCAAGGAGTGTAATTACCAACTCAGAACCTCACTGGAACCGTGGAGGCAATCCTGCGTGTGTTGGTGTAGGGTTTCTCTTTCTTTTTTTATTTTATTAAAATATTTTCTTAGTTGTCAATGGACCTTTATTTATTTATTTATGTGGTGCTGAGAATTGAACCCAGTGCCTCATGCATGCTAGGCAAGCGCTCCACCCCTGAGCCACAGCCCCAGTCCTAGGGTTTTTCTTTCTTTGGGGTGTATCTCAGCCCTATTGTCTCTGTACTGACACCCAGAATTTGCTTCGATGTCTCTGTCTCTTCCTGGATTCAAGGCCTTGACCAATAGAGAAATTAATACTTCTGCCTGGAATCCCCAGGTTTCCCATAACCAGGGGTTAGCGGGATGCACCATAAAAGTATGTTAGCAGTTTCAGAATGCCATGATACAAGGTCCCTAGTGAAATAAGGGGCAAGAAGACATCTTCCCAGCCCTCCTTTTATTGGTGTAGGATGAGGTTTCTGAAGAACCAACCAGAATACCCCAACTTCCCTTCCCCTTGCTGCCTTCTCTGAATCTCTTCTATTTGGTCACCTTTCCTTCCTGATTAGTTCAATGAACATGGGTCCCAATGTTAATCTGCGTTCCCATCAAAAGAGACCCAGACACAAAGACTTGGGGGCAGATGGGTTATTTGGGAGGTGATCTCAGGATGCTCAAATAAAAATGAAACAGAAAAACAAGGAAGACACAGGATGGGCAACTAGGACTCAGGTCCCCTGGGCACTTCCTCAGACAGCGTGGGGCTCAAGTCAGAGCCAGTCCTCCAGAAGCCACAGAGGTTGAGGTCTGCCTCCTTTGAGGGTGGCCTAGGGACATTAATTCCCCTGTACTTTGGGAGGGGGTCTAACCATGGTTCATCAAGTTCCCAGGTGCTGGAGAAAGCAGTGGAGAGAGACGCAAGGGTGTGAGGAGGTCTGAAGTCGCCTGTGGGTGGCTCAGGTAGGTGGGGCTGGAAGTGAGGTGGGACTTCAGTGACCCTGGAGGGAATGTCCCATCAGAATAAGAGATAAAAACCCACAAACTTTTGACAATGTCATCTGAACTCTGAGTTTGGATGTTAGACAGAAAAAGATTTGGCAGGGCATCTGATCCTGATCCCATTTCCCCCGCCCCACCCAAATCTCAGGTAATTCAAAGATTTTATAGGTTGGAGAAAGGAAAGGGGAGGGGAGGGAGCACATGGACAATATCGAGATGTCACTCTGGTGTCCAGAATCCCCAGGGACTGTGGAAGTTGAGCTACGGCCAAGGGACTGACTGCGTTCTGCCTGAGGACAAACTCCTTAACGCTCAGCCCCTCCTCATCTCTAGACAGGGCACCGTCACACCCGTGAACTGAGGTGAGGCCACGGGGAGCCGGTACCCAAGACAACCTGAGATCCAGCCCACCCAACTCTTCTCTCCATTGAGAAGCCCTGGAGCTTTCTATTTCAGTGTTGGGGACCAAACCCTGAGCCTCACGCATGCTCGGCAAACACTCACCATTGAGCTACACCCCAGTCCTTGGAGGCCTTGGAGATTTGAAATCTGTAGGGTACGGGAATGGTGAAATATACCTCCTGGGTCCCACATGTAGGGTGATAAGATGGTCTCGGCCCCACAGTCTTCTCAGGTCCCCCATACTTCCCTTAGCTCCTTCAGAGGCAGGAGCCCCTATTTCAGAAGTAGCCTCCAACCAGACCCTCAAGAGCTAGATCAGGTGTCACTGACAGTTGGGCCTCTCTCCGGGCAAGGTGGTCTTCTCCTGTGCTATTTGGTTTGAATACTGTTTGAGTGTATCCCCCACGGGTTCATGAGCTTGATCCCCAGGTGATGCGAGAGGTGGAACCATCAAGAGGTGAGGTAAATGGGCAGTGTTAGGTCATTGGGAGAGCTGCCCTGGGAAAGGATTAATGTTGGTCTCCTGAGTAAGTTAGTTCTCCTGAGTGAGTTGTTATCAAGTGAAGCCACCCCACATTTTTGGCCTTGTGCCCAATTCCCTTTCTGTTCATTCCTTCATCATATTGGGAGAGCCAAGGTGACCCTCATCAGAGGCTGAACAGATGGGGCACCCTGATCTTGGACTTTCAATCTCTAAAATGATGAGCTAAATTTAACCTCTTTTCTCTATAAGTACCCAGCTTTAGGCATTTTATTACGGCAACAGGAGACAAACTTACATAACCCTACTACCCTCAGGGAATGCCCCACATGGAGAGAAGAGGCTGCTCCTGATTCCCCCATGGTGTCTCCTGTAAGCCTCTCTATTGTGAGGATCTTACGCCTCCTGGACAAAGCCCTGTGGTGTATGCTCAGCACACTTTAATCTGTGCAACTCTCAGTGGGTTGTGATGGAGTTGTAGGGGAGGTGGCAGAGGCAAGGACACAAGGAGCCTGACAGGGGACAGCAAGGCCTGAACAAGGCTCCAGGATCATGAACAGAGCAGAGTGCTGGGAGGGACCTCGAACCCCCAGGACCCTGGATTCCCACTCTGTGGGTAAGACACAGCTGGTAATGTGTTTCTAGGAGGAAGCTGAGCCCACAGTTTGGTGGTTAGCTTTAGGATAGACTGGAGCACAAGAGTTGATTTCCTGGTCCTGGCTGGGTTCAGTACGTGTACCTCAACCCTCGGGTCTTTCTCCCCGTTAGGTGCTTAAAGGGGGGTCCCTTCTCAACCATTATTTTACTTTGGCCTCACCACAGTTCTGGATAGGAGGTATTATTTCCATCTTATAAGAGGGAATCAGAGGCTCAGGGAAGGATTCCTAGACATGCATAGCTACGCAGTGAGCGTGAGTCCCCAGCAGTGGGTAGAGGGACCAGAGTCTGCTGTCCAGAACCTATATGATCTTCAGCGACACATTACCTCATTGGGTCTGAGATACCTTCCCTGCAAGAGTAAGATTACTCTTATCTCTCAAGGTTGCTGGGAGGCTAAAATTTGGTAGATGATATACGTGACCTAAGGATCCGGTCCACAGAAGTGATCAGACAACTCTAGCTGTTGTGATTGTCACCCTGACAAATCTATTGACTTCAGTGGAGGAATAACATCTGACAGCATTCAAATCCAGCTGCAGTTGGAAGTCACACTGATTGTCCCTGTCATGCCATGCCCCGCCTCCCACCCGAATGCCTAATCTCCCCTCCAAGGACTAAGGACTCTCTCATGAATTGCAAGGCATTTATTGCTGGAATCTTTTAGTCAGGCACCTGGACATGGTGGGTTTTGGGTACTACATGGTGATCAGGCAAGTGGCTTCCTTGGGTCTCCTGGGAAAGATGGATCCCTCAGCACAGAGCGCTTTTGTATACTTTATCCTGCAAAGAGAAGGTCAGGAAACCTGATGAGGCCTCAGGCGTAAAAGACATCAAGCCACACTGCACACTGGCTGGACACTTCTTGGAAGAGGGCCCGCTGCCTTGTTTGGAGTGTGACTCTTGGATCTCAGCAGGTAAAGCCAGATTTCTCCAAATTCCCTGCATCACCAGAGCATCCTGAAACGTGCTTGAGAAACTCTCATAAAGCTCTTTCCAATACAGCAAAGAGGTGGAGTGGGGGACAAGGGGGTTCACCCTGGCGGGGTTGGGGGCGGGAGCACAGTCTGGGACCATGGAAAGGGGCTGCAGAGTGATATGGCAGCGCTTCAGGTGAGCCTGTGGGCAAGTGAGGACCCCAGGAATGAGCTGATCCCAGTCGGCTTCCTGACTCTACCCCTTGGACACGTGTAGCAGGGGCAGTGACTTTGTCCCCACCAGCTCCTGGGACAGTAGAGAGAGAAAGGATTCATTCTGATTCTCCACTTGGGACGTCCAAAGCCTGGAGATGGTAGGAAAGAGATTTCCTAAGTTTGCCTTTCCTGACTTACAAAACAGCCCTTTGGGATTCAGAGAGAAAGAAAAAATGAGAGTTTTAGCGGGAAAGGGGTAGGGATGTCGAAAGTTTAGGATAAAGGAATCAATGTTTGTAGAAGGGCAGGGCCGACGGTAATGGTTTGAAGAAGATCCAGATTCACATGCTGAAGAGACTGGACTCAGGGAGACCAGAGTCAAGGTTCTGGCACAGGAGCCAGGTGGTGCCATGGAGACAGGGATCCTAGATGTTCTCAGGCTGGTCCAGCAAAGCCAAATGGCCGGGGCCTGTCCCTCCCTCCAGGGCTACACTGAATTTCCCTTAGTGATGGTGTCTGTTCCATCTTCTCTACCCCCTCATTCACGAGGTTCTTTTTTTCTTTCAGATTCCCAGGGAGGACGGGGAAGAGAGCTCTTGATGGGGAAGAGGACGAGTGTCCCCACCCCGCCCACTGCGGGGGATGGGCAGAGGCACAGGCTCCTTCAGGAGACTCACCAGCCCTTGGAGCACCAGGTCCTTATCCTCTTCAGTCAGTTTTTCGTCAACACATTTCTTTAGTGTTTTAGCATTGGCCAGGACCAAAGGGTTACTTTGGTATTTTGCAACGTGTGCAACGTATTTTTCAGAGGTTCCCTTCATGAATAAGTCAACATCCTCTTGCACAGCTGGGCAAATATCACAATCTGGAACACAAAGATAAGCTGACCCTCCCTCAAAGACACTCCTCGGAAGAGATTCACCACCTCCCCCACCCAGTCCAGCATGCTCAGAACTGCCCTGGGAAGGAACCTCTAGGAAACCCACATCCCCAGGCATCCCGGGTGGGTGACCCAGGCACCCACTTGCATCCGAGATCAGGAGGAGGGCAGCGCCCAGGAGCACGAGAGCACTAGCTGGCTTCATGGTGCAGGTGACAGGTGCTTCCTGCCAAGTCTGGGACCTGTTTATACCTATCCTGGGTTCCAGAGCAGGACAGGGAGGGGCCTGTGTCTGAGGACTCTTCATCCTCTCCCAAGCCTCAGCTTGGAAGTGCCTGGGGCTGTGGAAGGAGGAGGGATGTGTGTTGGCAAGAAGAGGAGCTCCCAAGTCAACAAAGGTCTGGCTCAGCCTTCTCATCTTTGTTGTTTGTCCTTTGCTCTCTCTTAGATGTATCATGAACTACAGGAGAGCAAGGGCTTTGCTGTGTGACCAAGGACTAGGTCAGAAACCAACGCATAATAGGTGCTCCGTAGAGGGACCTGGGATGCAGCTCTGTAATAGGGCACTTGCCTATCATGCACAAGGTCCTGTGCTGATAAGAAAGAAAAGAAAAAAGATGTGCGTTAGATGAATTGAAGAGGTATCCTTCTTCTCTGGAGTCTATACACAAGAACATTATACCTATACTTGCTATATATGTATTTATGAAGTTAGCTGGTATTAATTTTTAAAAGTGAAGGTTTAAAATATTTGGATAAGTCAGAATTAAGCTTTTTTTTTCTTCTGTAAGTCAATAGTGACAGAATAAGGTTTGCTGAAGCCTCAGAGCAGGAGGTAGAATACAAACTCTTTGATCCAGTTAGAATGGCAAGTATCAAGAATAACTAACAAAGCTGAGGGTGTGGCTCAGGGGTTAAGTGCTCCTGGGTCCAACTCCTCGTTTGTAAATAAATAGAATAAAATAGTGGGGCCGGGGTGTGGCTTAGTGGTAGAGTGCTTGCTTAGCATGTGTGAAACACTAGGTTTGATTCTTGGGGCCACATAAAAACAAATAAAGTTATTGTGTCCATCTACAACTAAAATATATACTTGAAAAAGAATATAACTAACAATAAATGCTTGAGATGAGGGGGGATGTAAATGAGTACAGTCACTATGGAAATCAGTATGGAGTTTCCTCCAAAGATAAAAAGAGGTTTTTCAGGATGGCAGAATAGAGGGGGTGGCTTTCTTGGCTGCTCCGTGGAGTGAAGGTGTGAAAGCATCTTCTCAGCAATGTGGGTGAGCAAAAAAAAAAAAAAAAAAAAAATAAAATAAAAATAAAAGAAAAAGAAAAAGAAAGAAAAAAAAAAGGGGGAACTTTAATGGACTTTAAAATTGGACATTCAAAGCAGATCAGGCACTCAGGAGGTTGGACATAATAAAATAAGGAAGAAATCCCCAGAGGCACTGCCTTGACCCACGAAGCTCCAGCCAGGCCATCCCCCTGGAAGCATAGTGGAGGGGTAAGGGAATGAAAAGAACCTGCATTTTGGGGAGGCCCAAGGCGTGTCTGGGTATGGTGCATTTAGAGATCAAGGACATTGCCCAGCAAACCTGAAAGATGCACTGCACAATATCCGTGTCCAGGGAAAGAACCGCCATCTCTCAGGCAGTGTGCGGAAGACAAGGGAAGGAACCATTTTGCAGCCTCTGTGCAGGGATTGGCAGTTGAGGGGATGGATTTCTGCCAAACCTGTTTGTCCCAAAATACAGGCCCAGTATCAAACGTGGAGAGAGGTTTACAGAGGGGACAACTGGTTGTGGAAACGCACCTGGCTCTACTCCTCCTCCTCAATCCTACTGCTTGCAGGACCTGCTGGGAGAGATGCATCTGGCTGGGAATTTGGAAGGGCAGCGGGTAGGAGAGACTGGAGACTGAATCCCAGACCAGGAAATGTGGGGGTCTGAAGGTGACGTAAAGGACTAAGAATTGGGTCCTTCATCACACAAGTGGAACCCAGGGAAGATCCCTGGGACCAGCAAGTACTGGGCACTGGAGGTGCCTGTATGGGATCCCACGGAAACCACGCCCGACACGGGAACTCACATAAGGGAGTTTATTAATCAAACAAAGTGTCTCCCTGCAGAGTAAGAGAGAAAATGAGAGGAAAAGAGAAAGGAAGAGAGTGGAAAGCGAGGAGGAGAAAGCAAGCGAGTAGGAGAGAAAAAGCAAGAGAAAAGATGGTGGGGTAATCACCCTGAAGCAGTTGAATTCCACTGGGCTAACAGGGGACCAATAACGGAGAAGGATACTTGCAAGCTGACTGATGAACCAATAGCTAGCTAGGATGTTCACAGACTGACAGTAGTTGGGAGGCGGGGAAATGGCTACAACGGAAAGGGTGGGGAGAGCAGCTTTGTACATTACATTCCCCCGTTTCTGTTTTTATAAGAATATCTTTTGTTCTCAAGTTCTTTCCAAATCCTTCTCTCTCCTTCCTGCCTAAGTGACTGGTGAGATGTAAAAAGTCCATGTAAAAAGTCTTCAACTTCCAGAGGGGCAGTCTTCAACTTCCAGACTTCCAGAGGCTGATGGTTTTCATGGACTTCATTTCCTCGATTTGATTGATCCCCTTTTTCTACACTAACTGCCTGTCCCCAATTCTGGCTTCATTCACCCCTCTAATTTTAGGAACTCCTTCACTGCTGTAGGGAAAGGGGGGCGATGACCGCTCTGGCTTCTTCGAGCTGGAAGGGGGCAGTGTGGGGCAAGCAGTTTGGAGTTCCCTTTTTAGAAATCAGGTCAATCAAGGAGTCCATGGTAGAAGTCTGGTTGGGGAAGAGCAGGTTGTAAAGGCATCTGGGGGTGGGTGCTTCTATGAGAGAAGAACAAAAAGATATGAGTACTGAAATGAGATTACAATATAAATGTTGCAGAATCTGGAACATGCCAATGAATATAAAGATGACGGCTCACCAAGGGGTGGAAGAACTGAGAAGTTGTTCCCATAACAAGGCCTAGCAAAGGCTGGAGAGGACAAGGCCTTTATTTGGAAACTTTAACATTGTCCAGGTTATCAGGAATGTAAACACAACATTTAGTACTAGCAAACAGATTAAGCTGACCTGTGTCTGTAGGCCTTAAACTGACTAAAACTTCTGTCTCTGGCAGTTTCTCTTGATAGTCATCAGGCACATTTGCCTAAGAATCTCTCTTTTGTAGCTTTTAGTCTTTATTCTAGTGGGCTAACACAAGTGTACATCTTAAGTTACATTTAACTATTATTTCTTTTAAATGCCCAAGAATGGCTACATTTTGGTTTTAACTGTTTTGCTAGGTGTCTAAGATCAAGTTGGCCAAAGTGACCTGTTCCTGTCTGTTAAAGAGTCAGCTGAGTTCCCACAGGGAACTCATAGAGAACTTAAGAGCAGCTTCTTAGCTCCATTAGTGCCATTGGTTAGGCAGGGTCTCCTCAATGAGGTGGCTTCCCTTGAAAGCACCAGGGATGGCTCCCTTTTTCCTTGACCCTCCTCTGCAGCAGGTGCACTGATTGGCTTTTTATCCTTTAGTGGCCTCACCAATCTCCCTGATTGGGAGGTTGTGTGACCCAGGGTTTCAAAGCTCCTTAGAGAAGTCCTCTTGTTCCCTGGGCTCAGGTTGACTGAGGGCAAGACCCAAATATTGGCTTTTCTTGACCTCTGCATTTAATCTCAATCTCTAAGTTTGATCTTAACCATCAAGCAAGCCAGTCTCACCCGTCATAAAGAGTGCTGGGCTTTAACTTCAATGTCTATACCTTTACAGTTATTTACCCCCTTTTATCTAATTAGGGTCTACATTATCTGTCCTATAGGTGATGGCTTACTATTTCAAGTTACTTCTGCAAAGCATTAATCAGACAACAGTTACAAGGAAAATACAAAATGGAATCACCAATAGTAAAACATTCAGTATGTGCAATAGCTATCTTGAATTTTGGCTGAGTTATTCAGTATATCCTGTTTGAGATCACAGTAATCTTTACAACAAACATTAAACTTTTGAACACAACTTTAAATGAGTTAAAGTCTGGTTTACTTTGGAGTCATTCTAATGTGCAGCAGGGTTGTGAGGCAGAACCTTATCTCAGGTAAGGCGGGACTTTTCCTGAAGCTAATTTTTTCCTCTTTTGCCATGACCAGCATGACCAAATTCTCCAGTTCAGTGAGGGGCAAAGGAGTATTAGAAAATAAAGGTTTATAAACACAGATTTTGAAGATTAAGCTGAGATCAGATGGAGCTCTGTTCTCTGATGGAATTGCAGATCTAAAGAGCTATGTCAGCAATTATCATATATGTCTTATTATTAGGTTAAAGGCTATGTACTCCATGGAATAACTTTGTAAATTACTCACGTGTCTCTAACAAACACATTTGAGTAATCTCATACATGTCAACTCTAATTCACTCATCTTATTATTAAAAAAACCAAGATATCAGACAAGTGTACCAACAGTATTTGCCATCTCTTTCCTGTTGAAGAAAAATCCTAGAAAAATTGATGTTAGACATTTTATAAACATCAACATTTTATTAGTTTGACCACCTAGAGACTTGTGAGTTAATTTTAAAGACATTTTACTTCTAGTAGTTTACCCAATTTAAATTGAACCTTTTTAAATCACGTGAATTAAAAATATTTGGATCCATTTTAAAATTTTGATTTTATGTGCACTTATATTTAACACAAAAGCAAAGGACTTGTAATGCTTATCTCCATTGCAATGTAACAGATGTTCAAAAATAAAATAACTCTAGAGTTGGATAAAAAGAACTGATCAAAAATCATTAACCTACGTATGTAGGATAAAAATTGTGAGCTCAAACATATAGCATTTAAGAAAAATGAAAGTCCTAGAAGAAAAATGATAATGGCCATTAATTATAGCATGAGAAAATGGGAAAGAGAAGGGCAGAGAGAAGAGGAAAAGGGAGAGATAAAGTGTTGTGTTGCATCCCAGGAGAAATTTAAAATGGACACTTTTTTTTTCTTGGGTTTGAGACTGGTCTTCCACTGAGCATTCTGGCTTCCTCCATTTACATTTCAATGTAAACCTTGATTGAGATCTGGATCTGAAAGGAGCTAACAGGTTCTAGCAGAAACTTGATGCCTAGGGTACTTTAACCCTTTTATCCTGGTTAGTAATCAATTCAGGTTTGGATGCAAAAAATTGTCAAACATTATCTCCCACTACTTGTGGGGAATGGGGCTGCTATATCATACTCCTTACTGGAACATGCCACTGATGGTTGGGCTGGTTACTCCCTCCACACCGGCATACATAGGACCTCGTGGAGGGAGGAGTAGGTGGGCTGGGCTGGGGAATGGAAGCAGAAACAGCTGAGTTGAAGTTGGAGGAGGACAAGGGATTAAGAGGGGGAGAAGAAGGAGGCGTTCAAGTTTGCAGGAAGAGCATAGAAGCGCAAGAAAGAAGAGACTTGAAGATAAGGAATCCCTTTCCATCTGCCCACTTGCTCACAAAAGCTGTGTGCCATTACGCGGCCATTTTGGACTGATTATCTAAAGGGTACTGTGGCCAAATATCATTAAGTTTTGATGGCTTTAAGCCAGGGGTCAGGCGAAGGGTTCCCAGGGGTGAATATGTCAGAATGGAGGACCTAGGTCCCATGGTGGAGACTGATACAGTCTGAGTCTGGCCAGGGCGTCCCGAGGCCAGAGTAGTCGACTGGAGACGAGAAGGCAGCACATAGATGGTGTCATCACACAAGCATCAATGTGGGGCCAGGCAAAAACTGAGAAGAGCTGAGGACCTGACATCAGGGTATTCAAATGCAAGTGCGAGTGTGAGCGCAAGATGAGCCTCAACCCTGAGAGAGAATCTCCACCATAAAATCAGGAACCCACCTGGCAGATAAGGCCGACTAAAGGGCCAGCAGTAACTATAAAAGTTGTGGCTGGGGTACCCCCACCCCTCAGCCACCTGGAGGGTCCCGGATCAATGGTCACTTCTCAGGTTGGCAGAGGAGTGTTTAAATTGGCCTAGGGAAACCTGCCTAGGGGACTCAACAATATGAAGTTCAGTGATGGATGCAGAGCAGAGTGTCTGGGCAAAATGGAAGGTGAGGCTGTGTCCGGGGGGCACTGGGGCGTCAGATGGGTTTCCACTTGCTTAAGAGACAGTGGAAGAGCCCATCTGAGTCACGGCACCAATGTAAGAGATCCACAAAAACCACTCCAGACATGGGAACTCACATAAGGGAGTTTATTAAGCAAACAAAGTGTCTCCCTGCAGGGTAAGAGAGAAAATGAGAGGAAAAGAGAAAGGAAAGAGAAAGGGCACACACTAGAGAGAGTGGAAAGTGAGGAGGAGAAAGCAAGCAAGCAAGTAGGAGAGAAAAAGCAAGAGAAAAGACGGCAGAATAGCTACCCTGAAGCAGTTGAATTCCGCTGGGCTAACAGGGGACCAATAACAGAGATGGATACTTGCAAGCTGACTGATGAACCAATAGCTAGCTAGGATGTTCACAGACTGACAGTAGTTGGGAGGCGGGGAAATGGCTACAACGGAAAGGGTGAGGAGAGCAGATTTGTACATTACAGTGCCCTGATTTAAAATCTCCAGACCAGTTGGCATTCAGTGAAGAGCCTGGATCCCGCCTAAGCCTAAACCCTGCCTCCAGGAATTCCGCCTATGGGATTACCTCTCTCACTCCAGCAATCCAGAGGGCGGAGCATCAAGTTGACCCCACCTAAAACTTCTGAGAAGAGAAATTGAGAATCTTTTGAACTCCAACAGAAGGAATTCTTTATTTATCAAGAGCTTTGTTAAAAATTCTTTTTTCTCTGTTTAATTGTGACCTTAATGGTACATGGACATTTATACATATTCATACTTGTTTTTTTCCTCATTTCTAGCATTTTGAGCCAGTTATTTTTCATGGATTAATTTTTTTGTGAACTAGGATGTTTAATTAGTATATTTAAATTTTGTTTTTGTGATGGACTGACAGATCTGACTCCATGAGAATGTTATAGGCCAGACTGTAAGAGAAATGACTAAACAGACTCCATTTTGCCCCGAGACTCCATATTATGTAGGAAATAAGCTTCTCCCATGGGAACACCCACCTCTGTGCCCATCATCAGTTACTTGGTGTGACATGCTTAATAATATACAATGGCAACTCCTATGTAGTAAAGAATTGTTCTCTTTTGATTCCTATTGCTCCTAAACAATGTACCATGTAAACAGTAATTGTGTGGATGTTAGCAACCATTCTTTAGTTTATACCTAGGTAAGGGTCATTTTGACCCACTTCTCCCTCTGTTGATGATGTCATGATGTTAGTTTGTAATTTCGAATCATAGCAACAGATACTTATGATTGATTTGATTTTTGGTATAAGAACCCCTACAACCCTGTGGTTGGGGCTGTCCTCTCAATAGCCATTTTTCAGGGCATTGTGGGAGAGTTAGCTGGCTGGCTTAATAAAGACTCTCAAATTTGGACTTCTCAGTGGTGATCAGTCTGTTCTTAAGTTGTGCCCACAATATTTTGTATTCTTTTAACTTTTAAAATTTTTACTTTATATATATTTTTTTCTCCTACTTGTTTCCCTAGATTCTCTCTTTTCTTCAGCTAATAGGCAAACTCTATTGTTGTTCAATTTTCCTTTAATTTTTTTTACTTCTTTTTCTCTCCTCCTCCCTTTAATAGTCACATATCACTTCTGTTCTCTCCCTATCTACTATTTGAAATTATAAATTTTGGCAAACTTGCTGTTTTTATTGTAGTTAATAGCTGCTCATATAATTTCTGTTTATTGTTATAACACTATAGACATCATAATAAGAACTATTTGGTTTAATGCAGTATATTATTTGCACTCGTTATTATTATTTGTCTCCCCCTAAACACTGAAGTACTAGGAAACTTCAGGGATACTATAAATCCACAGGGTAGAAACTCTACTGTTTCAGACCCATACTGGTAGACACACAAACAACATGAAAAAGCAAGGGAACAAATTGCCCCAAACAAACCAAGATAATCCAATAACTGAATTCATCAATACCACAGTGGAAGAAATGTCAGAGAAGGAATTTAGAATGATCATAAGCTGATCTGCGAAGTAAAGAATGGCATAAGAAATGAAATCAGAGAGAATACAGGAAATGAAAGATCACTTCAGTAAAGATAAAGAGATTCTAGAAAAAAACCAGAAATCCTCAAAATGAAAGAATAAACCAAATTGAAAATTCAATAGAAATAATCGCCAATAGACTTGACCACTTGGAAGACAGAACCTCAGGCAATGAAAACAAAATACATAATATTAAAAATAGGGTTGACTATGGAGAGAAGATGTTAAGAAACCATGAACAGAACTTCCAAGAACTATGGGATAAAATAAAAAGACCAAATTTAAGATTTATCAGGATAGATGAAGGCATGGAGATGCAACCAAAGGAATGCACAATCTTTTCAATGAAATAATGTCAGAAAAATTCCCAAACCTAAAGAATGAAATGGAAAATCAAATAGAAGAGGCTTACAGGAGTCCAAATGTACAAAATTACAACAGACCCACACCAAGGCATATTACAATGAAAATGTCTAACATACAGAATAAGAACAGAATTTTAAAGGCTGTAACAGAAAAATATCAGATTATGCATAGGGGGAAACCAATTCAGATCTCAGCTGATTTCTCAACCCAGACCATTAAAGCTAGGAGGTCCTGGAACAACATATACCCAGCTCTGAAAGAAAATGATGTCAACCAAGAATCCTTTATCCAGCAAAATTAAGCTTCAGATTTGAAGATGAAATGAAAACCTTCCATGGTAAACAAAAGTTAAATGAATTCACAACTAGAAAGCCTGTACTAGAGAACATTCTTACCAAAATATTCCAAGAAGATGAAAATGAAAAAAATGAAAACCAGCAAAGGGAGGAACTACAGTAAAGGAATAGTCAACCAAAGGAGAAACTAATTCAAATTAAAAAGCAGAAATAAACCCAAATGACCGGGAATACAAATCATATCTCAATAATAACCTTGAACATTAATGGCCTAAACTCACTAATCAAAAGACGCAGACTGGAAGATTGAATTAAAAACCAAGACCCAACAAATGCTGTCTCCAAGAGACTCACTTCAGAGGCAAAGACATCCACAGACTGAAGGTGAGAGGATAGGAAAAAACATTGCTCACATGGATCATATAAACAAACAGGGGTTTCTAACCTCATATTAGATGAAATGGGCATCAAGTCAAAGTTAATCAGAAGGGACAAAGAAGGTCAATTCATACTGCTTAAGGAAATTATACATCAACAAGACATAAAAAACATAAATATTTATGCCCCCAAACAATGGATCATCTACATATGTCAAACAAACCTTTCTCAAGTTCAAGAATCAAAGAGACCACAACACAACAATCCTGGGTAACTTTAACATGCCCCTATTACCGCTGGATAGATCCCCCAAACAAAAACTAAATAAAGAAGCTATAAAAGTAAAAAATACAATCGATAATTTAGAGTTAACAGACATATATAGAATATTTCATTCATCAATGACAAAACACTTTCTTCTCAGCAGCAAAGAATCCTTCTCTAATATAGACCATATTATGTAAGCTATAACATATGTTGGCATACAATTGTAATATTATCTAAATATATTTTTAGTATCTGTAGCATTATTTTGATAGTTCCCTTTCTACTGATATTAATTTTTGTGTTCTTGCTTTTTTCTTGTTTAGACTTGGTTGATTTTATAAAATTTTAGCTGTATTATTTCTTCTCTATTTCATATATTTCTGCTCCTACTTTTATTTTTTCCTTCCTCCTACATAATTTGAAAATAATTTGGTTGTTATTCTAGCTCCTTTCTGATACAAGAACTTTAAGTTACAAAAGTCTTCTGAGTACTGTTTTATCCCAGAGATTCTGATATTTTACGTTTTTATTAACACTGAGTTCAAAGCACTTTTTATTTACTTTTTTTGTGCTTTCTTCCTTGACCTCTGAGATATTTATAAATGTGCCATTTAATTTTGAAATAGTTGACATATGGGGATGGGGTTCTATATATCTTAAGGTGATTGATTTCTAATGTAATAAATCATGCAAGGAAATAGTCTGCATGATTTCAAATTTAAAAAAGTAATGGAAATTCTTTTTATATTGATTGTATTGGTTACATACATGTAAAAACTGATAAAATTGCATACTTCAAATAGGTGCATTAAATTTTACCTCAATAAGGCTATGGAAAAAAAGCTATGGAAATATGATCCAGTTATACCACTCCTTGGTATTTATCCAAAAGAATTAAAGCAGATAAATGCATACTCATGTTTATATAGAACAATTCACAATAGCCAAGTTATGGAACCAGCCCAGGTCCCCATCAACAGATGCATGGATAAAGAAAATGTGGTATATATACACAATGGACCTTTATTCAGTTATAAAGAATAACTAGATTATGTCATTTGCAGAAAAATGGATGGAATTGGAGGCCACAATTTTGAGCAAAAATGATCAGACTTGAGAGAAAAGTGTCATATGTTTTCTCTCATATACAGAAGTTAGAAGGAAAAATTATTTACTTTTTTTGTGTACGCATGACTATGCCACAGTGAAACCCGCCATTCCAGGGCTGGGGCTGGGGCTCAGTGGTAGAGTACTTGCCTTGCACATGTGAGGTGCTGGGTTTGATCCTCAGCACCACATAAAAATAAATAAACAAAATGAGGTTATCTTGTCCATCTACAATTAAAAATATTTTAAAAACCCCACCCACCCATATAATTAATATGGACACTAAAATAAATAGATTAAAAAAGAACACTGTGCCAAACAGGATTCATAGCCGGTAACTTGCTTTGGTAAAGAGGTGCCAAGTGCTGAGCTCCATTTGATAGCTGTCCTTTGGTCTGTGACAATTTCTCAATCTTTCTTTGTTTTTATGACCTTGGCAGTCTTGAGGACGTCTGGCTGGATATTGTAGAATGTGCTTCAAGCTGTAGTTTCTTTCTTTTTTCTCCCTCCTCCCTCCTCTTCTGCCCTTTGCCCCTCCCCCTCCTGTGCTCTTCTGTGCTGGGATGGAACCCAGGGCTTTTGCATGTACCACTGAGTTACATCCCCCTCCCCAAACTGAGTTTGTCTGCTCTTTTCCTCATAAGTGGTTTTTGTAAAGACACCACAGAAGTCAGGTGCCCTGCTCACATTGTATCAGAGCACACATGAGATTAACATGTCTTAGCCTGGTTATCACTGGATCACTTGATTAATAGTAGCCAGGCTTCTCAGCTGTTTTCCCCTTTTTCTCTCCCTCCCTCCCTCCCTTTCCTCTTCTCTCTCTCTCCCTCTTTCTCTTGGATTAAACCTGGGGTCCTGCACAAGCAAGGCATGTACTCTATCACTGAGCTGCATCCCCCAGTCCTTTTTATTTCAATTTGAGACAGGGTCTCATAAACTGCTCACATTGTCCTTGAACTTGTGATCCTTCTGCCTTAGCTTCTAGAGTAGCTGAGATTACAGGTGTTGGTCACCAGGACTTGCTGTTTTTCTCTTTTTCTACTCTTTCCTTTGGAGATATCTCATCCACTCTCAAGGAGGGAGGAGAAACAAGTTCTACCACATGGATCCACATGTACTATTTGAAATTCTTCTATAAGGAATATTTGCTTTCTCTTCCCCACTTATTTATTTTTTCAATCATTTATTTTTATCAGTGTAGTCTTGCCTATATTATTTTATGCTTGGGTTCCAGTCCAATACTATATTATTTGCTTTGTTGCTTAAATTGTTCAGTTTTGACCATTGGGAGTTTTTTCAGACGTTCTTCTGCTAGAGTTTTCATGAACTCTCTCTCTCTGTGTCTCTCTGTCTCTCTTTCTTTTGTGTTGGGACTCAAACCCAGGTCCTTGAGTATACTAGGCAAGTGCTTTACCACTGAGCTGCATCTCCAACACCAACAAGCTTATTTTATTTGTGACAAAAATGGCTTTCCTAGAGTCAAGCTCTTGAGGGTCTAAGCAGGTGGAGTAACACCTTTGGGTCAACCAGCACTTTGGTCCATAGAACCCCAACCCCAGAAGTCTATGGGGCTGTGGACAATTTAGGTCTCTGACGCAGGAGATGAATCCCTCTCCCTACTTCTCACTGACATTGCTGGATGGACTATGCAGTTCAAACCTCTCTTGGGGCCACATCCACTGATGAAAAGAGTGAGACAGCTAGGAGAAACGACATGCCTGAGCCATAGGCAATCAATAAGGGGCCTGGGAATTAGCTCCCTTAAGCATGAGAGGGAAGATGCTGGAATGATGGAGTTGGTGGGTAAAATGAGAGTATTACCATCCCCTAAGGACACCCACATGGCCACATGTCCTGGAACATCCCTAGCAGGGAATGATTCAGAGCCATTTACCCTTGGAGGTCCAATCCAGAGACTGCAGCAGCTAAGATGTTCAAGCGGCCCCCATCAGGCCCAGGCCCACACACTTTTCCACAAGTCTTAAACTTAGGCAAGATGTCAGTTTACTGGATGATCTTTGGGTTATCTATAGTGACATAGACCTTTCCTTGACTTCTGTGGTTTTCATCTCTACATATTGAGAGAGTTCTGCATTTGGAGCCAGGAGAGGCAGAAGGATGTGGCCAAGAAGTAGAGGTAATAACAGGGACTGGGACAACAGAACATTTGGCTCAGAATGGAGCCAATGAGAAAGGTCAGGTCAAGTGGATCTTTTGGCAAAGGTACTGCCACTTCTCTCCAAAAGCAGACAGCACAAGGATAAACATCTCCAGCAAATTGCTCCTCAGAGTGGAAGGGATCTCCCATACTCACTAATCCTGGGTGAATGATGTGTTCTAGGTCCCTGCCCACAGGCATTTGGATCTCTTGGGAGGGGTGAGGGCTGAGCTCAGGGAGCCAGTGGCTTATAAGGCAGCAGAAACCCTTCCCTGAGCAGAACATTCCAGCAGCCTACACCATGAAGGGGATACTGCTTGTGCTAGCCTTGCTGGTGACCAGAGAGCTGGGCTTCCAGACTGGTGAGAGTGGGAAGGAGGGAACAGATGACCTTCCTGATCCTTGCCACTCTATCTCACTCCACCCTCCCATGATGATCTCTGAACAGCTTCTAGGGAAGGTTTTAGGATGCATCTGGGAAGTCATTACCCAAGAGTCCTGCAGAAAACCTCTGAAGCTCTCTGTTTTCAAGTGGAGGGAGAGGTCTGGTGATGAAAGGGTCATTTGTTGTGTATGCAGTAGTGGAGAGTGAGTTGGATGTTGGTGCTCATGTGAAGGCCAGAAGCAAGTGGGCTGGTATGCACTGGGCAGGAGGCTCCTTAGTTCTGGCTTCTCACACTGCTCCCTGCTGGGAGTGCCTCATGGACCATGTGCTTTCTGTCTGGGATGGCAGTCCTGGGGGAGGGCAGGTCTCTGTGGAAGGTGAGTCAGAAGACACCAGATAAAGATGGTGGGAAAACATGAACCTCGACTTCCTCCGCCAGTAGCTCCTTCAATGAGGTGTTTTCTTGTTTATGTTTTCAGCAGAAGCTTGCCCTCTCTTTTATGGAATCTTTGCTTCGATACCCACTGGAAGCAAGACATTATTGGATGCTGCCCTTGATGTGGCCAATTTTACAGAACCAGAAAAGGCAGCTGTGGAAAAAATCCAGGATTGCTACAATGAGAATGGATTAAAAGCCAAGGCCTTAGATGCTATTGCCATGGTAATGTCCTCTCTAAGTGCCCCACTCCACCCCACACGCAGCATATCATGGGATGCTAGGTACAAACAGATCACGCAATCATGTGATGCATGAGAGATAAGATCTACAATTCAGCGTGCAGACCTTTGCTCGTCCCCATAGCAGTGTCCTGTGCGACAGCTTGCCACATGCACATGCAGCCTATTCTGCTGCTGCCCACTCCTGTAACACCAATTAGCTAACACATGATGGGTAAATAGGCAAATTATATCAGTGCCACATAGAAAGTGTGTCAACTCCTGTGATTTTTTTCCCCTTCTAGATTAGGGGGAGCTAGCAGAGCTGGAGTAGAATTTTAACTTTTGGCAGCAAAGAAAGTGTCCTTACTCCAGCTCCTGCACAGGTAGGAGCCCATCAGTTCTTAGTTTAGAAATTATAAGGCTTCTGCCTAGTGGCCAGCTTCACTTCTTCCTCCAGTGCCCACTTTGAAAGCTAGTCCACTCCACGGGCTCAGATGGAGCCCTGCTTCCATCCGTATCATCTTGGTTTCCAGAGCCAGAATTTCCACTCCATGGTTTGGACGCCTGAGGCCTCAGAAGTGGCCTCTAAGTAGTTGCAGCTACTTACCACAGCAGCTCAATGTATTTTCTGATGATATATCTCTTTTTCTTATTACTGTTCTTGTTACACAGATTTTGAATAGTTGGTTTCTCACCTTATTTTTTCCCCCCAAAGCGTTGTTATTTTTAGTGTTTGAGTCCAAAAAATGAGATGTTTTTGAAGAAACGGAATTTCCTGTACTAATTAATATTTGTACACAGGGCACATGAGATCGTTGGCAACACAGGCATATGCTTTTCATATATCCCATGCACCTGACAGACAGTCTCAGGTACAGGAGACTTGACAAAAACCCAGACTCAGCCACCTTACACCACCCTCAGACCCAGTCCCCACCATTCCCTTCAGAACCTTCTCGTCTCCTTCCCTCCCTGGTTGAGTGGTTGGTGGGGGTCCCTCCTGACAGTTGTCATGGTGGTCAAGGAGCCACGTTCATCTTGGCCTGAGTGGCTGCAGCCCCCTCTCCAGGGGTTGACCTGTAGGCCCAAGTTTCTTTCTGGGAAAGGAGCTGACTTGCTGAGGAGAAGGTTTTGTCCCTGTGGATGAGGAGTGGGGTGATTCTGGGGGTACTGAATAGCTCTGCCAAAGCTCTGGGACCTCCACACAGCCATCGCTGTCTCTCTTTGTCTTCCTCTCTCCCAGTTCTCCATTACTGTCAGCCCAAGCTGTATCGCCTCTTACTTGAAATCAGTGGAGGAGAAACTTTAAAAAGGCCTTTTCAACCTTCCATGACCAGTCGACACTCTGAGGAGATGAATCTTTGCCACCAATGCCTGACCTGAACACCATCTTCCCACCCTGTTCTCTTTTTCACCTGAAGCTGGAATCCAGACACCTGGCCCACCTGATTCCATCTTTATTAGGCTGACTCTAATAAAGCACCTGCAGCTCAACTCTGTGTGCCTGAGGTCTGTGTGCTGTGTGGAGGGAGTGTGAAGCCTGGCAAGAGAACTTGGGAGATGGTGAGGACAAGTGATATGTGTGGTCACTCAGGCAGGCAGAACCAGGATAAATGTAGGCCTTGCCTCTCACTAGCTAGATGACCTCGGGGAAGCCATTTGAATCTTCTGAAACTGTAAAATGAGGATGGTGTGAGGATTAAATAATGTACATAACTGCAGTCTTCACCAGCCTGGAAGGATAAAAATGGAGTCAAGAGGT
Organism: Sciurus vulgaris; assembly: GCF_902686455.1. Taxonomy (NCBI): domain Eukaryota; kingdom Metazoa; phylum Chordata; class Mammalia; order Rodentia; family Sciuridae; genus Sciurus; species Sciurus vulgaris. Next base: position 43,209,800 of record NC_136478.1, read on the forward strand.
ACTGATGGCATATGTGGGTTCTGGTCCTTATCACAGTTGCAGGACCTTTAACCCTTTAAAGGTCAATCCAGTCATTGTTGAGTGACTCAGGAAATGACCTGGTGCACTCATCACAAATCCTCTTGGTCTCCTAGTGGCAGTTGCCATTTTCTACTTAGGTTGATGTCTTCCGAGGAGGCTGACCTCCCCGCAGGGACATCCCATGCCCCTGCTGCTCTTGGGTTCTTCCCTTGGCACTGGAGACCCATATAGCCTTGGCCTGGAGGATGGGAGAAAGAGAGTGGATGGCAGAAGTTCGCTCTGAAGGCTGGTGTCATGGAAGGAGCTCAGGCCCTGAGGTCTTCCCCATAGGGTGTGCTACCTGGGACAAGTGTCATGACCCCTCTGAGCTTACTTCTGAAAATGTCAAATGGGTAATTTCATTTACCAGGATGCTACAAGGAAGGGACTAGATTTTATTTCTATTTTCTAGACCCTAGAGCAGTGCTAGGCTCTTTTGGCTAGGGGTCTCAAGAAAAGTGACATAATCAGTAGTATCTCTCTATCTTCCTGAGCTACATTCAGACAGCTGAACTTGGGACTTGGTGCTAACAAGCTGAAGTCTTGAGTTCTGATTCTTCTCTGAACATGAGCATTTTATTTTTGAAACTGTTTTTTTTTTTTTTTTTTTTTTTTTTTTTATTTCTGTGATGCTGGGGATTGAACCCAGGGCCTCACACATGCTAGGCAAGCACTCTACTACTAAGCCACCCATCAGTCCTTAACATAAGTATTTTAATTCACCTGTTTATTCATTCAACACCTTGATTTTATATCTGCCAAATGCTGGGCCCTCTTCTAGACTAAGCATTAAATGCACAGGTCATATTAAAAGGCTTAACATATTACTGAGAAGTAAAAAATAAAATTTGAATAGATGAAAGGCTAAGTGATGCCCTTGTGTGGGAAGAATTTATACGGCAGAAATGTCAAAGACTGGGCTGAAGGTCATGGGCTCAGTGGTAGAGCACTTGCCTGGCACATGTGAGGCACTGGGTTTGGCTCCACATAAAAATAAATAAAGGCACAGTGTCCAATTACAAATAGAAAAAAGAAAGAAAAAAAATGTCAAAGATTCCTTCTGGATGCTTTGGTGTATACCTGTAATCCCAGAGACTCAAGAGGCTAAAGCAGGAGGATCTCAAGTTCAAGGGCAGCCTTTACAACTTGTCTCAAAATAAAAACTAAAAAAAGGCCTGGGGATGTGGCTCAGTGGTTAAGGGCCTCTGGGTTAAAACCATGATACCAAAAGGTAAATCAATAAATAAAAAGTTAAAAGAACTGGGGACTCAATGGTAAAGCACTCCTGGGTTCAATCCCTAGCACCAAAATAAATAAATAAATAAATAAATAAATAAATAAATAAATAAATAAATAAATAAAGCAAAACACAATTCTTGAACCCACCTAAAAAAATCTGTGTTCTAATATAGATTGAGCTATAATTTAAAAGAGTAAGTGCTTTAAATCAACTAAAGAAATTTAAAACAACAAGAACTTCAAGCAGAATCTTTTTTTTAAAACCAGGTGAGATAGCTGGGGAGATAGCTCAGTTGGTAAAGTGCCTGCCTTACAACACAGGGCCCTGGGTTCGATTCCCAGCACCGCAAACAAATGAACAAACAAAAAAAACCCCAGGTATTATAACCTGGGTATTAGACTACAGTTTATAAATAGTCTAGTTTTAATAGGGGAATAGATAAATGGCCACTGTGACAGAAGAGAAAGTATACAAATAGAAACAACATCAGTTAAAGACATAAAAATGGCAGCATATTAAATCATGGAAAAATATATTATTTTTTTAAGTGGCATTGAGAAAAATGACCAACTATTTATAAAGTCAAACTGGACCTGCCCAGCCTCTCATTGTAATGATTTAATTGGCATAAATCCAAGTGGGCAATTGTTCTTTTGAGATATATCTTTCTCTCTTTGTCTTTCTCCCCCTCTTAGGCCTTCATGATATGTTTTGGTTTTTCTCCTATTTTATTGGAAGATCTTTCTAAGCTTATTTTTCCCGGTTACTTGTGTCCTATAACAAGGATCACTCTTTTTTCTATTTCTACTCATTTTCTTAGTGATATTATCCGACTTTCTTACTTTTTCTACATCTTCTAAATTAAAATCTCCAGCCCTAGTATTTTTAGGAGAAATTCACAGTTTCTGACTTCACCAGACAGAGTCTGTGTCCAAGGTGGCAAAGGTAGCTGAATTTGCAGGACAGAATATCAGGGACAAGAGAGTTTCACAGAGAAATGAAACTCCAGGATTTTGAAGAAAGTCTCAATTGGGTCTTCAATGAATACTGCTCAGTGTATGCATGTGAGAAAATGGTCCAAGACCAGGAGTCTTAGTCCATTTTCTGTTGCTATAACCGAATAAAGCAGATAGAATGATTTATAAACAACAGAATGGACTTCTAGTAGGCTTACTGTCCTAGAGCCTGGGGTGGCCAAGATAGAGGGGCTGCATCTGCTGAGGGTCTTCTCTTTGCCTCATAACATGGTGAAAGACATACCTCACATGAAGAAAGAGATAGAGATAGAGACAGCAATAGAGATAGAGATAGAGATAGAGATAGAAGAGGGTTGGGGTGATGTTGGGGAAACCCAGCACCTTGTACATGCTAAGTGTATGCTTTACCACTGAGCTATATCCCCAGCCCTGAAATCACTTTTATACCAAATCCACTCTCACAATAATGAGCCCAGAGACCACTCCTGTGATATGACAGCAATTTTTTTATGAGGGAAGAGTTCTCATGACCAAATCACCTCCTAAATGTCCCATTTCTTATGGAGTAAATTAAATTCCATGCATGTATGATGATGTCAAAATGAAGCTACCTGTTACGCATAACTATAACATACTAATAAAAGCATAAAAGGCCCCATCTTCTAACACTATTGCATTGGAGAGTAAGTTTCCAACCCATGAACTTTGGGGGACACATCTGAACCATACTAACAGAGAATAACCACTTAAAAGTAGCAAGGGACACAACCTCTGGAATTTACACAGGGCTGGAAGTCGTTTATGTTCCTACCAGCCAGAGAGGAATATCCTAACTTATTCATGGATCATTAAGTCGTTCATCCAAAAAGGCTTTATATCAGTACTGATATAAAATTCACCTTAGCATATGGCTGCATTTGTGCCCACCTTAAAAGATTTTTAAAAGGCTTAAAATGGCTCAAATTATTTCCAAATAACTTGACTGAATAACAGAACAATATTCAAGAATGTTTACAGAAGCACATAAACTATTCGGCACCTAAAAAGCTAAATTTCATAATCTTTTGCATCCAAAAAGTAATTACCAGACATGCAAAGGAAAGTATGCCTTATTATCAGAAAAGTCAATCAATATAAACAGACTCAGAAATGACAGACATGATAGAGAACAAAAACATTTTCAAAGTTACTCAAATTGTATTATATGTTCAAGAAGGGAGAAGAGCATTTGCACATGGAATCGGAAACAGAGATACAAAAAAGACTCAAATCAAACTTATATGGATAGAAAATAAATTCCACTGGATGGAACTAATAACAGATTAACACTGCAAAGGAAAACGTTAATGTGTTTGAAAGAGAGAGTAGCAGACATTATCTAAAAGAAGAAAAGAAGTTTGAAATATGACAAAAAGACCAGTGAGCTACAGGACAACCTGTGGAGGCCAGTCCATAGTTCACTGGAATCTCTTAGAGAACAAGGGTCCCACATTTTCCAAATTTGATCAAAAACAATCTACCTACCAATCTACAAAACTCAATTGATGTTAAGGTTAAGAAGCAGGAAGAAAAGCTATCCTTAGGCACAATCATAAGCAGATTCTTTAAAAGCAATAATCAAAACAAATCTTAACAGCATCCAGAGAAACAGAGAAACTAGGGTAAGAATGATAGCAGACTTCTGGTAGGAAACAGACTTGCTCCTGAGGGGGCCCTGAATCCTGGCTCAAGTCCCCCTTGGCCAAAGCAATCCTGCCTGGACAGGGAACTGCTGGGAAACTTGCCTATTGGTGCCATCCAATGGGCTTGCCTACCTTGGTCTCACTAGATCCTGAAACAGCCCTGAATCTTGACCCCACAGCTGCAGTCTGGGAGCAGATCTGCCTAGTCAGATATCCTCCGGAAGATAAGCCCATGCATGCCACCACGCCAAGACCGCCTACCTTGGGCTCACAGAGGATTCTGCATAGTTCTGGATCTCGCTCCAACTCTTCTCCACTGTGGTCTGAAAGTGGTTCTTCTTGTCCGGAGACCTGGAGGGAGGCAAACCCCTCAGTGTCCCTAAGTTTGGCCCCCAATATGAATCTTGAAATAGCCCTATAAATCAGCTCCAGCCCCTCTCGACTGTGGTCTGAGAGCAGACTTGTCTACCTGAGAGTCTGCTAAGAGACACACGTGCCTGTGATCCCAGAGTCTTGGCTGTGGATCTTTGGCTTTATGTCTATTATCTACTTCTCCTACTATGACTTGGATATGGTTTTAGTGTACACCCCAAAGATTCGTGTTCTGGAATCTTTGTCTTCTTCTTTTTTTAGAAAAATTTTATTGAATTATAAAAAATATAAATATATTTTTAATTGGTGCATTATAACTATACACAGTGATGAGTTTGTTACACATTCCTACAGGCACACAACATGAAAATATAAATTGCTCAATATCATTCCTCAGTATCTCCCCTTTACCTCCCACATTCCCTCCTACAGATCCCTTTCTTCTAGTCTACTGGTATCCCTTCTACTGGGAGTCACCCCCCACACACCCTTTTTCCTCTCTAGTTGGAAGCTTTGTCCTTACTGTAATGATTTTAATATGGGAGACCATTAAGAGATGATTAGAGTATGGGCATATTATCCTCTGAGAAGATTAATATAGACTTTGAAGGACGAGGTTAGTTCCCAAGAAAGTGGATTATGAAGTCTGGCCCCTCCCTGCTCTGACACTTCCTTGCTCACACATGTGATCCTGCTGCAGGTGGTTGGTTCCCTTTCCACTTCTCTGCCAGTTGTGGCACAGTCAGATGCTGGTGCCATGCTGTTTAGACTTTCTAGGCACCATAATCATGAGCCAAACAAATCTCTTTTCTTTTTAAAGTACCCAGCCTCAGGTATTTTGTTATAGCAACACAAAATGAACTAAAATACCTCCTCTATCTTGATTTTTCAGGGGACACCAAGGGTGAATTAAAATAGGCATTGATGAATAACACCAGCACTGACTTGTTTAAGTCTCCAGGGGTGCTGCTGTTAGGGTTTGGATCTGGAACGTCCCTCCAAAGCTCATGTGTTGAAAGCACGGTCCCCAGTGCACCAAGGTTCAGAGGTGGGGCTTTTAGGCAGTGATTAGAACATGAGAGTTCTGATCTCATCACTGGGTTAATCTATTTCCTAAATTAAGCAGAATGGATGGCCTCCTGGTGTTTGCCACACTATATGTTTACACTGACTGTACAGAAAGAGGAGGCAGGTTACTTTACTCCCTGTACACCTCAGTCCAGGCCTGATCTGTACTGTGAATGGAAACACATTCTAAAAAAAGGATAGTTGAATTGCATGTATTACTGGAAGGTGGGAGAGTTGGAGAAAGGAGGTCACTGGGGGCATCCTTGAGAGGGTTTCTCTTCTTCCCAGCCCCTTCTCTCCCCCACTCCCCGCTTCCCAGCTGCCATGAGCTGAGCACTTTCCCCCCACCATGCCCTTCTGCTACACTGTTTCTGCCTTGGAGCCAGCTGACCATGGACTGCATCCTCTGAAACCACCAGCTAAACTAGATCTTTCCTTCTCTCAGTTGTTCTTGTCAGGATGCAAAGCTGACTAACACAGCTGCTCTTATCCACATTTCCACCCAGGCTGTCTTATTGCTTCTGACTCACAGTCCTGCCCCAGGTGGTAGAACCAGTGTCAGGGGTCACCACTTGGTCTTTCAAGTTATAATCACTCAAGGGACCCCTGTGAGTACCCTTCCAGTCATATAGTACACTTATCCTCACACGTACCTGGGAACTAGGGAAATGTGCACCATGTTGGTCTTTGACACATTGGAAACATTGCAAGCCAGTTTGGGACCAGGCGTTTATATGACTTCCTTCTGAAAAGGGCTTATAGAATGTAAGGTCCTTTGGTATATGGCCTGCTGGTGTAATGAAATAAAGGAAAACTACGTCATGGAGCAGGTTAAACCATGAGTGAACAGAGCTAAGGAGCTGCTGGACTTCTTATTTTATTGTGATCTGCAAGCGGCCCTATGTGCCAGCAAGCAGGAACTTTTCACTATAAAAATACAAGATATTTTTCTCCTGTTAATGTATAACTTTCCTTCCTGGATAGTGTCATAAGTTTCTTGGAAAAATTCTGTTTGCAGAACTGAGAGCTAGTGGGTTGTGTGCAGCAGGTGTTATTTTGAACTTTGCTACACCTGATTTCCTCACAAGATCTATCTGTAGAAAAACATCCACAAGGACGAGATGGAGCCATGGTACAAATGGAGTCACTCACGGCAATCAATTTGCTTCACTATGAACTCCAGGAAGGTCCAGTTTTATGGCTTTCAAATTGCCAGGTGGGAGGGATCTGTTGCTGCTAGTCTGGAGTTTTTAGGGTAGATGGTATTTGAAATTTTTAGGACTGATTGATTAAATGTCCCCATTCTAGGTCTCAGGGTTCACATTCCTTTTCTGTCATGTTTCTGACTTTATCAAGAAATAAAATCCACTCTGAAATCAGGAACAAGACAAGGATGTCTACTCTTACTACCCCTATTCAATATGGTTCTCAAAACTGAGGCCAGGGAAATTAGGCAAGAGAAGGAAACTAGAGGGATAAAAATAGGAAAAGAAGACGAATTATTCTGTTTACTGATGACATGATCCTACATCTGCAAGATTCAAAGAACTCTACCAGAAGACTTCTAGAGCTGATAAATGAATTCAGCAAAGTAGCAGGAAGGTTAAAGATCAACATTCATAACTCAACAGCTTTCCTATACTCCAAAAGCAACTCTTCTAAGAAAGAAATCAGGAAAATTATCCCTTTTACAATAATCTCAGGGGGAAAAAAAAACTACCTTGGGAATTAAATTAACCAAGGAGATGAAAGAGCCCTGCAATGAAAATTATAGAACACTGAAAAAAGAGGTTGAAGAAGACCTTAGAAGATGGAAAGACCTTCCAGGCTCTTGGATAGGCAGAATTAATATTGTCAAAATGGTCATACTACCAAAGGTGTTATATAGATTCAATGTACTCCTTATCAAGATGCCAACGACATTCTTCACATAACTAGGGAAAAAAAACAGTCTTAAAATTGATTTGGAAGAATAAGAGACCCAGAATAGTCAAAGAAATCCTGAGCAAGAAGAGGGATGCAGGAAGCATCATGATACCTGATCTCAAATTATACCACAGAGTGATAGTAACAAGAACAGCATGATCAAACAACATTACCCTATGTAAATTTATGATTACACAAATGGTATGCCTTGACTCCATGTACAAATGGAGAAACAGCATGTATCCCATTTATTTACAATAAAAAAAACCAGCATGATATTGGCATCACGATTAACATGAAGACCAATAGAATGGAATAGAAGACATAGCAATAAACCCACATACTTACTACCATCTGATACTTGACAAAGGTGTCAAAAATATATGTTGGAGGGGCTGGGGTGTGGCTCAGTGTTAGAGGGCTTGCCTAGCATGTTGTGAGGCACTGGGTTCAATTCTTAGCACCACATATAAATATACAAATAAAATAAAGGTCTGTCAACATCTAAAAAAAATTTAAAAAATGTGTGTTGGAGAAAAGACCACTCTTTTTTTTTAACAAATGGTGTTAGAAAAACTGAATATCCATATGTAGAAGAATAAAAGTAGATGCCGGTCTCTCACCCCATGCAAAAGTCGAATCAAATGACTCAAAGACCTAGGAATTAGCAAAGACCAAAATTTGCAACTGCTAGAAGAAAACGGAGTCAAAACCCCATCATATTGGTCCTGGCACCGACTTCCTTAATAAGACCCCATAAGCTCAAAAAGTAAAAAGTAAAATAAAGGGCATGCCATCAAATTAAAAAGCTTCTGCATGGCAAAGGAAATGGTTAAGAGTGTGAAGAGAGAGTCTACAGAATGAGAGATCTTTGTCAGCTGCTATTTGACAGGGGAATTAACATACAGAATATACAAAGAACTCAAAAAACTTAACACCAAAAAGTCAAATAACCCTATAAATAAACGGGCAAAATAACTAAACAGACATTTCTCAAAAGAAGAAACCCAGATGGCTAGCGAATACATACAATTTTTTAACATCTCTAGTAATTAGGGAAATGCAAATCAAAACTACACTAAGATTTCATCTCATTCCAGTCAGAAGGGCAGCTATCAAGAATACAAATAAAAATAGATACTGGCGAGGATGTGGGGGAAAAGGTACATTGTTGGAAGACTGCAAATTAGTGCAACCACTCTGGAGAGCAGTATGACGATATCTAAAAGAACTAGTAATGGAACCATCATAGGACCCCCCTATCCCACTCCTCAGTATTCATCCTAAAGAACTAAAATCCGCATATTGCAGTGACACAGTCATGTCAATGTTTATAGCCACACAATTCACAATAGCCAAATTATGGAACCAGCCCAGTGCCCATCAATAGATGAATGGATTAAGAAAATGGGGTATATATACATAATGTTTTACTCAGCCATAATGAAGAATGAAATAATGGCATTTGCTGGTAAATGAATGGAACTGGAGACTATCATGCTAAGTGAAATAAGCCAGACTCAAAATCAAGGGTCAATTTTTTCTCTCTTATGTGGAAACTAGCAAAATAATGAAAAGAAGGTGGTGGTGGTGGTGAGGATTGGACATCATAAAGAAGTAGGGAAGGTCAGTGGAACAGAAGAAGATCAAGAGGGAGGAAAGGGAAACTGGAGAGGAGAGGAAAGGTGGAATGAATTTAACAAAATCACATTACATGCATATCTAAATATACCACAGGGAATTCCACCTGCGTGTGTGTGTGGAAAGCACCAATCAAGGAAGAATAGTGGATGAGCAAGGAGATGATCAGTGGAGAAGAGAGGGAAGGGGAGGAAGGGGAGGGAGGGGGAGGGAAGGAAGGTGGGGGAGTAGGGGAGGAACAGGGACTGGAGTGGGTCAGATCCATGCATACATGATTTTTCCGGGATGAATCCAGCTACTGTGTGTAACTACAATGCTCTAATTAAAAAAAAAAAAAAACAAAAAAAACAAAAAAAAAACAAACACCTCACACATAGCATAAAATCCAGGTAATAAGTTCTTCTCCTCAAGGAGCAGGTACAGAAACCCCAGGTTGTGGCTGAAAATTTTAAAATACAACAAACCGCAGGCATTTTAATTCGTCTAACCTTTCAGGACAGAACTTCAGATGTCTAGCTGAAGTGTTTTGTGATGTTAAATTCAAAAGTAGGCAAAAAGTCAGACTTTATGGAACTCTCTTTATGGAAGCTAACAGTGCCAGACACCTTGAGGATGTGTGTGTGTGTGTGTGTGTGTGTGTAGGTGTGAGACAACCCCACATAAAAACACTTGGATATCGAAGTGTTTAGTTCACCCTAGGAAGCTTGTGGGGAGCAGAACATGGGAGGTCATGAGAGAGTGTCAGTCAAATGATGGAGTTTTATAAAGTGAAGTTCCCTTGGGAAACAAGACACCACAAATACACCATTAAAATGGTAAGGTGTAGTTACAGTTGAGAAGCAGTCATTTCATTCAAGGAAATTTCTTTCTGACTGGGCAGAGCAAGGCCACAGATAATGAACTGTCACAGGATGGTTATAGCAAAAAAAAAAAAAAGAAAGAAGAAGAAGAAAGAAAAAAAATTCAACTCAGGCAGTGGACTCCTTTGCAGCTCTCTCATGGCACTTGCAATAACAACCCCTAAGGTTTAGTCCAGGGGTCTTTCCAGCTACTAGGTGTCAGTCTGGGCTCCCTACCCCAAAGCAGGCCTGAGATGAGCATTGCTATGCATGCATTTCATTTGGAAGGTGATGCTGGTGGCAACAGTGAAGGACCTAGGAAAGTAAGGCAGGCAGGAAGAAAAAGCCACTACTTCAGTACAGTGTCAAGAGGACCGCTGTGGGCATCCCAGGTTTGTTGTGCCAAGTTCTCTAGAGAAGAGTACAGGACACCTCCGAGAATCCTCCATCTGTCCGCTCTCATTGCACCTGGATTAGATAGGGATGTTACTCTAACTCCTTCATACTTCCCAGTTGAACATGAACATGTCTTGCATGAGATTCCACCAAGAATGGTGGAGGTGAGATCATGTCAACGTGAAAGAAGCTGCAGTCTACACAGAACTGTCCACCTGCCCACAGGTGAGTATGTGGTGAGGCCAAGCAGGTGTGAATTAGGCAGTGGCAGCATTGGGTAACAGTCATTCCATACATATAGAGGTAGTATGGATTATAGACTGCCCTTCATATATTCAATCATGGAGTAATTTTTTAAATAACTTCCCATTAGATTTTTGCTGTATAGCAACACACATACCTTGTTTTATGCTACAATGAGATTAGAAGATTTTGTGCCACAGTTAACTTTACAAATAAGCAGAAATGGCATACAAAGGAGCTCAGTGCATTTCTGAATTGAATACATCATATTAGTGAAACTGATCTGTAGTAAGAATTTGAGTCAGAAAAGATAGCAGGATCAAAATGAAATGTATTTTTTTCATTTTTCAGAGGAAATATGTTGTGCTTCTTATGACTGAGAAACAGTAAACTTTAATTTTAATAAAATATGATAAATAAAATGCTTTGAAATAACATAATCACCAATTTTGTTCTAGAAAATATAACTTTTATGTTCCCCAAAAAAGTTAATTCAAGGACTCTGTACATGCTGTTTGGTTTACTTGCTGATGAATGACTATTTTGTTACTCTGGGCATTTTTGTTTCATTTTAAATTGACACACACAGCTGTACATGTTCCCTGGACGCAGTGTAAGGTTTTGATAGATATATACATTATGTAATGATTCAATTACGATATTAGCATATCTGTCATTTCAAACATTTGTCATTTCTTTGTGGTGGGAAAATTCAAAATCCTCTCTTCTAGTTATTTTGGAATGTACAATACAATATTGTTGACCATAATCACCCAAATTATTGCAACAGAACAGCAAGACTTATTCCTCCTGCCTAATTATAATTGTATACTCGTTGACTGATCTTTCTCCCTTCTGAGCCCCTGGTAATCACTGTTCTACTCTCTACTTCTATGAGATCAACTTTTCAAGAGGACACATAAAGAATTTTTGATGCAGTCTTTAGGGTATGTAAGGACACCGCACTGGGCTCCAACCCCAATTCTCAAGCCCCTAAACTTGTTCTTTTTCCCATCACACATACCATAACATATAAGATGAATATATCTTACTATATAGTCCCATACTGGAGGTCTACGAAGGGTAGAGGTTGTTGTCTCATTGCATTCTGATGTGTCCCTTGCACCTACAATATAGTGCCTGGAATACAGTAGAAATTAATTGAATATTCTTGAAGCTGAAGACCAATAGGACACCACTGATTCTCTACCCATTGTTTAGGATTCTGGCAACTGTATCCAGATGCTTTCCTTACTCTCCTTTAAGCTTATATTTCTCAGTCTCTCAGTCATGATTTCTTCTTAAATCACACTTTAAAAGTGAAAGCCAGGTGGGGAGGTAGCTCAGTTGGTAGAGTGCTCCCCTAGCAAACACAAAGCTCTGGGTTCAATCCCTGGCGGGGGGGGGGGGCGGGAGGCGGGGTGAGGCCAAGCTTCCATTGTCATCAGCCCCATTCTCTCACTTTCCGACATCAATGTCCTTTGATCAAACACTACTGAGTCTAACTACTTCCACATTTCACAGACATGCTTCCCGAGAATGCTATTTATTGACCATATTTAATGTTTTAGTTTTTACACATCTCACAACTGATTTTCTAGGATAATTTTTTAAAAATATTTTTAGTTGTAGATGGACACAATACCTTTATTTATTTATTTTTATGTGGTGCTGCGGATGGAACCCAGTGCCTCACCTATGCTAGGCAATCACTGAGTTACAACCCCAGCCCCTAGGATAATCTTAAGTCTTGATATTTTCACTGCAATTGAAGGTGAAAGGACAGTCACATCCCAGCAGTACCGGTTGCTGGAACCCAGCTCTTTCTCTCAAGGATGAGCTGCCTCTTCCCACACATTCTCCACCAGTGACCCCATGAAGATGCTGTCTCCACAGCAAGTGTTACTTGGTAAATGGTCCCTCTATTCAGACATATGTTAAATTCCTTGCCAAAATGACTGACTATATCTCAGGATACCGAGTAAGACAAATAATCTGGATAAAATGGTTTTGCTGGCTGAGTGGGCACAACCCCTGACGGGCTACACAGCATGTTTCTGGTGGGAAGCTGCGACAGAGCTCCATTCACACTTGTCCAGCTGCTCAAGCCACCTTGCAGCTTCCCCATCGTGATCCCCACCCCCACTAGACTATGTCCAAACGTTCTTGATCCCACGGTGTGGACTCTAAAGGTTCAGTGTGTCTGTGTCTGAGAAGATAATTCTCATGTGCTTCCGGATAAAAGTCTGGTCACATATTTTGTGTCGGGCTGAGAGGGCTTCGTGTGTCGCTGGAATTTGTAGCTTCGGGGAAGAGCTAAAATAAGGTATCCCTCGAGTTTTCTGTGATTGATCGCCGTGCACTACACCGAACTCTCCTTACCGGTCGCGGGCGTGGGCGTGGGCGGGGCCCGCGCCGGTTCCGGCCTGGGGACTACATTACCCAGAAGCCTCTGCGCGGGCGTCGGCGGCGCGGGGCGGAGGAAAGGGCGGTTTCGCTCTTGGGAGCATAGGGACTTCCGGCATTGTCCTTGTGGCGGTCATCTTGGTGACCCTCAGGTGTCCCACCTGATGGGATTCTACGTTGTCTCTGCCGCCCAAGGTAACGGAGCGGGGGGGCGCGAGGAGACGTTGTCCGCGATGCTCAGGCGGGGTCGTGGCCCGGGAGGGCGCCACAGGGGCGACTCCGCGCGGGACTGGCTGGCGCGGGGCTTTGTCTTGGGCGCCCACCTCTCCCCGCATCGCCTCGCTACCTGCACAGAGGGGGACTCAGCTGAGGCTGAGGCCGATGCTGCGTCCTGCTTCCCTGTCGTCTGGCTGTCTTCTGTTTGAACCCCCACCTCCAAATCCTGAAGCCCCAGTGCGGGGCGCCTGCCCAGGTCACATCAGCCAGGCTCCGTTGTTCAGGACAGGGTGCCATTGCTGGGTTAGGTTCCCATTTCTGACACCCAGCGTGATGAGGAGTGGAAGAGTTCTTTTACAGAGCGACCAGCATCTGCAGAGGCTTGGAGGTGCGGTTGAGGAGCCGTCGGGAGACATTGTGAGCAGACGATCCAGCTGTGCAATGACAGTCGCCTGAGCCTCTGAGCTTTCATTCTGAGGGCGCTGGTAGCCATGGAGGGAATTAAGAGACTAGACCTGAGTTAGGATTTAAAAAGATTCCCGGAGGTTGTGCAAAGGGAAACAGACTGGGGCGTGAGAGAGAGGGAAGGTTGTCGAGTGGAGACCAGAGACCTTGAGGAGGCTACTCCAGCAGAACCAGGAGACTAAACTGATTGACCAGAAAGCACTAGCAAAGATGTACAATTACAAATCGGTTTTTAAGGATACAAAACGCATCCGCCAGCCTGCATGCCCCCACACCACGCTGTTCTTTATTTGAATTTATGAAATGCCTCTTTGAACATTAATGGATCAACTTTTCTCTCAAAGTGCACATAATTATGGGCAATTAAATACGGAAACTTGTGAATTTAACAAGTGAATCGAGCACATATTTGGCTCACAACCTTAATATAGCACAAAACAGTTCATCAATGTGCTAAAAATTATAATCTCATGAATACTTCAAGTATAATAAACATCTAAAATTTCAAAGTATCTTATCATTTGCACTGATAACATTAATAGAAACCTTAATTCTGTGAACTATGATAGCTTATGCCTGGAAGCTAACATATACCTCTGTTGAGATTGGTGCCATTCTTAGACCTTTTTTTTTAAAATGCTACCAGGGACTGAACCCAGGGGCGTTTAACCTCTGAGCCATCTCAGCCCTTTTTATTGTTTGAGACAGTTTCTCACTAGGTTGCATATAAATTGCTGAGGCTGGCTTTGAACCTGCAATCCTCCTGCCTCAGCCTCCCGAGCCTCTGGGATTACAGGCATATGCTATGGCACCTGGCTCTTATGCTCTTTTTTTTTTTTTTTTTTACAGATTTAGACACTGAAGCACAGGAAGTTGAATCCTTGTCCAAGGTCACAAGCCAATAAGAGTGAGAATCAAGGACTGAAACCTAGAAGTTAGATGGTCATGTGGAGGTCACCTTGCTGCAGGGCTGGGATGGGGGTCAGATGAGCTCTTGGATCTACACCATGGATGCCCTCCACTCACAGTCTCCATTTCCACAGGTTTCCATGGCTTCAGAAACAAAGAGTCATGCACAAGTGAGTAGAGTATGTCGCAGGCTCTCCCCTTCACCAAGTTAAGCTCACATGGTTATGTCCTAGGACTCTATGCTGGCCATTATACACACGGTTGGGTTTGGTGCTTCTGGGGTCTGTTTGGACATAGGCTCCTGAATCCAGGCCATTGGTTATATGGAGAGTGCCCAGTGTCTGGGTACCTATAGAATACCCTGTAGAAGGTATTACAAACACAGAGATCAGTTGTGCAAATACTTAGAGGTGAGACTGAACTGGCAGCCAACTGTTCCAGGTCTCTTTTAGGTCTTGTGGGGCCAGAGAGCTGGGATGCAGAATTCAGGTCTGGAATGGCAGGATGTGGAACTGTGCCTTTATTCTGAGGGTTTTGAGAGTCATGGAAGTTTGGAGTGGAGTAGAGGGGTCATGTGAATCAGGTTTTAACATACTTCCTCTGGCTGCAGAGCGAGGACAGAGTGAGGGCAGAGGCTACTGCTGTGGCAGTTAAGAAGAGTATTAGTGATGCTTGTTTTAGGTTGTGGCTGAATCAGGGTGGTGGCTTTGGATGTGGGAGAAAAGTATGACTTCTGGATTTGTTTTTCAAGTAGGTCCACTCAGACATTCTGATATGGAGGTTGAGAGAGAAGGAGAGGAGTCAGGCCTGATACCAAGGTCTTTGTTTTTGTAGCAGAAAGAAAGGAGGTGCCATCAGCTGAAATGGGTAAATCACTTGTAGGATACTTCTTTGAAGGAATGTGAGGAGTTAGGTTTTGGCCTTGTTGAATCAGAATATTCCAGGGACCACTGTGAGGTGGTCAGCTGGACACCCAGGTCTGGAGTTCAGGAGAGGTGTTCTGGTTGGAGACACCACAAGTTGGTGGCCTGTATGGGGACTGGGGAGGAAGAACCATAAGTCACATTTAGGAGGGGTAGAATTTATGTCATGGTGAGAGTTGAGGGCAAGGAAGAGGAGGGTCAGATTGAAGGACAGGGTCTGTTTTGGGTCCCTGAAAGGGATTAGTGAGTGTCACAAAGACTGATAAGGGAAAGTGGTGACTGTGCGTTTGGAGCTGTCTGGCAGGGGACCAAGACTTCCAAGGCAGAGTGACCATGAGATTAATGTGGAAGCATGGCAGTATTGGAGGTGACATAATAGATCAGGGCCTGTCCTTGCTCAACCCTTGAAAGTCTCCCCAGCCTGTTTTGGTGGGGCCTGGAGAACCTTGGTCAGCCTGGTATATAAGCTTGTGGCCCAAAGAAGAGTTCGTGAAGGCTGGGGAACCAGTGGATCTCAGCAATGAGTGAGGTTTTCCTGGAAAGAAGATGGTGAAGTTGGGTGAGGGGACAGCTTGTGTAAGAGGAGTTATGGTATGTGCTACCTGCAGGTGATTTTGGATGACTGAAGTCAAAGCAAGAAACAGGGCAAGGTGGAACAGTCTCAGAAGCAGGGCTTGGGGCTTCCCCAACACTGTGGGCCATCAGAGGTCTGAAACAGGATGGAATCATGATTGAATGTCCCAAGTACTCTCTGGATGCCACGTGCAGAGAGTGGAGAGAGGTCATGTAGATGTCTATGGTGTGGGGCAGGGGCTTGCCTGCAGCTCTGGGGTGTGAGACCCGTGAGGGAGGGATGTCCACACGGTGACGTGCTCTGGGAGACAGCATGAACTGATGGTCCAGGGACTTGGTTCTGGCTTCCAAAGGGGGAAAACTGAACCTGGATTTGCATTTACAGAGAGGCAGGATTAGGTAGCCCTGTCCAGGGGAATTTGTTAGTATGAGATGGGTGGGCCCTTCATGCCAGGCCTAGAGCTTTATGGTATTTTCTGCCCATAGGACTTAGTGGATATGCATTACAGTGATATGGATAGTGACCAGCAGAAACATGAGAAGAACAGAGGATAGCAGCACCTGGTCTCCTGTCTTTTGTGGTGGGAGCTGGTGGGATAGTAAGCAGGGAGTTCATGACTTGAGGGGCAAGAAGTAGCATAAAAGTCCTGGTAAAGAAACTGTTCAGGGACATGACTCTTCCTGTCGTGGTAGGACAGTATGACTTTCGGGGATGTGGCTGTGGACTTTTCCTGGGAGGAGTGGAAGCTTCTCGATGAGACTCAGAGACTCCTGTACCGAGATGTGATGCTGGAGAACTTTGCCCTCGTGGCCTCACTGGGTAAGTCCCTCATACCTCCCTTGCATCCTGGGCTGGGCTCTTTCTGCTCTTCTCCAGGAGCTGCTTTTTCTTCCCAAAGCCTGCTAGGGCCACTGCTACCTTCTAGATTTTCTTGCGTAGGTGCTCTGTTCATTTTTTCCCTAGGCAGCCCTGCCACTTGGGGCCAACAATCCTCACAGGGAGTCACACAGGGACCTGGAATCGTGCAGTGTGCCTTTCCCTGGTAGAGCCACCATCTAGAATCATACCTCTTTGCCTCCAGTTCTGCTTCCTTCTTTTCCATTGACATTTCCTTGTGCCTGATAGTGTCAGGAACTGCACATACCAACATGGTCAACTACTTGCAAGGACCATACCGTTTTCTGAAAGGCATTCTAAGATTTTTCGTACTACTTTTTAGCTGCCTATGGTCTGTGGGATTGGTGTTACCTACGCTGCTACTATCTGTTCACCTGCCTTGTGTTCCTCTCAGGACTTGCATCTTCCCAGATTCGTGTACTTGTTCAGCTGGAGCTGGGGGAACCGACCTGGGGGCCTGATGGGGTAGCCTTGATGCCAGCCACAGCAGGAGGGCCCTGGTGGGGAACTGGCTCTGGTGAGTGAGAAGTGCTCCTGTAAGTGCCCCGAGGTGATCTGCGGAAATGGTTCACTACTCTCTTGACTCAGAAAAACCCCACAAAGTCATGCAAATCGAGGGGTTCAAATCTTTATGCTCACTTTAAGAACACTCATGAAACTACTCAGGCCATCAAGGGTATGCATATCTGAAAAGCCAGTAAGTATCTGAAAGATGTCACTTTAAAGAAACAGGGTGTGCTGTTCCAGTGTTCCAGGGATAGTGTTGGTAGGTGTGCCTGTGCCAAACATTGGGGCTGGACACAGGGTTGGTGGCTCACTAAGAGTGCAGAAATTTTGCAGCACATGCTTAAAATGCAGAGTTATGCTGAACTTAAGGGTTTAGACTGTGAACACGTGCTGGTGAGCAAAGAACCCAATATGCACCGCTGCAGTTCCGGCACGGAGCTCGTGGTCAGTTGAGTCCGTGCATGAGCTCCCCCTGCAGCACCGAGATGTTCTCACTGAGAAGGAATAAAGTGTTCCTAGACCCGAAGAGGAGGTTGCTCAAAAGACTGAGACGCCCCAGAAGAAGCTGAAGAAACAAACATGTATGGCGTGGGGATAAATTCAGCATAAAATAAAAGCAAATAAAAGTAAAAATGAATAAAAAAGAAAAAAACGAGGTGAGTGATGGCTCCACGTCAGCTGGGTTCTGTTGGGACCAGGGACCTCTCAGTGCGCAGTCTCCGTGACTCACAGAGGTCCTGCCCCTTGCATGGTGTCGCCAGTCTCCATACCATGGACCCTTCGCCTCCCTTCACAATAGCCTTGTGCTCCCAAGAGTCCTGTGTACTTGTTCCTGGAACCACCATTCTACCCTGATCTTCCATGAGCGCCGGACGTTTGTTTTGTTCATTAGTCGTTACAGTTTAACTGTTCGCACCTCAACGCACGAGCATCTGACTCGTGCTTTGGTGTATAGAACAGGACTTCATTTTCAACCTTTTTTCCATTTTTATCTATTTTTATTTAATTAAATGATATATTTTTGTAGTGCTGGGAATGGAACACAAACCTGGTGTGTCTTTTTTAACCTTTGCTTTTTTAATTGAAAATGTATAATAATGATTATATATATTTTGAAGTATCATGACACTTCAATATAACTTTATATTGAGTAATATTTAAGTCAGTTTAAACATATCTCCTAAAACATTTATCACTTCGTGATGAAAACATTCAACATCCTTTCTTCTATCTTTTTGAAATGTATACTACATTATTTTTATCTCTGTGTAATAGCACACCAGAATTTGCTAATTATTATTTCATATCCATTGATCAACCTCTCCCCTGACTCTTTAAAAAATTTTTTTTCAGTTGTTGATAGATTTTTTTATTTTAGCTACTTATTTATGTGTGGTGCTGAGAATTGAACCCAGTGCCTCACACATGCTAGGTAAGTGCTCTACCACTGAGCTACAACCCCAGCCCCTCTCCCCTGACTCTTTACCCTTGACTCTCCTTAGCCTCTGGTAACCGCCATTCTATTCTGAACTTCCATGGTATCAAATTGTTTAGCTTTCATACCTGAGTAAGTTATGTGGCATTTGTCTTTCTGTGCTTAGCTTATTTCACTTAATGTAATGAACTCCAGTCCTATCCCTATTGAATATGGCAGAATTTCATTCTTTTTTATGGCTTATTCATAATCCATTGTGTATATCTGCCATGTTTTCTTTATCCATTCATCAATTGATTGACATTTAGATTGTTTCATTTCTTTGCTATTGTGAATAGTGCTGTAGTCAACATGGGAATGCAGAAGTCTCTTCAATATATTGATTTCATTTCCTTTGTATATATGTTCAAGTGGGGTTGCTGGATCATATAATAATTCTATTAAGAAATTTTTTTTTTCTGTGTTGGGGATCAACCCCAGGGCCTTGTCATGCTAGGCAAGCGTTCTACCACTCATCTGCATTCTCAGCCCCTCTTTATAAATTTTTGAGGACCCTCCATACCAGTTTCTATAGTGGCTGTTTTAACTTTAATTTACATTCTCACCAACAGTGAGTTAAAGATTCCCTGGACTCCCTTTTATCCATGTCTTTGCCAACACTTATTATCTTTTGTCCTTTTGATAATGGCCAACTGAATGATGTAATATCTCATTATGGTTCTGATTTCCATTTCTCTGATATTTAGGGGTATTGAACTTTTTTTTTTTCATATGTGTTGACCATTTGTGTTGTCTTCCTTTGAGAAATGTCTCTTTATTTCTATTGCCTACTCGGGAAACAGGTTATGTGTATTTTTCTATTGAATCTTTTGAGTTCACTATATATTCTGGATATTAACCCCATATTAGAAGTATAGTTTGCAAATTTTCTCCCATTCTGTATATTCTGTCTTCTAAAAGACAGACATTCTGATAGGGCCACTCCCTCCCACCAAGGTCTCCATATACTTCAACAACGTTTTCTGCTTTCAGGTTCTTGGTTTCGAGTGGAAGATGAGGAGGCACCTTCTCAAGGAGGGTCACAGGCTTGGGCTCCCAAGGCCACTTCAACCATCCTGAGAGCCTACCCTTGTGGAATGTGTGGCCCAGTCATAAAAGACATTTTGCTGCTGACTGAGCAACAGGGAATACATCCCAAGCACAAAATGCATACCTGCGGGGCATGTGGGAGACAATTTTGGCTTAGTATAAGTATCCCCCAACCCCAGAAGCAGCACAGTGGGAAGAAACAACTAAAAGGGGATAATGACAGGGCTTTGGATGTTAAAAATGGTAGAGTCCACATGCCAGAGATTCCTTTTACATGTGAGGATGGTGGGAAGGACTTCCTACCCGGGTCATGCCTTTTGCAGCATCAGATCACTCACACCATGGAGAATTTACCCATAAGCCCTGAGTGCATGAAGGCTTTTCACACTGGAGAAGAACATTACAGGTGTAGTGGATTTGGGAAATCCTTCGGCTATGCACACAGCTTTCATCAACACCAGAAAATTCATGCTGGAGACAAGTCTCATGAGTGTAGTGAATGTGGTAAATCCTTTAGACGGAAATGCAGACTCGTTCAGCATCAGAAAATCCACAGTAGAGAAAGAACCTATGAATGCAGTGAATGTGGGAAGTCTTTTCGACAAAGCTATGGTCTTATTCAACATCAGAGAGTTCACACTGGGGTAAAACCTTACAAGTGTAGTGAATGTGGGAACTTTTTTAGCTGTAAAACCACAGTAGTTCGGCACCAGAGAATTCACACTGGAGAAAGGCCTTATGAATGTAGTGAATGTGGGAAATCCTTTAGACAAAGGTCTGGCCTCATTGGACACCAGAGAGTTCACACTGGGGCAAAACCTTACCAGTGTAGTGCATGTGGAAAATTCTTTAGTCGCAGAATCACACTTGTTCGGCATCAGAGAATCCACACTGGAGAAAGACCCTATAGGTGCACTGAATGTGGGAAGTTCTTTATCCAAAGCTCTGGCCTTATTTCACACCAGAGAGTTCACACTGGTGAAAAGCCATATGAGTGCTCTGAGTGTGGGAAATGTTTTAGCCATAGATCCACCCTCAATTTACATCAGAGGATTCATACTGGTGAAAGGCCTTATGAATGCAGAGAATGTGGGAAAGCCTTCAGTCTTAAATTTACACTTGTTAGACACCAGCAAATTCATAATGAAGAGAGGCCTTACGAATGTAGTGAATGTAGGAAATTGTTTACCCACAAGTCCAGTCTTGTAAAACATCAAAGAAACCATGTTGGAGAACAACCTTAAGCCAATAGCTTTTTCTCCTGTGGTACCAGAGAGTTTACCCTAGAGAAAGGCCCTGGAGTGCAAGTTGCATCTTCTTTGGTCAACCATGATGACCCCAGAGAAGCTCTGAGAGCAACCCTTGTGAAGAAGGCATTGGTCACAAGTCAGATCTCATTTGGACATTCACACTGGAGAGATTCTCAAAGAGATGTGTGGGAAGCTTGCAGGAGCTGCACTTTCTAACCTGCCCAAAGCCCTTTCCTGAGCATGTCGCTGCCAGTACCTGTGACCGAAGCCATTACATGTCTGGCAGCTGGCTAGTGTATTTCAGGTTATACAGTGTGCACGGGGAGGCAGACTTCTACTCTCCCCTTCCTTGGAGGAGATCATGAGTAGTGTGAGGTCATTGAATACATAATTACAAGGACTTCTTGGATGTGATTAGTAGAGTTGTGGTCAGTAAACTCAACATCACCATCTGAATGTGCAGAAATGCTTGGGTCACTGTGGGGGAAGAGGGTAGACTGAGAGTCTCAGGTCTTCAGATTTAGTTTCTCCTGTAGACCTGGTCACTGGGAGAGCAGATGATCTAAGCATTGTTAGGACCATTGAGGCTGTTTGGGCGGATCACCTGAAGGTCTTTGTACACAGGCAAAAAGGAGAGACAGAGGAGATTATGATCCAGTCATATGACTTCTGACTCACAGCCTTTTTTACTCAGCAGTCTGCTCCCATTGAGGCATTGTTATCATTTTGAAAGGGTGAAGATAGTTATGGTGAAATCAGTCTGGGTTTCCAAATCTGATTTTTCAAGAGAAGCAGGAGGTCCATATTTTTGTGTTAAACCATTTCGTTTTTTTTTAAGTTGTCAATGGATCTTTTTAATTTTATTCATTTATATGAGGTGTTGAAAGTAGAACCCAGTATCTTACATGTGCTAATCAAGCACTCTACCACTGAGCCACAATCCCAGCCCTGAACCATTTCTTAAAAAAACTCTATTGCAATATAATTTATGTGCCATATGCTGGACATATTTACAGTGGTAAGTTTTATCTAATGTTTATACATTAGATTTAGGTATATACCATGAAATCATCACCACAGTCCTGATAACAAACATATTCATTACCCCAATATTTTCTCATCCCTCTTCATAATTACTCTTTTGCCCTGCCTGACTCTATAGTCTCATTCCCAAGACCAACCTTTGATTTATGCTTTCATTTTACAGTAGTCTCACATGATTTGTTACTCTGTGATTTTAGTTCTCAAGAGTGACTTGAAAATATTAAATAGAAAGCCTAGAAATAATTCATGCATTTAAAATAATGTTTATTATAGTATATTGTTTTAATTGCTGTATTTATTTTTGCTAATCTCTTTGTCTAATTTATAAATTAAGCATTATAGTAGGTATGCATGTATAGGAAAAAACCAAGCGTATGTAGGGCTGGGTCCCATTCATGGTTTAAGGCATGCACTGGGGGGTCCTTAATATTCCCTGAAGATAAAAAGGGACAGTTGTAGACTTGTTTTTATTTTTGGAATTTTATATAGATGAAGTAAGAAATCTTTATTTTCTTTGTTTTTTTTTTTTTTTCGCCATGTAGCATAATTATTTGTATTCTTCCTCATTGCTCATATCGTATGAGTACTTTGTTGTTTTATGATTAGCTAGAATTGTCTTGTATGGATATTCCACAGTTTGTTTTTTTATTCATGTGTTAAGAGACATTTGAATTACTTCCAGTTTGGGGCTATTAAAAACGAAGCTGCTGCAAATGTTCACTTCCTTGACTTTCTTGGGTTAATACTGAGGAGTTAAAGGCCTGAGTGTCTCATTTCTGCCCAGGAGATTTTACTTTATAGAAGTTAGGAAGTAATGAAACAGGAAGCCACATCATTTGAAGAAGAATGTATTACTTGTTTCCTAAGAGAAGGGCGAATGCCATGCAACTCAGGGCCACATGGTGGGCACCAGCGTTGGTCAAGAGGCAGAAAGGAACAAGGGGAAGGCCTTTCTTGGGGATTCCACAGGAAAGTCAAAATGGCAAGAGTACATAGTTTTAGGTTAACTGGTTGAATAATTCAGGCAGGTTTTGGATTATAGCCTACTGCCATTCCTCTCTCTCCTTTGATTAAGCAACTGTTCAACTCATTGTTTATTAAATTTTTCTTTATTATTGAGTTTTGAGAATGCTTGATAAATTTGGACACAAGTGCTTCATTCATTTGATGTGTGACTTGCCACTACAGTCTTCTAGCATGTGGCTTGTATTGTCATTCTCTTCATGACCTTTCACACACCAGAAATTTTTGCTGTTGATAAAGTTCAATGTATTTGTTTTCTTTTTATTGGACATGTTTTTGATGTGTATTTTAAGAAGTGTTTTCCAAGATAGAAAAGTTCCCTCCTATGTTACTCAATGGAGGCTTCACACTTTTTGTTTTATAATCCATTTTGCATTAATTCTGTATATTGTGTGAGATTTGGGGTCAGGGTTTTGTTTGTATTTTGTTTTAATTTGGATAACCAATTGCTCCAGCAACATATGTTGGAAACACTATCTTCTCTATTGAAATGCTTTTTCACCTCTCTTAAAAATCATGTGATCTTGTATGTGTTGGTCTATTTTTAGACTTCATTTATATTTTTGCTGATATATTAAAATCTTAACATATTCTTATAGTATATCTCAAAAATCAGGTAATGTCCTTTAATTTTGTACTTTTTAAAAATCATCTGTAGCTAGTCTATGTCCTTCACATTTCTATATGAATTTTAGAATCCCCCTGTGAATTTCCAATGAAAGCATTGTGGGAGTTGGGATCGCATTGAATGTATTTATCAATTTGAAGAGAACACTTTTAATACTATTGAGTGTTCAAACCATATCTCTTCCTCTATTTAGGTCTTTAGTTTTCTTCATTTTTCAGTGTATTTATATTACACATTTTATGGTCACCAAGCATGTTTTATGTTGTATGCTCTTGTTAAAAGTATTCTTTTTAAGTCCAAATTATCAGTTGTTTACTGCTAGAAAATAGAATCAATTCTACTTAAAGGTATTCATTTTCTATCTCATTAAAGTTTGTAAATTAATTAAAATTTTTTGTAGTTGTAGATGGACATAATATCTTTGTTTATTTTTATTGTGGTGCTGAGGATTGAACCCAGTGCCTCACATGTGCATGGCAAGCGCTCTGCCACGGAGCTACAGCCCAGCCCCTGTAAATTAATTTATTGTTAATTCAAGTATGCGTTTGTTTAGTTTTTAGATTTCATTTATTTACACTCATGTTGTCTGGAAATAAATTCACTTTTTTTTTTTGTTTTCAAACTAGTAATTTTATAATTTGTTGACAAAAAATTGTTCATAAAATCCCTTGTTATATAAAATCTGTAGACCCTAGCGATGTCACCTCACATGTACCTAATCTGTGTGGTTTGAACATGTCTCCTGAAGTTCATGCTTGTGAGATTTGATCTCCAATGCAATAGTGTTGAGAGGTCTGCCCTTTCAGCAGGGATCAGTCATGAGGGCTGTGCCCTCCCCAGAGGATCAGTGTTATTGCAAGCATGGGTTTATTCTGAGAGTGAGTTTGGCCTCCTGCTGGGTATGTGCACACACTCTTCTCTCCTGCTTTCTTGCTCTTTCTCTTATGGGATGATGCAACAAAAAGGTCCTAACCAGGAACAGCCCCTCAGTCTTTTATTTCTCAGCCTCAGAACCATGAGCTAAATTGTTACACTGCTCAGAGTTGGAAAATTAGCTGCTCTGCCGCCCCGCACCCAGCCGGAAAGGCAGTTCCTGGGATCCATGTCATGGCCCTTTAGATTAAGGGAGTAAAAATTGCCCAGAGACCCCTGACCCCTGACCGATGCTTTAACTGCTTTCTTCTGCTTCTGTAAAACTTGGCTTGCTTGCATTGGCTACTAACCCCAGCGGACGATGTCACGCCATTTATACATCATTTTCCTGTATATGCTGTAGGTTATCGACCCCTGGTGCGAGCCCCCCCTTTTTTACACCGCTTTTAGGTGCTTGGGTGATCGTTGCTGGCCAGCTGTAATTAAGGTTTCTTTTGGTTTTTACATAATTGGCTCAGAGATTTATTTTCTTGCATTTTTTGCTCGTTGGGTACAACAAAATGAATTTTTGTCTAAATTACCAAGTTTCAGGTGTTCTTCTATAACAGCACAAGAGGGACTAAGACAGAAAACTGGGATTAACAACTTGTGCTTTCACTTCATGCCTGAAAATGTAGAAGCAGCTTTGGAACTGGGTAACGGGTAGAGGGTGCAAGAGTTTGGAGGAGCAGGCTAGAAGAAGCCTAGAATAGCTGAGATAACTGAGGAGAACATCACGGGTGATTCTGTCGAGGGCTCAGAAGAGAAAACTATAGGGAAAGTCTGTAACTTCTTAGCGATTACTTCAGTTGTCATTTTTCTATTTCATTCTTATAAGAATGGATCTATCATTGATTAGGGAAATTTCTCTTCCAACATAGGCATGTTAGCCCTATTCACATTTTTTTGTATGTTGTGCTATCACTGTACAAAATAGAATTAACTTTCTAATGGCCTAGAATACCTCTAGTCCTATCTATGGAGATTCCTTAATTTCTGGCTTTAATTGCTGTCTGTGATATGTCAAGTGGATTTATAATGAGCTTTTTAAAATCTGATACTCTCCTGGTAGTCCCTAGGGCTAAAGTGTTTACTAATAGCTTTAGGCCTGAATGTTGTGTGCACCCAAAATGAACATGTTGTTAATTATCAGTGTGCTGATTTGGGGAGGTAGAGCCTTTGGGAGGTGATTAGGTCTTAAGGGGAGAGCCCTCCTGAATGGAATTGGCGCCCTCATAGTTAAGGTCCTAGAGTGCTCTCTCTCCCAACCCAACATGTGAAGACTCAGCCAGAAAGTCCCTTTGTGAACTAGGAGACAGCCCTTGCCAGACACTGCCAGACACTGAATTTTCTGGTGTCTTGATCTTGGAACTCCCAGTTTCCAGAACTATAAGAAGTCAATTTATCTTCTTAGTACCCCATGTTGTTATTCTGATGTAGCAGCATGCATGGCCTAACCTTGTATCTGGTTCTGGACTGCTTTAGTTTGGCTCTGGAATATCTCCCAGAGGCCTATGTGTTAAATACTTGGTCCTTAGCACAGCATTATGTGGAGGTGGTGAATCCTGGGAGGTCTTCAGGTCATTGTGGGCGTGCCCTTGAAAGGGGATAATGTGACCTCAGCCCCTCCTCCTCCTGTCTTTTGTAACTGAGGGGGAGGGGGGAGGGATAGGGGGAGGGGGAGATGGGGTTGAGGGGTGGTTCTGCTATGCACCTCCACCATGACGTTCTGCCTCATCATAGGTCCAAAGCAATGGGACCCAACCAGTCATGGTCTGAAACCTCTAAAACTGTGATCCAAAATAAACCTTTTCATAATTTGATTTATGTCAAGTTTTTTTTTTTTTTATAGTAAAGGAAAGACAGATGTAAAAGTCTTGCTAGGACCCCCTCCACCACCACATTTCTTTTATTGGTGCATTATAGTGGTATGTAATGGTGGGTTTGTTATATTTGGTACATGCACACAATGTAATATAATTTGACCACTATCATTCCCCAGTATTTCCCCTTTCCCTCCCCTCTTTCCTCCCCTGGTCCCTTTCCTCTACTTCACTGTTCTTCCTGGGGACCTGCCCCCCCACCCCACATACACACCTTTCTTCTTTTTCCTCTCTTCTGTGAGGAACTTGCTGTAGGCTCTTCCAAAGTCACTATTCATTGAATACATTTTGTTGACTTAACCTAGAACCAAAGAATGTTCATATGCAAATAAGGATCTTGAGAAGTTTCTTCCTGGTCAATCAATTTGAGAGTCTAAATAATATACTGATAGTATTAATTTTAAGTCATTTACTAAATGAAGAATGTACCCGATTTCTACCTCAAGCCATGATATAATAAAATGACCAGAATTTTCTTTTGCCTTCAATAAGAATAACACAAATTCTTTAATAAAATAAATTATATGTGAATAATAATACAACCGTTTATAGTCATTGGAGACAGGCATTGCAGGACTGGGATAGCCAGTGAGATGCTACAAAAAATGTGAACCATACAATTGCTCTGATTTAGACTGTAGGAGAATAAGGTACTCATTGTGGGAGCCACAGTGAGTAAAATTCAGGTAGGACAGTAGGGAGAGTAGAGAGGCAAAAATTTGCAGAAATATCCACACAAGCCTGACTCAGTCCTGATCTGCACAAGGGTAACCAGAAACTACCTAAGGAAGGAACCATTAGAAAGCAGTGTTCCATACAGTTATTTATGCTCACACAGACTGGGAATTATGTTTCCACCAGCTACAGTTAAACGCTTGTTAGTTTATAAAACAGCAGATAGAAAAGTTATCATCTATGGTGCACGCCTGTAATCCCAGCTACTTGGGAGCCTGAGGCAGGAGGATCACAAGTCTGAGACCAACCTGGGTAACTTAATGAGACTATCTTAAAAAAAAAATAAAATGCAAAAAAGGAATGGAGATGTAGCTCAGTGATAAGCTCGTGCCTGGCACGTGTGAGGCCCTGTGTTTGATCCTCAGCACCACATAAAAATAAACGAATAAAGGTATTATGTCCACCTACAACTAAATAAATATATATTAAAAAAAAAAAGAAAAAAGGTTTCACCTAAATAGAGGAGCTCATCAAACACAGACTTAAAGGTTGCTCTGCTTCTATACTCTAAACCCACAAATTTGATAACCTTGATGAATTAGATGAATTCCTTAAAAGAGATAACCAACTAACTCATACATAGAGAAATAAATAACTCTGACTGAGACAAGCATTACAACCATACCACAACCAAAGACATTACCAAAGCAAAACAAAACAAAAACCAAAAAACAGGAAAACGATAGACCCATGTCTGTTGTGATCATAGATGTAAAAAACTGTCAACAAGGGGGCTAGGGTTGTGGCTCAGTGGTAGAGTGCTTGCCCAGCACATGTGAGGCACTGGGTTCGATCGTCAGCACCATGTAAAAAAATAAAGGTATGCATTCATCTACAACTAAAAAAAAAAAAAAAAAATTAAAAGCATCTTCAACAAAATAATAGCTAGCAAATAGAATATAATATATGAAAATAATCATATACTACTTGTGTCTGAATTTCTTTGTTCAGTCTGCTCTAGCAAATTACCATAGACTTGAGTGGCTTGAAAAACGAACATTTATTTGTCATAGGTCCAGAGGCTAGACACTGGCTGATCCAGTGTCTGTGAGGGCTCACTTTATGGCAGATGACTGTTTACTGGCGGTATCCTCAGGTAGGCAGAGAGCAGAGAGAGGACAGCAGAGGTAGGGGTTTTATCTCTTCTCATGAGGGCACTAATGCCATCACCAGGTCTTCACCCTTATCTTCTGATTTCCTCCCAAAGTCCCCAAGGCCCCATTTCCAAATGCCATCACATTGGGCACTGTGGTTTTAACCTATGATTTGGAGGGACACATTTAGTCTATGTCAATGAAATTAAAAAATCATTGTTATCACATGATTGGGCTTGAGAAGAAAACTCCTATGGCTGTATCAGTATATACAGCAGACATTGACAAAACCTAACGCTTATGATAAAATCCCTTGGCATATTAGTAACAGAGTAGAATCTCCTCAACTTGATACAGACCATATAAAAAACCATTTAACTAACATTACAGTTGATAGAGAGAAAGTAGATGTTTCCTTGGTAAGATCATCACCCTCACCATTCTTGATATTAGAGAACTGACATTACCTAATTTGAATAATCACTGTAAAGTTACAGTTCTCCAGGCAGTGTGTATTGGTGAAAGAACAGACAAGTCAGTGGAACAGAATAGAGATCCCAGATCTAGAGGCACCCATATTTAGTCAACTGATCCAATTGAGAATGTATTAGTCATTTTTTTTTTTTTTTTTTTGGCAGTAGCTAGGGATCGAACCCAGGGCCACTCTACTGACTGAGCTATCTCCCCAGCCCCTGAGAATGTAGAGTCTCTTTAGCAAATGGTGCTGGAGCCACGGAAATCCACATGTAAAGAAATAAATACAGACACTGCACATAACAAACCCAAAATGAATAATTTGCATGTAAAGTAAACATAAATCTCATAGACAACAGTGTAGGAGAAAATTTGGTGACCTTGGTTTTGGTGATGAATTTTTAGAACACCAGCACAGGCATGGTCCATGAAAGAAAAATTGCTAAGTTGGACTTCATTAATATTAAGGCTCTCTGAAAAACACTGATAAGGAGAAAATACATATCTGAGAAAGAACAGTTGCTGTGGTTTAGATAAGTGCTCCCCAGAGGTGCATATGTTAAAGACTTGGTCCCCAGCCTGTGGTGGTATTGGGAGGTGGTACAATCTTTTTTTTTTTTTTTTTTTTTGGCAGTGCTGGGGATCCAACCCAGGGCCTTGTGCATGTGAGGCAAGCACTGTGCCAACTGAGCTGCATCCCCAGCTCCTGGCACAATCTTTAAGAAAGGGGCAGAGTTGGAAGTCTCGAAGTCATAAGGAGGTGTGCTCTAAAAGAGAATATTGCAACTTTGGACCTTCCTTTTCTTTCTCCTTGCTTCTTGACCACCAAGAGGTGAGCAGCTTGCTCCACCATGTGTTCCCTGCTGTGATATGCCACCTTGCCACAGACCCAAAAGGAATGGGTCCACCCCACCATGAACTGAATCCTCCAAACCTATGAACCAAAACAAACCTCTACTCTTATGTCAGATATTTTGTTACAGTAAAGGAAAGTTGACTAATACAGAAAATTAATACTGAGAAGTGGGGTTATTACTGTGAGAATATCCTAGATGATATGGAGGATATGGAATTGTTTGCAAGAAGATTTTGGAAAAGTGGGCTAGAGAAAGCTCCAGATTAGTGTAGGTGGGCTTAATGGATGATTCTGGTGAGAGCTTAGAGGGTCAAAATGCTGACAGAACTACAGACAGTAAAGTTGATGCAGATGAGGTTTCTGATGGAAATAAGGACTTTTTCAGGGACTGGATTAGAGGCCACTTGCATTACACATTTTATCATGCCCTGAGACTTTGTGTGAAGGTAAATTTAAAGGTGATGGATTTCTTATCTGACAGAGGAAATTTTAAGGCAGCACAGCATTAGGTATTGATATGCCTATTACTGGCTGCTGTTAGCCAGATTTATTGTGAGACTCAGGATCAAAAGGGAGCAGAATGGAAAGATTTGAAAAATCCAGTGTGGCCAGAAAAGGAGGGAGCTTGAGGTTGTGGTCAAGGAAGGAGCCAGAGATTAGTTCCACTGAAAAGAAACCAAATACTTACTACTGGGACAATAGGAAAGATGCCTTGAGGACATCTCAGGAATCAGCAAGACCCCAACCATCACAGGCTCTAGTGGAAAAGTGTACACTCCTTGAAAAGAGTGTTTCCTTGAAAAAAGAGCCCAGAGGCATCCTTCTCCCACAGGGCTACCTAGGGTATTGGTTTTCTGGACTCTCTCTCTCAGTGTTTCACCAGGAAGGCACTCAGAGGCTGCTACATCCATGGTTCAAGTAGGTCCCGGTATAGCTGGTGCCAATGACAGGTCTTGGCAGCATCCATGTATGCTGTTTTTGCAGGCATGCAGAATGTAAGAGCTGTGGCATCATGAAGGCTTCAGAGGAGCCTGGGAGGCCAGGCGTGTGTGGCAGTGGTAAGAGTCCCTGCAAGCAGCCAGGGTGGGTGAAGCTGTAAGAGTGAAGTCAGACCTGCCATGGAGACCCAGGAAGGTGGGAAACCTGCCCAGGGAAGCTGCAGGCAGGCAGCAGAGCCAGTGCCCTAGAGACTGTGTGGGCTAACGGCATCAAGGTCATAGGGATGGTGCTGCCCTGGCCTCTGGAGATCAGCACACTACCATATTCCCCAGATGCTAGACAAGGAGCTGGGGGAGTTAATGTTTGCCCTGCTGGCTTTCAGTTTTCCTTTGGTCTGATTTTTTTTTCCCTATGCCCTAGTCCTCCCTTTTGGGATAAGAGTGTGTATTCTCCATCGTATGTTGGAAATACGTAACATTCTCTTTTTGATTTTTACAGAGGCTCACAGCTGAGTTTGCCTTGAGTCTGAGAGTGTAACCATGAAAATGTTTAATTCTGCTGCTACCTGGGAGACCCAATAACTCCAAGAGGCAGAGTAGTGAGAGAAGGAACTGCCAAGGTGGCATGTTGGCAGATGAATGGCTGAATGGTTCTCATTATGTTCATTTTGTCCAGCATTCTCCAGAGAAGTTTATATAGCATGTTTTGTGGGAATGTTAGTTAGCACAGTCTCAGGGAGGTGGGCACAAGGGTGGTTCATTAGTTCTGAGAAATAGGCATTTCTGGAATGTGAGCTACGAGCACCATATCTTGGTCCATATGTCACTGTTATGGCTTGGATATGATCCAAAAGGCTTATGTGGCAATTCAGGAATGTTCAGAGATGAAATGATGAGATGATGAGAACTGTAATCTAATCAGTGGAATGATCCATTTGATGGATTAACTATTTGAATGGATTAAAGGTGGTGACTATAGGCAGGTGGAGAGTGACTGGAGGACGTAGGTCACTGGGGGCATGGCCTTGGGCAGTATATTTTGTTTCTGGTAACTCTCGCTCTCTCTGCTTCCAGCTGCCATGAGCTGACAGCTTTCCTTCCCATGCCCTCCCAGCGTGATGTTCTGCCTCGCCTCAGGCACAGAGCAGTGGAGGTAGCTGACCACGGACTGAACCTCTGAAACTGTGAGCCCAAAATAAACTCTTTAAGTTGTTCTTCTCAGGTATTTTGGTCACAGTGACGAAAAGTTGACTAACCCACTAAGTAGTCATCACAGACCTATTAAATCTAAGAAAACATAATTATTTAGAGGTTTGCTGTTTGACGGTCTGTATGTCTGATTTCTGTCATTGTCAGTCTCTACACTTTAATGACTACCTTATATAAGTGGGACTTTTCTCATAACCCGGGAATGGGGAATGCATAGGCAAAGGGCTAGTACTTTTAACCAATTGTGTGGGCTGGCAGGGAGCCAAAGGGTGTGCTTGGTATGCCTGGAGAAAAACAGGAAGCTATTACAATTGGCTACATGTATGCTTGAGCTCGTGATTGCTTGACCTTTAACAGGATTGGGTGGACATATCTGATCAAAATTGCTTATGCATGAGACTGCTTATATATTGAGGGTGAGACTGCTTTTTGGGGGTTGTTGTTGTTGTTGGGATCTGAATAAAGAAGCTGCTTCATGACAATCTGAGGTGTACGTGTCTTTATGTCCCGCTGGACGGCGACATTTGGTGGCCTGTACGGGGAATGGTGAGCGCTCAGGTAAGTAATGAAGGAGAAAATTTTTCACTAGCACAGTCAACTGGCAGTCAACTAGCAGGTTTCCCTATTCGAGGAAACAGTGGCCTTAAGGTACTAATGGAAGTCTCCCCTAGTGAGGGAACTTAACAGAAGGCTGTCCCAAGAGACAGCAAAGGACATCCTGTAGTAAATGAATGTGTGTAAGGTGTTAGTTGTGTTAATATTTTTGTTACTTTTTCTTGTTTGGTTTCTGTTTAAATTTCATGGATTCGCATGGAAGGCTCTCTTAATGCCTCTCCCTCTCGGTACTTTGCCTGTATGGACATTAGTTCGTTTCTGTCTGACTTCCAGGGAACCAAAATTTCAAGAACAGCTAAGAGAAGGGGAAGAGATATTAGAAACTGTAAAAGAAGAACAATCAAGTCGAGCTTCTGAAAGAGAAAGTAGATGTTCAGACTCAGAACAGGGATGTGACTCTGAAGAACAGGAACTATCTGAGACAGAGCTAGAAAAGAAGTTCTCTCAGTGGCATTTAACCCCTACCGTGCTGTGCCCTCCGGCGTATAATCCAGGTCACCACTCTTTTCCAAGTTGTAGGGGCGCATATACTTGCTGCACAGAGGCGGCCCCCAGACAGTGGGCTGATGTAGAATCTCAATCAGTGTTCCCAATATTCCCGGTATTTGAAGATCAAAACAATCAGAGATATAATCAAATATTAGATATAAAATTAGTGAAACAGTTAAAAGAGGCAGTTATGTCCTATGGAGTACAAGCTGCATTTACCATTTCTTTATTAGAGAATGTTGCAAGTCAAAATCTTACTCTGACTGATTGGGGTAATTTAGCAAAAGCATGTTTAT
Source organism: Sciurus vulgaris (assembly GCF_902686455.1). Lineage (NCBI taxonomy): Eukaryota > Metazoa > Chordata > Mammalia > Rodentia > Sciuridae > Sciurus > Sciurus vulgaris. The sequence continues at coordinate 43,243,111 of NC_136478.1, forward strand.
CTGGGGGACGATATCTTATGTGGAAGGTGGCCAACCAGGAGTTATGTTCTGATACTGCCTGACATAATGCAGTTGTGGGCAATCCTCAATGGAATCTAGACATGCTGACAGGCCAAGGACCATATGAAGGGCAAGGTAATTAGATTAATTTCCACCCCAGTGTGTATCAACAAATTAGTTCCACTGCCACTAAACTTTGGAAAACACTTTCAGGTGCTGGCAATCTTCAGGGACAGTTATCTAATGTTATTCAAGGCAACAATGAACCCTATGCCGATTTTGTAGACAGATTGATTCAAACAGCAGGACGTATATTTGGAGATGCAGACCAGGCTATGCCTTTAGTCAAACAGCTTGCATATGAACAAGCAAATAAATGGTGTAAAGAAGCAATAAGACCTTGGAAAAACAAAGACCTTGGAGCCTACTTAAAGGCTTGTAGGGATATTAATGAGGCTTTTATTGAAGGTCAGGTGATGGCTGCAGCGCTTGCACAGGGTCTTAGAGGCAATGCCAACTCCCGCCCAGGCCAACAGTATTATCTGTGTAAACAATATGGACACATAAAAAAGGACTGCCCCCAGGGTCCTGTGCCAAAATTATGTCCCCGATGTAAAAAAGGGAAACACTGGGCAAATGACTATAAATCAACTAGAGACAAAGATGGTAACTCTTTACCTCCAAAAAACGGGAATCAGGGCCCCCGGCCTCGGGGCCCACAAATATACGGGGCTATCCAGTCCATACCTTGGACCCATTACCCCTTGACTCCCCAATTAGACAAACAAGAGGAAGCGCAGGATTGGACCTCTGTGCCTCCGCCAGAGCAGTATTAGGTGACATTAACTGGATTAGACCTTACCTTCACTTACCCACCTCAAGTTTGGGCCCCCTGTTTGACACTCTTAAAGGTGATTCTGATCCCCTTTCTAAGAGGGTACTTACCCCTAAGGCTCGAACAGTTCTCAAGCTTGTTGAAACAGCTATGGAAAAGGTTCATCTTGATCCTATTGACCTAGCTAAGCCTTTATCATTCATTGTCTTGGCCACAAATAAGTTACCCACAGGAGTGTTTTGGCAAAAGGGTCCTATTCTATGGGTTCACATGAATTATGCCCTAACAAAGTCTTATCCTTGTTTACTGAATCTGTGGCAGAATTAATCCTTAGGGCATTAAAAGTATCCCTTTCCACCTTTGGGTCACATCCCTCGACAATAACTACTCCTTATACTACTGATCAGATACAATATCTTATTAATAATTCAAATTCATGGGCAATAGTCTTTACTAGTATTTCTGCTGTGTTTGACAATCATTTGCCATCTGATCCTCTTCTCCAATTTTGGAGTTAACATCCTATAATTTTCCCCAAAGTCACCCAAAAAGAACCTATTATAGGAGCTACCCTTATATTTACTGATGGATCAAAAAATGGTACGGGTGCTATTACTGTAAATAATGTTACAGAAACATTGCTGTTTAATAATCTATCTGCACAACAAACAGAACTATTAGTAGCTATAGAAGTATTCAAAACCCACCATGAGCCCTTTAACCTATTCTCTGATAGCAAATACGTTGTTAATGCTATTCAAAATTTAGAATTAACTGGTCTGCTCTCCCTCACTTCCACTATCACTAAGTATTTACAATCTTTACAAAAACTTATTTAGGAAAGAAAAAGCTCTTTTTTTATTGGGCATGTTCGGGCTCATACTGGCCTTCCAGGTCCTCTAAGTTTACACAATGATTTAATAGACATGGCCACCAGAGACCCACATATCTTTGATGTACTTGAAAGTGCAAAAAATTTTCATTCCAAATTTCACCTAAATGCTTCTACTCTACGTTTACGCTATCAGATTACTAAGGCAATAGCTCGGGACATAGTCGAGTCTTGTGCTAAATGTGCTACACTTATTCCTAACCCCTCATTAGGAGTGAATCCAAAAGGGCTTCAGCCCAATCATATTTGGCAAATGGATTAACTCATTATTCAGAATTTGGAAAACTACAATTCATCCATGTGTCAACAGATACCTTTTCAGGATTTATTATGCCTCTGCTCACACTGGAGAAAAAACCAAAGATGTAATAACACACTGTTTACATTCTTTCTCCATCCTAGGGGGTCCCCAAACAAATTAAAACAGATAATGGTCCTGGATAAACATCCCAGGCCTTTAAACAATTTTGTTCCACCTTTGGTATTCAACATGTCACAGGAATTCCCTATAATCCTACTGGACAAAGTGTTGTTGAGTGAGCCCATTTAACACTTAAAAACATGCTTTATAAACAAAAAGGGGGAATAGGGGCATCATACAGATCCCCAAAAGACAAATTACCTGTTGCCTTGTTCATTTTAAATTTTTTAAATCTCGATTCTGAGGGCTGATTGGCTGCTGACCGTCATTCGGAGCCTAATAAAAAAACCTCTACCTCAAGTGCTCTGGAAGGATATTCTATCGGGACAATGGAAAGGCCCGGATCCGGTATTAATCTGTACCAGAGGATCTGTTTGTGTTTTCCTGCAGGCCACACAATCGCCAATTTGGGTGCCTGAAAGATTGGTCAAGGCTTCCTCAATAGAAAATCATGAACAACAAGAAGATGTGGAAGTTCCCCCAACTGCTGTTGTTGATGATCCCTCAATATCCAATCTATATCCTCCTATTCTTACCACTAATTCCACATTAGGGTTACCTACTGTACCCTTTTCTCCTGACTTAGCACCCTTCCCAAATGGCTCCTACGACTTAGCAGATTATGTGGGAACCTCCCCCCAAGTTTGGCTATGCTAGACCAGTAGTCAGAGACGGGTAAGATTTGTGAAGAGCTCTTACCAACCTAAGACAGGGAATGAAGATATAAGCTTCATTTTCCGATGACGGGTAAGGATGTTGCTCTGTCATGGACAACCTAAGACAGGCACGGTCTTTTTATAAACAAACGGGGAAATGTGGGCTGGCAGGGAGCCAAAGGGCATGCTTGGTATGCCTGGAGAAAAACAGGAAGCTATTACAATTGGCTACATGTATGCTTGAGCTCGTGATTGCTTGACCTTTAACAGGATTGGGTGGACATATCTGATCGAAATTGCTTATGCATGAGACTGCATATATATTGAGGGTGAGACTGCTTTTTAGGGATTATTGTTGGGATCTGAATAAAGAAGAAGTTGCTTCATGACAATCTGAGGTGTATGTGTCTTTATGTCCCGCTGGACAGCGACACAATTGTACACTTAGCCTTTAAAGTATGGAGCAGGGCGCAGGAGAAAATAAAGTCACACCTGTAAACTTAAAAGAGGAAACACAGGAGAAAAAGACTTTATATACCCTTAAGCGACTCAGGGCACAGCTTCAGGAGGAAACTCTGGAATTTTCAGCAAAGCTATAAACAGTTAAGACTTTGGGCACTCTTCTTTTAAAAATTTTCTTTAGTTGTAGATGGACACAATATCTTTATTTATTTTTATGTGGTGCTGAGGATCGAACCCAGTGCCTTACGTGTGTGAGGCAAGTGCATTACCACTGAGTTACAGCACCAGCCCCAACTTTGTGCACTCTTGGAGATGTACTAAATATATTTTGCACTGTGACATGTACATGAACCTCTGGGGCCGAGGTAGATGCTGTAGTTTGGATCTGGATGTCCCCCGAAGGCTCATGTGCTATGCAGGCTTGGTCTTCAGTTTGGTTCTATTAGAAGGTGGTGTAATCTATAGGAGGTGGGACCTAGTAGAAGTTAGGCCATGGTGAGCAAGTTCTTGAAGGAAATTTGGGACCCTGCCCCCTTTCTATTGCTCTTTGCTTACTGGCTATACCATGATGTGAACAGGCTTCCTCTACCATACACTCCTGCCACAAAATATCATGCTTCCACAGGCCCAAAGCAACAGGGCCAAGTGACCCTAGATTGAACCCTCTAAAACTGTGAGCCAAAATAAACCTTCCTTTTTTTTTTTTTAAATTTATTTTTATTGTAAACAAATGGGATACATGTTGTTTCAGTTTGTACATGGAGTAATAGCATACCATTTGCATATTCATATATTTACATAGAGTAATGATGTTTGATTCATTCCATTATTTTTTTCCTCCCCCCCCACCTCTCTTTTCCCTCTATACAGTCCTTCCTTCCTCCATTCTTGTCCCACTCCCACCCCCCATTAAGTGTCATCATCCGCTTATCAGTGAGATCATTTCTCTTTTGGATTTTTGAGATTGGCTTATCTCACTTAGCATGATATTCTCCAATTTCATCCATTTGCCTGCAAATGCCATAATTTTATTATCCTTTATAGCTGAGTAATATTCCATTGTATATATATACCACAGTTTCTTTATCCATTCATCAATTGAAGGGCATCTAGGTTGGTTCCATAGTCTGGCTATTGTGAATTGAGCTGCTATGAACATTGATGTGGCTGTATCTCTGTAGTGTGCTGATTTTAAGTCCTTTGGGTATAGGCCGAGGAGTGGGATAGCTGGGTCAAATGATAGGTCCATTCCAAGTTTTCTAAGGAATCTCCACACTGCTTTCCAGAGTGGCTGCACTAATTTGCAGTCCCACCAAAAATGTATGAGTGTACCTTTTTCCCCACATCCTCTCCAACACCTATTGTTGCTTGTATTCTTGATAATCGCCATTCTAATTGGGGTGAGATGGAATCTTAGTGTAGTTTTGATTTGCATTTCTCTTATTACTAAAGATGTTGAACATTTTTTCATATATCTGTTGATTGCTTGTACATTTTCTTCTGTGAAGTGTCTGTTCATTTCCTTAGCCCATTTGTTGATTGGGTTATTTGTATTCTTGGTGTAGAGTTTTTTGAGTTCTTTATATATTCTGGAAATTAGTGCTCTATCTGAAGTATGAGTGGCAAAGATATTCTCCCACTCTGTAGGCTCTCTCTTTGCATTGCTGATAGTTTCCTTTGCTGAGAAAAAGCTATTTAGTTTGAATCTATCCCAGTTATTGATTCTTGCTTTTATTTCTTGTGCTATGGGAGTCCTGTTAAGGAAGTCTGATCCTAAGCCAACAAGGTGAAGGTTTGGACCTACTTTTTCTTCTATAAGATGCAGGGTCTCTGGTCTGATTTCAAGGTCCTTGATCCATTGTGAGTTGAGTTTTGTGCAGGGTGAGAGATAGGGGTTTAGTTTCATTCTGTTGCATATGGATTTCCAGTTTTCCCAGCACCATTTGTTGAAGAGGCTCTTTTCTCCATTGCATATTTTTGGCACCTTTGTCTAGTATTAGAAAATTGAACCTTCCTTCTTTTAAGCTGATTATCTTAGGCATCTTGTCACAGTAATGGATTGCTAACTAACACAGAAGTCCTTGCCATTATACTCCTTATTTCCCTTGGAGTTGTAGACATCACTGGTAGAAACCAAGTCACACATTTCAGTCCTTAGAATATACACTACTGGACTCTTGAGAAGACATTCACTACATCTTTCATGTCTCTGATAGGTCCCACTTAATCATTTTGGTAAACATAATTCAAACAATTCCTTTTCAAATTACTCTCCAACAAACAAACCCCTAAAGGTCTCTTTCTTGCCTTAGACTTTAATCTATACTTATAAGTTTTTGCTTTTGCTCTCATTTTATAAAGAGTGGAGTTTAAATTAAGGGCTTTTGCTTTCCTATGACACCTATACTATAAATTCCCACAGGCTAGGCATCTGCTCATCTGATATGGGACTCATTTGAACCTAAACATACACCAAAACCCAAAAATCTCATCAGGTTCAGCTGCACACCACTCTGTTGACAGTTGATCTTATTCCCACTGGTCTAGGTGCTTTCTTGGGTTTATGATCCTTAGCTCCAAAATCTCCAACTAAGCCATGGCGAAAACTCATGGCAAGTGCTGAGGCCCACATCAATCGGAGTGGGCATCCACCTGGAAAAGATACCGCAGCCTCACAACCCAGATGACGTCACCCAAGCCCAGAAGCTCACTGTAGGAGAGAGGACTAGTGCCTCAGATGACAATCGCACCTACTCAGAACAATACCTTTGGAGATAAGTTCATCCTCTGCTGGAAGTAACTTCAGAAACTAAAACCTCTGCCCTACAAATGCCCAAGGCTGCAACTTCTAAGGCAATATTCCTCTGCCCTCATTAGAGGATCCAGTGCCAGCAAGTTGGGACTGTGCCTGTATCTCAAAACCCATCAAAATTATTCTCCCAAGCCTGTCCTAAAGTGTTGATCCTGACTGCTTCACCTTTCCCTGGAAACACAGTAGAGTCAGTGGCTTAAACCTCATCCTAGCTCCTATTTTCTGAATCTCAATTCCCATGTGTCTTTCCCATGTGTCCCTGCATGACGTGACATGTCTTCTGTCTCTAGAAGTCATGAGTATAATAAACTTTGTTTTTTCTCGAGTCTCTCCCATTTCTTTTATGGCCACACCTGACTAATCATCTCATAAAAATACAAAACACAAGTTGATACATAAAATTTACCATGAGAACAGCACACATATGACGTAAAACACAAGCTGTATGTCACAGAGGACAAAAATCAGACAAACAAATGTTAAATAAATACAAGTGTGCTGTGGCAGAGGGCTTTGGAAATATGACTGAGTTTAAAGTGGCAGAAGCTTCTGAGAATGAGACCAAACTAGTGTTGCTCCAAAATCTGACAGACAACACAGCCTCAAAAGATACACCAGAGGAACCTCTCATGCTGGTTATTCTTGCAGGAGCAGTTCCAGAATAGCAGAGAGCCACCAAAAGAGTGCCCTATTTCCTGCTCAGTGGTTGTGGCCCTCAGTCACCACTGGGTGAAGGTAGTGCAGAGCCCCACATACCATTGTCCTTCTCCAGTCCAGGTGGACGAAAACACAGGAGAAGCAGTTCAGGGGGCAGGGAGACCCCCTCTCCAGTTCCTAAAACCTTAAAACTAGATTCTGGAAAGCTCTATTTTCTCCTAAGGGCCAAACATGGAATAGGGTATGGCTCTTCTTAGGCTCAGTCTGTTGCTGTGTAGCAAAGAAGTGCTGAGATGGGCAAATTCTTTCACCAGCTATAAAATAAAAGTCAAAATAGTTACAGAATGGTCAAACAGAAAGCAAAAGAACCTTTTAAGCCTTAGGAATAGTGGGCAGGATAAGTTCCAGCATAGACCCTGTGTTAAGAACTGAAAAGGAAACAGTTTTTCAGTTCTGTATCAATACCTGGCAGGCCTTGAAAGATCTCAGAACACCAGTCCCTGGTCTTAAAAATTTGTGACCACCTGCATTTCCATCAGTTTCCCACCACCTGGCTTTTTCAATATTTGCTTATCTCCAAAGAATGCATATTCCTGTTTGCCATCAATGCTGCAGCCCTGCTTCATTATATTGGGACACTCAATTCTAACATGAATGTATACATTTCAATTTGCAAATCTATTCTGCATCCAAGTAAAATTATTTTTACTTTCCTTTCAACCTTATGTTATTTTCAGTTCACATTAGTAACAAAGGATCTAGGGATTTATTATTAAAAAAAAAAAACGCAACAATATATATACAAGGATATTATTTACATTTTAAGTAAAAATTAGAGAAAAAAGCAAATATTCATCATAGGGAGATCAACTTAAATCTGTTGATGTTATGATTTGTAATGCAGAATACCATAGACGTTTTCACGTACTTGTTAAAAAAATGATACCTTTCTTTGACTGTGTTAGCATGTTAAGCCTCTTTCTGTGTGTGGACAGCATGAACTATATTATATTCTTTTTCTTAGAACTTTGCAAGTGCTCATTAAGCTTTGCTTTAAAAAAAAAAACATTTTTCATCCATTGACTTATTTTCCCAAATGAACATACATATTGGGGTTCACCTCTCCTGAGCCATTTGTTAAAAAAGAGAAATGAAAAATTAATAGGAGAAAATTAAGCTTCCTACCTAGTAAGTCCCATGAAATATTCTTGGGTTTAAGGTCTAAATGAAATTTCTTCTAATAGAAGTAAAGCAAGGCTCATGCCAATTCCTTCCTGATCCCAAAGGGAGGAAACAGGAAAGAAAAAGAATGAAATGGCACAGACAGAGCCTCTAGCGCCAACCCTCAAAGTTTTCAGGGAACCCAGTCAACTGACCAAACAATGGCTGCACACAGTCAATTATATGTGTACTGATGCATTCTATGGAGTTCATCCTTCAGTCTCTTGTCCCTATTTTCTTTCTCAAAGGCCTGTCATATTTGTTTATTTAGGTCTACGAGTTTCCATTCTACCTGCTCCTGAATTTCTCTTTCTCAGTCTCTTAATCAGAATGTTCTATCCTTTCTGTTAATAATACAAGTCATAGAGCATTCACATGCCAGTGGTTTAGTTTTACAGTAACTTTAAGAGCTGGCCTGCTACTGAAATAAAAGGACTAGTCCTCTAGTTAAATTTCTTCTCACCTCTATCCCCAGTCACATCTAGTCCTTTAATGTTAACCCTTTCTTCTGTCATGAGTTTAATTCATGTTTCAAATATTTGGGGAATCATAAGGGAAGTCTACATATTTCTGCCAGGAAGCTTGAAAGGGAAAAGTAGCAACGTGAAGAATCCCTAAGTAAGGTTTTCTGGATGGACTGGGTAGGGACCTTATGTCTTAAAGTGGTTCCAGAGTATTAGTAATACAGATCTTGTCTGAAAATACAATTATCTAATCTCTAGCAGAGAAAGGCACTTTTATCCAAGGATATGGGGAAGGCACATATTTCAAGAAGAGATTTAAAAAAAATGAAAACTGTGATTAAAAAAAAACCTACAACAAAATAAGTAATAAGAGGGAAAAATAAGCCTACAAAGGAATCCACAAAATCTTCAATTATTTTTATTTTTTGGTCATATTTGAAGCAACCGTATCAACCATGTTAAAAATATCTTTGAAAAATCCAAATAAAAATATCTTCTGGAGAGAGAATTATGAATGGCAGATAGAGCAGAATAAATTACACAGACTGCAACAGAGACTTGAAAGATGGAAATTACAGAGGATGGAGAGTAAAAAGACCTGTTTTACAACTAATTGGAGTTCACAAGGGAGAGACAGAATGAGGCAAAAGTAATTTAAGAGAGTAAAAGTTTGCTGAGCCTGGGAGGATGGCACGTCACAGATTTAAGTGGCTTACCAAATCCCAAACAGGAAAAAAAAAAAATAAAGAATTTCATAACCAGAAACATGCAAAATTGCAGAAATTACTGAATGCACTTCCAAGTTCAGTATCCTAACCTGTGTGTGCGGGGCGGGAATCCTGATATTATCTCTGCACTCCTTCCTTAAAATCTTGAACTTTTCTATATAACTTGCATTTTAACATTAAAAAGATCATCATTTTAAAAAGAACATGACCAGAACACATGCAATTCTCAGAGAGAAATAAACACTAGATCAATAAACAAATGAAAAGATTCTCAATCTAACAACAAACAAATGCAAATTTAAATCACAATGAGTTACAATTTCACAAGTAGTAGAGTGTCATATTTTGGAAGTTTCACAAAATTGAGCACTGACACTAATGGTTGGCAACCAAAATACAAACTTTGGTAGGAGAGTAAATCAGTACAATCTTGAAAACCAATTTGTCATTGTAAAAGTTACGGATGGGAACGTGCTTTGCACTGGCCAATGTTGCTCCTTACTACATACTCTAAGCCTTGAGAGGAAGCCAGCTGAAGCCAGTGTTTCAGTGTTTTTTTTTTTTTTTTTTTTTTTTTTTTTTTAACTCCAGCCCTTACAGTAATTAAATATCACATCCACAAGATATACCAACAAAACGTTGTTTGATTAATATCATACGCATAAGTACAAGAAAATTCATGGCCACACTATAAAAGTAAGTCAAAATTTAAAATTGAAAAAGAAAGCAAAGAACCCAAATACACACCAGTACTAGATTGCTCTGGCTCGTCCATCGCCCCTTTAGGCGGGTTGGACAAAGCCTGACAAACCAAAGCAGCACGTCAGGGGACAGACACGAGTCAGGCTGAGGGTTGGGCGGAGAAGTGAATCTGCCCAGGATAACGGTTACTGTCACCAAGACGCTCGCTGCAGTTCATTATTTCCAGGTTTGGGGGGGTGGGTGGGTGTAAAGCACACCTGAATGGCGGTCATTAGAGTCACAGATGCCTCGTCCTCATGACTTCCGGAAATGTCTCGGGTAGGTGGACTACGCGGGCTGTTGAGACGGTCCGGCCACTGGGCATCCTGGAGGTATACAGTCCAGCGCCAGCGGACGCCAAGTATCCCACACAGGGTGACGGCAATAGTCTGGATGAGAGGACACCCTTCGCGGGTGCCAGCTAGGCATGCCCTTTCCCCGAGAGAAGAGTGCATTCGCTAGCTCACCGATGACCGGGAAGCCGGGGTCGCTGCGCGTGGCTTTCTGGGAAGTGTAGTTTCGCGGTCTGAACGCCGACGCAAGGAGAGCGTCGCCTTTGTTTCTGGGAAGGACAGTACGCCAGACGACGCTGTGTTCTGGTCCCGCTGCGCGTGTGTCCGGGTTGGTCCGCTTTGGGGCAAAATCTCTGGGCGGTACAATTTCCTAGAAAGCCGAGATCGTTTTCCTCGCGGCGCGCCAAGGCCGCAGAGGCTCCCGGGAAGTGTGGCACGGAGGTCCGCGGTTCTCAGTGTCCAGAGCGCCTGTTCCGGACGCGGAGGAGTCTGGACAGGTCGCCGGACTGCGGCGCCAGCTCTCTGCTAGTCTCGCGGCACTGTCCGGCCTGGCTCTGGTTTTCTGGAGTCGGCTGGGAGACTGGGCGGGCTGTTCCCGGGAGGTGGCGGCCTGTGGCGGCCGATGCCGACTCGCGGGCGTCCGGAGCGTCAGGTACGAGGAGATGCTGGCTGCGGACGCCTGGCGGCTTCGGCGCGCGTGAAATGCTGCTGAGGACTCCGGCAGGTGTGGGTCCCGGGAGGGCGGCGGCGGCTCGGGCCCGCGGAACCCGGTGCCGCGCACGACCTCCGGAACTGGCCGACTGCAGGGTCTTCCCGGTGCGGGTCCCCGAGGGCGGCCTTCGCGTCCTTCCCCGGCCTCCACGCTCCGCTCTGTAGAGAGGGAGTGAGACGGCGCTGACCCCCTGGAGCTGCTGGGGAAACGGAATGGGCGAGTTGTGTGCAGTCCGGGCTCAAAACAAATGCCATCTACAGTGGTTTAAATTATTCAGCCATGGCCCTGACGCCTTCCAGTTTTGTCACCCTGATCAAATGTTTTAAATATCTCTGAGTTTCTGTTTTGACATTGTTTAAAAAGTAAATCTAGAATAACGTGAATGCCTACCGTGCGTGACTGTGAAGATTGAACGTGGCGATATTCCACATTATTATTATTGCTTTATGCATCTGTCTCTTACGTGCAAAATAGTTTATTTTCCTCACCGGTGGCAACTGGTAAAGGTTTACTTCCTGTCAGGAAGCACCCCGTTAGTTCTCAGGGACAGATGAGCCCAAGAGAGTGGTACCAGTGTGCTTTTCCATTTTGGTGTGTCACAGAACTCCAAGAAAAGCCTGATTTTTTTTTTTCTTCTTCTTCCCTGCCCTTGCTGTGCTTCTCAGGACACTACCCATCCATAACCCACGAGGCTAGAAAAGGAACTGTGTGGACTATTGGAAATTGTAATGTCTCAGGTAAGTCAGCAGATCCCCAAATCTTTCTAAAACGCTTTTTTTTACCAGTCCTGTAGTGTTCCCTTTGCTGCTTCTGCCAGTTCCCACCTAACAAAGCCCACTTAGGGATTGGGTTTATGGTTCCTTCCATTATAGGAAAGGGTAGAGCCCACAGGAGAGTTCCAAAGTACTGTTCTCTTTCAGCCCTTCCCTGTTCAACCATTTTATGCTAGAAGAATCTCTAGAGTTGTTGGCCAAAAATTTAAAATTACAATTCAAAACTCAAGTTTGGAGTTTTAGGTTGTTTGCTTTATGGTTGTCAGAGCTGTGTTGTGTAGTCTCAGTGGTGTCAGTCCTGCCCATTGCTCAATTCAGGAGATGCCTGGAGTTGTCCTTGATTCTTTTCACTTATTGCTCACATTCAGATACTTTTGTTCGAACTAAAATATAAACAATATACATAAAGTCTGATTTGGTTATCCCACCACTGCCTCGCTGGTCCAAGCTGCCTGGATTATTGCAGTAGCCTTCTAGCTTGATTCCTTGCTTCTGTCTTTACCCTCTTCAGTCTTTTCTCAATAGAGCTGTCACAATGGATCCTGTGAAATCCTGTCTTAAAATCCTGACTTAAAAATTTCCAGTGGCCCCAACTCCTAACGAAAGTCAGTTTTGCAATGATGTATGAAGTTTATACAATTAGTCTCTGATCCCATCTTCTTCTCTGCCTTCTTGTCCCTATGGATGCCAGTTGTTGCCTCCAGGCCTTAGAAGTTACTGTACCATCTTCTTGGAATATTCTTCTCCCAGATATGTAGGAGCTTGCATGACCTTTTTTGTGTCTTTGCCTAATGGTTACATTCTCAGAAAAATTTTAAATCGTAGCCACCTTCCCTAACCTCTTACTTCTGCCTTCATCACTGTCTGGTGTTATGTATGTTCACTGTAGGAATCTGCTCATTGTTTGTCTCTTCCTGGCAGGAATACCTTGTCTTTTTTATTGACTGTTAGATTTTTCAGTATCCAGAGTAATACCTGGCACAGAGTGGAGGCTTAGTAAATATTTGTAGAGTGAATAAAATGAGTGACAAAAAAAAAAAAAAAAAAAAAAAAAAGGTGGGGAAGAATTATGGGGTGGAAGGTGAAACCTTGAGAAAATTAGATTATTAGGAAAACTTTTTGCAGTACTGGGGATCAAACCCAGGGTCTCCTGCATGCTAGGCAAACACTCTACCACTTGAGCTACATTCCTAGTCCTCTTATTATTTTTTTTAATACAAGGAAATGAATGCCAAAGTCATTTATTGATTTATCTTCTAAACAATATGAAGTACTTTTTAGGAAAAAATTGTACCTCAGTTTGGGTGTACACTGACAGTACTTCCTGATGTGGTATAGTACTGTCTAAACTTTTTACATTGGTGGAAGTGTTCTGTATATGTGCTGTCTAGTAGAACAACCACCAACCTCCTGTGACCACTCAGTATAATTTTTAATCTAAATTTTAATTTATATAGCCAAAGTGGTTAGTGGCTACTATACAGAGCAGTGCAGAACTGGGAGAAAGATAAGAAAGCATAAGATATTAAGATAAGTGCTGGGACAAATCTCCTGAGTTCTTTCAGGGACAAAGATAGTGAATACCCAGGCTGCCCAGGCCATTGAAGGGGAAGGAAGGGTTGAGCCACCTCTGGGGAAATAAGGGTACATTGGTTGTGGTGGCTCATGGCATCAAGGAGGAAGCTGTGGAAGTGAAGTTATATTGAAAACACCTGAGTATGGGTACAGAGGCCTAAGCAGGTCTTTCAAGGAGCTACACAAATTTTCTAAAGTGGTGGTTCTCAAGCCAGTGATTTCACCCTGCTCTGACTCTACTCAGGAGACATTTGGTAATGTTTAGACATTTTTGTTTTTTTCTAGTTGTCACAGCTAGGATGGCGGTGAGATGGTATTCCTACTGGCATCTAGTGGGTAGAGGCCAGGGATGCTGTTAAATGTCCTATAATGCACAGGAGGGCCTCCCCACAACAAAGAATTATCCAGCTCAAAAGGTCAATAGTGTCAAGGTTGAGAAACACTGCACTAAATAAAGAAGAGAGACTGTTGTTGAGATTATGTGGATTTTCTTCTTTAAACTATTAGTATAGTGACATTAATATAAATTCAAAACAAAACATGAAATATCTTTGCATTTGTGGAATGAAATGTAATGTTTTATGCATCTGTTATAGTGTTGAATTTTTTATTAGGCTTAACAGATCAGCTTTGTAAAAGCTAATAATTTAAAAACTATTGTGGAAAGTAGGAAAAGATAGAAAACATTCAGTTCCTATATGACTTAATCCTGTAGTGCCCTGGTAAGTGTGAACACAGGTTTAAAAAATAATAATAATTTAAAGAAAAGAATTTCCTCTAATGCCAAAAGGGAGACTCCCCTACTCTTTTCTAGAGTATTTCCTTGTGAAAAATGTATAATTATAAAACCATTCCCCATCCCTTTGAGTATATAAATCTTTTTAAAAGTTAAAAGCCTCTTGCCAGTTTTACTAGTCTTGAAAGTCTTGGAGTCATCATTTTGAAATGTAGACATTAAGGAAGTTAGTGTCCATTTCTGATGTATGTGAGTATTTAGCCTAGGTCCTGGCTCCAATAAAGACCTATTTGTCATTAAATATGAGAAATTTTATTTTTCTTTGGGATAAGTGCAGTTAACTAACCCATGGCCACTCAAATTAACAGGTGAATTTAGGATGAACTATAAGGTACATGTTATTCTGACAAGTCCTCTTAGATGAGGATGAATTACCATTTATTTGAAAACGTGTATAATGGATTGTATCTGCCTGGCTTTGCAAAAGGGTGGGATTTCTTTCTGTCCTTGCAGTCTCATTAGTGGGATGTTTTTGTAAGTGCTTCAGTTTGCTTTACTGCTTATTCAAGAATGAAACTGTTTTCTTTCTTTCTACATTTGTGGAGAGGATCTTCTGCATTGGCAGAAGATTTGATTTTTAATTATATTCTCAGCATTTGTCAAGGGTAAATTCCCCCTTTTAAAACCAAAGATCAGCCACTGGTGAACATTCATATAAAATACTGTACTAGAGTAGTAGAATATTGAATCAGCCACTCTTAGAATGAAAAATTTACCACTGCCAAACCATGTCATTTCATAAGTGAAAGACAGTAACAGTGCCATTTTAAATGAATATATTATAATTTGAATAACCAATAATATGTTATTGAACATTTAAACTTTTTCTAAAGTTTTAAAATATAGAAAAAATTTCTAAACACATCTATGAGCATTCCTTTAGAATATTTTCCCTGATATGTGTCCTTTCTTTTGTTTTTTTCCCCCTTACTTTAAGATCCTATTCAGGTACTACCTATTGGCATGAAGCTGTCCTTCGGTCTTCTCTTCCAGGGGTCTCAAATTATTTTAATTGTCTGGTGACTGTCAATTCAGGGCTTAAGTATATACCATAAATATACTTTCATTTTTTGTTCACAAATTATTTATGCATGTGTCAGTACATTTGTGCTTCTATACAGAATATCACAGACTTAAATAATTTATAAACAGCAGAAATTTATTTCTCACATTTCTGGCAGCTGAGAAGTTGAAGATTAAGGGGCTAGCATCTGGCAAGGGCCTCCTTGCTGCATCATCCCATGGCAGAAGGACAAAGAAACAAGGTGTAGAACTCATCCTTTTATAATGAACTCCCTCCCATCATATCAGTTATCCATTCATGAGGACAGAGCCCTTGTGACCTAATCACCTTTTCAAGGTCCCAACTTTTAATATTGTAACAATAGGAGTTAAGTTTGTAGAACGTGCCTTTTGGGGGTCGTGTTCAAACCATAGCAGTGTGTTTATTGCTCTTTGGTAGAAATATACCTTTTGTCTGAATCCATTGGATCATTCTTTTTTCCTTGAACTTCAACGAATTATCTTTAGTATCCCATGTGAGAGAAATTGCTTTGGCCTTATTTTTCATTACTTATATAGCACTTGAAATACATAAGATTTAACTAAGTACTTTAATACATACTGTCAAACGTTGAATGCTGATTATTAAAATTTTGTATAATTTTATTCTCTTTGATGAAATTAACTCTTCTGAAGCAAAGTTCTCATTTGTGCCTCTCATTCTTACTATATGACAATGCTGAGCATGTAATTATCTAGTTATCATGTAACTGAGATTGGATTCCTGATCATTGTCACAAGTCCTGAATCTTGTTTGCTATATTCCACAACCAGGATAATTTTACCCTTTGTACAGTGCCAGAAGAGGCCTGGGCTGTCATTGAACCTAAATATCTTGCTGTTTTAGGTGACATTTAGTGATGTGGCTATAGACTTCTCTCATGAAGAGTGGGCATGGTTAGATTCTGCGCAGAAGGATTTATACAAGGATGTGATGGTGCAGAATTATAAGAATCTGGTTTCTCTAGGTAAGATATTTCCCCCTTCACTGCAGTAGGGGAAATCTTTCTTTTGTCACTCCAATTGCTGAAGCTCCTCCTAAGTAAATGGCTAAATTTCTGTTCCATGTTCCTAAGGGAATGTGCAGCTCTTTTGTGCCTGAAGCCATCTTCTCATTTCAGTGAACATCCTTTTCAACCCTTCCTTTGGTTGCTCTTGTGATGGCCTCTCATCCTTGAGGAGCACAGCTTTTAAAAGTTCTGTATTCTTCCTATAAGCAGGTCTTTCCATAGCTAAGCCATATGTGATCACTTTATTGGAGGATGGAAAAGAACCCTGGATGGTGGAGAAAAACCTGTCAAAAGGTAAGTTTCTAGGTGATTCAAGTGACTCAAGCAAAGGGAGGTCTTTGTTAATGATGCTTGTTGTGTGAGTGTGGAGGTGTTTTAGGGACACTAAAATGAAATCCCAGAGGCAAACAAAATGGAGGTATCCTTAGCTTAGATTCAAAACAATCACTCCACTCCCAGATTACTCTGTTACTCATTCCATCTAATCAGAGGTAAAGGATTTTGCCATTATAATAATTAAGTTCCTATTCTGTTCATAACATAATAAGACAAATTATTTTTTCTTAAGTCCATTTAAGGAAATGGACTTATGGATTGCTTTAAGCTAAGAAAACTTGTCAGTTAGATGAAAAATCACTTTGTCTTTAACACTGAATGCCCCAGGACATATATGAACATAAATGTTAGTGGAAATAAGAAATGTATTAGACTATATTTCTAAGAATAATATTTTCTAATGTCCAGTAAGTTATATGATTTCACACATACTACATAAACTCAGAAAGTCTAAATCTTTATCACCAATAAGGAGCACATATATATATTTTGTTGTCATTGTAACTGTTTAATGTAGTAGCATAAATTCTATATTTTAAGCATGTTAATCTGGCAGCAAATTGAGATTAACTGAACGTTGCCGAAGAAAACTGTAAAATAGAATGTGATCTTTCATATGAATCTAGGCACAAAATGATGACAGAATGCCTTCTACATTTTCTTCCTAATAGCTTCATATTTTTTCAAATAGTGGTTGCCTACATTTTACCTCTTTCCCTGTTATACTCTGTTCCTACTTCTGTGAGCTGTCTGTATTCTCTGTGCCTCACTTGAGGATTGTTCAGAAATCATTGAAATATATGAATTGTTAGAGCCATCTGTTTTCTAGAAGCTTCTTATCTAATTCTCCTATTTCCACCCTAGAAGTGTCTTCTCAAAAGTATAGGAAAAGTGGGCTGGGGTTGTGGCTCAGTGGTGGAGCACTCGCCTAGCACATGTGAGTCACTGCCTTCAATCCTCAGCACCAGATAAAAATAAATAAGTAAAATAAAGGAATTGTGTCCATCTTTAAAAAAAGTAGAAAAAGCATTGCTGTGCTTTTTTGATATATTTCAGATTGGGAATCAAGATGGAAAAATAAGGAATTATCAACAAAGGATATTTATGACGAAGATTCATCCCAAACAGAAATAATAGAAAAAAACATAAAGCAGCATTGTGAATTTTCAGATTTTAACAAGAATGGGAAATATAAAGAGAAGTTGGAGGGCAAGCATGGACATCAGGTAGAACATTGCAGACCAGTGAACCTCCCCTTCAGTGAAGGCCCCTCTGGGGAAAGTGTTGACAAATACAGTACATCATTTAGAAGCATCTTCCGCATAAAGCCTACTGTTTCTGGACCACAGAGAATTTCTGCTGAAGGGACATCACATAAGCATGATATGTTGAAGAAGAATTTACCAAAAAGGTCAGTTATAAAAAATGAAAAGATAAGTGGCAGAAAGAAAGTTTTGAGTTCTAATGAAAGTGTGCAGCTTTAACCAGAGCAAATCTCATACCCTCACCAGACTTATAGTAGAGAGAAGATTCTATCATGCAGTGAATGTGGGAAAGCCTTTGGCAAACAATCAAATCCTTAATCGTCACTGGAGATTCATACAGGAGAGAACCTTACATTGTCGTGAATGTGGGAAGACTTTTTAGCCATGGTTCATCCCTTACTCGACATCAATAAGCCATAGTGGGAGAGAAGCCTTACAAGTGTATTGAATGTGGGAGAGGCCTTTAGTCATGTCTCTTTCTCTTACTAACCATCAAAGCACTCATACTGGAGAAAACCATATGAAAGGTATGAACTGGGGTGGAAAGTCTTTTAGTCGTGTTTCACATCTCATTGAACATCTAAGGATTCACACTCAAGAAAACCTTTATGAGTGCCAAATATGTGAGAAGGCCCTTCATTCTAGGTCATCTCTTATCCCCATCAGAAAATTCATACTGGAGAGAAGCCTTATGAATGTAGTGGATGTGGAAAGCTTTTTGCTGTAGCTCACACCTTACTCGACATCAAAGAATTCACACTATCGAGAAACAATATGAATGTAACAAATGTCTGAAAGTCTTTAGTAGCCTCTCATTTCTTATTCAACATCAGAGTATTCATACTGAAGAAAAACCCTTTGAATGTCAGAAATGTAGGAAATCTTTCAACCAGCTTGAATCACTGAATATGCATTTGAGAAATCACATTAGATTGAAACCTTATGAATGCAGTATATGTGGGAAAGCCTTCAGTCACAGGTCATCCCTGCTTCAACATCACAGAATTCACACTGGAGAAAAACCTTATGAATGTATTAAATGTGGGAAGACTTTCAGCTGTAGTTCAAACCTTACTGTACATCAGAGAATTCATACTGGAGAAAAGCCATATAAATGTGATGAATGTGGAAAAGCTTTTAGCAAAGGTTCAAATCTTACTGCCCACCAGAGAACACATAATGGAGAGAAATCCAGTAATGCAGTAAATATGGAAAAGTCTGTAGACCATATGAATCAGTATGTATATGAGAAATGTTACAAGAGTGAAACTATATGAAGCAGCATTTGTCAATAAATTTCAGCCACAAACTCTTAATTCAATATCAGAAAAAATTTTGAGAGTAGTCTTAAACAAGTGTAATGTTTATGGGAAGAGCTTTAGTAATGATGCAACCTTTATTGTCTGATACGGTCATGCTGTAGAAAACTAAGAAGATAACAGATGTGGGAAAGCCTTTGTCAGTATTAACCCCTTAACTGACGTAAGTCAAAAATAAGGGAAAAACAAAACAAAAAAACAACCCTATACATGTAGCAGATATGGCCAAGGCTTTGCCATATGAATCTCTTACAAACCCAACAGGGGAAAAGCTAAAGGATTATAGAAAATTTAGAAATTGTGGGTAGTCTTTCATTCAGTGCATCCCTCGTACATCAAAGAATTCACATTGGAGAGAAATCTGATGTAAGAAAGGCAGTATTTGCTAAGGGTTAACTTGCTTGACATCAGGACATTAATCAGAACAACTTGAAGAATGTAGGAATTATGTATGAATCATTGCAGTAATACTATTTGTAAACAATCCTACAGAAGAACAGACAAGCATATTATAAATGAGTATGCATTTCATAGCAGTAGCTTGCAATTTGAGACCTACATAGAAATTATTTTTAGCTAATGGGCATGTGAAGCCAATAAATGTTGAAAATCAAAGATGCAAAAGAATGGTGTTAAAGTTTTTGGTCTATAATAAAATCATTTTATACATAAGAAACTTTCACTGTTGGCTCTATTTCCTGTAGGTTTTTTGTTGTTACTACTTAAAGTTGATTTTAGCCATACCTTAATGGGAGACTGGCAAACTTAGGGAAAAAAGGCCTGGTCTCTGTGCTAAGAATATCATTATTTTGGTGAAGAAAATTTATAGTCCACTCCTTGTTGGCTTTATTTAATTCACATGTTTCGAGATAATTTTTTGAGCATCACTCATGTATTACAGGGCCATAGGCCAGGAGGTTTAGTGAACTTTAGAGATATGTCAAAATCACCAGGAGAGCTCATTCACTTATTGCCAAGCTCCACCTCCAGAGTTTCTGTATCAGTTTAAGGTGAAGCTAAGAATTTGCATTTCACAAATTCCAGGTGACATTAATGCTGCTTGCCAAGAAAAGTACCTTTTGATAACCACTGTAACAATTAACAAATGTATTCTCTTCTTAGATATTATGGCTGTCAAAAGAGAATAGCTAATTTGAAATAACTCAAGTGCTGTGAGAACAATTAAGAAGCAATATTACCAGAGATTAAATTAGATGTGGCTTTGCTGTGGTGTGGTTTTTAATCTGGTGTGGTTTTTAATCTGAATCCTAAAGGATGAGTTACTAATTTTGTAACCAGGCATCCTGGGGGTGTCATGTGCTGGTGGTATTCTAGGTAAAGCAGGCAAGCAAATTCTGTCTTACATTGTAAGGCTGGGCTCTGTTCAAGTGTCTAGTTTCAATTTTTGTTACTTTGAAGTGTTACTGCTGCCCACAGCATTGATAATAGCAGTCATTTTCCCATCCTTGGGTCAAGTTATGGGGGTTTACCTTGAAATCAGTAGTCTAGAAATAGTCCTCATTACTTTTGCCAGCCTGCCAAATTTTGAAAGTATTAACATCCTGTTTTCTTGAAATATTTGAGTATTTGTTTTCTGTACTGAGATCATTATAGTATGTAAGGTGAATGGCTTGACCTATTCTAAGTTCTTGGTAAGAAATGGGATAGTCTTGGTGACTCTGTGGTTTCCTATTTTGTGACTAGAAAGAGCACAGATTAATGTGATTAGGAGTGTATGGAAACCTGCAAGGAAAGGGCAGTTATGTAGCTTATGTTTCAGATTTTGTTCTTTATGGCATTTGGGAGTTATAAGTAAAATATGTTGTTTTAAAAATGAACATTTTATTGATATGACTCAAGTGTGGAATGAGTGGTAGGGTTTCTGATTTTAGGCAAAGTGCTCTCTAATACTGTGCAATTTTAAATGAAAGCCAAAGCAGGGAGCATAGTCCAATAAGCAATGCCCAGTGCTCAATAGAGATGATGGGTTTCAATGGGATGGTAGATTTTTTAAGTGGTTGGTGTTCTTTCTTTTGTGTGTTGGGGGTCAAACAGAGTTTGTTGCATACCAGGCAAGTACTTTGCTGCTAAGCCATAATGGGGTGGTGAATTTTTAATATTCACCAAGGATGTATCTTTGACTTATTTTTAGTCACAAGATTTATTTTGAAATGCTGTGGAATTCTGAAGGATCTTTGAGTTATAACTAAGGAAGTGAGTGAGTGTGTGTGTGTGTGTGTGTGTGTGTGTGTGTGTGTGTGTAGTAAGGGCAGTACCTATCTTTCTCTCATTTTATTTCTTCTACCCTCCCAAACAACTTGCAAAGATGATGTAGTTCTGTGATCATTCAATCCATAGGTTTTATTTTCTTTCACCACACATAATTTTATACCACTTTGACACTTTGTTATGAGAGGAATCATTTAAGTACCAGTGCATACTCATGATAATGTTTCACAATTCCTGAGTTAAAGTGCCTTCACAATGACTCAAAACTAGGGGGACAAGTGGCCAAATATTAAAATAAAGATAGGGTTTTAGAAAAGCAATGAAATGATGTTACCTTATTTTGATAAAAGATTAGGCTAAGATCATGCTGATATGACATAATTGATAGCATCATATTGTTCCCTCAGGTCTGTTAACCACTTCTTGAACATCTGCTGTGGGATAGATAAATAAGACACTATACCCTTCAAGAGCTGAAAGCTCTGTATGTTGTATGTGAGGAACACAAACTCCAGGGTCCTGTTACCTGGGTTTTAGTCCAGGTTCCATGTTTACTGGCTTTGTGTGACCTTGGACAAATTATTCCAGTGTGTCCTGCCTTAGTTTTTCCATCTATACAATGATTAATTATTATGAAGATTAAATAAGTTAATTGGTATAAAATACATCAGTGGCACATCAAAAACATTCAGAATCAATAGCTGTATTCAATAATTTTTCATGACTGCTTCATCATTCTAGTATCAAATGTCACATCTAGTGTGTTTTCCTAATCATTTTTCACTCTTCTACTTACTGTTTCACTTTTTTTGGGGAGAAACCTTATAAAACAACTTCATTTCCTTCTAATGAATTTTCTTTTGGTATCTGAACCATTTTGAGGGGGAACATATTTCTTGCCCCAAATAATCCAAGGACACAAAGAGACCAGGCAGGAGGTGAAACAAGAATGCAGCGGGGATGTGGGAAGAAAAGGGTATCCTACAGATCTGGATAAAGCAAAGAACAAAGAGGGTTCGGTTCCCTGCAGTGAGAAGAGGTAAAGCTTTACCTCGTGATGCCTGAAGCCTGCAAATCTTCAGCATCATTCCCGTACAGGGTCCCCTGGGCTGCATGCAACTGCTTTCTTCCTGAATGATGGTTACAACCGTGTCACTGCACACGGATGCCTGGTGAGTCAAATAGTCGTGTTATTAGATGTGGGCTAGTCAGTTGTGATTACAACCTGTTGCTGAGTCATTAGTAAAGATTCAGAAAGAGGCACATATCTTGTCACTTTCTGGGAGCCTATCTCTGTGATGGGCTCTAAGGGGGAGTCAGACATTCTTTAAACAGGCTGCAATTGTATTGAAGAAAAAAGGTTATGTAGAGAAGTCACTGATGGAAGAAAACAGTGACAAGGCCACAGGACCTAAGAGGTGCAGAACATAAGTGTTACAGAAATAAGGTGAATAGGGAGAAATTACAATAATAATACAATGTTGTTAACAACTGAATCTCCTGAGTTACTATGTGATGGAGGCTTTGGGGGCAGCATTCAAGAAATTAAATATTCCTCCTTCTCTCATATCCCCAACATCTTTGAAACCAAGTACTTTTCATGCATCAGGCTACTGAGGACTGGGACGTTTGGAAAGTATATTATAGCTTTGTATATTCTTTTATTTTTACATTTTTCTTTTTTTTTTTTACTCTTTTTCTACCTTTCTCTCACCTGTTTCTCCAGTCTCTTTCTCTCTTCTCCTACTAATAGCCAACTTATTTGATTCCTGTTTCACTCTTTGTATGATCTAATACCAGTATATTCTCACCTCCTGCCTCATAAACATCACATTATACATCACCCCCAACCTGGTTCTCTGTCTACCATTAGAAATTGTAGGCCCTATTGCAGACCTATTGTTTATACTGTAGATAATAATTGAACACATCATATCTGTTTATTGTGAAAAAAACTGGTAACATCTTAATAGGGGCTATTTGGTTTAAGGCTGCATATTTGCATTAGGTGCTGTTAATATTGATCTTCCCCTTAAAGGCGAGGTATTGGAAACCAGCAAAGACACTATAAATCTATAGGGTAGAAACTGTAATACTTTGAATCCACACTGCTGTAGGGGAAGACACATGAAAAACATGAAAAAAAAAACAAGGGAAGAAAGTGCCCCAAACAAACCAAGATGCTACAATAATAGAATCCATTGACAGCACAGTAGAAGAAATGTCAGAGAAGTTCAGAATTACATAATTAAAATGATCTGTGAAGTAAAGGATCGTATAAGAGAGCAAATGCAAGCAACAAAAGATCATTTCAATAAAGAGAGAAGAGCAAATGCAGGTAGAAAAGCTTACTTCAATAAAGATAGAGATTCTAGGAAAAAAAAATTCTTAAAATGAAGGAAACAAACCAAATTAAAAACTCAATAGAAAGCATCACCAACAGACTAGATCACTTGGAAGACAGAACCTCAGGTAATGAAGACAAAATATATAATCTTGAAAATAAAGTTGAACACACAGTGAAGATGTTAAGAAACCATGAACAGAACTTCCAAGAATTATGGGATAATATGAAAAGACCAAATTTAAGAATTATCAGGATAAAGGCACAGAGATACAAGCCAAAGGAATTTATAATCTTTTCAATGAAATAATATCAGAAAATTTCCCAAACCTAAAGAATGAAATGGAAAAATCAAACATGAGGCTTACAGGACACCAAATGTTCATAGTTACAACAGACCCACACCAAGGCACATTATAATGAAAATGCCTAGCATGCAAAATAAGGATAGAATTTTTAAAGGCTGCAAGAGAAAAGTATCAGATTACATGTAGGGGAAAACCAATTCGGATCTCAGCAGATTTCTCAACCCAGACCCTCAAAACTGAGAGGTCCTGGAAAACATATACCAAATTCTGAAAGAAAATGGATGCCAACCAAGAATTTTTTTTTTTTTTTCAGTACTGGGGATTGACCCAAGGGCCTTGGGCCTTGTGCTTGCGAGGCAAGCACTCTACCAACTGAGCTATATCCCCAGCCCCTGAATCTTATATCCAGCAAAATCAAGCTTCATACTTGAAGATGAAATAAAAACCTTCCATGATAAACAAAAGTTAAAAGAATTTACAACTAGAAAGCCTGCACTACATAACATTCTCAGCAAAATATTCCATGAGGAGGAAATAAAAACCAGCAAAGGGAGGAACTACACTAAAGGAAAAGGCAATCAAAGGAGTATTCAAGTCAAGTTAGAAACCAAAAATAAACCAAAATGACCAGGAATACAAATCATTTCTCAAAAATAATGGTGAATGTTAATGCTCTAAACTCATTAATCAAAAGACACAGACTGACAGATTGGATTTTTAAAAAGACCCAACAAAATGCTGCCTTCAAGAGACCCATCTCATAGAGAAAGACATCCACAGACTGAAAGTGAAAGGATGGGAAAAAACATATCACTCACATGGGCTGCCTAAAGAAGCCAGGGTTTTTATCCTCATATCAGATAAAGTGGACTTCTAACTAATGTTAGAAGGGATAAAGAAAGACATTTCATACTGCTTGAGGTAATTATACATCAACAAGACAAAATAATCATAACCAAACAATGAAGCATCTATGTACATCAAACAAATCTTTCTCAATTTCAGGAATCAAATAGACCACAACACAATAATACTGGGTGACTTTAACATACTTCTCTCACCACTGGATAGATCTTCCAAACAAAAACTAAACAAGAAACTATAGAACTCAATAATAAAATCAATAATTTAGATTCAGCAGACATATAGAGTATTCCATCCATCAATGAGTGAATACACTTTTTTCTCAGCAGCACATGGTGGATCCTTTCCTAAAGTAGAACATGTTATGCTACAAAGCAACTCCTAGCAAATACACAAAATAGAGATACTACCCTGCATTTTATCAGATCATAATGGAATGAAATTAGAAATTAATGATAAAATAAAAATAGAAGCTACTCCAACTCCTGGAGACTAAATAATGTGCAATTGAATGATGCATAGATAGCAGAAGACATCAGGAAGGAGATAAAAAAAATTCTTAGAGGTAAATGAGAATACAGATACAACATATCAAAATCTCTGGGATGCTATGAAGGCAGTGCTAAGAGGAAAGTTCATTGCATTGAGCTCATTCATTAAAAGAATGAAAAGTCAACAAATAAATGACCTCAATTACATCTCAAAGCCCTAGAAAAAGAAGAACAAACTGTCTCGTCCAGCGAGTACAATGAAGACTCGGCTCTCAGATGAAGTTTTAAGGTCTTTATTTTTATGGGAGAGCTTCTGGGCCGAGTGCCTGGTTCTCTTCCTCCACCACCGCTGTCTTCTTTTTCTTCTTCTCGCCACGCAGCTCTCTCTCTTCTTCTTCTCTCTCACGCAGCTGCTCTTTCTTCTTCTTCTCTTGTCGTGCAGCTGCTGCCCCTCCCCACCCCGAAAAGTACGCAGCTTTATGGGATGTAACAACCAATTACCTAACGGGTCAGGCGTTTGGCTCGTGGAGACTTAATGGTGGGTAATGAGGACATGTACTGATCACGAGCTAAGCACAGACGCGGAGGAGATCAGTCAGCCAGTAGAAAGCACTTCCTTAAAGTTGTTTTTCTTTGCAGTTAGGCTTCTTGGCGCCATCTTAGGGTGAAGCCAGCTACCACTGTGGGCCCTACAGGGCAGCAGCCTCCAACAACAAACAAACACCAAAAGTAGGAGAAGATAGGGAATAATTAAAATCAGAGCTGAAATCAGTGAAGTAGAAACAATTGAAAAAACAAAACAAAAAGTTGGTTCTTTGAAAAAAAATAAATAAAATTGATAACCCCTTCGCCACACTAAGAGAGAGAAAACTCAGATTACTAAAATTCATGATGATAAAGGAAATATCATGACAGACGTTATTGAAATACAGAAGATAGTTAGAAACTATTTTGAAAATTTATACTCCAACAAAACAAAATCTTGAAGACATCGACAAGCTTCTAGAGATATATGATCTACCCAAACTGAAGCAGGAGGACATACACAATTTAAACAGATCAATTTCAAGCAATGAAATAGAAGAAGCCATCAAAATCCTACTAACCAAGAAAAACCCAGGACCAGATGGATTCTCAGCCAAGTTCTACAAGACCTTCAAAGAAGAATTAACACCAATATTCCTCAAAGTATTCCATTCAATAGAAAAGGAGGCAAACCTTCCAAACTCATTATACGAAGCTAGTATCACCCTGACACCAAAACCAGACAAAGATGCATCAAGGAAAGAAAACTTCAGACCAATATTCCTGATGAACATAGATGCAAAAATTCTTAATAAAATTCTGACAAATCACATACAATAACATATTAAAAAGATAGTGTGCCATGATCAAATGAGGTTCATCCCAGGGATGCAAGGTTGGTTCAACCTATGGAAATTAATAAATGCAATTCATCACATCAATAGACTTAAAGACAAGAATCATATGATCATCTCAATAGATGCAGAAAAGGCATTTCACAAAATACAGCACCCCTTCATGTTCAAAACACTAGGGATAGTAGAAACATACCTCAACATTGTAAAAGCTATCTATGCTAAGCCCAAGGCCAACATCATTCCAAATGGAGAAAAATTGAAAGCATTCCCTCTAAAAACTGAAACAAGACAGGGTGCCCTCTCTCCACTTCTAGTCAACGTAGTCCTTGAACCTCTAGCCAGAGCAATTAGACAAAAGAAATTAAAGGGATATGAATAGGAAAAGAAGAACTCAAACTATCACTATTTGCCAATGACAAGATTCTATACTTAGAGGATCCAAATAATTCCAACAGAAAATTTCTAAAACTAATAAATGAATTCAGAGAAGCAGGATATAATATCAACACTCATAAAACTAATGCATTTCTGTACATCAGAGATGAGTCAACTGAAAGAGAAATTAGGAAAACTACTCCATTCACAATAGCCTCAAAAAATAAAATACTTGAGAATCAAATCTAACAAAAGAGGTAAAAGACCTCTACAATGAAAACCATAGAACACTAAAGAAAGAAATTGAAGAAGACCTTAGAAGAAGGAAAGATCTCCCATGCTCTTGGATAGGCAGAATTAGTATTGTCAAAATGGCCATACTACCACAAGCATTATACAGATTCAGTGCAATTCCAATTAAAATCTCAGTATCTTTCCTCATAGAAATAGAGAAAGTAATCATGAAATTCATTTGGAAAAATAAGAGACTCAGAATAGCCAAAGCAGGCCGCTGGGCGCGCCCCGGCCCGACGCGCCGGGGCGGAGGCGAGCGGGAGGCGGGACGGGGCGGGGAGAGCGGCGGGGCCGGCGGGAGGACGCGCGGCGCACCGGGAGGACGCCGCAGGTCCCATGCCGGGCCGCGACCCCCGCGCCCCTGCCGCCCGCACCCGCGGCCGCCCCCCGCCGCCCGCCGCCCCGGCTCGCCGCGCCGCGCCCGCGCGTCCTTAGCGGGGCCACCAAGCGATGCCCGCTGGGCGCCCGCGAAAGTTTGTCGGCTCCGCTGAAGGGCAGCGGCGCCCCCGCGCCCCCGTGCCCTGCTCCGGCCAGGAGCCTTCACGTAAATGGGTCCAGTCATGCCTGCCAGTAAGAAGCCAGAAAGCTCAGGAATTAGTGTGTCCAGTGGACTGAGTCAGTGTTACCGGGGCAGTGGTTTCTCCAAGGCCCTTCAGGAAGACGATGACCTCGACTTTTCTCTGCCTGACATCAGATTAGAAGAGGGGACCATGGAAGATGAAGAGCTGACCAACCTGAACTGGCTGCATGAGAGCAAGAACTTGCTGAAGAGCTTTGGGGAGTCGGTCCTCAGGAGTGTCAGCCCCGTCCAGGACCTGGACGATGACACCCCTCCATCCCCAGCCCACTCTGACATGCCCTACGATGCCAGGCAGAACCCCAACTGCAAGCCCCACTACTCCTTTAGCTGCCTCATATTTATGGCCATTGAGGACTCTCCAACCAAGCGCCTGCCAGTGAAGTATATCTACAACTGGATCTTGGAACATTTTCCGTATTTTGCGAATGCACCTACTGGGTGGAAAAACTCCGTGAGACATAATTTGTCATTGAATAAGTGTTTTAAGAAAGTGGACAAAGAGAGGAGTCAGGTAAGGCTCTTGTGTCTGGAACCAGCTTATTGCATATTTTTCTCCACCAAAAATGAACTTATATCCACCACATGCCCAGCTCAGCATGACTTTTAAAACAGTTGAATTCTGACTTTAAATTCTTAGTTTGCGTTTCATGGTTGGCTAAAAGAAGACGATTTTAATAAGTTGCTTTACTTGTGTGTTAAGGAATATAATAGGTGCACCAGAGATAGGAGCTCTGGAAAGCAGTGTTTCCACGGTTAAAATAAATTGCCAGAAAAAGCTCCAAAAAAAAAAAAAAAAAAAAAAAAAAAAAAAAAAAAAAAAAAAGAATAGCCAAAGCAATCCTTAGCAAGAAGAGTGAAGCAGGAATCACCACAATACGAGAACTTAGACTATACTACAGAGTGACAATAACAAAAATGGCATGGTATTGGCACCTAAATAGACAGGTAGACCAAAGGTACAGAATAGAACACAGAGACAAACTCACATAAATACAGCTATCTCATACTAGACAAAGGTGCCCAAAACATACACTGGAGAAAATATAGACTTTTCAATAAATGGTGCTGGGAAAACTGGAACTCCATATTAGAGTAGAAAGTAAAAAAGAATGAAGATAGTGAACAAAGTCTGAGTTTTATGGGAAACCATCCATGGACCAATATATGGAAGTTCCAGGAGAACAGAAAGAGAAGGGACAGAAAAATTACTTGAAGAAATATTTGTTGAAAATCTCCCCAAATTGAGGAAATATATGGATCTACAGATCAAAGTTTGATAAACCCAAAGTAAGATAAATCTGCAGAGATCCATATGAAGACATAGTCAAATGCTAAATGCCAAAGATGAAGAGAAAAACAACAAAAAAATTTTTTTTGTGGTACTGGTGATTAAACCCAGGAGCACTTACTACTGAGCTATATCCTCAACCCTTTTTGTTTTGAGACAGGTTCTTGCTACATTGCCAAGGTTAGGTCCTCAAATTTTCAATTTGCTTCCCTCAGCCTCCTGAGTCTCTGGGATTATAGGCCTCAAACTCCTCAGCTCAAATGATTCTCCTGCCTCAAGTTCCCAAGAAACTGGAACTATAAGCATGCACCACTCTGTCAAGCTTACAAAGGAATAATCTCAAAAACAACAAAAGAAAGGTGACTTGTCACCTACAAGGGATCTTAGTAAGATCATCAGGTCTTTTGCAGCAGAAACCCTGCATGTCAGAAGGCAGAAGTATGATATGTTTAAAATATTATAGCTGTCATGGTAGTGCATGCCTGTAATCCCAGATAAAGCAGGAGGAACTCAAGTTCAAGGCCAGCCTTAGCAACTGAGTGAGACCTTATCTCAAAATTAAAAAATAAAATAAAAATGGTTGAAGATGAAGCTTAGTGGCAGAGCACTCCTGGGTTCAATCCTCAGTACTGATGAATAAGTAAATAAATAAATAAATGTGTTGTGTGGAAAAAAACCCTGTTAATCAAGAATCCTGTATCTAGCACAACTGTCCTTTGAAATGAGGGTAAGTTAGGACATTCTGAGCTAAACAAAAGAATATTCCTTATGAATAGATAGCCCCTTGAGAAATATTAAGGTCCTTCAGATTGAAATGAAAGGAAGCTAGAGAAGTCACATGAAGAAATAAAGATCTCTGGCAAATATGTGAGCAAATATACAAGGCCGTATTTTATAATTGTGGTTTGTAACTCCAGTTTTTATTTTCTAAACAACTTGAAAGAAAAATGCATAAAATAATTATAAACCACAAAAAGGAAAACGCTGTTTGATTTCATTTATGTGGAATTTATAAAAGTTGAACTCAGAAGTAGAGTGTAAAATTGTGGTTAGGAGGTAATGGGGGTGGGTGGTTTGGGGAGATGTTGGCTAAAGTACACATAATTTCAGTTAGAGAGGATAAGTTTAAGATATCTATTGTATAATATGACAATATAGTTTCATGAACCAATAAACCATTTCATTTTTATTGAAGCCATTTAGAGAAGCTTTTATGTCACCCAGAAGTGAGAGCGTTCTACCTGACACACAACATTTTTCCTCAGTGTTTTTGCCTGATACTACTGGATTCAGGAACAGCTACACCCATGCTTTAATCATGTTAAGGAAATTATGTCACCAAAGTACAGCTCTGTTTTCCACCAAGATTGGTTCATAGAGAGACCTCTCCATTAAGAAGCAAGATGACTTCCAGCCTCCTGGCTAATCAAACCTAAGCAAAAAGCCCCTCCTTCCTTGCTATTTGAGATTCTATGTCCAATTGCCTTGCAATTCTAGCAAAAATTCTTAATGCTCATAGATTTGGCTCAGGGAACATGAGCAATTCCTAAACCAGTTGTTGTAGCTGCAGTTAAAATGCTCTGATTGGCCAGGTTTGAGGCATGTGTTCAATAAATATCTGATGAATGAGAGTGTGAATAAATGAGCTGCTGCATGGATATATTTTTCCTTCACTGTTAGCAACAAAGTCCTCTTTGGATATTTCTCCATGTCTATCAGGTCTGCTTAGGACTTTTGAGGCTAAATGATTGTGAGCACCAGAGCCTGATGTGTTAGTGCAAATCTCAAATAAGACAAGAAAATGAAAAAAGAGACCAAAATGGACCCTGTTGCTGACATCCACAAAGCAAGACAACACCTTACATGATGAGTTACTTCAAAGAGTCTGATCAAAGTATCCAGCTGAGGAATATTCTAAAGAGGGTCAACATTGTTCTCCAGGGTAATATGGAAAATTCTGAGTATTCATAACTATTGCAATTTTTTGAGAAAATAATGACTGACTTGATGCCATGAGGACTAAACACATATACCACAGTTAGAAAAGTGCTTTGCTTCCTCAGGTATCCTTTAAGAAGACAAAACCCCTAAACAATAAATCATTGAGCCATTTTCTTTATGTCTGGGTCCCTAAAACAAATACTTCTCTGCACTTTGGAACTGACAGGTACAGCTGTTCTTAGAAACTTCAAGGTGCAGAGGACCAGAGTTCAGCCTGAGGTTCAGACATCAAGAACAAAGAAGTAGGAAGACAATGATGTCAGTTTAAATAAAGGGGATTCAAGTGGTTTATGAAGAAGAGGACATTTCATATAAACTGTTGAAAGGATGGCACTGAGATGTGTAGGTCTGGGGAAGGTGTCCCATTCTGGTTGAGGAAACAGGTAAATGTGTGCTACCACAGCGAGAGGAGAAGCAGAATCTAAGGGCAGTCGGGATTCAGCCTAAAACAAAGGTTAATAGAGCTTTCCTGTCTGTCCATAACATGCACAGTACAAATGGTCAGCACACATGGGGACTTTTTGGAAAACATCTCCCCAAGCCCTAAAGTTAGCTTCTGAGTTAAAAATCCCAGAGATGACCAGGGGCCAAGGTAGTGGAAAGAGTAAAAGGGCTTTTCACTGATTTAATGAAGGCTCTTTTACAAGAACTAACCATGGCTGACCACACAAAGGATTTGAGCTCTGATGATCTATGTTTATCTATATTTATGCGCTTAAGTGTGTGAAACCTATGTCGTTCTTGTAGACTTTTTCTCTGATTCCAGGCAGATCCTCCATGTTGTTTGAAGTCAGGAGTCATACTTAGGAAAAGAGGACCTGAGACCAGGTGCCCAAATACAACTCAGAGTGGAAGAGAGAATTTCATTAGAACTGTAGCACCAATGGCTGGTCAGAAACCTATGTGCAATTCTGTCCCTGGAGATGCAAATAGGTATACTTTCCCCACCACATTGCTCTTAGAATCTAAGATTCCTTCTTTCTTCCCAGAAAGGCCACCTAGGAGTGGTTCTATTCTTATCTGGAGGTCACAACTATTGGCTTAGGGAAGTACCTTCAGCCAGTATATAGATTTTGCCAAATCAACTGTCTTCAAATTTTTATTTTAAAATTAATTTCCTATGTTAAAAATTTTTTTCCAAAGTCAAAAAATTCCATGTACAACTTTGGTTTCTGGTCAAGTTGGAGAAATAGGAACTAGATTTACTCTCCTGCCTCAAAAAGCTATAAAGGCACACACAAGATATGAAAAATAGTTCTCAATATATTGTGTGCCAAGTGAAGGACAATGATCCCTGAGAAATGGGCAACAAAGTAACTGAGCCCTACCACTGTCACACCTTTCTGCTGGAGAACATATTGATGGGCAGGCAGTCCAGATGGAACCTGGAAATCCCCTAAGGTGAATGGATGGATTTACAAATATGGGGAGGGCTGAGGCACATGAAGCTCACAGCCAGAACCTCAAAGAGGAGAAAACTATACATAGTAAGCATCTCAGAGAACTGCAAAGGGTATCTTCCTTTCTTTTCGAGTACCAATGAGTATGAGGAAACTACTACAGAGCAGATAAGTGAGAGTGGGGAGTGGCGGCACATGTCTATAATCCCAGTGACTCAGGAGGCTCAGGGAGGAAGTCACAAGTTTAATATCATCCTGGGCAACTTTGTGAGATTCTATGTCCAAAAAAAAAAAAAAAAAAAAAAAAAAAAAAAAAGGCGAGAAAAATTTCCAGGTAGCACAAATGCCCCCAATTAGTGTCTGTTCTACTATCAAAATAAAAAAACCTCATAATTCATATAGCATCATCATGTTTCCAGAAGAATTTCATCACAGCAATCGGAAAATTAGCCCTAGATGAAACACTTCTCTGGTTTTCCCTAAATGAGCTTAAGTTCAAATCCCAGAAGAATGAAACTCTCCTAATTGCTTAACTGTGGTTCATAACAAATTTCAAGAGTATTTGCAAGCATACAAAAACTCTCAAACCACAATGTCTGACATGTAATAAAAAATAGAGGTATACAGAAACAGGAAAATGTAATCCAAAATGAGATGAAAAAGCAAGCAATCAAAATAGGCTTAGAGTGACAAAGACAGTAAAAAAAGAAAACATTAAAGCAAAAATGTAAAGTGCCCCTGGGTTCAATTCCCCAGTATTGAGGGGAAAAAAAAAGATGAAACTTGCAGATCAGAAAGCTGTAGAAATATTTAAACAATCAGTTCTACACAGGAAAAGGCTTACATGTAAAAGTAGGTATCAATGTTGATCAATACCATTGGCAAATCAACCAAATGGCCTCTGAAGTCCTTGATTTTTATTATTCAAAGATGGTGCAATCTTGGTATTGTGTCAATACCAATGGTGACTCTCAGGTGCAAATCTCTAATGGTGTGTAGAACTCCAAACTCCAAGGAGTTTAAAGGAAAAAATTTGAACTGCACTCCAGTCCATTTTAAGTGGAACAAAAATGTATGAGTGATCTCAAAAATATTCTGTGATTGCTTCTACAACAGTTTCACTCAAGAAGTTAAATGCTGTCTTCAAAGCAAAAACCTTACCTTCAAGGTTTTAATTTTGGATAATGCCCTGTTCCATTGCCATCGAGAACTTGAAAATTCTTACCCCAAACTAGATGTTCTTATCATGCCTGCTAATGCTATATTTGTTATCTAACCTCTTAATCAGCTTCCAACGTATTCCAACATGAGGGAGCTTTATAGTAAGGCTCTCATCACCTTGGAAACCACCCTGACAGACTAATGGAAGTCAGTTACTATGTGTAGTTATTGTGCTGGCAAAGCCTGAGGTTGGCTCAAGCAAGCCACTATCTCTGGTTGTTGGAAAATATTTGACTAATTGGACACATGATACATTTTGAAGGCTTTGAAAGAATTATGAAAAAGTAGGAAGAACAGTTTCAAACAGAATGCACATTGCAAGGCAAGTAAGTAGAAAAGGCCTCAGTGGCATGAAGACATGGAGACATTTTGACAGGAAAGGCTCTAGAACCCATCGATGAAGACATGGATGAGATGTAGATTGAGGCACTGAAGTCAGTGATGACAGGAAAGTGAAAAAGTAGGCCTGATTCCATGAATCTTCTCACAGCAGTTGAAATAACAGAACAAAATTCTGCCTTGGAAAAATGTTCAATGACATATAAGAATATGACCCTATGCTTGAATGCAGCTTCAAATGTGTGTCTGGACTTCACTTGTGTGGAATGCTTAAAGATTTGAGGTGAAAAGCCAAACCTGGCTGATGCAGTTTCAAGCCAGTTTGGGAGGGAAAATTGGTGATAGTGTTAACAAGAGGTGAGTCAAGCTCTTGAGGTAGCACTACCAGATATTATCATGTCAGCCTCAAAAATGTGATCCTCTTCTGCAGAATGCCTTTCATCAACCTCTTTTCTTGGGGCAAGCCAGTTGAGTGAAGGTCATGAGGTCTAACCACACCAAGTGCTATCCCATCACACATCCTGCAGCTCCACTATAAGTACAATTTATATCTTGAATGGATTTCTTCCTAGGACTGTCTTTATTTGCATGGTTGTATAGACCATATACTCAAAGTACCTTTTCCTATGCATACTAGAGTGAACATGTATATTACACACACATATGTATATAATTGAAAGAGTTAAAGTAGTACACTAGTAATACTGCAGTGTATTATACCAAAATACCATAATTAAAATATTTATTGTAAAGAAATTATAAATTTGTACAAAATATATATTAGATTCAAAGCCAGCCTTAGCAACTTAGCAAGCCCTGTCTTAAGATAAAATAATAAAAAAAAAGGGGCTGGGATGTGGCTCAGTTGTTAAGTGCCCCTGGGTTCAATCTCTGGTACCAAATACATATACACATATATGTATTTTTTAAATTAATATGTAAGCTGTCTTTAAATTAAAAATGAAAACTATTATGAATATATTGGTTGATGAAAATGTTTGGACCAGAGGCTTATAAGAATCTAATCCTATATTTTCCCTAACAACAATGGTTTCATATTCACTAATTCAGTGTATTGCAAATTCACAGGACACAACTACTATGAATAACAAGAATTCACTGCAAACAGAGAAGTGTGCATGTGAGTATTTCATGACTCAAGCCTGTGTTTTTCACAAAATTGTATAATACGTGAAGGTAGAAATAAACAATGCTTTTGATAAGTGTTGGCAAAGTCACCCTTAATGCTCCAACTCTCCTGACAGAGGATGAGGCCTTTTTAATCTCTCATCTCCCTTCCTCATGACAAATTATCAGAGATGGAGAGGAAAACTGGAAAAGAATTGTGTCTGCATTTCTTTTTTGTTCTATTCTTTTCCTCCATCTCTTCTTGTTTCTTTAAAATATCCACATTAGACTCATGGTATAAGGAAGAGGAAATTTGTTGCTGACATTTTACCTAAATGCATCATAATCTCCTTGTGGCTTAGGCTGGGCCAATTTCTAGTATAATTCTTTATATGACGACTAATGTCACAGGTATGACAGTTATGGTATTTCTTTTCAGTAAGAATTCTCAGATATTGAGTAAGAAATTTCTATGGCCAAAAGATTTTCCTCAATAATCACATTCAAAAGGAAATGTATTCCACCAGTATTTGTTCCCCCAAGTTGGCTGAGGTGAATGCATGTGCAAAATACCTCCTATCTATTTTTATCAAGTCCCAAGTTTCCAATTCTGTGAATATTTTAATGAAATTGACACAGGTACATTAAAATGGGTTGGAAACCATAATTTAGCGCTTATATTACACACGCACATACACTATTTACATATATGTATGTGTATGGATATATGTGTATGTATATATATGAATGTAAACATATATTTTTCAAATGCTCAAATAATTCACCTATTATTTTTCTCAAAAGAATAAAACCCTAAAAACAATACTTCAGAGTGACCACAGTGGTTGTTCCTCAGTTTGAGTTACTAGGGGCGTTCCACATCTGGGTTGATGATGTTAAAGATGGGTTAAACTCTGGTATGAATCTTACGATGGTGAGTGAAGGATGAACTGTGGCTAAAGGTCTTTCCACACTCACTGCATTCAAAGGGTTTCTCTCCAGTGTGAGTTCTCATGTGCTGAGTTAAGGCAAAGTTGTCACAAAAGGCCTTCTCACACTCTTTGCACTCAAAGGGTTTTTCTCCAGTGTGGATCCTATTATGCCGAACAAAATTTGCAGGTTGGGTAAAGGCCTTTCCACATTCTCTGCAAACATAGGGTTTTTCTCCAGTGTGAATCCTCATGTGTCGAATGAAGGAAGAGCTATAGTAAAAGGCTTTTGCACATTCTTTACACTCCAACGGTTTTACTCCACTGTGGGTCCTATTATGTCGGATAAAAACAGAGTGGTGTGTAAAGGCCTTTCCACATTCTCTGCAAACATAGGGCTTCTCACCAGTGTGCATCCTCATGTGTTGAATTAAGGAAGAGCTGTCACAAAAGGCCTTCCCACATTCTTTGCACTCAAAGGGCTTCTCTCCAGTATGGGTCCTCTTATGCCTGATAAAAGTGGACCGATGGGTAAAGGCCTTTCCACATTCGGTGCACTCATAGGGCTTCTCGCCAGTGTGAATCCTCATGTGTTGAGTGTAGGATGAGTTGAGACAAAAAGCTTTTCCACATTCTTTACACAAAAAGGGTTTTTCTCCCGTGTGGGTCATATTATGCTGGATAAAAGTGGAGCGGTGAGTAAAGGCCTTTCTACATTCATGACACTCATACAGCTTCTTTCCAGTGTGAATCCTCATGTGTTGAGCGAATGAAGAGCTGTAGTAAAAAGCTTTCCCACATTCTTTGCACAAAAAGGGCTTTTCTTTAGTGTGGGTCATATTGTGCTGCATGAAAGAAGAGCGGTGGGTGAAAGCTTTACCACATTCTTTGCATCCGTAGGGCTTATCTCCAGTGTGAACACGCTGGTGCTCTGTGAGGTGAGACCTGCGTTTGAAGGCCTTCCCACACTCAATACACTTGTATGGTTTTTCCCCAGTATGAAACCTCATATGTCGAATGAAGTCAGCCATATAACGACAGGCTTTCCCACATTCATTGCATTCATAAGGTTTTACTCCAGTATGAATCTGTTGATGTCGAACAAGCGCCCAATTCTTGCTAAATCCTTTCCCACATTCTTCGCATTTATATGAACTGTTCCTTTCGTCAACTCCAGTGTCTTTTCCTGGTCTTTTGGAGTCATGTTCATGGACAGCATCTTGTGGAGTGACTCGCTCCTGTAAAACTCTTAAACATACATTATCATCTGTTTCCAAAGCATCATGTTTATGGCACAACTTTCCAGAGCATGTTTCCTTGTAGGGATCTGCTCCTGGTCTCCAGTTCCTTTCCTGCATTTCTGACAGCCTTTCCTCATCTCTGGTTTGCCCCAATCTGGAATCCTTTGAGAACCTCTGTGCCACTTGTTCTTGGAAAGAGGATTTCTCACAAAAGGTCTGTTGAGAAGCAGCAGGCACTGTGGTGTTGGGTTCTGCTTTTTCACCTGAGGGAAATCCAAGATAAAAAGGTGTCTTAGTGATATACACAAACAAAATCACCACTTTAGTGGAAGAATGAAGATGAAAATAGAGCCTCTGATGCCTTTTGCATTTGTACACCTCTTAAAACTAGGTTTGCAATTTCTTTCTTTTCCAAACCTTGGGCTCTTGACATCTTCTAAGGGAAAAAAAATAAGGAAAAGTAGGTGGAGGGGACAGAGAACATGGAGTGGGGATTCTGCCTCACTCTTCAGAAGGGGGGAGGGTGGGCAGAGAGTAATGACACCGTGTGTGATTAATGTGCTCCAAGAGAAGAAGCCTCATGGCACCACAACAAACAGGGAACATGCCTCTAGCTTGGCCCAGGTGGGAGAAAGGGATTAGTGGAGGCTACCCAGAAAAGGAGCTATGTTAGATTACTTCTAAAGAGGAGTAAGAGTTACCAGATGAGGAACTGGGAGAGAATGCACATAAAGTCACATGATTTACTACAGTATATTGTTATAATTGTTCTGTTTTATTATAACACTATAACTATTATAGAGAAGAACAGAGTATCATCTGTTTAAGTTCTTCTTTTGATCACCTTATAATCCCCAAACTCCAAGTCTGATGAACATTACTAAGAGAAACTTTATACATGTACAATGAGGACACATGTATATGAATTTTCATGGCAGCACTGTGAGAACAAAAAACTAAAGTAAATGCCCCTGAAAATGGATGAATAGATTGTGCTATATTCATGCAATCGACTATAGCAGAAAAAAGTGAAAACTGCTACACACATCATGAATCTTAGTAACATCCTGTTGAATAGACTGAAGATATCATTAGACAATACAAACTATGATACACTTAAGAGCAAAATATATAGACACACACAAAAAGTATGAAACAATCTTCTCAATTTTTTTGAGAATGTTGGTCAGTTTTTAATTGTATTATAAAAATATCTATACATCTTAAATTTATTTTTTTGTTTTTTATTTAATTTTTTTTTTCGGTGCTGGGGATTAAACCCAGGGCCTTGTGCTTGCAAGGCGAGCACTCTACCAACTGAGCTATATCCCCAGCCCTAAAAATTTTTTTCATACATGTATATAGAATAATAATGTCTGGCTCATTCTACTGTCTTTCCCATCCCCACCTGCCCCACCCCTTCCCTCACTCCCCTTTGCATAATCCAAAGTTCCTTCATTCCCCCTACCCCCTTCCCACTATGGATCAGCATCTGCTTATCAGAGAAAACATTTGACCTTTGGATTTTGGGGATTGGCTTATTTCACTTAGCATGCCATTCTCTAGTTCCATCCATTTACCTACAATAATTTCATTCGCCTTTAAGGCTAAGTAATATTCCATTGTGCATAGGTACTACATTTTCTTTATCCATTCATCTGTTGAAGGGCATCTATGTTGGTTCCATAGTTTAGCTATTGTGAACTAAGCTGCTATAAACATTGATGTGGCTGCATCACTGCAGTATACTGATTTTAAGTCCTTTGCATATAAACAGAAGAGTGGGATAGATGGGTCAAATGGTGGTTCCATTCCAAGTTTTCTTAGGAATGTCCATAGTGCTTTTCAAAGGGTTGCACCAATCTGTGGTTCCACTAACAATGTATGAGTGTATATTTTTCTCCACATCCTCGCCAACACTTATTATTGCTTGTATTCTTGATAACTGCCATTCTGACTGGAGTGAGATGAAATCTTAGAGCTGATGTAATTTATTTATTTGTTGACTTTTAATTCTTTTAATGTATGAGCTCAATGCAATGAACATTCCTCTTAGCACTGCCTTCATAGCATCCTATATCCCTGATATGTTTTATCAGTATTCTCATTTACCTCTAAGTATTTTTTAAATTTCCTCCTTGATTTACTCTTTTATCCATTCATAATTCAATAGCATGCTATTTAGTCTCCAGGTGTTGGAGTAGTTTCTATTTTTTATTTTATTGTTGTTTTCTAGTTTCATTCCATTATGATCTAACATAATGTAGGGTAGTATTTCTATTTTTGTATTTGATGAGAGTTGCTTTGTGGCATAACATATGGTCTGTTTTAGAGAAGGATCCATGTGCTGCTGAGAAGAAAGTGTATTCAGTCAATGATGGATGAAATACTCTATATATTTCTGTTAAGTCTAAATCATTGATTGTATTATTTAATTCTATAGTTTTTTGTTTAGTTTTTGTTTGGAAGATCTATATAGTGGTGAGAGAGGTGTGTTAAAGTCACCCAGTATTATTGTGGAATGTTTGATTCTTGGAATTGAGAAGGATTTGTTTGATGTATGTAGACGCTCCATTGTTTGGGTCATATGCATTTATAATTGTTATGTCTTGTGGGTGTATGATTCCCTTAAGCTGTATGAAATGTCCTTCTTTATCCCTTCTAACTTTGGTTTGAAGTCCACTTTGTCTTATATGAGGATGGAAATCCCTGCTTGTTTATGTAATCCATGTGAATGACATGTTTTTTTTTTCCCAACCTTTCACCTTCAGTCTGTGGATGTCTTTTACTAAGAGGTGAGTCTCTTGAAGACAGCATATTTTTGGGTCTTTTTAAAAAAATACAATCTTCAAGTCTATGTCCTTTTTTTTTTCTTTGGGTGCTGGGGATTGAACCCAGGGCCTTGTGCTTACAAGGCAAGCACTCTACCAACTGAGCTATCTCCCCAGCCCCAAGTCTATGTCTTTTGATTAATGAGTTTAGGCCATTAACATTCAGCATTATTATTGAGATATGATTTGTATTCCTGATCATTTTGGTTTATTTTTGGTTTTTAACTTGACTTAGGTTTTCCTTTGATTGATCTTTCCTTTAGTGTAGTTCCTTCCTTTGCTGGTTTTCGTAGTTTTTTTTTTTTTTTTTTTTTCATTTCCTCCTCATGGAATATTTTGCTGAGAATGTTATGTAGTGTAGGCTTTCTACACTACAAAGTTAAATTCTTTTAACTTTTGTTCATCATGGAAGGTTTTTATTTCATCTTCAAATCTGAAGCTAAATTTTGCTGGATATTAAATTCTCTGTGCATTCATTTTCTTTCAGAGCTTGATATATGTTATTCTGGGTTAAGAAATCAGCTGAGATCCAAATTGGTTTTCCCCTATATATAACTTGATTTTTTTCTCTTGCAGCCTTTAAAATTTTATCTTTATTCCCTGTGTTAGTCATTCACATTATAATATGCCTTGTTGTGGGTCTGCTGTAATTTTGTACGTTTGGGATCCTGTAAGCCTCTTGTATTTGATCTTCCATTTCATTCTTTAGATTTAGGAAGTTTTCTGATATTATGTCATTGAAAAGACTGTGCATTTCTTTGATTTGTATCGCCACACCTTCATCTATTCCAATAAATCTTAAATTTGGTGTTTTCATGTTATCCCATATTTCTTGGAAGTTATGTTCATGGTTTCTTATCATCTTCACAATGTGTTCAACTTTATTTTCAAGAGTATATATTTTGTCTTGTCTGAGGTTCTTTCTTCCAAATGGTCTAGTCTGGAGATGATATTTTCCATTGAATTTTTAATTTGGTTTATTGTTTCCTTCATTTCGAGGATTTCTGCTTGATTCCTTTTTATAATCTCTGCCCTGTTTTTGAAGTGATCTTTCACTTCCTTTATTTTCTTTCCAATAACATCCTTTATTTTGAAGATCAATCTATGTATTTTCTAAATGCTTTCTCTGATATTTCTTCTACTGTGTTGTCTATGGATTCTATTGTTGGAACATCTTGGTTTGAGGTGCTTTGTTCCCTTGTTTTCTCATGTTGTTTGTGTGTTTTCTCATCTAGCAGTATGGAGATGAGGCAGTATAGATTCTACCCTGCAGTCTTATAATGTCCCTGAAGGCTTCCAGTACCTTACCTTTAATGGGGAGACCAATATTAACAGCACTCAATGCAAATGATATGCCATCTTAAACCAAATGGTTTCTATTCAGGCACTTACAGGTTTGTCACAATAGACAGAAATGAGGTGTTCAATTATAGTCTACAATATAAACATTAAGTTTGCTAAAAGTGTTTACCATTTCAAATGATGGACAGTTAGAGAAAAGAAGTAGTATAAGATGTGATGTTTATGAGGGAGAAGGAGAGAAGACAGAGTTAAAAATTTATAGTAAGAGTGAGGGAGGAATTAATAGCAGTTGGCTGTTAGTATGAGAGAAGTGAGAAAAGGAATCCAGGGAGACAGGTAGTTGAGAGAAAAAAAAATGTACATTTAAAAAAAAAATAAAAATATAAGAATACACAACAAAACTGTCATATACTATTCAGACATCCCATTCCTCAATAAAAATGCATGAAAAACATTTGGATTCAAAGATGGTAGAGGTGTGACAGAGAGTGCAAAAAAAGAAAAGAAAGGAGGAAGGTCTCAACAGAAAATTGAATGATTGCTTCCATTGGCTTTCAAAAATTTTCTCAGCTTCCCTTCTCCACCTGTAGGTGGGGTTGTCTTAAGTTTGATGTTAGCTCTAACCAGTGCTGGACTGACTGGGTGTGTGAGCTGATAGCAAGATGCCCTCACACCCTTTGACAGTCTTCCCACCCATTGTAGCTGGCCCCTTCCATTCCTGCACATGTCAGGACTCACTGAGCTGGAGAGAGCCCAGTTTTCTCCAGTTTCTTCAACCTCTGCTCTGCCCAGGGAACTGCCCCTAGACTCAGCTTTCCACAGGCTTGCCAGACTCAGGCTGATTCACACAAACCCAGCTGCAATCTGATGAACCTGGGCTTCAGTTTCCCCAGGCCCTGTCTTGCTGCAGTCCCAAGATCTCAGTGCCCTTTCAACTTGCAGAGAGACCACCAGGGATGTGCGCATACAAAGGAGGGACCCTGCAAAGAGGTAGCTAGATGGCAGCCACTACTATACCGACCAGAAAGACTCAGGAGCAACCAGACCTGCAGGTACACCAATATATCTCCAGGCCCTGGCCTGAGTTCCCAGGTGGACATGCCCTGAGATGGCTGCAGTCATGGTGGCAAACCTGCAGGCCCTGACTGTTGTCCCAAGATGGAGGCAGCTGAATGTAACCAAACCTGCGGTACTGTGACAATGGACTTCTGGGTAACAGCAGGCAGCAGGTGATCTGGTGGTGGTGTGGGGATGGCCTGAAGACTAACAGTGGATGATTGGCAAGTGGACGTCAGGTGGTGGGCAATGGGTAGGCGAAAGGCTGATGATGGGCAGGCAAGAGGCAGGCAAATGGGAAAATGGCAGATGAAAGGTGGCCGTCAGTGAGTGATCCAAACTCAAAAGGCAGGCCATATGCTAGCCGACAGTGGGTGATTGTGGCAGACGAATGGGCAACAAGGACTGCCTTGAATAGAAACAGTATTTCCTCTGCTTTAATCCCCAGTTACAGAGCAACAAGGAATGCAGTCTCTTTCTAGTCTGCCATCTTGGATCTCCTAAATTTATTTTTTTATTGTGGAACATATGTAACTTGAAATTCACTGTTTTAATTAAGATAAATAATCTGAAAAAGTAATGGGTAAACAAATTAGATAATGTAGACAAATCCCTGAGATGACTCAAATTACTAAAACTGATACAAAAAACAACAAAATATCTGAATAGCCTATATTTATCCAAAACAATGTATTTTCCCATAGAACAAGCATGGGAATAACAAATCCACAATAAAGTGGCATCTAAGCAAGGAAAGAAGTGCAGGACTGGGAAAGGAAGAAGCATATAAACAGAGGTAGGAAGTAGGTAACCTTCTTGTACTTGAGTAAAGGGTTCTTATTTGTTTATTACAATCTTTAAAAAAGGGAATAAATAAATACCTTAACAAAATAAAATAAACGATATTAAGTAGAAAGCTAGGATATGAATTGACCAATGATGATGGTGTGTCATAAATCATGATTTCATAAGTTTTCTAAATCTGCACATCTTAAGACAATTATAAAAGTCAGAAGGTCTACAGAGTATTAGAGCTAACTTTGTGAACTCTGAGTTCCCCAGTTTGAATTTACAGCAATACCCCACACAAGCTCTATCACCTTTAGTGACCCACTTGAATTCCTAAAGTTTCAATGAAAGGGCTGTTGTGAGGATGAAGTGAAATAGCATATATACAGTACTTAGCAAGGCACAGGCACTGGGACAGCATCAGTGTAGATTCACCATCATGTCTGTGTTGAGGGGCCGACCACACTCGGGTTAAAGTTGATGGTAAATGTGAATAAGTATGCCTAGAGAAAGTGTATAGAATAAAAAGAAAGGGCTGTGAATCCAGCGTTGAAGAATGGATGAGAGTCAGAAAACAACAGTGGAGGTCAAGTTAGAAAAGGGAAAGAAGAAACAAAAACAGAATGCACGGGGCTGGGACTGTAGCTCAGTGGCAGAGCACTTGCCTAGCACATGAGACGCATTGGGTTCGATCCTTGGCATCATATAAAAATATAAAAACAAAATAAAGGCATGCTGTCCATCTACAGCTCCAAAAAGAAATGCATGATGTTCATCTACAACTCCAAAAAGAAATTAAAAAAAAAGAGAACAGAATGCTACAAAGCTCTAGCATGATAATGTAGGGAAAGTTTCTAGGGGAACTGAGAAGCAGTACAGCATCATTAGAGTATGAAGCCAGAACAATTCAGCCTCTACCAAGCTAGGTGTTCCTGGAAAATTACCTTTTTGTTAGGAACTGAATGTTTGTATTCTTCCAAAATTCCTGTGTTGAAATCCTAGCTCCCAATGTGATTGCATCTGGAGATAGGGCATTTATGGAAGTAACTAAGGTTATGTGAGGTCATAAGGA
This sequence comes from Sciurus vulgaris, assembly GCF_902686455.1. NCBI lineage: Eukaryota > Metazoa > Chordata > Mammalia > Rodentia > Sciuridae > Sciurus > Sciurus vulgaris. Next base: position 43,287,605 of record NC_136478.1, read on the forward strand.
TAGGGCCCTGATCCATTAGGATTAGTGTTCCTATAAGAAGAGATTGTAGAGAGATTGCACTGTCTCTCTGCATGCATGTACCAGGGAAAGACCTTATGAAAACACAACAAGAAGGCAGCCATCTGCAAACCAGGAAGACAGCCCTTTGCATAATCCAACCATGCTGGCATCCTGACCTTGAATTTGCAGTCTCCAGGGAGAAAAAAAAATTCTATTGGCTATAGTTTTTTGTTACAGCAGTTGAAGCAGACTAACATATTTCTAAGACTCAATCTCCTCATCTGAAAAACTGGAAAATTCTCAGTTCCTGCTTTACAAGTTGTTATGAGTATCACGTGAGAAAAAAACATTCATTTGTATGTCGAGTAAACGTCCAGTAAATTGCAGACCACTACCTATTATCATTATTATAGTTGTTATATTTGGCAACAGTGACCTGAATAAGAACATGTTCTATGCTGTGGTGCTGAGAAACACCACTACTGGGTCTTAGAGTAAAGAGGAAGACACCAACTGCTCAGGTGTATGTGGTGCAATGAAGACTCACAAAGGGCTTGTAGAAATGTGAAATGGTTCAGTTACTCTAAAACTGATGGTTTCAATTACACTAATCATATGGTGACGCATAACTCAGTCCACTCATATTTACATCCCAAATAAAACTGTAGGCTTATATACAATAAAGCTATGATCAAGAATATTGATAGTATTCTTCATAATTTTTCAAAAATAGAGACTGAGTCAAATATCCTTCAATAGGAAAATGGATAGATGTAGTCTATTCATTCAATAAGATATTGTGAGTAATGAACTAACTCCAACTATATGCAACCATATGAATGAGTCTGAGTTGTAAAAGATTTTGAAAGAACAGAGCAAGAGAGTATGTGCTGAGGGTTCTATCTATGTGTCTTTTCAAAACTAAAACATGGTGATAGAGTCTAAATGTTAGTTATTTTGCAAAAGGGACTATTGACAAAGAGGAAGCACAAAAAGCCTGTGAATTGCTGAAAATAGTCTATTTCTTGATCTGTGTGGTAGTTTCTCTAATTTATACATATGTAAAGTTTCAGATATGAACCTTTAAGATTTGTGCATTCACTATATATAAATTATACCTCAGTACAAAAATAAAAGGGAAAAAATAATAAAGGCTAGATCTTGTATAGATGTCTCTTCTAAGAATGAGAAAACTTCAAAAAGCTTGGTTGTTCAGATGAAGTAGAATTAATAATATTTAGATGTTATTGGAAAACCAAGAGCATTTTAAATTTGTTTTGCTTCTCCTAAGTGTCAAAAACTTCATTTTTTTTTTTTTTTTAGGTTGAATAGAGAGGAGGATAGAAGGATAGTAAATAAGAGAAGCCCGTTCCCTGCCGCAGCTCTCAAGATTGTGTAGGGCTTCCCCGATGCCCACCTCATGGTGTTCACACCTATTACACCCTTTTATGATCCCCTCCATTTGAAGATTGGCAGGACTTTGCTTCTACAGAATAGACTGTGCAAAGGTGAAGGAATGTATGTGATAAAATACATCTGATTTTACAAGATTGCAGCATCAGTCCTGCTGGAGTCTCATAGTTGCTTGATTTGAAGAAGTGAGCTGATGTTGGTGAGCCACCTACAACTGTGGCCTTGCCGAGGACCCAGCTAAGTGTGCCTGGACTCCTAAACCACAGATGAGAGATAAAAACTAGTGATACTAAGGCTGCAACGTACTATTATGTGCAGATAATAGTCTGGTGTACCATTACACAGCAATAGATTAGAGAAGGCAGGAGAGGTGTGATCTGGCCTCTGTGGGGGAATGAACCATGCTGGGGTTGAGACTGCCTCCACAAGGTGAGAGGGAAGCTGCAGGGTCAACTCAGTGAGGATGAAGGAGCAAGAAAGACAAGCACGTGGGCTTTGTTTTCATCTTGAAGTAGGTCATAATGCTGAGACATCAACGTCTAGGAAGGTGGTGACGTGTGCAACAGTATGTGAGTGGATGGGGAAGCAAAAATAACACACTGAGCTGAGGTACACAGCAGATGTATGAAAACCAGTTTGGGATCTGTTAGCATCATGCAGGTTAAGTGGCAAAAATAGCTTAGCCTAGAGTGCCACCACTGGAGCTGATGGGATGGGTGAAGGCGATGGATTAGGAGCTATGTACGCTATAAAATGGTCATGATTCAGGGATGGCCGAATGTTGGGTTTGGTGGAGGTTGAGGTGTTTATAGGTTTCCTATGTTTGTTTTTGATCTTATCCACTGATTAAAACTCCAAAAAGCTTGGCTGTTCACTAACTGAAAATGAGAAGGGAGAAATGGACAACATCATGAGGTTCTTTTTAAGCATGATGAATGTAGGTGCCTTTGAGACATTCAAGTGAAGATGTGGAATGGGGGAGAGGGCTGAAGCTGGCCGAGCAGCCTGAAAGAACACTAGAGGGGAGAGACCATGAATCTGCAGTGGTGGCAATCCACACACCTGAAAGTTCCAGCTGCTCTTAGACTGGCAAGGGCAAACACGTCACCCTGAGGTTTTAACAAGACAGCAGGGAAAGAGGACAACAGGACTAGGAGATGCTTCTGAGCATCTGATTGACAAATGAAAGGACAGGCACATACATGGATGGATAGGTCAAGAAATGATTGGCTGGAGAAGGGAAAACAGGAGGGATGCAGAGTACAGCTGGAGCTAGTCAAATGCAGAAAAAGATGAACCATTTTATGAATATGGAAGGAAGATCGAGATGTCACTATTCACTATAACTAATCAAGCATAAATATTAATATAACAGGGAATTTTTGTTGAGTCACTCTGGGTCAGGCTGTGTGTTAAATCATTTCCTGTTATATAGTTCCATTCTCAAACAAGCCAAGGATGCAGAAACTATTATCACTAGCTTTTCCAAATGCAGACCAAGTTTAGCAGGCCAAGTATACTCCTGGGCTCTTTTCCCTGGGCACACAGCTAAACTGCATTTCCCAGCCTGAATGAACATGGAGCCTAGTACTCAGTTGTCATTAATGAGATGTAAACGAAGTGACATATATATGCTAGTGAATATGAGTGCTACCCTTCTCACCTATTTCTCTTGGCCAGGGAAAATTGAAAGACACACGTTGACAACAGAATACAACTAGATCCCTAAATAAATATGTGGTACAAGCTCTCCTGCTGATCCACAATAGACGATGAAAGAATGGCATGAGTGAGAAAAAAAAAATCTGTTGAGCCACCAGTATTTTGGAGTTTATCTTTAGGAGTAGGTAGAATTAACTCAGGCACAGTGAGGTCATGCATCTTCCACAGGATCAAGAGCCCAGTAATTTAGAGCCCAGAGTCTATCTCCTACCTAAGTGTATGTGAAGTTGGTGGGACAGTTCCAAGTGCTCCTTGACCACCCACCCCAGCAAGGCCACAAAAAGAAGCTGTTCATCGATTTCAGATACAGTGATCCTTTGGTTGCCATGATACCCAGAGTGCCAGACTCTTAATCACCTACCTACACAGGTGCTTTGGGAGAGGCCTCTCTTCTCTGTGCATAGTCCCTTCCCATGATCCAATAGGTAAATCAGCTCTGGTTTGGAAACAGGATGCCCTGGTATGAGAAATAAATAGAGCATGGGTATACAGGTAAAGATGAAAGGAAAAGTTTCAAGTTTATAGGAGTATATACCTTTAACATGCCTAAGGACAGAGCACTAGTAGTTTTTAAAGCTTCCCAGGTCATTCTGGTGCCCAGGGATGATTGGAAACACGGGGCCAAATCAACTGATGAATGGCATCTACTATAGTCAATTGTCTGAGGCAGGAAGGTGACCTAAGCCAGCTGCCCATTCTGAAGAAGAAGCTCTTAATTCACATTTGGAGGGGAGAACCCCCGTGGCAGCCTCCTGCTTTACTTGCTTTGGCATCGTCCTGTGGCCCCTAGAAAGGTGCTGGCCTGATGACCTAACCAGGAGAGGAAACAGATGGACAGAGGGCCAGGAACCAGCACCACCTCGGGTTTCTCGTTTGATGAGGTGGTTTTTTTCTTCAGGATGAAACCAGTGTGAGGTGGTCTTCTGTCATACTCAGTCACACACACTTAGCCAAATGTGAAGGCTAAAAGAACACTCTGGAGAGAAGTCAAAGACTGAGGCAAAAGAACACAGAAATATCAACTGGAAAACCTTGGACAGCAGGTCAGAATACATCAGTTGTCACTTAGCCAAGGTTCACTGATGTCTGCTGTTTGCCTGGCACTGAGCTCAGTGATGGTGCAGTGGGAATCAGCCCTTTATGTCTATTAAGGAATCGAGCCCCCTCGCCCCTCAGGGACTCTGCTCAGGTTGTTCCCTCCACCTAGAATGCTGTTCTCCACACCTTCTTTCAATGACTAATCACAACTGTCATAAAATCACAAGAATGTTATTTTATCCTTGTTATTTAACAGGATAACAGTCCTGAGGATGGCAAGACTGGTAGAAGCCTGGCAGAGTTAACCATTTGAACATCTGGGAAAATGGAGACCTTGGGTCTTATTCAGTTCTACTCAGACCAATTTCTGTGTAAAGTGGCCATTATCAAAAGTTTAGATGGGAGAACACTTTGGATTTATTCATTTGTTACACACAACGACCACATGTGTAGAACTTGCTACATTCCCATTTCTCTTCTGAGCACTTTGCTTACTTGCTTTTAGATATTGGTTAAAAGTTACCATAAAAATTATAAAATTAAAATAATGGTATTAAGTCCCAGCAAGCTCATGCTGCCTGCTCAAGGTTGGGAGTTTGAGACTACTTCTTTTTGCTGAGGGAGAAAGTAGGCAATAACCATGGGAATGCAAGAAAGGACCGCTTTCTCAGATGCCCATCAATGCCATTTGATAACCTGTCCATACATCCTCTAAAATCATCTCCTAGACAAGCAGAGAAGCAAGGCGCACACCTTAGGAAATAAGGGTCAGCTGTTTGTACTAGGGATCAAAGAAACCCTTTTTTCTTTTTTTGGCCTGGGGACTGAAACCATGAGTACTTTACTACACAACTAAATTCCTGATTCTTTTTTATTTTGAAACAGGGTCTCACTAAGTTGCAGAGGTTGGGCTCAAACTTGTGATTCTCATGCCTCATTCTTCTGAGTTGCTGGGATTACAAGTGTGTACCACTGTGCCTGGCCCCAAAGAAGCCTTTCGGCTGAGACCGTTGCTTAGAAAGATACCAGTAGCACTGAAGACAAACACCTTCTCATTGCCTGTCTGAATAAGACAGTAAGAACCACCCTTTCTCTGTTAATCCCACCAGCCAGACTGGGGCACTTGATTCAACTATGCTGGGCCAATCACCTTGCTTCATGTGAGATTATGGAATAAGGATGTCAGACTGCATTCAGCTTGTACTAGACACTGAAAGCATTGAGAAGGACATGTCTCCTACACAGCAATCCCTAATGGAGATGCACAGACATCAAGCAAGAGGAAATCAGACCATAAAATGTGAGGCTGCAGGGAGGAGGGAAGTGGGCTCCTGAGGCCTTCTCACCCAGTCATGCCTAGAGAGAGAGGGAGTGGACTGAAAGAGGCTTCCGGTTCCCACCTGAAGATAATGAAGGCTTACCCAGTGAGACCAGGAGCCCACAAGTCTCCAGCATCACCTCCTGGTAGAGTGTCCTCTGGGCCAGGTTCAGATGCTTCCATTCCTCCCCAGTGAAGGTCACAACTACATCTTCTAATGATACCAATGCCTGGAAAGCCAAACAGAGGTGGTGGGATGGTTGTGTAGTTAACAAATGAGATTAAAACCTATTGTTCATTACTGTCAAGAATCTAGAGAGACCCACTGAGCATATCCAGAGAACCTAGCTTGGTACTGGGCCGAGGATGAGGTTGATGGTGCCTTTGACAAAATACAAAGGTGTGGGAGAGAAAAGCTTCCTATATAAGAAGTCACAGACAATGATAATCCCATGTGGACTGTGAGGAGCAGATAATAAGTGCACTGGGACATTGGAAGAGTGAGGAAAAACAATAATTCAAACAGTGTTTACGGTAGCAGCATCTGAGTCCTGTTTGCCTGCCCTTGAGGACTGGGCATGCTGGTTACAGAAACTAAGACTCCAGGTCCCCTGGGGTTTAAATCCAGGCTTTTGAACCAATAATTGCCAGATGTGTGACCTTGGGGAAGTCTCTTAATTTCTCTGAACTTCAATTTCCACATGAATACAACAATAGTTCCTACTTCACTAGACTGTTGTGGGAATAAAAAAGAAAATGTTCATAAAGCAAACATGGCAGAGTCTGTCACATGTCACAGGGATAGATTTGTGTGTTTGCAAATTTTATGATCATCCTATAGCCCATAAGATAAATGCCATCATCCTCTCCATGTCACAATCAGCAAATGGAGGCTGAGTCAAGTCACTCAGAACTGTACATGTAATAAAAAGAGACAGGACTTGAACCCAGATCCTTCTGGTCCAGTGTCAAAGAGTATAATCCTCTCCTCAATTACCAAAGTGAATCCACAGTATCAAGGACAAGAAACATTTCCAACAAAATTTACATTTAAAAGCATTTCAGCCACTCCTGAAAATATATCTATAGATATGGAAGAGCAGAGCCCTTGTCATGTGCCTCACAGAAGAGACACCTGAGCAGGTGCCAACTGCCTGGGGCTTGGCAGGGCTCAAACAAGCTCTCTCTGCCCTCAAGCTATAGCTGGGACTTGCAGGCTCCCTGAAAGATTCCATAGGAATCACCAGTCTATTTTTTGTCTCTCTCAGCCACTGAGAGCACACTTCCCTATGGTGTTGCTCCTGAAGTACCAGGTAACACAAGTGACTAAAAATACTGCAGGTTATGTATCTCAGAACAGGGGCAGCAGCCTTTAGAGCGAGGTCTACCTTGGTTGAGGTTGGAATGATGGGATGTGGATCCAGCGGTCACACAATCTCACCTTTCTGAGACACATTCCATAGCTTATGAGAGCTCTTGACAATCCCCAGGCCCTTTCAAGCCTCCTTGAACAAAACCTGCTTTTGTCATTGTAGCTCTCTTTGCCTGGAAATTTCCCAAAGTCCCCTTTGTTCCCATGGCCACTTGTCAGAGAAAGGCCTGTACTTTTTCTCCTTGCAACGTTTACTTTAGGTGTCACCACAATTTCCAAACCACTGTGGGTGAAGTATTTGTTAAAAATTTTTCCTACTTGTTTCTTAGCACCCTGGGAAAACTCAATGCAGCAAACCTCGAAGGGGCAGTCTCGCAGAGATCTGGTGACAACGTGACAGAGGAAAGGGCAACCAAAGAGACAAAACACTCCCATACACTGTCATGAATCAATACTGTAATGGATTTGCTTTGCCAATACAGATAAATGTGTTAAACAGGAAAACGGATTTACTGAGTCAAGTGGAAAGCAAAATTCACTTGTAACAAATACATGGTATCTGCAAAGATAAATCAAATGATCTTGTCTTATAGCCTGTTGGGGTACTTTCTACTCCTGTCAAAGAGCAGCAATTCCAAAAACGCAGCTCCCAACTCACCACTGTCCTTGAGATTCTCATCCTGTCTCCCAGCTTTCAGTTAGACAGAAGCCTTAGGCGGGGAGGCCAGGGGGCCTCTAAGATAACAGCAGGATCTGAGAAGTTCTTTCCCAGAAATGGCAGTAATGCTTTCTGGGTTGTACCGAGCAATGAAGGGCACGAATCACGAGCTTATCGTCTCCAGTTCCCTCAAAAAACAGAATTAATATTCAGACCCGAGGGAACAGAGGCCAAGGGCAGCGAGGTGACAAGCACAAGGTTAGCGCCAGAAATGGGGAACTCTCCTTACAAACCCCACCTTGATTGAGAATCCTGGGTTGGGAGTGCTTGGTACCCCTGCCCCTTGATGCCCCTCTCCTCCCCCAGGATCTCCAGATCCAAGAACATCAAAACGGAGGGGCTGGCGTTCCAGGATCACCTCCTTCACCGCGGGCCGCGGACCGAGCGCTGCGATCCCGGAGCGCGTGGGCCTGAGGAACCCTCCACTCACCCGCGCGGGCGCAGCCATGGGACCCAGCGGGTGGAGCGAGGCCGTGGGTGGAGGCTACAGAGCTGGTCCTGCGGCCTCCGATGATCCCTCTCTCCAGACCGAGGCAGCCCAGAACCTCCGTCTCTGCGATGTGGAAGGAGCACAAAGCTCCGCGAGCCGCCTCCGGGTGCTGTGGAGACCGGTGATGGCCAGGTCCTGGAAAGCGCTCAGCGGGAACCCTACTGAGGGGCGGGCAGGGGCGGGCAGCTGTTCGCTCAGAAGGTGGAAGTGGGTCTTATTCTCCTCACGGTCCTTCTCCGTTTGGTGTTGAAAGCGGCTTCTTCCCAGCGCGGGTAAGGACAGATCACTCACAACCCAACGACATCCCAAGACAGGACGCCAGCAGCCCCGCCCACGCGGCCCCAGGAAACGCCCCCTTCGTGTTTCCCTCTTCGCGTTACGTCATTGGCTCAGCGCCTACCTGCCTCCGACTCCTGGAGCACTGCCTTCTGGGTAATGTAGTTTCTAACCTGAGCCGGTGGAACTTGGAGCACACTTTCAGTTCTCCGTGAAACTGCAACCTAGGGTTCCAAAGGGAGGGCGTGACTGCGTCTTGTCTTAAAAGGTGATGCACTCACATTCCTGTGCCAACTTGAAGATATGATCTTCAAGAGTCTTTAACAGGTGACCCATGCCTTAACTTTCCTCCCCGTGTATCTCTGCACCAACACTTAATATCGTTGAGCCTTGAAATCGAGATTTACAAGAAAAACATAATTCTTTAACATCATAATATTAAATGTTCCATTATTTAGTGGTTTTCATCATGTCAGTATTACCTGGGCATTTGTTACAAATGCAAGTTCTCAGACACCAGCTGAGACTCACTACATCAGGCATTGTTTCCTCTAGGAGTTTTGATGCTCCGAGTTTTTATTTATAAAAACCTCAGTGGTAGAGTGCTCCTGGGTTCAAACCCAGTAACAAACAAACAAACAAAAAACCCAAAAACAAACAACAACAACAACAAAAACCCAAGACAACAACAAACAACTCCAACCCCTTGAACACTAGTTGTGAGAGTGCTAATTCCAAATGGCTACAATTTGTTATCTCTGTCTACCTACTCCCCATGACCATCCTCATATTGGCTTGAATAAACTCTTAGTTCTCGTAGGTGGTGTGCCTCAACTTGCCTTTTAGGTTGACAATCTCTAATCATGGCATTCATGGCCTCATCCCTTTCCTGCTGCCCTTCCAGCCCACTGGGCATCCAGGACCAGGCACAAATTAGTGACTGTGAGATAGTCCAGCTAATGTCCAATAGTTCAGGGTCAATGAGTCTTGTTCTTATCAAGGCATTGTCAACTCATCACCCAAACAGAGAGCTGGAAATATAGCTCAGTGGCAGAACACTTGTCTAGCATGTGTGAGGCCCTGAGTTCAATCTCCAGTACCATAAAAACAAACAAACAAATAAACATCACCTGAACAGAGCCCATTAAGAAGATAGCAATAATCCTGGGTATTATGATTTGGATTTGGAAGTCTACCAAAACCTCATGTGTTGAAAGCTTGGTCTCCAACGCAGCAATGTTTAGATCATGAAGTGATTAGATCATGGGAGTTCTGACCTCATCAGTGGATTAATCCACTGATGGATTCATAATTTGATAACTTTATTGGGAGGTGGTGGAAATAGGAGATAAGGTCTAGTTGGTGGAAGTAGGTCACTGGGAACATGCCCTAGAAGTGTATGTCTTGTCTCTGCCCCCTTTTCCCCTATCTATTTCCTGATTTCCAAGAGCACATCTGCTCCACCACTCCTTCTGCCATGATACACAGCCTCATCGTAGGCCCCCAAAGCAGTGATTAGCCGAAATCTCTGAAATTGTGAGCCCAAATAAATCTTTCTTCCTCTAAGTTGATTTTCCCAGGTATTTTGTCCCAGTGACAAAAAGCTGACTAGCACATTGGGCATTGTGAAAAGTGAAACCAACAAGTTCAAAGAGACATCTCCAGGATGGAACAGAAATAGAGGGAACAGCAAAGACACAATTTCATAGTCATTTCTGCTCTTATTCCATTGTCCAGAACTCATTCACATAGTCTCCCAATCCAGGGACATGCTGTCCTCCAGAGCAGCAGAAAGAGAAAATGGAACTTATAAGCACCCATTCATTTTCTAGCCTAATGCATTAACGTAACCATTGATATCTGTTTTATTACATAGTCTCCACCTTCTGCACTCTCATTTCCTCCTTACTATGACAAATCAAAACTCCCACCCAGACTCCCACTCTGACTTCATCTAAGTATTAGAATCTCAAGGTGGAGTGTTATGTTATGCCTCCAGTTTAGATTTTGTTCCTCTAAGATTAGAAAGCTCTAAACAGAGCTAAAAATTACCTCTAGCATACCTGATATGGTGAACATAATGGAAAGACTATTCAAACTGCTGGAAGAAAAAAAAAAATCAATCAACCTAACAACAGTCAACTGCCAAACTAGATTATTATTTTCACAGTAAAAATGTCTTCTAAGAACAATGTGAAATAAGACTACTAAAGGCCCCAAACGTGAAATATGATGACAAATAATCACATAAAATGACATCCTAAAAATCTCTTTAAGGTCAAAACAAAGTGATTCTAATTGAAAAACCTATAATGATAGAAAGAATGAGGATACAGGTAGAGATAAAATGGCAGATTTAAACGATCATTAATTAGCTATATAAAATAATTTTATTTCCTGTCAAAGTTAGAATGATGGAATTACTGTGTATATCTTCAATAACTCATAAACTAATATGGGGAAAATGGTTCTAAATCCCCTATATTGTCCAAGTGGAAGATCAAAGAGTTTATAAGTACATTATTTACTGTGTTTTTAAAATCAAATAAATGGAAGATATTTTGTGTTAATGATTTGGAGGACTCAACATAGTCAAAATGTCAATTCTCTTTCAATTGACATATGGGTTTACAGAAATTCCTATCAAAATAACAACTTTTTTTGTAAATATAGACAAGAACATTCTAAAATTTTTGTGGAAAGAAGCTAGAATAGATAAAACAACTTCTGAAAAAGAAAAATGATGTGGGAAGGATCACTCTAATTTTCAAGATTTATTAAATAGCTATAGTAATCAATCCTGTGAGGTACAGCCAGAGAAACTAACACTTGATCAATGGAATAGAACAGAGAACCCAGAAATAGCCCCATGCAAGTATAGAAAACTAATTGGAATTCAGTGGAGGATGGATAGTTGTTTCAATCAATGATGCTGGAGCAACTGGATTTTCAGAGCCTAAAAAAAAAAAAATAGGAATCTTAACAAGATGGGTGTACACTAGACCCTGTTATTGGGGAGGCTGAGGCAGGAAGATTTCTTTTCCCAGAAATTCAAGGTCAGCCTAGGTAACATAGTGAGACCCTCTTTCAAAGCAAAAACAACCTAAAACAAAACCTAAACTAAACCTCACATCTTATACAAAATATATTGCAAAATTAATCACAAACTGATGTAAAATGAAAAACCATAAAACTTTAGCATAAAGGAAGAAATGTTTGGGACATAGGTCTTGAGGAGGAATCTTAGAGATGACACCAAAAGTATAATACAAAGAATGTAATACAGAAAAGAAAAAAATCAATAAACTAGTCTACAGCAAAATTTTTAAAAATTTTGCTCTAAAAAGACCGTATTAAGAGAATGAAAAGATAAGGTATGGACCAAGAGAAAATAATTTCAAGCCACCTGACTGAGTCCTCATAACTTAAAATATATAAATAACATTCAACATTTAAAAACTAGACAATCCAATTAGAAAAACAGGCAAAAGCCAAGAGATATTTCATCAAAGAGGATATACATATAAGCACACAAAAAGATGTTCTCCATCACCAGCTATTAATATTAGGCTAATACAAACTAAGTTCACAATTAAGTGTCACTAGAATGGCTAAAAAGAAAAAAAAAATCCAATAAACTAACAACACAGAATACTGGTGAGATTGAGGAGAAATTACAGCTCTCATTCATAGTTGGTAGGAATGTAAAATGGTATAGTCACTCTAGAAATTAGTTAAGCAGTGTCTTAGAAAACCTAGCAATTGTCTTCCCGAGCAGTTATCCCAAGAAAAAGAAAACTTATTGTAATGGTTAATTAGAATTGTCAACTTGATTGGATTAAGAGATGCCGATGATTAAGAGGCCTCTGGGTGTGTCCATGGGGGCGTGTCTAGGAATGACCGCAATGTGGGATAGTGAACTGAAGCTGAGACCCTCCCTAAGCGTGGGCAGCATCGCCCAGTAGGATGGTGGCTTGGTTGGAATGAGAGTTGGAAGACAAGGAAGCAGAAGCAGATGCAGCTCGGCTCTTCTTGAACGGGTTCTTGATCGCTGCTTCGATCGTCTGAGGATATGGGACTCTCGCTTCTTCACTCTTCCAAAGCGGACTCTGCCAGTGATTCTCCAGGGAGTTTCCAGAAGCCTTGGTCTTGGACTAGGACAGCAGTGTTGATCCTCTTGTTCTGGGGCTTCTGCCTCCTGGACTGTGCAGCTACTGGTTCTTCCGGCTCTCTAACCTGCAGACAGCCATTGTGGACTGTCCAGCTTCTGGTTGCGTAAGCCAATCTAATAAGTCCCCTTTCTATAATCATACTCCCTGTTGATTCTGTTCCTCTAGAGAACTCTGACTGATACACTTATATTCACACAGAAATATTCACACAACTGTCCATAGCAACCTTAGTCATTGTAACCTCAACCTGAAAATGACCAAAATGTCCCTTGATAAGTGAATGGCTAAATAAAGCGTGGTACATTCATACCACTGAATAAAACCCAGCCATAAAAAAGAACAAGTTATTGATACAACTTAAATCGCTCTCAAGGGCATTATGCTGGGTGAAAAAAAGTCAATCTGAAAATGCCCACTTTCTGCTGGGAGTGTGACTCAGTGGTAGAGTTCCTGCTCAGCACAAACACTGCAACCAACAAACAAATCAAAATAGCCAAAAGTCACTTCCTCTTTTATTCTATTCACAAAACATTCTCAAAAGGACAACAGTAAAGATGTAGGAGAAAGGATTCCTGGGTTGCCAGTGTGAGGGGTAATAGGAGGAGATTATCAAGGAGTATAAAGTAAGGAGATTTTCATTTTTTTTTTAGTTGTCAATGGACTTTATTTTATTCATTTTTATGTGGTGCTGAGTCTCGAACCCAGCACCTCACATGTGCTAGGCCTTGCTCTACCACTGAGCCACGACCCCAGCCCCTGAAGGAGGTGTTTGTGGGGATGAAATTCCTATCCCCAGGTGGTTCTGCATCTTCAGTGCAGTTGGTGGTCACCTGACCCTACACATTCTGATGCCATGAGGTGGCTTCACGCACAACCAGACTGCACCCAGGTTAAACTCCTGGTTTTTATAGTATCTCTTAGTTATCTGAGCAGTGATCACTGGGGAGAAACCAAGTGAAGGGGTAAATATGACCTTTCTGCTGTATTTACAACTTCTTGTGAATCTATAGTTACTGCAAAAACAGGTAATATCTCTGAGAAGAGAAAATATGAAATCTGGAAATAGGAATATATCTAAAGGAAGAGAATCAGATTTAGGGTTCAAGAGAAACTCATGAAATATATAAATGAAATTAGTTTTATGCTAAAAATTGAGGTAATATTTTAGACATTTTTTCTCAGTGTTTAAAAAATATTTGTATGACAGGAAATTAGATAAAATACATATTTAATAGGTGAATATCCAAAGTAAGAATACATTTGATTATCTTCATTTTCTATCTTAAGTAATGAAATTTATTTTTTGCATGTTTTTATTTAATAATAATAAAGTGCTGTATTGCCATTAATTATATTTCCACGTCTTTCTTTAACACATCTAAATGTAACTATTGTAAATTGTTTTTATGTAAATTGTGACTTTTTTGAACTTCTTTCATTTGTTCTTTTTAGTTGTGCATGACAGTAGAAAGCATTTTCACATATCATACATACGTGGAGTATAACTTCCCATTTGTTTGGAGTTACATGGGTTGTGTATTCATATGTGAATATAGGAAAATTATGTCTGATTCATTCCACTGTCTTGCCCATTCCCATCCACCCACCCTTTTCCCCCATTGCGCCTGTCTACTCTGGTGAACCTCCCACCCCTCCACCTATTGTGAGTCAGCATCTCTATATCAGAGAGAACAGTCCGCCTTTGGTTCTTTGGGATTGGCTTATTTCACTTAGCATGATAGTCCCCAACTCCATGCATTTACTGGCAAATGCCATAATTTCATTCTTCTTTATGACTGAGTAATATTCCCTTCTGTATATGTACCACATTTTCTTTATCCATTCATCTATTGAATGGCATCTGTTTTGGTTTCGGTAGCTTAGCTATTGTGAATTGAGCTATTATGAACATTGATGTAGCTGTGTCACTATAGAATGCTGATTTTAAGTCCTTTGGGGATGTACTGAGAAGTGAGTAACTGGGTCAAATGGTGGTTCCATTCCAAGTTTTCTGAGGAATCTCCATACTACTTTCCAGAGTGGTTGCACCAATTTGCAGTCCCATCAGTAATGTATGAGGGACCTTCTCCCCCACATCCTTGCCAACATTTATTGTTATTTGTATTCTTGATAATTGCCATTCTGACTGCAGCAAGATGAAATTTCAGTGTAGTTTTAACTTGCATTTCTATAATTGATGACGATATTGATCATTTCTTTAAATGTTTGTTGACCACTCATACTTTTTCTGTGAAGTGTCTGTTCAGTTCTTTTTTCCATTTATTGTTTGGGTTATTTGTTTTTTTTTTATGTTAAGTTTTTTGAGTTCTTTATATATCCTGGAGATTCATGCTCTCTCTGAGATGCAGTTGGCAAAGTGTTTTTTCCATTCTGTAGGCTTTCTCTCCATGTTTCTTGATCATTTGCTTTGCTTTTAGTTTGATACAGTCCCATTTATTGATTCTTGATTTTATTTCTTGCGCTTTAGAAGTCTTGTTAAGGATGTCAGGTCCTAAGCCAACATGATAGAGAGTTGGACCTACTTTTTCTTCTAGTAGGTGCAGGGTTTCTGGTCCAATGCCTAGGTCCTTGATCCACTTTGGGTTGAGTTTTGTTCAGAATGAGAGGTAGGGGTCTAATTTCATTTTATTAATATGTATTTCCAGTTTTCCCAACACCATTTGTTGAAAAGGCTATTTTTTCTCCAGTGTATGGTTATGGTACCTTTGTTTAGTATGAGATAACTGTATTTGCGTGCGTTTGTCTCTGTGTCTTCTATTCTGTTCCATAGGTCTTCATGTATGCTTTGGTGCCAATATGATGCCGCTTTTGTTACTACAGCTCTGTAGTATAATTAAAGAGCTGGTATTGTGATACCTCCTGCTTCACTTTTCTGGCTGAGGATTGCTTTGGCTCTTCTGGACCTCTTATTTTTCCAAATGAATTTCATGACTGCCTTTTCTATTTCTATGAATTCACGCAGTAAACATATATGTTATATAAGTATACATATAAGTATGATACAGGTATGCACTTCATAAGGTTCTGAAGTGCACTTCATATAAGACAGAGACCAAATTAAAGTTAATGGTTTTTGATTATTATTTTCCCATATCAAATAACAATTTTTTAAATTTACTATAGCCATACAATAGGCCACTGTTGTCAATACAAAGCAATAAAGTACTGATACATGTTACAACATGCATAAACCTTGAAACATGCTCAGTGAAAGAAACCAAATACAAAAGATCACATATGATTCATTTACATGTTATATGAAGAGGCAAATTTATAGAGAAGGAAAGTAGACTAGTGGTTGCTTAGGGCTGGGGAGGCCAGGAGTGGGGAATGTGGGAATGGGCTATGACTAAGTGTATGGGTTTCTTTTTGGCAAGATGAAAATGTTCTAAAATGGATTATGGTGATAGTTGTACAGCTCTGTGAACATAATAAAAGCCATTGAATTGAATACATTAAAATAGTAAACCATATGGTATATGAATTATACCTCAATAAAGTTGTTTAAAAAAGAAAAAAAAATAACAATTTTTTGATACTGTGAGTGCATATACCTCAAGAGAATTCCTAGAATTTTAAGAATCAGCTTGATTTTTTTTCAGCTCTTGAATCAGTACAAAAGTTCTGGAGTTTTATGTCCTAATAATCAAAGCAGAGACTGTTTCAACTGGATAATTTACTTTTATTTTTGTGATTCTAGTAGATGAATACAAATTCATCTACCAACCAAATTCCTTAAATTTGATAAGCTGGTCTTGAATTCCTGGGGACAAGCACTCCTCCTGCCTCAGCCTCCAGAGTAGCTGGGACTATTGCTACAGCAAATTCCTCAAAAAATGAATAGAATGACTTATAGTCATTTGTAACTATCATTTTTACATATCATAATACTATACCAACTTGGGAAAATTAAACTGAAAAGTAACTACTAAAATAACACAACAAAGAGCTTTTTTTTAATTAACAGAGGAGATAAAAGGGCATTATAAAAAACAATTACTCCAGAGAAGGCAAAAAACTAGAAAATGGAACAAAAAGTGGCTAGGACAAATGTAAAATAAATAGCAAGATGGCAAATTAAAACCAAATTATTTATAATTATATTAAAAGCAATTGGTATAAACATCCCAATTAAAAAGGGAGACTGTCATATTGGATATTAAAGCAATATCCATCTACATGGTGCCTGCAAAAAACCTAATTTAATATAAAGACACAAATAAAATAAAAAAGTAAACCTTGCTATAGCTAAGCACAGCAGTGCATGCCTACAGTCTCAGCTACTGAGAAGGCTGAGGTAGGAGGGTTTCTTGAGACCAGGAGTTTGAGGTCAGCCTGGGCAACACAGTGAGACCCTACTTCAAACACAACACAACAAATAGACAAGCAAAATATCCCAACAACAAAAAATATACCTTGCTAACAGTAATCAAAAGCAAGCTAGGATGGCTACATCGATATCAGACAAGGTAGATTTTGGAGCAGAGAATGTACCAGAGAAAAGAAGATCTTTTCATTATGATACAGGAATCAACTCATTAAAAGTACATAAGAATTAGGGCTGGGGTTGTGGCTCAGTGGTAGAGAACTCAACTAGCACATGAGAGGCACTGGGTTCAATCCTCAGCTCCACATAAAAATGAGGAAATAAAGGTATTGTGTCTATCTACAACTAAAAATGTTTTTTAAAAAGAACATAAGAATTAAAAATGTTTATTCCCCTCATAACGTAATTTCTGAATATATGAAGCAAAGTCTGAAAGAACTGCATGGAGAATCCAAATGTGGGAGTACATGCCTGTAATCTCAGTAGCTCAGGAGGCTGAGCAGGAGGATTTCAAATTCAAGACACCTCTGCAAAATAAACAAACAAACAAACAAACAAAAAACAAAACAAAAAAACCCGCATATTCAAATCCTCTTCCTTATTCAGATATTTCAACAATCCTCCAAATAATAGATAAATAAATTGATAATCAGTAAGAGTATACAAAACTTAGAGAATACTATTGACAAATTCAGAATCCCACAATCAACAATAGCAGCGTACACATTTGTTTCAGGTGAACATGGAACATATTACCAATGTAATCCATACACAAAGGCTACAAGGTAAGTCTGAGTAAATTTCAAAAAATTAAGTCATAAGGTTTGTCTTCTAACCATAATGGAATTCAATAAAAGTGAAAAATACATGGTATCTTGAAAACTTCCAAACATATGGAATCTAAATAATATAAATTATCCATGGATCAAAGAAATGTTAAAATGGAAATTAGAATATATTTTCAACATCTATTCATGATAAAAATTTTTAGATTAACTAAAAATAGAAAGTCCTCCAACTTCATAAGGAATGTCTACTGAAAAAGTCTATAGGCAACATCAATTTTAATGGCAAAAGAGTAAATGTTTGCCTCCTAACGTTGGGAAAACGGCAAGGATATCTGATCGCACTACTCATTCTTATTACAACTGGAATTCTGGCCATGGCAATAAAGTATGGCAGGAAATAAAATACAAATGAAGAGGAAGAAAAGAAAGAAAACCGTCTACATTTGCAGATCATGGTAATCTATGTAGAAAACCCATGTGATCTGCAATAAAACTATTAAACAAAGTAAGTGAAGGGCTGGGGTTGTAGCTCTGTGGCAGAGCACTTGTCTGGCATGTGGGAAGCACTGGGTTTGATCCTTAGCACCACATAAAAACACACAAATAAAATAAAGGCATGATGTCCACTTACAACCACAAAAAATAATAAAATAATAAAAAGTAAGTGAACTCAGTAAGATTGCAGAGCCTAAGGTCAACACCCAAAACTTGGTTGCATTTCAATGTACTAGCAACAGACATGGAGACACTTGAAAGTAAAAGCACACAATGATTTACGATCATTCTAGAGATATGAATACTTATGTGCAAAATGTGTATTGAATATGTTCGTGAAAAATGACAAAACACAAAGCATGATATCAAAGATCTAAAGGAATGGACAGATACCACTGTCCATGGATTTTTATGCGTCAACACAGTAACAATGTTGATTATGTCCAAAGTGATCTGTAGCTTTAAAAAATGCCCATCAAAATCACTGAAATAATACCAACTCACTTTTCCTTAAATATATCTGGAAAGGTAAAGGATCTAGAATAGTTAAAACAATTTGACAAAGTAGAATAAAACAGGAGGAATCACTCAACCTGATGTTAAGCTCACCATGTAGCTATAGCAACCCAATAATGTGGGGTTGGCTAAGTGACATACACACAGTCAAACTGTGAAACAGACCCCAAAGGACAATCAACTGATTTTAAATAAATGAACAAAAGCAATTAAATAGAGGCAGGACAGTTTTTTTCAACAAAGAGTGCGGGAGTAATTGGGGGACAGAGCTCCACCTAAACCTCATATCTTATATAAAAATTAACTCAAAGTGGAGCACAGACTGAATTGTAAAATATATGACTATACAAGGTTTATGAGAAAGTACAAGAGAAAATGATCAGAACCAAGGCCTAGGCAAAGACTTCTTGGACAAGATACAAAAGCATGAAAGGGGAAAATTCTGATAAATTAAACCTTACCAACTAAAAAATTTTGCTCTTATATGTAAAAGGAATATTATTTGGCCTTAAAGAGAGGGGTTTTCTGCCATGTGCAAGAACAGGGATGAACCCAGAGGGCAGTATAACAAATGCAATAAGCCAGTCACAGAAAGACAGAACTGCATGGTTTCACCCACACAGGATATCTAAAATATTCAAACTCAGAAGCAGAGGGTAGAAAGATGGGTACCAGGAACCAGGAAAAGGGAAAATGAGGAGCTGCTGTGCAATAGATTTTGTTATGGTTTGGATGGATCCTGTTAATTTTGGAATGTCCAGAGGTGAAATGATTAGATTGTGAGAGCTATAACGTATAATGAATGGATTAATCCATTTGGTAGATTTGAAGACAGGTGGGGCATGACTGGAGAATGTGGATCACCAGGAGTGTCCTAATTTGCTTCTCTCTCTCTCTCTCTCTCTCTCTCTGTGCCACACTCTTCTGCGATGATGTTCAGCCTCACCTCAGGCCCAGAGCAATGGAGTTGGCCAATTATGGACTGAGACCTCTGAAACGATGAAGCAAAATAAACCTTTCCTCTTCTGGGTTGTTTTTGTCTGGTTACTTGGTCACAGTAACAAAAAGCTGACTAACAGAGATAAAATTTTAGTTATGCAAGATGAATAAGTTCTAGATCTGCTGCGTGACATAGTACTAGTAGTTAACACTATTGTATTGCATACTTTAAAAATATGTTGAAAGAGTAGATCTTAAGTTAGGTGTTCTTATTGCAAAAGAGTAGGAGGATTCCTGAGGTGGTGGGTATGCTTACCACTTAATTGTGATGCTGGTTTCACAGGTGTGTGTGTGTATGCTCTAAACTTTCAAATTATATACATTAATTGAATGAAATTCCTTTGTTTATCAAGAACACCTCGTAAAGCGTTAAAAAGCATGGGACACAGCTACACCACATTTAAAGGGAAATCTGAAACATTAAACATTCATGAGAAAAAAGTAAGTTCTCAGATCATGGATGTTAGTTCCACATTAAGAAATTAGAAAAAGAAAAGAAACACAGAGAATCAGAAAAAGGATGTAGAGTGTCTCGCTTCCAGCACTTGTGGCTCCGGCTGGTGTTGCTGCAGCTGATTGTGTACTGTGTCTTACCTCCCTCTCTAGACTGTGAGCTCCTTGCGGGCAGGGACTGACTGTGTTCCCTCTTTGTATTTCCAGTGGCACCTAGCACAGTGCCTTGCAGTTAATAGGTGCTCAATAAATGTCTGCTCTAGTGAAAAAAAATTGCTGTGCACAGCAATTCAGAGAAAGTCGGTAAAAGCAACGACAATCTCATCCTGTCCAAGACGTACATGGGTTTCCTGGCACTGCTGTAACAAAGTACCATAAACTGGGTGGCTTAAAACAGCAGATTTTTTTTTGGTCTCACAGTTCTGGAGGCCAGAAGACTGAAATCAAAGTGTTGGCAGGACCATGCTCTCTCCAATGGCTTTGGGGAGAATCCTTCCTTGCCTCTTCTAACTTCTGATGTTGGGTGCCATCATCTTTGGTGTCTTTTGGTTGAAGAGGTGTCACTTCAGTCACAGGGCTGTCTTTTCTCTGTCTTTTTTTAATGATCATTTTTAATTTTTTTTAGATATATATGATGAGTGTATTTTGACACTTTATACATCCTTGGAATATAACTTATTCTAATTAGGATCCATTCTCATGGTTGGACATGATGTGCAGTTACGCTGGTCATATGTTCACGTGTGAACATAGGAAAGTCATGTCCAATCATTCTACTGTCTTTCCTATTCCCATCTCCATCCCTTCCCCTCATCCGTTTTTGTCTAATCCAATGGATTTCTGTTCTTCCCTCCACCCCCTTATTGTGTGTTATCTGCGTATCAAAGAGAACATTTGGCCTTTGGTTCTTTGGGATTGGCTTATTCCATTTAGCATGATAGTCTCCAGTTCCATCCACCTATGGGCAAATGCCATAATTTCATTCTTCTTTATCACTGAATAATATTCCAGTGAGTGTGTGTGTGTGTGTGTGTGTGTGTGTGTGTGTGTGTGTGTGTACCACATTTTCTTTATCCAGTCATCTGCTGAAGGGCACCTAGGTTGATCCATACCTTGGCTATTGTTAATTGAGCTGCTGTAAACATTGATGTGGGTATATCTCTGTAGTATGCTGATTTTAAGTCCTTTGGGTGTATACTGAGGAGTGGGATAATTGAGTCAAACTGTGGTCCCATTCCAGGTTTTCTGAGGTCTCTGTATATCTTCCTGTTTTCTTCCCTCTCTGTCTATCTTGGTGTCCAAATTCCCTCTTTTCATACAGATACTAGTCATATTGGATGAAGGGTCACCCTAATGACCTAATTTCAACTTGCTTACCTCTATAAAGAACGTATTTCCAAGCAAGGTCACATTCTGAGGTACTGAGTATTAAGACTTCAACATCTGTTTTTTTTTTTTTTTTTTTGGTGGGGAGAGGGACATAATCCAACACGATACACCTTTGGTGGTTCCCTCTGACAAGGACAGCACCAACCCGACGCTGAAGACCTTCTTACCTGGCCATGTGGGGCTTCAGCCTTTCAGAACATGCACACGGCTAACATCCTCAGACCCTCTTTCTCCTGTTTCCCATTCTGTCTCTTCTAGTGTCCAGTCACCACCAAGTCCTGACGGAGCCACATGAGGGTGAATAAGCTCCATCATGGGTCATATTGTAATTTGACCTCCATTTCTGCTAAGCCTTAGCACCCCTCTCAAACTGACCCTCCCTGGGACAATCTGGCACTTCGCCACACCCTGACCTTCCCTATGTGCACCCTCTCACCGTTGCTGTCTTCCTGCTATGTGATGCCTGCTACCCCACCAGTTTGCCCAAGCAAATGGCCCCTTTATTTCTACATACTAGCATTGCCACCATTACCAGAAAATTCCTCTTCCTAAATCTACCACACGCGGGCCGGGGGAAAGGCTCAGGGCAACACCGTTCTTTATGTCTTGGCACAAAGAAGTTGGTAGTGGGAGTCTGTGAACGCCTGAGGGCCTGATCTTCTACTCACTCACTGGGCCTGTCAGCACCATGACCACCTGGGAACCAAGTGGATGCAGCAGGGTCGTGACAGGGGAGAGATGGGTGTGTCTCCCAGGCTCAACCCGCTCCCCACCTCGTTCTGAGGCTGATGGGGTGTGCTGCTGGGCACAAGGCCTGTGGCATCGTGGGGATGAAGGGTGGGCGCAGACCTCTGGAGGATCCCAGAAGAACTCCTGTCTTAGGGAATCATGGCTCATACAAAGGTGCTGAGGGAGGACCTTCCCTTGGCACTGTTTCCCTGCTTAGTCCTGACAAAGATTCTCTACTTGACCGGACTCTAGCATGTTCTTCTAAACTCTATTCTCAGTTAGAACTTGACTTTTGGACTTCCATGTTGTCTCTTCAATTTTAGCAAGAATCCTCAATCACTTTAACCTGAATGCCCCCTTATTTCTGATGCTTCCTTTTAGAAATTTTCCATGCACCTACCAGCACCCTTCTCCTTGGCTATAAATCCCCACTTTTCCTTGTCATATTTGGAGTTGAGCCTAATCTCTCTACCCCACTGCAAAACCCCATGACCAAGTGGTCTCTACACCTCCTGCAGTAGTCTCCCTGAATGAAATCTGGTTTATTTTTCCTTCTAAGTACTATGAAATTTTTTAAACTCCTGAAGACCTGCCTGGGAATCAGCTTGACCTCTGTGGAGTGACCCAGCACTGCCAAATGAACATCCCTAACAGCATCTCCAGAAAGCCACTGCCACCTTTGTGGGGTACAGGAAATGCCCTCTTCCAGTGGAGGCAAAGAAACCCTTTTGTACAATGAAGTTCCTGTCCCATATCTGTTTCCCTTGGCAATGGTCAGCCAGCACCCCAAGGGTCTCTGGGAAATAGTGTTGCAAGGTTTTACTGATAAGTCAGGATTTTCCTTCTTTTTAAGGGGTCACATCCTGCTATGCATGACCACCTAGACTAATGTCCCACCCTCAGGTTCTAAAAATAGATGAATTCCTTAACTTTTCTGCCTCTGAGTCCCGAGGTCAGTCTCCTCACCTGTTGGATACTTGGGGAAAAATGAAGAAAATCCTATGCTTTTGGAGTCTTTGTGTGCTAACATTAGGTATTGCTCTAATTCAGTCATCATCAAATCTTTAACAAGAGAACCACCTGATAATTTGTTAAAAATGCAAATTCTACTCAAATTTAGTGAATTGGAAACTCTGGGAGTAGGCCCAGTTATCTGTGCTTCCATGAGTCCTCCAGGGAATTTTGATGCTGGATTCAGTTTGAGAAAAGACACACTTATTAAAACCCAGTGAATAACATAGGTAAAATAATACTACACACTTCGTGGGAAGGGATATAAAAAGTGCTTTCCACGTGGCCTGGCACACATGTAGTATACCATGTTACAGTGCACTACTCACTGGATACGCAATGGCTGTGTCCATGAACCATCATGAGGCGTCCAGGTATACCACAGGTCAGAGACATCTTTGTATAGCATTTGGGATATTTGTTGAAATGTGAAATATAGTCACTGTAATTAAGCAAGTAGCCTCAGTAATCATTCAAAGTTTTGCATGAAAGCACATCTTTGTAACATGTGGCTCCTTTTAAAATTTTATTTTTAAAAACAGATCATGCATGAAGCATAGAAAGGCCTCCTGCCTGTGATGAATTCTTACAGGCTGTGTGATTCAACGCTTGACAACATCCTGGCTAACTGCCCACAGGCCAAAGTGGAGGGTGGAGATGACATGATTTCAAGTATCTGACATCAGTTGACAAGTCTCTAATTCTCAGGAACTTCACCTCCCTCCTGCCTCCTGTCTGGCCTTCAGGGCAGCCAGACGAGGCACAAAAGTTTTGACTGAGAGATTGCAGAGTCTGATGTTCCGTGGTTCAGAGTCACCTGGTATCACCCTCATCAAGATTTAATTATTCCATTACCTGAACTTGCAGTCCTTAAGTGAGAACCAATTTAAGTGTAAGGGAAGCCAGGTCCAGGAAGGGAAAAAGGGACGGTGAGCACCTAGTCAATCCCAAGCACAGCACAATGATTTGGTCAGCAGATAGCCATGTTATTTTCCCTACACACTTAATACTCTCATTCCCTCTTTACTGGCCATGACCATCCTAAGTCCCTCCAATCATACTGCTGTCTCAGTGTTAGGGTCTTCTGCTCCCATCCTAACCGAATATTGAAGGCTGCGAATAAAATAAGTTACCTATCACCACTCTCTCCCAATATATAATTATGATTCAAGGACACAGGAGGGATCAGTTGAAACTACTGAAGAAAGAACCATGAACCTAAATTTCTATACATAGCCAGAATGTCTTTGAAGAAAGCATGAAATGAAACTACTTCAGGCTGAAACAGAAGTTTAATGGAAAATTAATTGCATGAGATGAAATTCTTATTTAGGAAAATTCTACTTCAGGAAATTCTATTTAAGGATGATAAAAAGTGATCTCAGGTGAAATAGCTTCAACAATTGATGAAATGAAGATCTGAGACAGAAGTGCATCTGTGAATTAAAAGCATTGCTCATCAGCTGTATAATATGACTAATATTCCACTGTGAAGTTAGAAAGATGCCATGATATAGTCAATGTACTGAGATGGGACCAATCAACTCATGGGGCTGAAAGAATAGATCAAAGGGCTCCATGGCCTCCCAAGCCCCCAGGGAAGTCACAAGTCCCTTTCCTCTTCCCCAAAAGAGGTCCCCAACTAAGGCGATCAAAGGGGTACAAGAATCTCCCACTTGCCTGGCTCTCAGACACTCACCTGAACAGTAACTTTAGGAGTGGCCTGTCTTCACCATGCAGAGATTTTGCTCATTTTCCGGCAGGCAGATCAGTTCTGGTTTGGGAACAGGATAACCTGATTATGGAGAAATAGGACAGCAGTGTTTTGGTAAAGACAAAACTGAACCTCTATATTCACTACTGTATTCAATATAAGAGCAAGATCTTAGAATGAGGCTACTTCTTCCATCCATGCAAAGAAAATGCTGACCTGTAACCTAGAAACCAAGAGCACAAACAGCATCCTTGTGTCAAAAGTCTGCAAAGGGTAGTGATGGCCCTCTCCATTACACCCACATCCCCGGATCTCCTGAAGAATCTGACTGTTCAGGAACAGCCTTCCTCAGTTACACAAATCATGGGACACCAGGAATGAGACCTTTCATTCAAGAAACTATTTTTCCCCACATTTTTAGAACTGTTGCATGAGAGTTGTATGTACTGATGGGATTTGTTGTCACATATTCACACATGCACACCGTACACAATATAACAACACAATTTGGCCAATATCACTCCCCAGCACTTTATCCTTCCCTCTCCACCTCCCACCCTCGGGACCTTTTCTCTACTGATATCTCTTTGATTTATATGAGATTGGTCCAATATTTCTTTTCCTTTTTCCTTTCTGGAAGAAGCTATTTTCTAATTAACCTACCTGGAAATGTCTGTTTTGGATCATGAATCAAATGGAACAAAATCTCTGGGGATTAGACCTGGACATTAGTGGCTCTAAAAGCTCTCCCAGTGTGCAGGGAGGATTGAAAAGCATAGTTCAAACTATCTATGTCTGACTCTGTTCTTTTTTCTGTTTTATTCGGGGAAGCAGCTATTCTGAAGCTATGGTTTATAAGGATGCAGAGTGAAGTAAAGGAAAAATGTATAAACCAGGGAACATCTGCATCAGTGATCTCAGAAAAGAAAGTAATCTCTGTGCTATGAATTTCTCAAACAGGATGATGAACAAGAGACCCAGCACACAAAGCAGTATACTTTATGTGAATCCATTCATATAATGTTCAAGAAGGGGCCACTCTAATCTGTAGGGACAGAAGTCACTGGAGTGGTGCCTTTGTGGGGAACTGACTAGGAGAGAGTAGGGGAAATCTGTGGTGGGATGAGAATGTTCCAAGCTTGATCCAGGTGGAAATCACATGAATGGATGCCACAGATGAGATGTGCATCCAGCTGGACACTTAGGATCATACATTTTACCAAATATTAGGTATACCTCAAATAAGAATGATAGTAGAGTGAAACAGACATTACCTCAGGTACATGTATGATTGCATGACTGATGTGATCCTACAGTTTGTATAATCAGAAAAATTAGAGATTATACTTCATTTATGTATGACCTATAAAAAAGTATAAATGCATTCTACCGTTCATGTACAACTAATTAGAACAAATAAAAATTAAAAAAATTTTTAAAAAGAAAGCATATTAAAAAAAAAAAACTAATGATAAAAATGTCTTGTCTTGGGCGGCAGATTTTTACAGGGGCGAGAACTGGGTGCAGAGTCCGTAGCTTTAAACAACAACAAAAGGCCACATTTCACAAGGGGTGTTGTGAGGATTAAATCAGTGGGGTGGGGGAGTGACTGGAACAGGGCTTGACACGGCGTTAGTGATCTAGGGACATTAGGGTGGCCATTGCTACAAACTATTTTTCTTTAATCTGATGCACATTTGGTTTACTTAAATAGATTTCTTCAGAAAGGGAATCTTGTATGGCTTATAAATGGGAAAACTAGTTTCACTTTTCATAATTATGTTGCCATCACAATACAACAATGAGATAAAACTAATGCTATAAATTCCAGTAAGCTTATGTGGCCTGTCTTGTGCTATAAGTTAGTGCTACTTCCTCTGTTGAAAAAGAAAATTAGCAAAAGGTAGGCATCAGAGACTCATCACTAAACCAAGACTTTCTCCTTACAACAATCAGAAAGAAGCCTAAAGGTATCCATTCAATGCCATCGATGATATATTGATAATATATTTGTGCACCTTTTAAAATCATATTAACCTAAGTGACACAGGCCTTGTGAATCAAGGATAATTATGTAGACATCAGGTAAAAATAAGTTTAATGGAGACTGTGTAGTATAGAAAGTTGCCAGTTGGCCTGATGGATTCATGGACTCTTTTGAGAACGGACCATCATCTGCGGTCCAAGCAAACTGGGTTGTGGGAACACCTAACCAACAAAGCTTGCCCATTCAGCCTCCCTCTGGTGAGAATCAGGACTAAGGACCTGAGACCAAGGCCAGCCTGAGATAGATATTAGAAATGAGTGGGCTTAGTTCTTGATTTCAATTCCTGTATTCGGCCCCTCACGGTGCCTGAGTAGACAGGGATACTAAGGTAGAGGAAGTGAAACAAAAACAGCAGGAATTTGGGGCAGGAGGGAGAGTGGGCTCCAGAGGCCTTTCCTACCAGCCAGACCTGAAGTAAGAGTGGAAAATGAAGAAGCTGTCCACACATGGGAGAGAGACGAGCCTTACCTAATGAGACCAGGTGCCCACAGGTCTCCAGAATTACCTCCTGGTACAGGGTCCTCTGGGCCAGGTCCAGTTTCCCCCACTCCTCCCAGGTGAAGATCATGGCTAAATACTGGAAGGCCATGGACAACTGAAAAGTCAAAGACAGACATATTGTCCTTGAGCAGGATGAGATCAGAGTCTACTGCCTGACCACTGGTAAAGGTGTAGAGAGACACAAGGCTTGAAACATCAAGCATATCTAGTGCGTGAGCTGAGCTCTGTGACATGCACGTGGAGGCAGATGCTGCCTTTGAATCTTGTGGGGAAGCTGTGGGAGAAATCATTGACACAGGGAACTTCAAGGTGCAGTTATTCTCTGGTATGTCAGAGAATGAGGAAATATTGACAAAAATTCCAACGAAGATAATGGCAGCAGCAGCAACAGATGCTCAGTGTCCCTGGTATGTGTTAGCACCTTGCTGAGGGATTCATGTGTTTGAGCTCTGAAGCCAAACTCCCGGTTTCAGTCCAGTTTCTAGAAACCAAGATTTACTGGGTGCATGATTTGGGGAAAGTCATCACATTTGAGCCTTAACTTCTCCATTGACACAATAATAGTTTCCACATCGCAGGTTGCTAGAGAATTAAAGAGGAAATGTTTCAAAAAACAAATACTGAATTGACTGGCTTATGTAAGAATTTTCTCAGAGTTTCAAAATTTCTTTTTTTTTTTTTAATTGGTAGACTTTATTTTTTATAACAGTTTCATATTTATAGAAAACTTCTGGAGATAATACAGAGATCTTATATTAACACCCTTCCACAATACAATTTCACTTATTGTTAGCATCTGACATTAGTGTGGTACATTTGTTACAGTTAAGAGATCAATATCGAATCATTATTATTAACTAAAGTCCACAGTTTATTCAGATTTTCTTAGTTATCTATTGAATATAACTTTCCTATTTCAAGAGCCCATCCAGAATATATACTGCATTAGTTATGTCTCCTAGCTATTACAGTTTCTCAGATTTTGTTTGTTGTTTTAAATATATATTTGTATATATTTAGGTGTGATATAAATACAGTGAAATTGTTGCTGTAGTCAAGCAAATTAATGTATTCATAATATCACAGTTACCCACTATTTTGCAACAAGCACCTAAAATCTAAATTTTGGGCAAAAAAACAGTATTATTAACAGCAGACCTCACATTGTTTATTAGATCTCTAGATGTCTCATTCTACATATGTACTATGTGTCCTTTGACCTATAGCTCCATATTTCCTCCTTTACTGAATTCTGTGTGGATTGGTGCAGCCATATGGAAAACTGTCTGGTGATTCCTAAACAAATTAAAAATAGAACTACCATATGACCCAGCAATGTTTCTTCTCATTATACCCCCAGAGGAAATACAGTCACCATCTTGTAAAGGTATCTGCACTTGCATGTCCATTGTTGCATTATTTGTAACAGACATGATATGGAAACCACTGAAGTGTTTGTTGACAGATGAGTGGATAAACACTGATACACACATATGCATACACAAAGAAATATTGCTCAGACTTAAAAAAGAATGAGATCCTGCTATTTGCCACAACATGGATGGACTTGGAGGACATTATGTTGAGTGAGATAAGACAGACACAGAAATAAAACTTCTGCATGAGCTGGACATGGTGGCATATGGCTGCCATCCCAGCTGCTTGGATGGCTAAGGCAGGAGGATCACAAATTCAAGGCCAGCCTGGGCAAATCAGTGAGACCCTGTTGCAGAATGAAAGAACAGGGACCGAGGCTGTAGCTCAGTGGCACAGTGCTTTGCCTAGCATGCAGAAGGCCCTGTGTCCACCCCCAGAACAATGGAAACCGCCCCCAATATGATCAACCAACCAACCAAAAAAAGTACTGTAAAATTACTGCATGATTTTCCTTGTATGTGAAATCTAAAAAAGTTAAATACACAGAGATAGAAGGAAAAGAATGATGGTTATCTTGGAGGTAGTGAGGAGATGGAAAGATGGAGACCTTGCTTGATTTTGGTGACTGACAGTTTTGAGGAGTACTGGTCAGGTGTATCGTAGTATGTCCTTCTGCTGGAAATTGTTAGATGATTTTCTCATGATTACAGGTTTTCCTCAATAAGTTATGGATTTTTTTTGATGGGGGGAAGAAGATCACAGATGAAGAGTTCCACTGTTATTACATCATATTAAGGATGCATATATACCAGCAATGTGACTTAATCACCTGGCTGAAACAGTATTCCTCAAATTTCTCTGCTGTGAAGTTACTTTGCCCCCATTGTCCATACTGTACCTTTGAAAGGAAGTCATTGTGTATAGCCCATATTTAAGGAGTGGAGAGTTATAGTTCCCTTACTCTCCTTCATAGAGTTTCTACCTAATTTATTTGGAATTCTGCACAGGAGATTTGTCTCTTCTTGCTGTGAGAAACACACTTACCTGTCCAAATCCAAAAATGAACTAAGAGACACAAGGTACAGTAAAAAGGGTAGCTTTACTTTAATGATATTCTTGCAAGATTGGGTGTCTAGATGGTGGTCAGGGGCACATGGCTTGGCTAAAACCAGCATTTTATTCCCTAGACAGCAAGATCCCTCCCCTGGTTCCTCATTGACTGAGTACTATGGGATGCATAATCTTTACCTAAGTTTTACTGTTGCCTATTGGGTTAAGAAATGTACCTTTAGTTGTTCCCCTTGGATTGAGTGTCTTTTGGCACACAGTTGAGCTCTGTTGGTCAGGTCAGGTCCCTTCTTTCTCACCTCCTGTTTGTCAGGGGCTGTGAATTTTTACACCCTGGTGTTAACTGCTTGTAACTTTCCAGTTGCCTTTCTTACCTCCCAAGTCATTTTACATTTAAAGCTAAATACTGTGTTCTGAAAGTGAACCACCAGACTTTCTGTTTTTCACATTGCTCCTGCGTTAACTTACTTGATCATTATTTATACCTTTATGTACTGATATGCTTTTATATTTTACTCTTTGGGTTATAATGCATTCACACACATAGATACATAACATTAAGTAATATATATATATATATCTGTATCTATTTATATATGCATGCACATACACAGACGCTTATTTATTTATTCTCAAATTATTCCAGTTTTGGTCACAGGAACATTTGGTCCAGTGTCCCATTGACATTTCCCTGTTGTGTATGTAAGTATTTTTAATTTTTGCTTTTTTTGAATTCTTTTTCTGGCATTACAAGATGTTCCACGGTTATGTTGTAGATTTCCTGTCCCAGTCCTAGAATCAGCCATTTTTTCAAGGAACTCTGGTTTATTTTATTAGAGAACTGCATTAAAAATGAAGATTTAGGCACTAGGTGTGCTCATTGCTATTGGGGTGCAATTTCTTTTAGGTCTCCTCAGTTGACAGAGCAAAGAAACATCTATGTATATACTATAATATCATCCATACCATAATTGTGTTATCTGTACTAAATTAAACGTGAGTTCTTACTGATGTTTCTGACTCTAATTCACTAACACATAGATCATTCTAGCATCATCCCCTTGCTTGTCTATAAATTCCTACTCCAATGCTGAGAAACCTTGTTTCCACTATCCACCATCCATTTATTTAATAGTTGAATTAAGTTCCAGCAGTTAACTTGAACTTAAGAGTTCACTCAGTACCAGGATTAGTAACTTGTACCTTCATGGGAACAACTTTGTCAATTAAAATGCATATTTGTAATTCATTTTGCCTTTAGTAAAACAGACTCTACCATTTCCAAAGTTACCTAGGTCACTACATCTAGATTAAAACATGCAGGTAAAAAGACCGTGCCAGCTGTGACATTCTAGGGACCGCCCATAAAGATGACTGATGTGGTTGCTGCATGCCAGAACTGTCTTGCCTGCTCTCAGTGATGACTGGGTGCCGCTAAGGAGCACGTCAAAAGAAGTGATGTCTCTCTTCAGCAATGCCAGAATACAGTGGCCCTTAAGGAACTGAGCAGACACTTCACAGAAGATAGACATTTGATCAACAAATACTTGAAAAACTGTTTAACTTCTCTAGCAATTAGAGAAATGCAAACCAAAACTACTGTAAGATTTCATCTCACTCCAGTCAGAATGGCAATTATCAAGAACACAAGAAGTGTTGGTGAGGATGTGGGGGGAAAGGTACACTTATTCATTGCTGGTGGGACTGCAAATTGGTTCAACCACTCTGGAAAGTGGTATGGAGATTCCCTAGAATATTTGGACTGGGACCGCCATTTGACCCAGCTATCTCACTCTTTGGTCTATACCCAAAGGACTTAAAATCAGCATACTATAGTGATGTAGCCACATCACTGTACATAACAGCTCAATTCACCATAGTTATTGGTTCCATAGCTTAGAACCAATGTACATGCCCTTCAATAGATGAATGGATAAAGAAACCATGGTATGTGTACATGATGGAACATTAGTCAGCCTTAAAAAAAAAAGAATGAAATTATGGCATTTGCAGGCAGATGGATGGAGTTGGAGAATATCATGCAAAGTGAAGTAAGCCAATCCCCAAAAACCAAAGGCCAAAAGTTTTCTCTGATACGTGGATGTTGATCCATAATGTGGGCTGCAAGGGGAGAATGGAGGAATTTTGGATTGGGCAGAGGAGAAGGAGGGGAGCAGAGGTATGGGGGTGGGAAAGATGGTGGAGTGAGATGGACATCATTACCCTTTGTAGTGTATGACTGCACGAATGGTGGGCTCTGCCTTGTGTGCAACCAGAGAAATGAAAAGTCGTGCTCCATTTGTGTACAATGAGTAGAAATGCATTCCACTGTGGTGTATGACTAGTCAGAACAACAATAAAAAGAAGACAGTGCCCCTGTCATGTTATCGGAAGGGGTCAAACATGCATTGATTGATGTGGACACAATTACAGACTTGATGCAAGCCTTCCCAGCAAAAGAGCACATCAAAAGGCAACCATTGTAGGGCAGATCTGGGGCTGGGGGTGTGGCTCAGTGTTGGAGTGCTTGTCTAGCATGTGTGAGGCACTGAGTTTGAGTCTCAGTACTACATATAATAAATAAAGTCCATTGACAACTAAAAGAATTTAAAATATAAAAAATAAAGAACAGATCTGGCTGAGTGCTGTGGAACAGAGTGGTCTGGGGACAGAGGACACGGCTGAGGTTATTGTGCAGCAGATGAACAGAATCTCAAGGTAATCTTTGAGGCTGTCCTTTACCTGATATCTATGGGTAACACAGGGGTATCCCCAGGTCATGTGGCCAATTATATATCTGAGACAGACCACCAAAGGGAAGAAGGGCAAATATATTCCTGGGTCTTCACTCATGACCTGACAGCCATTAAAAGATAACGTAAGTTGTGTTCTCTGCTCTCTCACCTTAACTCACAGCTTATTAGATACAAAAAGCTTGGTATGTGCCTTACTCACCCCCTTATTGGCTGCAGAGACCAGGTACATCGCTAGGGCCAGGATGTTCTTGCCAAGACTCTCCAAGGACAAACAACATAAAGGATAAAAATTGTTGAGGAGCCATTGAAACAGCCAGTGGGTCCCAGGGCCCTTCACTCGCTCTTGCCATGGTTTGTTTTCTTCCATTTCCACCTCTGTGTTCTTTTAACAGCTGCAACAGTCCATCTTTCTCAGAGCATGGTATCATGGTATCAACATGAAAAACTAACATTTGGCTCCAGGATGACCAACTGACCGTGTCTTCCTCAGTGAAGGTGTCCTCATAGGAAAAGAAAAGCATCTTTGGAATGTACCTGAAGACAACCAACATTCCTAAACCTCTGCCTCAAATAGCCCTCTCACAGGAAGAGAACCAGCTCCCCCCTCTGTCTGGGGAGACAGCTTGACACTCTGGCCAGGGCTGCATCTTCCTTCTCTTAGGAGGAGGCCTAATAAAAAGGCTGGCCTGACTGATTTTTGTTTCTGCTGTCACCAAGTCCAAGTCCAGTGGCCTGAACTGGGTTGAAATGGAGGAAAGAACATGGTGCGGGTGGGGTGGGAGATCTGCAGACCCCAGAGTACAGGAGCTGTAAATGTCCATCTGTCTTCAAGATGCTGTTTCCCTCACCTAGGTTGGGCCTCCCAAACTCCAAGCTTAGACTGCCTGCTGAGCCCCTGATCAACTAACCACATCCTAACATCTCTACTGGGGCGGTGACATCAACTGGGGGACAGTCCCCAGCCTTCCTCCCTGAGTGTATACAGCTTTCCTCCAAAACTTTCTACTCTGACTGGAATGCTAGTGTGAATGGCAACACCACCTCCAGGAATCCCTCGCAGGATCACAAGATATCCCTGGCCGTCACTGCCACATGGGATTCCTCCCCAAGGTCTTGCTGGTCATCCTCTAAATACTTCAGGGTCTTCTCTCTTGTGTCTCAATATTCAGCTGTCACGTTATCACAGTTATTATTGTGGACACTGGGGGAGATCTTTAAGGACTGAGTTTCCCGAGTCATCCTGTAGGTCCTGGTGCCTGTGACTGTTCTTCCATATACCCTCTTGCATGTAACCTTATCCCGATGGCTCATCCTCATGCCTCTGGGAAAAATGCAAATAGCTCAACAATGGTTACTAATCTGTAAGAGCACTTCCTATCTCCTGGAACTCTGACCAATCATTCCCCAACTGCAGGCCCACAGGCTAACTTACTCCGTAAAACTTGGATAAGCCCTGCCACTCTGCCCCAGTCAGACCACGCTTCCAGGCCTTCTCGGCCAGCATTTTCAAGGAAAGCTTCCTCTACCCAACTCTGTTTCTTCCCGCAAGTCCTCTTGTGCTCACATTTGATCATTAACTATGGGTGGATCTCTAGGTTTGCTGAGATGTGCGTCCCAGCTTCCTGTTCTCACACCAAGCAGTGAATCATCAGACTTATAAGGATGAATGGCATGTTCTCTTCAAGCCAGAGTCCTGCCTCATCAAATGTGGTCTGTGGGGACTATGTGATGGGTTTGTATGTGATCTACACGCCAGGTTTTGGGACCTCCCTATCACATGCCTGTCTCACAAGTCTCCACAGTATTTGTGTCACCCTACTTGCTGGTGTCAGTTCCTCTCTCCTGCTTCATGCCTCCCTGATACGTTTTGAATATGTCATTTGTTTTGTACTGTTTAATGTCTGTCCTGTTTTCTCTTGTGGATGTGTATGGGTGTCCTGGTTGTTTGGAGGAGTGTTACTGTTTCAATACCTGTCACACAATGTCCCAAGCATGTAAGCTGGGGAACCCTAGCTTGGACACCTAGGTTGTAGTTAGGTATATCACAGACCTATCACCTGGGTCCCCTGATACACATGCATGATGGGAGATTTTGCTGCATGCAGTATTGTCATCACATACCTAGTGCACTGAGTACTTGAAATACTTGTTTCCAGACTGTTCTGCAGTGCACTAACAAAAAATACTGTCACACCATGTGTTTCCAGGTGTGCCATCATCACATACCTGTCAGCCCAGAGCAGACCTCAATTATGCATTTCATCAATACTTGTGAAAGATGGAAGAAAGGTCAGGATGTTAATCAGCATCAGGGAGCTGCAAAAACCCAAATCCAGAATGCAGCAAATTCTAATAGACAAATGACCAAGCAACTGAAATAAGTAAGTAGTGGCTACAAGGTAAGGCACACGAGAGGCATGCCCACCAATAGCAATGTGGGTGCATTTTAGATGTTGACTGCAATGCATCTACCTTAAAAAACAACATTTTGGGGGCTGGAGTTGTGGCTCAGTGGTAGAGCACTTGCCTCACACGTATGAGGCACTGGGTTTGATCCTTAACACCATATAAAAACAAACAAAATAAAGGTATATATTTTTAAAAAGCAATGTTTTGAAACAGTTGAGAAAAATGGGCTCTGATGTCATTTTGACAGGAAGTACATTTATTTCATGTTTTATGTGGCATTCGCATTAGAAATGCATTATGAAGACTTTACAAATTAAGTGACATGATGTTCATGATCGTAAATAATCCAGTAATTACATATATACATAGATGAATAAAGAATGGCCATGAAATGACCAATACTGGAAGACTGGGGAATAGTTTGTGGGGGCTTTGTCCTTTTTTTCAGTTTTATCTATAATTGAAAATACCTATTACAAAAGGAACACTATGTCCTTGTATCAATAATTTTGTGTTAAAAATGTTTAAAAAGAATAGGAGGAATATTTTTGTTTCAGGAGTATAAGCGTGTATCGAAACATCAAACTGTAGGCCTTAAATGTGTTCAGCTTAAGTTCATTTTAACTCAATAAAGCTGTTATAAAGTTCAATCAAGTTATTACTAAAACTGAATAGTTGTCCCTTTGTAATTTTTTACTCTTACCTATATTCTGGGGTTGATTTATGGCTACTTTATCTGTACAGTGGAAACAAAATACAATGTGCTACTATACGTCTCTTCTTAATTGTATGTTCAGTGACATCATATTGGCAGCTTGAAACTGGGCACAGTGGGGACCTGTGGGCAGAGATGAGATGGCTTCTACAATAGTGATATAGGTCTGCTGGGATATTATAACATAATGTAGTTTCATTTCTGTCCATGGTTCCTGCTTCATAACTCCATCCTCAACGTGGATCAGAGAAACTAATTTTCCCCTGCCTCTAGCTGGCCATAAAGAATTTCTCTGACTAACCTTGTCTGATAGAAGGTCATAGGCCCTCAATACAGAGGGTCCTGCCCCACCCCCTGGAGTAAGGGATGCTCAGAGATCAAGAAGAATCTGAATAGACAAGCTTTGTAATAGATAGGACTTGTTTGGTTTTCTCACAGTATATTGGCCTATGCAACGAAAGTTCCATGAAAACCCAAAAGAACAGGTTTTGGAAAGCTTCAGGTAGCTGAACCCACAGAGGCTCCTGTAGGGCATGGGAGCTCTGCAGCCCTTTTCTTACACCTTGTCCTGTGCAAATCTTTATCTGTATCATTTGTGATATCCTTTGCAATAAACCAGTAACCAGAAGCATGGATTTCTCTGGGTTCTGTGAACTGATCAAATTAATCAAGCCTGAGGAGGGGGTTGTGGGATTCCTGATTTTATAGCTAGTTGGTCAGAATAATAGATTAAACCATCTGGGACTTCTGATTGACACTCTGTGGGTGGAGGGGAGAGTCTTGGGGACTGAGCCCTCCATCTGTGGGATCTGACATTACTTCCAGGTGGACAGAACTGAATTTGCTTAGGCACCCACCAGTTGTCCACTGCAGAACTGATTGATGGGGGAAGAAAACCCCATATCTTTGAGGACCATAGAAGTCTTCTGTGCTGACTATAGTCAGAGTAGATGAAAAACGAGCAGTTTGCTTTTGCCAACACAACTAGCAAGGGTTCAGGGCAGGGTTGAAGTTGCAAGGCAGCTCTTGAAAGCTTTCCACAAACTTGAAACTTGTGGGGATCCATCCAGCTGCTGTGCATGTTGAGATGTGTAAGGTTTATTGGGGCAGATTCGTTCTTCACAAAGGCCTTTCTCCAGTGTCATTAATATTAAGGCGACTGCATTCCCTGTACATCCAAGGCATCTCTCATATGTGAACTTTCTGGTGCTCAATGAGGTTAAGAACTTCAGCTGGGAACTTTCCCACATTTACTAAACTCATAAAGTCTTACTGTGTGGACTGTTCTGGTGCCAAATGAAATTAAAGCTCTGGGTGAAGACTTGGCTAATTCACTTGCACTCAGAAATCTTATCCGAGTGAATATTTTGTTCTAAATCAGAACATCTTTGCAGGTTTTACTACATTCATGGGACTTGTCATTTCTTTCTTCATCAGGGATTTTCTTGTGCTGGTGTTTGGCTGAAGGTTTCCCACATTAGCTGCAGATGTACTTTCAGAGGCGACTCAAGAAAATTTGAAGAAAGCTTATCCGCATTTTCTATACATCAGGTTTATAAGACTGGAGCTTGAATTAAGAATTTTGCACTTTTGTTGCATTTACAAGGCCTTATCCAACTGTGAACTCCCTGGTATCAAATGAGTCTGAGCTTGTGGTTAAAGGGTTTCACACATTTGCTGCATTTGTGAGGCCTTTCTGCAGTGTGAACTCTGTTGGTCAATGAAGTTGGAGCCTTAGCTTTGTAATTTCCCGCCGTTTCAATGAACTCCTAAGGCTTTTCACCAATACGAATTCACTGGTGAGGAGCAAGTCTGTGTTTGCAGTGGAAGGCTTTTCCACATTCATGGAACTTCAAAGTCCCTTCTCCAGTTTGGCCCCTTTGGTGTTGAAAAGTAAGGCTTTATCGTTGATGGTTTTTGCATATTTGCCGCATTTGTGAAATCCTGGTCTGCTGTGGACTCTTTGGTGCTGACCAAATGTGTTTGCAATTGAAGGCTTTTCTGCATTCACTGAATTTCTAATGATTTTTTTTTTTTTTTTCACTGTGAGAGGCTGTCGTCCTCAGCGATGCTGTGTGGGGCTTCTGTTGTAAGTGGCCTGGTTCTAGAGAAGGCCTGAAATGATCAGGACATATTTTCCAGTGTCCCCTCAAGTCAAGGATGTCCCTGGTACATGAAATCTGTAGCTCTTTATAAATAAGAACCTACCCACATCCCTTCTGAGGGGTTTCTCTTTGCTGTGATATAGTTGCTGAAGGTTTATATTAAATAATCAATTCCCACATGCCCCATAAGTGTATGGTGTCTGCCTGGGACGTGTTTCCATGTTCTCTGCAAAGGGCAAAATGTCTTTCAAGGCCAAGATGCATATCTCACAGGGGTAGGATTTCTGGGGAAAGGGACTTTCTTTGGGAGTTCTGACCTGTGACACTTCTTCTATAGAAACGTTCTTCTCAGAAGATGGTTCCTCATCTTTCACTCCATGCCAGGGACCTGAAGGTGAAGAAATGCCAATGAAGTGCATGTTGATTTTGGTGAGAAGGGGCAACACATCACAAATATGATTTTAACACCAATGAAAGAAGTCTATGCAAATTCATAGGACCTATGAAAACAGGTCAGGTGGAGAAATCAGCTGCTGTACAGTAATGACCTTCTAAAGGTCACAGCATGACCTTTAGAAAGGCTTCTAAAGCCTCTTCAGGGAAAGGACACAAGGATGGGGTGTGGTACAAAGAGAGGCAGGGCCTAAAATTCTCTCTCTGCTAATGTTTTCCAACACTTCTTATCTGCTGATGACATGTGTGTGCTGCGCAGAAGGGCGTGTCCAGTTCCCAAATGTCCTATTCCAATAAGAAAGCTCACGTTCAAAGTCCATCTAAGAATATGTGCTTGTGGTATCTGTGGGCCAAGGTGGAAGAATACTCAAAGAGGTAGGAGTGCGTAGGAGTAGCTAAGATGTGGATTCCACAGATTTGGGGAGTATCCCTGTGTCAAAAGTCAGAGAAGGAGCAGCAATCTGGCAAAATGTCAAGAAAGGAAAAAGACAGAAATGAGGTGTGGCCACTGGTACTGGCACCAAAACAGTAGTGGAAATAAGACAGGTTCATGGGATGATATGAACACAGACCCAATGCCGTGTCCTCTAACCTGCCACTCAGTAGGACCAGGGCCTTTCTGAGCTCAACTGGTATAGCTGGAATTACGTTCACTCTGAGAAAGACTAAGCTTTTCCCTCCACCCCCAAGTTGAGCATTTACCTGCGTGGTACAAATCCCATGGAAAGGCTGATCAGAGAAGGGCTCAGAGTGACTCAGAGCAACAGACCACAGGGAAGAAAACCAAATATTACAAAAAGAACCACAGAGGATGACATAAATAGTGATCACATCAGTGACTGAAATTCCTGGCTCAGGCAGACACAGGAATATGTCAGCTAGAGGAAGGAGCAAATCTGTGACAGTGAGGTCACCCGGTCAGGGACAAAGAAAGGTGGGATCTCATTGACTTGTGACACTCTGGAGTCCCTTCTCTGGAAGGCTCTGAGGTGACAGGTATTGGGACTTCTTGGGAAGAAAATACGGTAATGCAATAGCTCAGTTCTATTAATCGGTGAACCTACCCAGAAAACCGGGGAGGGAAGCAGTGTCCACTGTCCCAATGTGAAAAGGATGATGCTGGCCCTGGGGGAAGAGAAGAAGGAATCCTGCCCGAGGCATTGGGTGAGTGTGAGAATCTTACCCAGAGAGACCATAAGTGCACAGTTCTCCAGCATCACATCACAGTATAGGAGTTTCTGAGCCTCATCAAGGAGACACCATTCTTCCCAGGAGAAGTACACAGCCACATCCTCAAAAGTCACATTGTTCTGCCATGATTGGAACAGATGAAACCATGAGAGCCTCCTCTCTTCCAACAGTCCCCCTCTTTCTAAATGTCCACCTCATGCTCATACTCTTCCCAACTTCCACACCCAAGAGGAGATATCAGACTCTGGTGCCAGTTGCACTTTTTCTGCCTCATGCCTCCATTAGTCACTGTGCCTAGCCCTCAGCAACAATGAGCAGGTGGGCAGAAGCTGCCACTTAATTTCTGGGCTGTCATGCAGGGGCCCAGAAAATGACTGGGAAATCCTACAGATGGTACCTCCAAACATGATCAAACTTGGGTTTATCCTTTATCCTTAATTCCCTAATAATAAGGTTTTGGGAAGTTCAGTTCACACCCTCTCTCCATGCGCTCATTGTTCTTTACACTGAATGTCTCTCATAACTCAGTTCCCACTGTTACTACGTCCCTGACCCATACAAGATCTCTCCCTGGCCTTATCAAGTGCTATTTATTACATTATTCAGAGAGCACCTGGAAAATTCAGTCAGGCCTTACTACTACCCCAGACCTCCAAAGGCTCCACTGCCAGGGCAACCCTAAATCCTACTATGAAAACAGGACTCCTGGCTCTGTTTCTTGCATCAACTTCAACTATCTATAAGAATATTCAGACTGGAGATCCAGACACCCCTTCCTGCCTGCCTAGTGACTACACCAGATGACCGCATTTGCCCTTGAGCTAAACTACCAGCTTGAGTAAAAAACTCCAGGGTCATCAACAAGTCTTGATGAGTCCATAAAGCTGTGAACAAGCCCCAGCCTCAGCATCGCCTTCCCTCCATTATGCCTGTACTTCTAAATCCATATGAATGTCTAATATTCCCTTAGAAGCCTTGACTGCCCTGCCAGGCTATCCTTTCTCCACGTCCACCCTTCTCAGTCATTTCTCTCTCTCAATTGTGCTTGTGAGGCCTACCACTCTCAACCTGGTGCCCTAGCAAAGACCCAAGCTTTGGGCCACCATCCTCCCCTTCTTGGTCAACTTATAGCATTACCACCATGACCTGAAGATTCCTTCCATCAAATGTGATCCATAGTTTCACCTCAGTCCATAAAATGGCCATCGCCTTTTGGATGTCTCTACCCTGAACCACAACCTAATGTTTCAGACCTTTGTGTCTAGCTGCCCACTTGATGCCTTTTCTCTGGTGTCTGAAACATCTAAAACTCTTAAGAAGGCCAAAATAAAACTGCACACCCTTTCAAATGATTTCTACTACTAATTCCCCCTTGCTTCCATCATAAACCTTGGGGTAATCTCTGATTCTTACCTTTTTCTCTCTCACCCCCAATATTAGAAAATCTGGCAGTTGAACCTACTTAAAAATCAGATCCAGAATCCAACTACTTTTCCCATCTCCAGATGTCACCAGCAGTCCCCTGGATTACCGCAGCAGCCTATCCCTGTCCTACCTCTCCTCCTTTACTTTCAAAGGAGGGAGGCTGCTGGGACCTGGGTCACATCACATCATTGCTTCTATGCCTCCGCTCCCATTATGTCTGGAAAAAACACCCAACTGTTCAGTCATTCTAGGTCTGACTCCTACTCTTACCAGAAGGAAAGGAGAGACTGTGGTTCTCTGAACACTTCATGAGTCACTGTCACCTTCAAATATTTGGACCTGCTGATAACTGTGCATGGGTAACCTTTCACACCTCATTCCATTGGTGGTTAGACACAGAAACTATTCCCTATAAACCCTTTGTTCCAGAACCCTGGGCTTAGTGTTTTTCAGGAGTCCCTAAGCACAAGGACTACAAGAGTGGAAGGCCTTGAGTTCCAAGGCACCACAATCCCAGAAAGATGTGTGTGTGTGTGTGTGCTGTGGGGGAGTTGGGGTGAATGAGGGCACACTCACTCGCATAGGGTCCATAAGCACTTCCATGGATCCTGGAACCTGTGGGAAGAGGGAGACCATAAGAAGCATGCAAAGTAGAAGGGCTCAGGCCTTCAATGTACCTCTGCCCAACTCTGAATCTGTCAGGCTAACTCTGTATCCCCTGGATTGCAGTCCTAATACCTCTTACCTGCTTTGTGACTTTGATCAAGGACTCAGTCTCCTTGTGTCTCACTATTCTCCTCGCTCCTCTTCCAGGCTTCAGTTTTTGGAAAACTTTAAAACTCCTAACTCAGACAGTATTTGTCCCTTGTTTCCACCCCTCCATGGCTCTAACCACCATGAAAGAAGGTACACCTCCTTGCTTGCCATTCCAGGTGTGACTTGGCTTCTCTTCAAACTCTGTTCCATGTAGACACACCATGAGCCCAAGGTTTCCCAAATGCTCCTGACTTGGCTGCTCCTCTGAGCCTTTGCACATGCTGATTCATCTGTCTATAACACTCTTCACACTAGCTTTCAGAAATGGGGCCTATCCCATGACCCTCCCAAGCTACCACATGGTGCTGGACACTAGGGCCTAGGCTGCAGTGACCTGAACAGTCTCCCATAATTTAGAACTTTCTGATTCAAAAGGAGGTGGAAGTGGGTGACAGTCTAAAGGACACAGTACCAACTCGTGCCAGGGCAAACAGCAATGCCTCTACAATTTGAGCCCATGGTGGATTGATGCTCAGAAATGCGGTTGACCAGAACGCTAGCCCTGCCCTGACCCGACCGGGGTCACTGTGGGCAGCTTCTCAGAACCTCTGACTCACCTTTGTGCAATGGGAACGTTTCCTCTCTAATTTTCTGCCGCTGCCTTACCGTTGCCAGTGCTCTTTTCTTGTGATCACGCGAACCAACCTCAAAGCACTCAAAATGACTGCCAAAAAGCAGGACCGTAAGCCCCACCCCTATTTTTCTGCAGCCAATATCAAAATCGCTCTCTCTTGTCTTCTCATTGGATGAGCGCTACTTCACTCCCAGGGCAGAGCATTCTGGGTAGGAGTAGTGTACTTTCCACGACTCCACCTACAGGTGGTGAGGGGCACTGCACGCTATCCCTTCCGTATGGATGAGAAAGCTGTGTTTAGGCTGAGAGAGAAGAAGGAACAGGATTTCTGGACACTGTTGTAAGTAGTTGATCACCAAAAGCGTGGAAACGTCAGTACAGAATCCATCAAGTTCAGCATGCTTGCAGACCAAACGTTATTTTTGATGCTCCCAAAGGCTAAAAACCCAAATGGGATGATCATTCCATAAAAATTCAAATGGATTGATAATTTTTATAGTATCACTGACACTGAAAGTGTGCCCACTTATAACTGGGAATTGGTAAACATTAACTTATTGCTCTTCACATGAATGTAGCATGAACAGTGAATTTCAGTTTGTTGGGTCAGGGATGAGAGAAAGAGTCTCCAGAAAGAGCCATGACAGGGAAGACAGAAGAAAGATGTTGGGTTGCCCTGAAGCAAGTGGATAAGTGTGACACTCAGCCTCTGGTTCTCCAAAAATCATATTCTCTGCCTCTGTAGTGAATAATTGTGTCTGACCCAGTGAGCAGCACCATTTTATC
This sequence comes from Sciurus vulgaris, assembly GCF_902686455.1. Taxonomy (NCBI): domain Eukaryota; kingdom Metazoa; phylum Chordata; class Mammalia; order Rodentia; family Sciuridae; genus Sciurus; species Sciurus vulgaris. The sequence goes on from NC_136478.1 coordinate 43,330,789, forward strand.
TATATAGTATTTTTCTCTTATATTCTGAAATATGCAAATCCTTTTGGAAATGTGACACTTAAGTCAAACTGAATGACTTCCCCAAAACTATCTAAAGATGGAACATTGGCTACAATGTTCACAATTACAGCATGTATTCAAAGGAGGTATATGAACTCTGAGAGAAAGGTTTGGGACACCAGGACATTTGTTAGAGTTCGGATCTGAAATATCCCTCAAAGGCTCACGTGTTAAAGGTTTGGGCCCTAGATGATGGCAGTATTGGGGGGTGGTGGTGAAAACTTTAAAACGAAGGGCCTAGTTGGAAAAGGTGGGTCACTGTAGGTGTGCTGTTGAAGGGTATATTTTGTTCCCGCAACCTCCCTTTGCCCCCTTTGTCTTTCTTTGCTTCCTGGCTGCTATGAGGTGCATAACCTCCTCTGTCACTTGCTTCTGCCACCATGATGTTCTGCCTCACCTCAGAACCGAAGCAATAGAGCCAGTCAACTATGAACTGGAACCTCCGAAACTATGGGACAAAATAAATCTTTCTTCCTTGAAGCTGAATTTCTCTGGCATTTTGTTATGTGACAAAACTCTAACAGAAAGATTGGTACCGGGAAATGGGATGGTTGCTGTGACTATAGCTGACCTTGTAGTTCAGAAGCATCTGGAACTGGTTTTTCAGGAGGAGTTTAGAAATTTTTGGAGATTCAGGTTAGAGAAAGTTTAGAATATTGTGAGTGTAACCTAATGGATGATTCTGGTGTGAGCAGGAAAAATTAGAATGCCAGTAGGAATGTGGACAGTAAAGAGGTTTCAGAAGGGAATGTAAACTCTATTTGGAACTGAACTGGAGGCCATTCATGTTACATTCTGGCAAACAACTTGTCTACATTTTGTCCATGCCCTGAAACTTTGTGGGAGGTTAAATTTAAAGATGACACACTAATTAATCTGAAGAGAGGAATTTCAAGGCATCACAGCATTTAAACTGTGGTATATCTGACTGCTTTTAGATGGATTTACAGTGAGAACAAAGAGAAAAAATCAGAATGGAAAGATGAAAAAAAACTGAAGTTTGACTAGAAAAGCAGCACATGAAAAGTTGGGGCCAAGGAAGATGTGGCTACTAGAGAGATTAGCATCATTAAAAAGAAGCCAAGTACTTTGAACCAGGACAATAGAAAAAATTCCTTGAAGACAGCTCAGAAAATAGCCAGACCCGACTCATTGCAAGCTCAAGAGTGTAGAAACATAAACTCATTTGAAAGACCTTGAGTACTGACACTCAAGGTTTTTGCTTGAACAAGGCCACCTAGGAAGTTGTTTTCCAGGATTAATTTCACCATATGCAGTCATCCAGGGACTCAGCAGTCACTGAAGCTGTGATCCAAGTGGGCTACTGCTTAAGCTGGAAGCAGACCTAAGCTTCATACACATGATGTTGGTTGTGTAGACAGCAGATTGCAAAAGTTATGGGATCATGAAGGCTTCCACTGAGATTTCAAAGGAAGTCCTGGGAAGCCAGGGCAATGTGTGGACGTGTCAGAATCCTTATGGAAAGTCCCTGTGGGGCCAATGCACGAAACTGTGAGAGTGAAGTCAAAGCTGCAATGGAGACCCCAGGAAGTTAGAGATGGCAGGAACATGGAATGTGTGCCAAGGAAAGTTGCAAGCAATGAGCAAAGTTAATCCAAGAGAATGGCCACGTGGGCTTCAGTAGGCAAGTTTTAGGCAGTGCTGTGGAGCTAACATCATGCCACCATGTGCCCCAGATACCAGACATAGAACTAAAGGTTTAATGTTTGCACTTCTCAGTTTTTATCTTCTTTTGATCCAGGCCTTCCTTGGTATTCTCTTATTCCTTCCTTTTGGAACAGGAATGTTTATCCTGTGCCACTGTATTTTGGCTGTAAAATTAAAATAATACACCAGGAGACAGGTGGTTGGGAAATCAGCTAAATGTTCAAAGACTATGTAGTCAGCAGAGATATTAGGAAGTCAGAGTCAAGAAAAACAAGATCATTAAATCAAACCACTGAGGACAGGGATCTATCCTGCTCCAAAATCAAATTAGGGACTTTCTCAGGTGATAAGAAGCAAATTCCAGTGTGTAAGGGGCAAGTACATGCACAGACCAGTCACTAAAATATCCTACAGTAACCTCTGCCTTGTTAGCATGGTAAAAAATCAACACCCCAGGGCAGAGACCAATGAGAACATGATATTGAGACACAGTTTGCATGAAGAGACCTGATGAGGAAAAGCACAGGTGCAACTGAAACCTCACCTCTGCCTGTGACGACAAGAAGAAGACAGGCTCCCTGTCTATTGTGTAGATGGCATGAAAGCTCATTGCATCTTTCTCCTTTGCTTGAGTCAGCCTGGGATTTCTGCTTTCCTGTGCTGCCTCCCTTGCACTCAAGCTTAAGGACAAAAAGCCACGTTCCCGTGCTGCTCTGCCTCTGTTCCATTCTTCTGACAGCACACGAGCCCATGGAATCAGTAACAAAGGGGTGAGGAGTGAGGTCTGAGGGCTTGGCAGAGGTCAGCCGATGCCCCTTCCCTCGTCTCAGACCAGTTCCATTTCTAACCCATGGGTGTCACATTCAGTTCCAGGCCTGCCATGGAGTCTAGCATCCTGGCTGCACCTGGGTACTGGCAGGTGTTTCGAGATTGTATCCGAAGGTTTGAGGGTATCAGAGGTAAACAAAAATTAGAGATGAATCTCCATGCAAAAAAGAGTTGAGATTTATTCAGAAAAGCAAACAACAGAGCAGGATACAAACTCAAAGAGAGAGGGAGTGTAGGCACTCAACGGTGGGACAAGTTTTGGAGGTCTTTAGGCTTCTTCTTTGAAAGGAGACCTTGTAGGCCAGGTGTGGTGGTGCGTGACTGTAACCTCAGTGGCTTGGGAGGCTGAAGCAGGAAGATCACAAGTTCAAAACCAGCCTCAGTAACCTTGAGTTCAATCCCTGATTCAAAAAAAGAAGGAAAGAAAAAGAAAAAGAAAACCTTGTAAATGGTGAACATGAGAAGCATAAGAGGTGGTGTTAGCCTAATGACCTGGATATCTAAAAGGATATTCTGTAAACCAACAAAGTCACTAGGCAGTAATTAACTGGACTTAAGTACTCTGGGATCTATCAGAACTTTTTAATTTGGCCTGGAGAAAACCAGGCCATAGGGGTGAAAGCTAGGGTGTTCATGGAGTTTTTTGACTTAAACTTACAGTCCCTCTTTCCTTCCCTATTTGTCTCCTTTCTATCCATCCTCATGTCTTATATCCTACCTCAAACCCAGGACCTCATGCAAGCTAGGCATGTGCTCTACCACTGAGCTACATTCTCAATCACTAAATTTATTTAACAAATACTATCAAGATTTCCTCAACTTTTAATGCTGATTTATTTTTAATACATTTTATTTTTCCATTCATTATCTTTTAGATATTTGGGTTGTGTCTACCCTTTGGCTTTTGCAAATAATGCTGTTAGGAACATGAGTGTACAAATATCTGTTAGAATCCCAACTTCCAATTCTTTTGGATACATATCTAAACTGGAAGTGCTGGAAGTATGGTAATTATTTGCAAATTTCAAGAGCCTGCAATGTTTTCTACAATGACTGTAGTGTGTCACATTGTCACTAGCAGTGCACAAGGGTTTCAGTTTCTCCACATACTTGCCTACCACTTTTATTGCCTATTGTTTTGTTGGTTTTTTTTTTTTTACAATAGAAATCTTTTTTTTAATTTTATTTTTTAGTTGTCAATGGACATTTATTTTATATATTTATATGTGGTGCTGAGAATCGAACTCAGTGCTTCACGCATGCTAGGCAAGTGCTCTACCACTGAGCCACAACCCCAGCCTCTACAATAGGCATCTTAATGGGCATCCTAGTGGGTATGAAGTGGTACCTCATTGTGGCTTTGATTTTCATTTTCTTAACAATAAGTGGGATGTTGAGCATCTTTTCAGGTGTTTCTTGACCATTTCTATGTTTTCATCTCTTTTAATTTCTTTGTCCATTTATCAGTCAGTTTTCAGTATAGATATTGTTGAATTCTAGGGGTTCATCATACTCCAAATATTCTGGATATAAACCCATAAATCAGATATATGGTTTGCAAATATTACCCCCCATTCCATAAGATACCTTTTTTACTCTCTCAATAGTGTCCTTCAATAAAAGTCTTAAATTTTGATGTGATTCAACTTTTCAGTTTTTAATTTCATTACCTGTACTTTTATTATCATCCAAGAAACTATTACCTAAATCCCATGCCATGAAGTTTTCCCTGATTTTATTCTAAGAGTTTTAGCTTTTAGGTTTGTGTCTTGGATCCATTTTGAGCTAATTTTTGTATATAATGCAAGTTAAAATTTTACTTCATTCTTTGCATTTGGCTATCCAGTTTTTATGGAGCCATAAAGACCCTGAAGAGATAAAGAGACCTTGAGAAAGAAAAACCAAGCAGGAGACATCACACTCTCTGACTTCAAGTAATATGACAAAGTTATTGAAATTAAACAGTACAGTGCTGGCATAAGACAGACACAAGGCCAACGGAACATAACAGAGACCCCAGGTTTCCTGTGAGGGTTGAACAAGGTAATGAACATTAAGCTGGGCAGCCCAATCCCAGCAGTACAAGTGCTGGAGGTTTACAGGCTTACGGAAAAGGCTCAGCAGGGGCTGGGGCTGTAGCTCAGTGGCAGAGCGCTTGCCTAGCACCTGTGAGGCACTGGGTTCGAGGCTTAGCACCACATAAAAGTGAAAACGAACAAATTAAAGGCATGCTGTCCATCTACAACTACAAAAAACTTAAAAAATGTTCCCTGGATTTTAAGTGCTTATTAGGAGAACAACGGAAAACAAATATTGCTATGTAGATCATCCTCTCCACCATGGTTGCTAAATCAACCAGCCAACCTGGGCATGACCTTGAAGACAGACTGGTCTGAACTTTATGGGTTTTTTCCAGGAAACTTCATGCTCTGCTAAAGGTTTTACAACTAAAACAGGCCAGAGCATAAACACTCTTACCTGTTGGTTACACTCTCTTATGGTTTCTTCCCTGCCTTGCTTTCATCACAATTTCTGCTCTTGATTTGCTTAGCAACCTCCTTTGAGCCAATCTCCTTGGTCTATTTCAGGAACTCTGACTTCTCTCTCTCACATTGGTCCTTAAGTTCTAGTTGTCTGTTGATTTAATCTGCCCACTGGTTGCTTGGACAGCATTTCAAACCCAAACTAAGTTTATTGGAGTTCTGCTGTGTCTCCAAGTTCTTCACCACTGGACCCAACTGGTGCCTAGTACCAGGGCTGACCTCAGGGAGTTTGGAGGGTTGCTGGATGAGTAGGCTGTGAGTCGGGGGACTTGGACACCTCAAGGCCTCAGATTTGGTTTCATCCCACCCAGGAGAATTTGCTCTCTTGTAATAAGGAAGACACAAAGAACCATGGTTCAGCAGAAACTTTCTGGGAGATCAAAATACCACTTCCTTTATCATGTAACATTATTTTTCCTACTGACTCTCATTTTGGTCTTAAGCTATAACTCTCTGATCCTGAGAAACCAAAAACTAGAAAACATGCTAGTTGGGGAAAGCATAGGTGTTGGACAAATGAACCACATGCAAGTTGTGACTGTATCAAGGATAGTGCATTACGAGTTAAACATGTTAACACCCTTTAAGTACGATATCCTTGTTGAGACTCCGTGGATGGTTCCCATTGTGTGGGAGGGGACCTTCAACATTGAGCTACTACATGAGCACTTCCAGCTCCGGAATGTCACCATTGGATTAGCTGTGTTTGCTATCAAAGAACTCCTGATCTTCCTGAAGCTATTTCTGGAGACTGCGGAGGAATACTTCATGGAGGGATACAGGATGAAATACTACATCTTCACTGACAAACCAGAGAGTGTTCCACTCATCCAGCTCAAAAGAGGAAGGCAAATGGTCATCCTGGAGATCCAGAGTCACGCCCACTGGCAGAACCTCTCCATGTACCGCATGGAGAGAATCAGCACTTTTTCCAGGCTGCGCTTTATCAGGGAGGTGGATTACTTGGTGTGCGCAGATGTGGACATAAAATTTTGGAACCATGTGAATGTGGAGATCCTCTCCTCCTTGTTTGGCACCCTTCATCCTGGCTTCATTGGGCACAGAAGGGACTCCTATGATTATGAACGCCTGCCTCAGTCACAAGCCCATATTCCTGTGAATGAGGGAGACTTTTACTACACAGGAGCCTTTTTTGGGGGGTCAGTGCTGGAAGTTTACAAGCTTACCAAGTTTTGTCACCAGGCAATGATGGTGGACCAAGCTCATAACATAAAGAGCATGTGGCATGATGAGAGCTATTTGAATAAGTACTTGCTTTACCACAAACCCACCAAGGTCCTCTCCCCTGAGTACATGTGGGATAAGAATCTATTGAAATTGCCTGTCTTTGCAAAAATGGATGCAGGAAGGGAATTGGTCCAAAAAATCACCAAGCAATCATTGAAGGATAAAGACTTCTAGCAAGAGTTCAACGAGGGACAATGGCCAGGTAGTGTGAGTCTTCCTCCTAACATACTATCTGAAATCGGAGCCAGTTTTAGTAGTAAGGGTACAACCCATCTCCTTTTCCTGTCTAGTTGAAGAAATTGCTGAAGCCTAGGCACACGCCACCTTCATCTCCACTCTGTCTTCAATTTAGTTAGATCTAGAAACCACCCCGCCTCCAACATGCACATTTAGGCAGGCATGATTCCTGGGTGGAGGCGCAGATTCCTTCAGTCACCATTCCCTTGAACGTCTCTTAACATCCCTTCAGGATGGATGACCCTGCTGGTCTCACCCTGTCCTGACACACAAACTATTACAGGCAAGGAGGCTCCCAAACACACAGTTTCCTGCCTCGTGTGGCACTCACAGAAGGGCTTGCTGTGGTCCTAGGTCAAGGAGATGCATGTGTCTTCAGCTTTAAACCAAATTAATTTCTCTTTGGATTCATTGTAAAAACTGAAAGTTTCCTTTAGTGTGCAATCAGGAAAATCATGATACCAAATCAAAACTCTCCTTGCTTATCGCTGGCTTCTTGTCCCTACCAAACCATCGCCCGTTGAGAGCTTTGAAGGTTAATCAACACCACACACCCACTGACTGCTTCCAGAACATTTTCAATTCTTCATGATTTGCCAGATCCCTACTGACTTGATGAAAAATATTTCTAGATGACAACAGGGAACTTGTTTTTGTCATGAAGACCTATCTCTTTTACTTAGAAATGATTTCTGTGCCCTTCAAAGAGGCCATTCAGTGTCCAGAAATCCTGTCGTCTTGGCTGTTTTATTCCTTTTTCTTTTCCCATCTCATGTGCAAAGAGAGAAAGAAGTCACACAGAGCAATCTTTAGCTTTTGTCTGTGGCTGAAAAATGTTCATAATTACTGGGGCCCTTCCTTTCCAAGTGTAATAGACTCCAACTATAAGTTACTTATTTTCTATGTCAATGTTGAGCAGCCACTTTTTACACAAGAACTATTCAGAAAAATATTTTTTCCTAATGCAAAATGAAAATATCTTTGTGGGTCTTGCAGAGGGCTGACTACCAGCCATAGCAGCAGAGCAGGTCCTGAAGTCCAGGTCTTCTCCCTGTCCACACTACCCCATAACCATGGCTGTCCCCTCAAACTTGTAGTTGTCTGTCCCACAGGGGACTTCCCCACCCTTTTTACCCTTCAGTTCAGTTAAAAGGGGACATGGGTGCTGTATATGTCATTTCTTACATGCCGATTTTTCCGTGTTATACTTCTGTGGTGGTCATCGTAAAGTGTGGAAATATCCCATGGATAATCTTCACTATCTGTGTGAGTTGCCTGCACTGTTTCTCATGAGACTTGTTTTAATTTTTGAAGAACATTCTGTATACATTTGCCATTGTCGGTTATGCCAAAGTCGTGTTAAAATTTCCATAACAGGAGAGTGAGAGGTGGGCTGAGGAATTATAGTTATACTTCTTAGGGGATAGAGAAGCCCACCATGGGCCCAGCACCTACCCACAAGAGGCCTCCAGTCCTCATTTTACTCTCTTCCTAGGGCACTGTCACCACCAGCAAGGAAAGCATTCTCCAAGTAACGCTCCTGTTAAGTTGTATGTTAAGAAAGTCCATCTGAAGCTAAACCCTTTGGGGAGATGAATCTTTACTATTGATGATTCTGCCATCACCTGAGCTCTATCTTCCTTCCTTCCACAAATCTACAGCTAGAACCCAGACACCTGACTAATCGAGTCTAATAAAGTAAACTTGACTCTACTTTTCATGCCCTAGGTCTGTTGCACTGTGCAGAGTATATGATGCGTGGCAGGAGATCTCAGGGGCTGGTGGGGAGAAGTGACATGTGGTTATTCAAAGTATGAAGTCAGGTAAAACCAGGATAAATCTAGGCCCTTCTACTTACCAGCTATATGATCCTGGCTATGATTCTGGGGCTATTTCCTCATTTATAAAACGGGGTTTTGAGCATTCAATTAGATAACATACACGTAATCCAAGGTTTCATTAATCCAGGAGCTTAAAAATAGTGTTAACAGCCTTTTCCCTGGCTCTATCCTTTGTCATCTCCCAGGTCACTCTAGCTGTTTACAAGGACTCTGGAGATGACCTTGGTGGTCTTATCTCAAATCTCTCAGTCGAGGGGTGGGTCTCACTATTTTCTGCTTACTTTTTTTGCATGGAAACTCTAACACTGCTACTCCTTCAAGATCAGGAGGGAAGAAGAAAGGAAGTGGAGGCAGAAACTCACCCTCGGGGTCACCAGTATCATGGTAGGAGCCCAGGCCTTGAATTCAGGCTGGCGAGGAATGCTGCCTGAAGCAAGTAATCTCTCTAAGCCAACTTTCAAAAGTTTCAAACAGGTAGATAATTATATTTACCAGGAGGTGAGCTGTATGACAAGGATTAGGTTAGGCAAATTTGAGGTTAAAAGGCAGGCACTGACTTAAGCCAATCGTAAACTAAAATGGGACAAATGGGGTTTTTTCTCCTTCAAAGGTTTAAAATGTTTGTGTCCCTTTGACAGTTTGTGTTGAAACCTCACTCCTAATGCAACAGTATTCAGAGATGCAGTCTTTAGGAGATGGATAGGCCATGAGGGCTCTACCTTCATGGATGGAATTAGCAATCCTATAAAAGGACTGGAGAGAACTAGCTAGACCTTTGGTCCTTCTGTCTCCTCTTCCATGTGAGGATCCTGAATGGTACCATTTATAAGGAACATGTTTCCACCAGACACTCAACCTGCTGTGTCTTCATATTGGACTTTTCAGCCTCAAGACTGTGAGAAGTAAATTTGTAATGTTTATAAATAATTCAGTCCTTGGTATTTGATTATAGCAGCACAAACATCTAAGATATTGCCCTTTTTCTAGAGACCAGAAAAATGCTAGTCTCCAGTGAGCATGTTCCACAAAAACATGGGACAGGGAGTGATGTCTCTTATTCTTAGCTAGGCTGGTAAAATAAGGTCACATGCAGAGAACCGAGTTGGTCTTGGGGCTTGAGCTAAAAGGGTTTTAGTCCCAGTCCTCCTCTGACCTGCTGGACAATTAGGCATTTTAGATCACTTGTTTGGTTATTCTAAACCTATATTTTGCATCTATCAAAATGCTGGTCACTGCCATACTTAACATTAAAGGTGCAGGTCAGACTAACATCCATAAAATTTAACTAAGAAGTAGAAAAATTTGAACAGATGAAGGACTAAATCATGCTCTTGTATGGGATGAATAGACATTGTATGAATACCAACTACTTCAAAATTAATCTAAAGTAATTTTTGTTCCTCTGAAGATCAATCTAAAGGTCATCCTAAGGAATAAATGCTTGTGGGGTTGGGGTTGTGGCCCAGCACTTGCCGAGCATGTATGAAGCACTGGGTTTGATTTTTAGCACTGCATGTAAATAAATAAATAAAATAAAGGTCCATCAACATCTCAAAAAAAAAAAAAAACAGAAGAAATGCTTGTGATCAGACAAGAAATTTATTGTCAAGAATTTACATCAGGAAAAAGTGAAATTGTGGGTCAGAAGGGAAATACTTAGAATCATATGGATGTCAACATGGACAATAAAAACATAATCAATAACTAATAATAATAATTATTATAATAAATGTAAGGGGTCCCATGGAAACCACGCCGGACACAGGAAATCACATAAGGGAGTTTATTAAGCAAACAGAGTGTCTCCCTGCAGGGTAAAAGAGAAAATGAGAGGAAAAGAGAAAGGAAAAGAAAGGGTGCACGCTAGAGAGTGTGAAAGCCAGGAGGATAGAGAAAGTGAGGAGGAGTGACAGAAGAATGAGAAAAGATGGCGGGGTAGCTGCAGTAAACAGTTGAATTCCTCCGGGCTAACAGGGGACCAATATCAAAGAAGGATACTTGCAAGCTGACTGATGAACCAATAGCTAGCTAGGATGTTCACAGATTGACAAGTGGTTGGGAGGCGGGGAAAATGGCTGCAATGGAAAGGGTGGGGGAGCAGCTTTGTATTACGATAAATATTAAAGACACAAGAGATATAAATTTCTCCTGTAAAATTGGAAGAAGATTAAAATTGACATTGGATACAGGATTATACAAGTAAGAGTACAGAAAGCCTTGCATTCTCATTTACTCTTTGGGGTTGAAAATTAGTATAATTATTCTTAAAAGAAATATTTCTAAGCTTTAAAATTTTTGATCTTATGGCCAAGTAATTTTTCAAAACTACATGATTTCTAAAATTATTTTATAGATAAATTTCAAAAAACAATCAAATGAAGCAAAATAGTCACTTAAAAATGAAGCAAGAATGGTGAACTATATTTGTAGCAATTGAAACAATGGGTTTTGCACTTTTGTGTATTATGTTTTTATTTGGTTTTCTCTATCACTCCTTTTTAAAAAAATGTTTTATTAGTGCATTGTAGTTATACTTAATAGTGGTGTTCATTTTGACATATTCATAAATGCATGTAATAGTTTGCTCCATGTCAGTTCCCAGTACTTCTCTTCCCTTCCCCCTGATCCCTTTCCTCTATTCTATTCATCTTCCTTCTATTTATTTATGTTTAGTTGGTGGATTATAATTATACATAAAAGTGGGGTGCATCATGATATATTTATAAATGCACATAGCACAATTTGGCCAACTTCATTTCCCAGTTCTTCTCCTTTACCTTCCCTCCTTCCTCCTGGTACCCAATTCTACTGATCTCCCTTCTATCTCTCTTAACTTTATTTTAATGTGGTGCTGAGGATCCAACCCAATATCTCACACGTGCTGGGCAAGTGCTCTACCACTGAGCCAGTTCCCCAGCCCAAGAGATGCTCCCCTTTATTATTCCTTTTTTATTTTTTCTATCTTCTGCATATGAAAGAAAACATTTGGCCCTTGAATTTCTGAGTTTGGCTTATTTCACTTAACATGATGTTCTCCAATTCCATCCATTTACCAGCAAATGACATTATTTCATTCTTCTTTATGGCTGAATAAACCTCCATTGTGTGTATATATCACATTTTCTTCATCTATTTATCTGTTGATGGGCACCTAGGCTGATTTCATAACTTGGCCATAGTATGCTGATTTTAGTTCTTTTGGATAGATACCAAAGAGTGGGATAACCAGGTCATATGATGGTTTCATTCTTAATCTTTTGAGGAATCCCCATACTGCTTTTCTAAGTTGTACTAATTTGTAGTTCCACCAACAATGTATGAGTGTACATTTCCCCCCACATCCCTTACATCAATTGCTGTCATTTGCATACTTGATGATTTGCCATTCCAAGTGGGGTGAGATGAAATCAAAATGTAGTTTTGATATACATCTGCCTAATCACTAAGACTGTTGAAAAAAATAATGTTTCGGAAGGGCATTTAAATGTTAAACATGTTTATGTAAAATAAAAATCTGAATATGATTATTATTACATTAGTATTACAATAAAAAATAGAAATGCACATTAAGAAAGATAAAGAACTTAGATTAAAAAGAAACAGTGCTGTTATCCTGACAATGGGGAATTCCCCCTTCTTTTTACACTTCTATACTTCTATGCTTCAATACTTCAAAGTGGCTTATGAAGTATTCTGTCATGTTTTATATGAAAAAGTCCTTTTAATATGGAAATAAATGTCTTTTAAAGATCTCTTAGTTATTTTTTCCAGAAATTTATTTTAGGCTTATTGCAATTGGGATTTTGTCTGTTGAGATTATGACCCTAAACCTATCTCACACCTGTTAGGATGGTATCATAAAAACAAAAACAAAAACAAGTGATAACAAGTGTTTTCTGAGGAGGTGCTAAAAGTGACCACTTATACAGTGTCAGTGTAAATTTCAACTGGTGCAGACATTATGGAAAACACTATGGAGATTCTTCAAAAAATTAAAAATAGAACTATCACAAGACCCAGCAATCCCTCTTTTGAGCACATACCCAAAGGAAATGAAATCAACACCCCAGAGAGATACCTGTGCATCCATGTTACTATAATATTGTTTATAATGGTCAAGACATGGAAAGAGCTTCAGTGCCCACAAAAGGATGATTGGAGGATGAAAATTTAATATACGTATGTAGTGGGATACCATTTATCTTTAAAAAAGAAGGAAATCTTGTTATTCGCAATGCCATCAATGAACCTGGAGTGCAGTATGCTAAGTGAAATAAATTAGATGCAAAAATAAAAATACTGTGATCTGACTTCTACGTGGAGTCTGAAATAGTCAAACTCATAGAAGTACAAAGTAGAAGGGTGGCTGCCGGAGGCTGGAAGGAGGGGAAATGTGATATTTAGAGTGCAAAGTTTCAGCTCCACAGATGAGTTCTGTACAGCATAATGTCTGTAGCTGAAAATATTGTATATTTAAAATTTGCTAGAAGGGTAGATCTTATATGTTTGTACCATAAAAACAACAAGGTAGGAGAAAACTCTGGGAGGTGATGGATATGTTTATGGCCTTCATGGCAGTAATGGTTTCAGAGTATATACTTGTCCCCAAAGTTAAATAAGAACACTAATTCTGAAAGGAAAAAATGTAAATGTGAATGAAGCACTAGCAACCTAAAAAAACCCTCCATGGTGGCTATCCTCTTTAAGGCTGAGTTGGTGGGAGGGGATGACTACACTAATTTGGTTCCTTCCTCAAATTAGATCCTGACATGGCAATATACATGTAATGGCACTTAACCAGCACAAACAAGGTGGGCACCGTTACAAAAATAAACCATATAGATAGACCGGTGGTATGTTGGGTCACAGGGGATCCAAAGCGAAGTCTTGCCAGTTACTGGGCATATGAATACCCAGGGGTGAGAGATGTGAGCAACTTATTAAGGTGTTTCTTGACCTACATATGGTCAGTCGGGTTTTGAGAAAGATGCCAAGAACAAACAACAGGGAGGGAACAGTCTTTTCAATAAATGGTATTGGAAAAAACAGGCTGTCCATCTACAAAAGAATAAAAATTGACTATTTATTATTAACTTTTGATATATGGATTATAATGGATTGTAATTTGTCTCTGTGCAGGTTTCTTTGCATTCATGTTGTTTGGTGTTCTATGGGCTTTTGGGATCTGGACTTATTTTTCCCCCCACTTAGGGAAGTTTTCAGTCATTATATCTTAAATAAGCTTTCTGTTCTTCCTTTCTTCCTCATCTTCTGTCACTCTTATATGAGTGTTGTTCTGCTTGATTGTACCCGTGGAAAGAAATTTGAAGGCATGCTAGGATACAAAGTCTGATAGTATCACTTAAATTCTATACCACTGGACTAAGTGAGGATTTTCAATTCTTTCATGGTAAGGCTAATGGGTTCATGAACCTGTTAAATCCAAGATAAAGCAGAAGAAGAATGAGTTACATAGACTGAATTAAATGATGTTAGATGATTATTATGGTTTTTGTTTGAAACATTGCTGTTTACTGTTGGTTCTTTACTGTTCTATTTAATGTTCTATTTTCTAGATATAAGAAATACTTCTCTTTTCTCTTTAGCTATTTACAACCCACTGGAAATTAGTAGTTTATATATTTTAAAACAAAAATCAAATAGTGTCCTTTTTTTTCCTGCCTAATATCTCCAATATTCAGGAACTCTTACTGAGTATTCTTTTTTCTCATTTCAATATAAACATTTACATAGTAAGGTCAATCAGAATCTGTCTTCCTTGGAAGGTGACTGTGTTGGTCAGCTTTCTGTTGCTGTTACAAAATACTAGAGAATAACAACTTAAGAGGAGGAAAGATTTATTTTGGCTTATGATTTCAGAGGTTTCAGTTCATGGTCACTTGGCTGTATCACTGTGGACTTGTCATGAGGCAGAACATCATAGTGGAAGGTCAGGATGGAAGAGGCTGATCAGCACATGGCAGCCAGGAAGGAGAAAGAAAGGGAGACAAGATATCCCCAGGGGTACCCCCAAAAGGACTCATTCCCTTCAACTAAGTCCTGCCTCTTACAGTATCTATCTCCCAATAGTCCATTTAAATTTTGAATTCATCAATTAAATTGAATCGTTTAGACCCCTTGTGACGCAGTCACTGCCCAAAGGCCCACCTCTGAACATTGCTGCATTGGGAACCAAACCTTTAGCACATGAGCCTTTGGGGACAATCCAGATTGAAACCATAGCAATGACATAATCAGAACATTGAATACAGCCTAATGTAAACTATTAGTTTTAGTCAATAATACAGTGTCAATATTTGCTCATCAATTGTAACAGGTAGGTCACAATAATGCTAGAGGTTAATTATAAGGGAAAAGAGCACACATAGGGAAAGTCAGGAATAGTTTTAGAAACTCTTTGTACTTGCCACATATTTTTTGGTAAATAATAACTGTGCTGAAAAGGGAAGTCTTTTTTTTTAAATAAATCAAAGGAAACAAGAAATTACACATTATGCTTTCGTTTTAAACCAGAATGAAGAACCAAGAATCAGCCACAAGACCTCTGGTAGAACAAGGGACTGAAAGATGGAGAGGACATCTCTGGGATATCTTAACACTGAAGCCATGTGTTAGGCTATCAGTGCAGTGTGGATGGAGGGGGGCAGACCTGGACTACAGGGGCTGTTCCAGTGCCACAGTTGGTGGTCAAGACTCTGGGAGTCCCACTGTGATATTTGTGTGTTACATTGGACAGAAGTTATTTTCCCTGGATCATTTATGTATAAAAATTATTGGTCATCAGTGGTAGAGAAAGGCATGCAACTTAGAGTCAAAGCCTTTAGCTAGAAAGGGCTCTGAAACTATTGAATTTACCAGTCACCTAAGAGAAATAAAGGCTGCTAACTCTCGACTCCCCTATCTGTTTTGCAAGGCCAACATAATGCCAGATTCAAGACATAAAGGGTCTTACATAAAAATCACCCTTGAGAGACAGGTTTTCATCGAATACAAACTTCCTATTTACCATTCACAAATAAGATTTTTCTATGGATAGGAAACTGAGAAGTCACTAATCAACTGAAACCCCACCAGAAGCAATCATCAAAGTCTGGCCGAACACAGGGGACCTACTTTGCTCTAAGTGGACAGCTGGTAATATACTGGGACAGAGGAGAAACTAAGAATCAGGAAGAGTGTCTTCATTTGGAATGATGATTTTTCTGCACGCTAATGGGACCTTTTGACTTTTACAAGGAATCTGAAAACAAGGCATGTGTTCACCTGCTTGTTTGAGGATCCAGGCGGGCCACTGTGTGTGGCACAGGAGGCAAGAGGTTGTGTGTGCAGCAACCTCATTCCTTGTTAGGTCAAATATCTCATCTCCGACACCTTGTATGTTAGGACAGGTTGAATCCACTCTTCTCATCCATCTTAGGGTGGTGGAAGTTCATGAACGTGTGTCTGAGCATGGTGTGTGCCCTTCCTGAAGGTGTGTGTGAGAGATGACCGGCCAGAGGACTATGGTGCTATACTTGACTAAATTGGGAGGCATCGGCAATTTTCCTCATTCACACAGATAAAAGAGGTGGAGTTATATTTTTTACATAACACTAATTTTAAATTAGAATGGCATGCTAGGAGGAAGAGTAGGGCTGACTACCGTTACCCTTCTCTGAACCTGTCTGAGCGCTTCCCTCATCAGTCCTAATGTAACTCATATTCTTTTGCAAGGTCACAAACCTCACCCGTTTTACGATGGTGGACAAGCCTCGCTTGTTCTGAAACCATATGCATTCCTCTGCTGTGTGACACATGTACTCTGGGGAGAGGACTTTGGTGGGTTTGTGGTAAAGCAGGTACTTGTTCAAGTGGCTCTCGTCATGCCACACGGCCTCGATATGATTGGCTTGATCCATCATTATGGCCTGGTGACAGGCTTTGGTAAGCCTATAAACCTCTGGCACAGAACCCCCAAAAAAGGCCGCTGTATAATAGAAGTCCCCTTCATTCTCTAGGATAGAGGCCTGCGACTGAGGGTTGCGTTCATAGGGGAAGAACTGCTTGCCGATCGCATAGTAGCCAGGATGAAGA
The DNA here is from genome assembly GCF_902686455.1 of Sciurus vulgaris. Taxonomy (NCBI): domain Eukaryota; kingdom Metazoa; phylum Chordata; class Mammalia; order Rodentia; family Sciuridae; genus Sciurus; species Sciurus vulgaris. The sequence continues at coordinate 43,347,308 of NC_136478.1, forward strand.
GTGCCGAACAAGGAGGAGAGGATCTCCACGCCCACGTGGTCCCTGAACTTCATGTCCACATCTACACAGACAAGGTAATTCACCTCTCTGTGGAAGCGCTCCTGAGAGAAAATGCTGATGGTTTCCATGCGGCGCATGGAGATGTCCTGCCAGCGGGCATAGCTCTGGACTTTGAGGATGACCATCTGCCTTCCTTTCTGGAGCAGGATTCGAGGAACATTGTCAGGTTGGTCAGTGAAGACGTAGTAGTTCACCCTGTGACCCACCATGAAGTGTATCTCTGCCGTCTGCAGGAACATCGTCAAGTAGCAGATGTATCTTTTTACTGCAAATACAGTTAACCCAATGGTAACATTCTGGCTTTGGAAATGTTCATCCAACAGGTCAATGTTGAAAGTTCCCTCCCACACAATGGGGGCAAGCCAAGGGGTCAAAACAGGGACATCTGGCCTAGGGGCTTTTAGCACATCTGGCTGTGGATATACCACTCTTGATAATTTCATGGCTTGTGGGCCACGACCTTCTCTAACTGCCAGGCTTGCCCCAGCTTGCCTGCTTTGAAGATTCTGGCTCTTCAGGTTCAAGTAATTGTAACCAAAGAAGTCCACGGCAAGAGCTATCAGGAGAAGAAAAGTCACCAGATGCACCGAGCAGCACTGCCAGTGAGGTGTCCCCAACAGCTTGGCCATGGCTCCACTTCTGACTGTTGCGGCCTGGATATCTCAGGTGCTGCCAGCCACCCACTGCTCCTTGACCATCTGCCCTCAGTGGCTTCTTGGGTGAGATGAGGCAGAATATGTGGATCCCAAGGCATCCATGCCCCCTGCTGCTCCTCCTGAGACTCTACCACAGTGCAAGGAGCACCTGAGAGCAGGCTGGTCAGTGCCTCCCAGTGAAGGAAGGCTCTGGGGCTGTCAGAGAACTGGTAGACTCAGGTCTGGCTTGAGGTTCGTGACAAGGAACCAGGCTGCGGGCCTCGGATCACCTGCGAATGGAACTTCTGGGCCAGAATGTAGACAGAAGTCAGGGCTCCCCAAACAGGCTGAGGAGGCTACTGAGCAGGTGAAAGACAGATTGTGATGAAACAGAAAAGGGTAGGTGCCATCAGAGAGCCTCACTGAGTGTCAGAAGGCTCGTGCTCTGGCCTGTCTTTGACACTAGCTGTGAAACTCTTTCATTTGCACTGTGATTTTTGGAAATCCTATGCTGTCAAGACCCCGACTGTCTTCAGGGTACATCCATTTATGACAGCTGTTGTGGTCCATCATTTAAGAAGCCTGATCTGGGAGCCATGGTAGAAGAGACCCTGGTTTTAGAGCTAGGATTACTTTCACTTATTCCCCTGTTAGGCACTCAAAATTTCACTGAGAATTCACTCACTAGGCCTTGCATTGAGCTTAGGACTGGGTACATAAACTTAATGTGCATTATCTTGTTGACTCCTCAGAACAAGGCTGAGCATAATAATCCTCCCTCAAAGAGTTGGGTGACTGGGACATGACCACATGGAAGCTGGTAATGCCGAAGGCCCGTAACCAGCCAGACCCCCAAAGTGGAATCTTGACACACAGTATTCTGATATGCTGTCTCACTGGTGTATCCTTTGGGTTCTTTTTTTTTCCTAGGTCAGATTTTTTTTTTTTTATATGTGCCTTAGGGTTCCATGTCAGCTGATTCTCAGAGCTCTTGAGATAGGGAATGAAATCTAGGTCTTCATTAATTTCGGACTTACCATATTGTCTACAAACAAATCCTCTTTCCACAGATCCAGGCACTTCCAAGCATGTGCCTCCTGGAAGATGAAGCCTTTGACATAGACCTTTTCCCACTGTAAGACCAGCAACACGTAAACGGGAGTCCCACAGTGGATAGAAAACACCTGTCTCTTGTACAATGAAGCTGCTTTGTCAAGTCTTGTTTCTGGCCTCCTACGGGGGAGGAGCTGGAGACGTGGTTTTTTCCTGGAATTCTGAAAACTCATTAAGGAAGTTATGAGCATGACAGGAAAGGGAAGGATGAATATGCTTTCATAAGTGTGCTTTAAAGCACTGCCATTTTTATCTTTGTGGTCAGGGTTGTGACATTTTCCCACTTGTGGATACGAATATTAGTATAATCATCCCTCGTCAATATGCTAATGTAGTAGCAAAATACCATACAATTGCTATGGTTTGGATATGGTTGGAATGCCCCTCAAGGGTCCATTTTGATTGGAGGCTTGGTCTCTCAAGTGGCTCTATTGGAAGGTGGGGCCCGGTGGGAGGTCCTTTAGTCATTGAGGGTGTACTCTTGGAAGGAAGTTCTCTTGCAACAACTTGAGTTCCAGAGAAAGGATTGTCATAAAAGGACAAAGTCTGATCCCAGATATAATCTTATTGCTCCTGTGTATGTTCCTACCATTGCTATCTGTCACGAAGCGATATATCCAAGGGATGGCCCTTGTTAGGGTCCCATTCCGACTAATCCCCGGAGAGTCAAAGTGAACACACGGTAATGCAAATCACACAACGAGGTTTTATTAAAGCAAGCTCGAGCCTGGACCGCAACCAGCCCCTCAGACCAATACAATGGCTGGGGGAAGGGGCCCCGAGGGGCGAGAAAGCCCTCTATTTAAGAGATTTCCAAGCATTCACACACAAAGACCTGTACGTTATTGGTTAACATTTGAACAGCTAAACATTAGTCCTCCTCTGGTTGGGTCCCGCCAATTTATTTGATTCTCATTGGGTCCCGCCAGAACTGAACGGTCCTAGAAGAAGAAGGGAGGAGGGAAGGGGTGAACTGTGCAGGAGATGGGTCAGGTTTAGGACCCCCTGTCCTTGATAGATAAGGTTTATAGGCAACTGCACATTCCTCAGACAAATATCTCTTAACAACCTCGGTAAGCACGGGGGCCCAGCAGTCCTGTTTGCACTGTATTGGCTCTTGAGGGTGCAGTCGCAACTGCCTGCATCCTGGTGATTAAGACAGTTAGCTGCACAGATATCACCCTGTTCCCAACACCCTCACCACGGAGCTGATGTTATGTCATTTGGACTTTGAATCTCCCAAACTGTGAATTAAAAATCCTCTTTACTTCATAAGTATCCTACATCAGGCATTTTGTTATAGTGATGAAAATATGATTAATATAATAACGTGTCATATTGCAAATGCCAGTGAACCAAAGAATTTCTTTGATGGGAAGATCATGTCAGAGAATAAAGAGTACACACTCAATGTGATTTGTATCTCACTGTGTGTACCTGTGCCTCTGTGCCTCGGGTGACTGTCTCGGGATTCTACACATCCTAGGAGAGTGGAGGGGAGGACTGATTGCCTTTCTCATAAAAAAAAAAGAACAAGGAGTGGGTTGGGATCCCACAATTCCCTCAAGGGTATGCCTCCAACAGTGTCATCCTAGGGATCAAGTCTTCAACACACGCACTTTAGGAGCTATTGGAGGATATTTGAGATCTAAACCATAGCATGGGGTACAACGTCATTCTTTATCATGTAGACATCCAATTTCCTTAGCACCATTTGTTGATTTTTTTTTCCTCACCGAATGCCCTTTTTATAGTTGTTGAAAATCATTTGTGGAACTGGGCACAGTGGTGCACCTATAATCCCAGTGGCTGAGGAAGCTGAGGCAGGAGGATCACAAGTTCAAGGCCAGCCTCAACAACTTAGCAAGGCCCTAAGCAACCTGGAGAGATCCTGTCTCAAAATAAAATATAAAAATTCTGGGGGTGTGGCTCAGTGGTTGAGTACCCACTAGGTTCAACTTCTAGTGTCCTGTCCCCCCAAGAACAACAACCAAAAAAAGTGTGGGATTATTCCTGGATTCTCAATTCTACCTCATCAGCCTACATGTTTGTCTTTATATCATTATCACACTCTTTAGTAAGTTTGAAATTGGCAGTGTGAGACCCTTCAACTTTGTTCTTTTTTTCCAAAACTGTTTTGGCCATTTGAGATTCCTTAAGATTTCATATGAATTTTAGGGTAATTTTTTTTCTATTTTGGCAAAAAATGTGGTTGAGGTTTTTATAGGGATTGCATTGAATGGATATATTTTCATTTATTTGTGTTTTCTTTAACCAAGTTTATGCATTTCACTATATAAGTCCTCTAAGTATTTAAGTATTTTTTGGTCCTATGGTAAATAAAATTATTTTCTTGGATAACATATTGAATCGTACATTGGTAGTGTTTAAAAATGCAACCGATATTAAATTTTTTTTATTTGTTCTAATTAGTTATACATAACAGTAGAATGCATTTTGACACATCATACATAAATGTTGTATAACTTCTCATTCATCTGGTTGTTCATGATGTAATTACACAGGTCACATAATCGTATATGCACACAGGGTAATAGTGTTCAATTCATTCTATCATTCCTACCCCCATGCCCCCTACCCTCCCTTTACTCCCCTCTATCTAATCTAAAGTACCTATATTCCCCTCCACTGTGAATTAGCATCCACATACCAGAGAAAACATTTGGCCTTTGGTTATTTGTATTAGCTTATTCCGCTTATCACAATATTCTCCAGTTCCATCCATTTACCAGCAAATGCCATAATTTCATTCTTCTTTAAGGCTGAGTAATATTCAATTGTGTATATATACCATAGTTTCTTTATCCATCCATCTGTTGAAGGGTGGCTAGGCTGTTTCCATAGTTTAGCTATTGTGAATTGAGCTGCTATAAATGTTGATGTGGCTGCTTCACTGTAGTATGCTGATTTTAAGTCCTTTAGGTATAAAACTAGGAGTGGGATGACTGGGTCAAATGGTGGTTGCATTCCAAGTTTTCTGAGGAATCTCCATACTGCTTTCCATAGTGGTTGCACCAATTAGAAATGCAACTGATTTTATGTTTTGATTTTGTATCATGCAACTTTTTATTAGTTCATTTTAATTATATATAATATCAGGGTTCATTTTGATATGATTATACATGCGTGGAATATAATTTGCTTTAATTAAGTCCCCAGTGCTTCTCCTTTCTCTCCTCTCCTCTCTCCCCATTGCCTTACCTCTACTGTACTGATCTTTCTTCTATTTATTTATAATTTTTAAAACTTAGAGCCTTGTGGAATACCTGAAGGTGGAGATTTGCTGTGATGTATTCATATATGTACATGGAAATTCACGGCAGATTCATAGTCCTTTCCTTTTTCCATCCCTCCTCCTTCCCCCTCAATTCCCTTGCTCTACTTCACTGATCTCTCTTCTCTTTTCATGGAATTCCCACACATACACACACGCATTTTCTTTCTCTCTTCTTTTTTTCCCCATTTTTTTGGTCTAGCTTCCAAATATCAGAGAAAACCTTTGCCCTTTGACTTTCTGGGTCTGGCTTATTTCACTTAGCAAATGCCATGATGTCATTCTTCTTTATGGCCAAGCAATACTCCATCGTGTATATGTACCACATTTTTGTTATCCATTCCTTTGTTGACAAGCATGTAAGCTAGTTCCATAGCTTGGCTACTGTGAATTATGTTGCTATAAATATCGATGTGGCAGTGACATTGTAGTAGGTTGATTTAAGTCCTTTGGGTATATACCGAGGAGTGGGATAACTGGGTCAAATGGTGGCTCCATTCCAAGTTTTCCAAGGAAACTCCACACTGCTTTCCAGAGTGGTTGTACTAATTTTCATGCAAATTTTCTTATTTGTGTGTGTGTAATCATTATAGTTTGGCATATAAAATCACATCATCTATGAGTAGTGATAATTTTACTTCTTTCTGAATTAGATGTTTTTTAAAATTTGTCTTTCCTAGTTGTTCTTGCTAGGATTTCCTGTAGTTGAATAGAAGTGTTGATAGTGGGCATGCACGCCTTATTCTTAGATTTTAGAGGAAAAGCTCTTTCACATTACACATATGAAGAAACAAATATCTCTAATAATGGTAACTACGCAAGCAAATATAAAAGCCAATTTTAGTGCATTTTTGGCTTGGAAGTTCACTTTTAAAATTTCTTACATAATATAAAAGTCAAATGCATAAAAATTAATCAAAAATATACATTACAGGGCCCACAATGCATAAAGATGTAATAACAACAATAAAATAAAAAGGACAGGGGTATATAGTAGATATTTTATATGCCACTGAAATTAACTTGTACTAAATTCAAACTAAACTATAAATTTAGGATGTTAAATGTAATTCCCATGGAGACCGCAAGGAAATGAAACTAGAATAAAAGTAGTTCATCAAAAAAAATCAATTAAACACAAAAACGTCAGAAATGGAGGAAAAGAAAGACAAAAGAGGTATAGGACATACACAAAACAAATGGAAAAATGGTAGAAGTTCTTCCTTATCAGTTTATTATTCGAAATTTAAATGAACTAAACCCTTCATTTAAAAAGCAGACTGGAAAAATGCATTTAAAAAAAAAAAAAAACCCAGGGTATAACTACATATCTAAAAGAGACTCATTTAGATCCAAGACACAGATTGACAAAAACCATTATAAGAGCAAAGGAAAGATACTGAATACTGAAGAATCAGTTATAACAATTATAAAAAGACATGATCTAATACAGCCAACTCAAGAATGCAAAGTTGGTTTAAATATTTAAAAGTCAATATAATGTATTGATTATCACTCTGTGCCCCATATGTATTTATGATTAAAATAATAATTTAAAAGCCAAGGTAGTTCACATATTAGGGAAAAAAGTCATATGATAATCTCAAATCTGTGTGTAGAGTAATTGACAAAAATTTAATATCCTTTTCCAAAAAAATGTCTTACCAAATAGGAATTGAGGGTAGTTTCTTTTATCTGATAAAGTACATTTACAAAACAAAACAAAACACCCAACAACTTTGGTTAACAGCATGCTGAACACTTTCCCCCTATGTAACCTGAAAAGCATGTCCATTGTTTCCACTTGTAATCAATATTTACTGAAGGTCTAAGCAAATGTGATGATAAGAAAAAGAAATGAAAGGCATAAATACATATTAAACAGGAATATGTAAAACTAACTTTATTCATAGGGAACATGAATATGTATGTAGAAAATCCTAAGAAATCTACAAAAAAAAAAACCAAATAGAATAAATTTAGTAATAATAAATAAATTAAATAATAATAAATCAATAATTAAAAATAAATAAATTTAGCTTACAAAATTAACATATAAAAGCCATCTATACTCTCTAGGCTACTAGTAAACAAACAATTAAAATGATATTTGAAAGATTACATTTATAATAGCATTAAAGTAGCAAATGCCATACAAGACCTATACACCAAAAACTATAGAACAGGAGTTAGTAAACTTTTTCTATCAAGGATCACAGGAAATATTCTAGGATTTGCAATTTATGTATATCCACATTTCTTTTCTCTTATTTTCACAAGCTTTTAAAGATTTCAACACCATTCTAACCTCATTTTTATCATAAGAACAGGTTATGGGTCAAGTTTTTTTTCCTGTGGGCTTTAATTTATGAAATCATGCTACAAAACATTATCTGAGTGGAAAATTTTTTAAAGACCTAAATATAATAAATATAAGAAAAGTTGTATCATGCTTGTAGACTAGAAAAGTTAAACTTGGTGGTTGTTAATATTGGCATCAAATCTACTATTTTGCTGCTGCCATTTTCTCCCTCCCCACACCACTTTACAACCTAGATTGCTAGCCCAGGAACTTGCTAGTGAAGTCATTGGTCCAGATTGTTAGCCCTCTAACCTCCTCGCCAGCCACTGCTCCATTGCTATTAGCCCATGATATTCTATTACTTAAGAATAGCTCCACTGCCATTCTCTCTCTCTCTCTCTCTCTCACCCTGCAGGCAGACACTCTGACTTTCCACTTGATAAAATCTCTTGTGAGTTTCCAAGTCCAGAGTGGTTTTCCTGGGTGTTTTTCAGCTAATCTTGGATACGACACTGAAAGCAGACTTTTGGGATTCTATCAGAGATCTTGGTGCAAATCCTGCCCAAGTGATGTCTATATCCTAGTTGGAGGGAAGAACATCAACAAACATGATAAAGAAGTAAATTATTTTGTAGGCAAGCTGATAATGACTGCTACAGAGAACAAAACATTTTGTGGAGAACTGAGTTTGTAGATAGGGAGAAGCATAGATTGTTTTCTATTTTTACATGAGAAAGATAAGGTGTCCCTCACTAGAGAAATGAGTGATTCTCAAAGGTAATAAAGGGAAGAAAAATCCAAATAGCAGGAACAGCCATTGCAAAGATTCCCTAAAAGACTGCCTGGTGTCCTGGGGAGTAGTTATTAAGATGAAATAAAGTCAACAAGCATGAGAGTAGGAGAAGAGCGTAGACAGGACAGCACACGGTCTATGAGGGCCTTGCAGGAAGTCATAAGAAAGCTGCCTTTTACTCAAGATGGGAGTAATTAAAGTGTTAGAGGAAAGGATGGCCTGACCTGATTTCATTTTTGACAGTACTGTTCTTTACCTGGGAGTGAGCATGGAAGCAACAATAGTCAGGAGGTTGAAGCGGTAATCTAGGTGGGAGATAATGATGGCATGGATTCAGCAATAGTGATGGAATATGATTTCTGGCCTGTCTCTATTTCTTTTTCATCTGATACTCTCATTAGGTTCATGTTTGTATGCTTAACATCATCTCACAATTCATCATAGAAGTGACCCAGTTTGGGCTTATCTTCGTATGGAGGTTTTGATTGCTGATTTAATCTCTTTAAATCTGTTATGATCTATTCAGATTTTCTATTTTTACTTGAGTCCATTTTGGAAGTGTTTCCAACAATATGTCTATTTTACTGAATACATATGCAATATAGGCTGTTTTTTGTATTCATCTTTTACACAGGAATATGATCGTTCTTCTCCCTATCTGTCAAATAAAAGATATACAGAAGAATTTGAATATGGTAAGGAGTTTATGATACAGATAAAAGATACTGAGAAAAGAGTTAATCTGCTTACTGGGTTACATGTGATTGCCAGGAAGGAGCAAAAATGGTATAAGAACCTCATAGAATAATCTTGACAGAACAAGGGGTTACATAAAAATTTAAAAGTGGAAGAAATGTTATTTTACTTTTAAAGAAAAATGAAAGTTTATATTTTAAAGTTATTTCTTACTTATAGAATTTTAGATTTATTAACCAAATAAATTAAGTACCATCCAAGGACATGGGGTAATTCTGCATGACCTCTGATACTATGTTCAAAAAGGAGAAGAAAAATCTATACTATAACAGTCATATAGTAATGAAACCTCCCAGTTTTCAGTAGCCTGATGCATGAGAGGTACCTGACAATGAGCTTCCAGTCTCCAGCAGGCGTCTCAGGATGGGATTTGCCCCACCTAAAGATGGCAGCTTCTGCTTCCAGCATAATCCAAGATGGCTGCACTGGCTTCCAAACGTGTTGGCAAATGGGGATCTGCAGTGCAGGGTGTGGGCGTTGAGTCTGCATGGGGTGAGGTTTGTCAGGCCGGGGGTCCTGGAGGCTGGGCACGGCTGGTCGGGCCAGGGGTCCTCCAAGTCATGGCTGTCGTCCCAAAATGGTGGCAGCCATGTGTAACCAAACCTGTGGATACTGTGACAATAGACTTCCAGTCAACAGTGTGCAGCAGGTGATCTGCTTGGGGTCTGTGGGTGGTCTGCAGGCAGATGATCAGCAGGTGAACCTTGGGCAGTGGGTGATGGGTAGGTGTAATGAGACAAGGAAATAACAGGAATTGCTGTAGTTGTGTATCATGTAGTATTAATAAGCTGTATTTGGTATTTGCCTGAACTTGTAAAATTAAATAAAGGCACCTGTGACCAACTTGCTGTGTGGCAGGATGACACTCCTGAACAATGCTGATAGGAACCTTTATCTATGATTTGAGCGGGGGCTCCTAGTATAGTTGTGTTCTGGTCTTTATAATGAAGACCAGAGCATGACTGGGCTGAAAATCACTACTTAAACCCCTGGACTTTTGGAGCAAACTGTCAGCAGCACCATGACCAGAGGACTCCATGTTGCTCTGTCTCTTGACTGCCTCGGTTGCTGTCCACTCCATCACTGATTGCTGATTGACCGTTGTCACCGAGGCCAGATGACTGCCACCCAGCCTCCAGCTTATTGGACACCCAAGGACAGCCCAAGACATCTGAGGAGCTGAGAGAGGCTACGGCTGAGAAGAATCCCCTCGGTCTTGCTGACTGACTTCTTGGCTAAGAGATGTTGCATTGAGTAAGTCCATGGGGACTGGACTCTAGGTGAACAAGGGAGTGAATCTTCAATGTATTTGTGACTTGCTATTATTAGGAATGTTAAGTTGAGTGTGCATTGCATGAATAAAATCTACTTGTTGGAACCAAACTTGATTCCTCTCTTACTCACTGCTTATTACAGTAGGTGAAAGACAGGAGATGGGCAGGCAAGAGGCAGGCAATCAGGCAAATGGCAGATGATAGGCAGCAGTCAGTGAGAGATCTGCACTCAAAAAGTAGGTGATATGCTGGCAGATGGTGGGGATTGCGGTGGACGAATGGGTAAACATCAGGGGATTGATGAGCAGCAAAGACTGCCTCACAGAGAAACAGATTTTTCTCTGCTTGAAACCCAAGTTATGCAGCGACAAGGAATGCAGCCTCCCTCTAGTCCACCATCTTGGATCTCCCCTGGTATTGTGTTTTGTTCCAAAATTAGATTTCATTTATATCTTGTTTTGCTAGATTTTTCCTATGCAGACACCAGGACTGGGAAAATACATTCATCCTACTTTACAGAAAGTATATGGTAAACTTGCAAACACTACCTCTGTACCTCTGTACCCATTGTCCACAGCTACTCACCAACTTTTAAAAATAAAAATATTTAAAGACAGAAGGCCAAGACAGAAAGATGGGGGACCTAGCTGATTACTACTACTGGACTGAATATTTTCATTTTCTCTCTGAATTTTCCTGTCACCGTATAAAAGAATTTCCAAAAACTCAAGGAGAATGGTCTGAGGGATTTAACCTTGATAATGCCTTCATTTCTATTAGTTTATGCAAATAATGTGATGGACAGTTTCCTTTATGGGTAAAGGAATGAAGTTCATTTTCATAATGTAGCTTCATTTTTTGCTGTGCTCTTTATTTTCATATTTGGTTAGGAGAGATATATACATGAAACCATTATCTGTGCCATATTAATGACATAACCAATTGAGGAGTGATATGAGATATGGGAAAGATTCATATGTGAAGTGATGAATCATGATTGGATATTGTAGGGATGTTTCTTGGTGCTGGCGAACATTATTTGGGACGCTCAAGCAGTGGACGTAAGATAGCATAAAGGCCCTTCTCCATGTTTCTTCCAGTCCCCCTGAATTCACCTGCAACTGAAAAAACAATTTTGTCTATAGCAACAGGTTCCTATCTTAAGTGCCTGCAGCTCTTTGGAAAAGACTAAAAGTCCACTTAAATGCAATAATAAAAATGATTATAGTAATATCATTCAAAGAGGAAAAGAAGTATACTAATAATATAAAAGATCTAAAGGAAACATTAATCATAAAATACAGTCAGTTATATAAAAAAAAAACTCAGATGATGTGGTAAAAGCAAAATGGAAACAGATGAAATATGAACCAGAGAACAAAAAGTGAACTAGAAAATCTCCAAATACCTGGAAAATAAACAGGACTCCTCTAAACAACCCTGCAGTCAATGGGGAGGTCACAAGGTAAATTTGAAAATATTTAATTGAAAATAAATTTGAACACAACATGTCAAAATTTGTGGGATGCAACTAAAGCAGTGTTCTGAGAGGTGTTTTAAGCATTAGACACTTACAGGAGAAAAACCTATGATCTATGCTTCCACCTTAAGAAAGTAGAAAAAGAAGAGCAAATTAAACCCAACACAATTCAAAGGAAGGGAAAAAACACAAAAAAGAACTGAAATCAATCAACTGAAAACAGAAAGAATAGATGAAAAGAATGCTAAAAGCAGCTGGAAAATAAGACATAATAAAGATTAAAGAAATAGAAAATATACAAAAATTCTAGGGGTTGAAGAATTAAAGTGGGAGTATGGGGCTGGGTTGTGGCTCAGTGGTAGAGCACTTGCCTAGCATGTGTGAGGCACTGGGTTCGAGTCTCAGCATCACATATAAATAAACAAATTAAATAAAGGTTCATAAACAACTAAAAAACACTTTAAAAAATAATAAAGTGGAAGTACAAAATCTGGGGAAAAAACCTACAAAGGAGAGAAAATACCATGCAGAGAAAAGATAAAATATTATATAAGGAAATACAATAGCTAGATCATACTTGAATAAAAGAAAGTGTGTTGTGTGTGTGTGTGTGTGTGTGTGTGTGTGTGTGTGTGTGTATGCCTGTATGTTTCCCTGAGATCTTTCTCCAGGACCTGGGAGTTTCCTTAGCCACCTCCAGATGCTAACCAAACTACAAGGGGTACTCTCTCCAGGAACATCCCAACCAGTGAGGATGGGAATTGATAGATACATACCCTAGGTCCCCCACCCTGAGGATGCTCCACTACATTTCTCACAGTATCTTCAGCATGTGGGGCTGTCATGGTTTGTTTCTGGAATGTCCTCCAAAGTCTCACATGTTCAGAGTGGGACTTTTAGGAAATGATTGGATCATAAGAGATCTAATCCCATCAGCTGATTGATTTATCTGAAGGATTAATAATTTGGATTATTGGGAGGTGGTGAAAAATGTAGGAGGCGGGGCCTAGTTGGAGGGAGTAGGTCACTGAGGGTGTGCACTGCAAGGGTGTGTTTTGTCTCTGACCCCTACTCTCCCTTCTCTCTCTGTATCTCTCTCTCTGCTTCCTGGCTTCCATGAAATAAGCAGGTTTCCTTCACCACAACTCTCTGTTTATGTCAGGTATTTTGGTCACAGGGACATAATGTTGACTAACACAGGGGCCAAAGTTTCTCACGGTGTTATCTACCTTTTCTTAAAGAATTGCATTTTTTTTGGGGGGGGGTGCTGGGGATCGAACCCAGGGCCTTGTGCTTACAAGGCAAGCACTCTACCGACTGAGCTATCTTCCCAGTCCCTAAGAATTGCATTTTTACATTACAGTTTTCCTTGCTGCTTTTTGGGACTGTTTGTGAATGTTTAGTGATTCATATCTCCAAAATTCTCATTTCACAGAATAAAATCATTTTTTCTAAAATGATAATTTTAGCTTATAATAAATTTTACATTCTAGTAGTATATACAAATCAGATTATTTTCCCTTTTGGTTTTTTTTTTTTTTTTTTTTTTTTGCAGTGCTGGGGATTTGAACCCTTGTGCTTATGAGGCAAGCACTCTACCTTATTTTCCCTTTTGAAGATCTTCGATCTTCATTTGACTTGTGATCCATAAGATTATGTTGCCAGAAATATTCTCAGGAATATGTGTTTTATATTATAATATTTAATGAAAATTTCCAACTGGTATATTTTCTGTTGAGTATAAGGAGATGAGATGAGCCCTAGACACCACAACCTAATGTTGGATTCACCCACTTCCCGCTTCCATTGGGTGTTAGTGGCCTAATGCTAGTGGTAAACAGAGCCTCAGAGGAAAAAAAAAACTTCCCCAAGTCCTAAATCACTGGACTTGGGGTTTTGGAAGAACAAAGCTAGAGAAATTGGTGCCCAAATGCAGCTTGCAGATTAATTGTCTATACCAACAATAGCCAAACAGAAAATATAGTTTAATATCTAACAAAGAATATCATTATCTCTATGAGAAGACATCAAACTGATAAAAACTGCTTGGTTTAGATAAGTGTTCCCCAAAGGCCCATGTGCTAAAGAACTGATCATCGGTCTGTGCCCCTACTGGGAGGTGAAAGAAACTTTAGGAGGTGAGGTCGAGTGGAAGGAGGTTAGGTCATTGAGGAAATGCCAATGAAGGCAGTGGGACCCCCAACTCCTTTCTCTCTCTTTGTCTCTCTCGCTTTTATTTTTATTATTATGTTTTGCTTCCTCCCTTCTATGGGCCTCTGCCGCCTGCTCCTGTCATGATGTATTATGCCACCACAGATCCAATACATCAGGGTCAAACAACCATGGACTGACACCACAAGTGATAATGAACCTTTCCTCCTTTGCCGTTGATAATGTCAGGTATTTCATAACAGTGATGGAAAGCTAACACATAAATAAAAAATTCAGTCTAAAACAGAAATTTATCACATTCTTTGGAATAGATGACTTAATGTTAAACAATGTCGGTTTCCCAGAATAATTAAATTTTCTTGAGGGAATAATGGTGAATTTGAAAATATGTTGTAAAATTTACAAAAAAGAAAAAGCTCCATAAAGAGATAAGTCAGCATTGATTAAGGTGTGCAAGTAGAAGTGATTGGCTCTTCTATGTATTTAAAAAATAATAAACAAGCAAACAAAAACAAAGGCATCAAATAATAAAACTATAGACATGACTGTAAAATCCTGACATGGGAATAAATCAATAAGTTTACAAAACATAACTCAGTGACATTCTCTTGCATTTGTTGAAACTTAATCTGATAAATGTAATCAATAAAATGGATGCAGTATTAAAATCACTTTCTTCCAGCTCACTCTACTCCAGACACATTGCTGTTGCTCTCACATACTAACATAATGTGTAGGGCTTCATCCTGTTGCTTTCTTAAAACACAACCTCAGGTGTTCATGTGGCTGCTTCTGCACACCCACCCCACGAGTGACTTTTTTTGTCACCTTACTGAAAACTGCAACTCCATGACTATTTCTGTTTCATTGTTCTACTTTATATTTTTATGGCACTCATCACAAATGTTATATATTTTACTTAGTAAACAAATGAAGATACAACATAAAGAAGCAGATAAAATTAATGTTATGACCTCTAAGGTTATGACCATAAGCCTAGGGCCATGAGGAAGTCAAAAATGTAGCCATTATATATTTTATTAGGACCTCAGATTGGAAATGTGGTGTGTCTCCCATTAAATATTTTTCATTAGAAAAAACAGCTTAGGGAAAAGACCAAGTGCATGGTCCCACAGTGTCCTGACAAGTTCTAAGTGCCACTGATTAAGTCTAAGGTAAGTATCATTTAGAGGGTGGCAATGCAATTAGCCCAGAAGCTTAATGAAATCAAGTGAATTAAAAAAAAAATCCATCAAGTCTTATGAGAGAATTAAATTGCCAAACATATTGTGAGTGTGGATTTTTAAAAGACTGACTGAGTCTTTGGGAATGCCCCCAAAGTCCTCACGCTGAGGAGGAAGTTAGAACAGTCCTTGGCTCATGGTAAATACCCATTGGAGAGCCAGTAATTTTTCAGTGAGAGCCTCAGCTCTGCAGTCTTCCTCTGTAGCATCTCTGGCCATTTTCTTCTTCACCTCTTTAGTCACGTTTATGTCTCTTTCATGTTGCTATCAGAATCACCTTCCAAAATGTCACCCCCTGCCTCGATTCAACCCCACTTTTCTACCACATTGGACACTGATGATTGCCTTCCTGAATATATCTCCTGTTTCAGCTTGGGTGACTTTTTTTAAAGCTCATTTTCCATTTTGGTTTCATTACATATTCTTTCTACTCCTCTTCCCAAGTCTTCCTTTGACCTTGACATCCATTTCTCTTCTGTTTATGGACGAACAGTGTCCAAGCTCTCATTGATTCCAAAATCAGTTGCACTGTTCATCATGCTGGTTCCCACTGGGCCTCTTTATCCCTGAGGAATTATATGTGCTCCAGGGCTTATGTGTCTACCTACAGCTCCACTAGGAGGCTCCACTCATTTCATTCTCAGTATTCAGGAAATAAGACTCACTGTCTTTCCTACTAAATGAGAACCCCTGTTACACTTCACGTCTTCTTTTTAATCAAGAACTTTTGGGTATTTATAAGGCCCTTGCCTCATAAATGTAGAGTCATTGATACTTCCTATGGACATCATTCCTAACATTTCTTTATAACTTTGCAATTGTTGCTACTTTCAATCATGAAGTATCTTTTGGATGCTCTATTATCTTGGTTTTCACAAATATTATCCCATTTTATCACTTTCCCTTTGACATAGACCAAAACCAGACCCAGATCTCCTACAACAGATTTAAAAGGATGCATGTATATGGTATTTAGCTACTGATTTGGCAAAGGTGTCCTTTTCTATTCTGATCAGAAAAGAGGCAGCAGTTCACATTTATATGGAATAGGAAACAAAATTAATGTATGGTTTTGCCCCAGAACTCCATTAATTCTCCTGCTCTCTGTTAAAATACAGTTAGAAGAGACCTGAACCACCTAGATAGCCCACAGCATGTCTCATTGATCAATTATATCATGACATCATGATGACTGGAAAGGAAGGACAAGAGGAGGCCAGGATGCTAGAGGCCTAGAAGAACACATTTTCCATAGGGTTACAGATAAACTCTATGAAGATTCAGAACCTTGCTGCTTCAATAATATTTTAGAATGTAGTAGTGAGGGGCAGGCCAGAACATTCACTCCAAAGTAAAAGACAGATTACTGCCTCTTAAATCCCATTCCATAAAATTCTAGAAGAACACATTTTCCATAGGGTTACAGATAAACTCTATGAAGATTCAGAACCTTTCTGCTCCAATAATATTTTAGAATAGAGTAGTGAGGGGCAGGCCAGAACATTCACTCCAAAGTAAAAGACAGATTACTGCCTCTTAAATCCCATTCCATAAAATAGAAAGCACAGTACCTGGTATATCTCTTTAAACATTACATTGGCCTACTATATGCTGAGATGTGCAAAAGGTTTCCCGATCGGAATGGGACCTATCGCAGGAAAGTGGTCAGAAGATCCAGATTGTGGCAGATCCTGCTGGAGATGTCAGTGCTGGGAAACAATGTAGTCTGGGTTTTATGCCAAGGACCAGTGAAAGAATCACAATTCAGTTTCCTGAATTTGGAGCAAGGCCATGCCATCTACAACAGAGAATTAAAAGTAGTTTTAGAAATAGTTCCTCTTGTGTTACTAAGCCCTAGTAAATATGTGTTATTTACTAGATAACCATACATCTGGAACTTCCTTTTATGAGCTGGGCCCTTTTGTTCTAACCAAGTCATAAAGTTGAAGAGGCCCAGAAGGAATTCATTATAAAATAGAAATGACATGTCCAGGATCAAGCCTGAGCAGGGTCAGAACACAACAAGTTATATAAGCAGATTAGTCCACATGTACATATAATCCACCATCCGTGTTGTGTCCCTAACTCATAACTCTGGAAGTTATGAGTGGGCCTCTATGTTAAGCTGAAGGATGTGGGATGAATCATTTCAGTGTGCATGCATGTTCAAGTCATGTTCTGGAATAGGCTTGATAGTGGACAGAAGCATTCTCATGGAGCTGACCTGAGAACACAGCCCTTGGTCAGCTATTTTATGCAGAAGAAATGGCCTGATGTAAGAATATATGTAAATTCCTAGGCAGTGGCCAGTGACCCAGGTCAGAGACATTGATGGAAAAGGACTGGATGATTGGATATAAAGAGATTTGGAATAAAGATATGTGGCTGACTTGGAAAGTAGATGTAAAGTGTGATTATTTTATATAACAGGTTGACATTCATCACAGAGCATTCACTGCAGAACAGGCAATTGTGGGGTGATATCACACACATTTCTGTTTTACTGTACTCCTCTCCTCCATACTCATTGTCAATGCATTTCCAAATTAGAGAAAAGCACTTTCTTGTACCACACTTTGAAAATATGGTTTTATGGCAGGTCAACCTTGTAACATCTTTTGTTTGACTAACAACGACTCCTGTGTTGTAAGTACATGTCTAGACACATGTATTCTTCCATTTCTACAAAGTTAAAATACTTTTCCATGTTTTGAGGAAACTGAAGTGGCCAAAAACTTGTAAAGTCTTCAGTATCACAGGTAAGCAAATTACATCACTGTTAGTCATGTTGGGTATAGGTTGTGCAGAACAATTAGCAAATAGATCTTATTTTCTTTAGTGAGAAATTTATGGATTGGAAGAATTTTTGCCAAAAATTTCCACCTTCTTTGCTTACTGAAGATGCAGATAAATGAGTAGTTTTGTTTGTATTTGGATATCAACAATCTTTTATTTCATTTTTATGTGGTTCATTACAATCTTCATAGAAATATCATTTGAAACTCCATTTTTCAAATGTCTCCTTTTGTTCAACCATGGGATATTTTAGTTGCAATCTCTAGATCAGGAAATATAACTCTACTTAGTTTCATAAATCAAAGGAATGATAGAACACACGTTTGTTCATGTGGTATGTAAAAGTTAATTTAACAATTTATTGTTTTTGACAAACATCGGTGTCTTTTTAAATGTAGATCTAGAAGTATTTCCCTGTCTCATCCTGAACGTGAAAAGGCCCATCTCCAACAACACTATCACGCTGTTTTCCATCATGCCCAACATTAAGATCTTTCCTTTATGTTGTGCAGCATGCTGTTTAATTTACCTAAGTCAATTGTATGTCTTCTTCCATCTGTCATTAAAACAATAGTTATCAAGGATTCTCTTTTGGTGATTTCTGGGTTAGATAGCACTGACATTGTAATCATTCTCATTTGGATGGAATTTTTGGAGACCCAGAAATTAATTCCTACAAATCCCAAAAAACCCTGCTGTTGCTAGGAAGTAAAATCCTAGTTATTCCACACTCAAACGCTACTACTGAAAGGATATTTAGCTTGAGGTCATCATATGGACGGGCAACAAGAATTAGGGTCATATGGGCCTGACTCGAGCAGAACTGCAAGTCAAAGTGATTTTTACATCTGTCCAGTACTGTTTTAAACTACACAATGTCCAGTCTGGATTTAAGCAGCTGCGTGGGAGAGAACAAAACAGCTAGCAACCCACTGCAAGCGCGGAGAACTGGGGCATCAAGCAGTCCACGCGCCAAAGGACAACCAATCAGACGCCAACAGATAAACTTTAGCGGCGTCCTGCAACCACCCGTCAATCAACGGAGTCTCCAGGCAACCCCAGGGGACACTAAACCCTCAAGCCTTCCCCCGCCTATTCCGGCCTGTAAAGACCCTGGGCAGCCTGGCCACTTGCGATTTTCTCTAGCTCTCCACACTGATCTGTACCCCCCCCAGGGCTGAAAATTTCGACAGAGAGCCAAATTCCAATAAAGCTTGCTTCTGCCATTTTTGTCCGACTTTTGTTTGGCCACCAGCCCACGCCCTCGAGCTTACACACAAGAAGAATGCCATAAAGGCTAGAGGCAGAAGTAGTTATTATTGGAAAAAGAAGCAGAAAGGGTAAAAATATCCTAATATATATATAGGACATATATATAACATGTCTTTTAAATATAGGGAATACTTAGTCATTTCATAATTACGTTCTCCTTTTGAATGATCTTACATTTATGTCTCTTATGAATACACAGTAATCTAGCTTACACAATTTAATTGTCTAATAAAAAGTTAAATAGCTGTACCAGTGGAAACATTGTCCTCCAATGTAATTAGTCTTATTAATCATCACTATAAATTAGTCCTATTAATGGTTTATTAAATAATAGCATTCCTGTAGCAGAAAAGTAGATACAGAAAAATCATTCCAAACACCTGTTTTTCATAGGTTTGAGATAATAAACCATTTTGGTATATACTGTGGGGGTTTTGTTGTTTGTTTCGTCTGGTGTTGTCTGGGTAGAAAGTTGAGCACCTACTCCGGATCGCAGACGCCGAGCAATCTAGAACTCCTGGTGCGGCCAGGCCCTAGTCTCTGGGCGATGACCACAGACCCCTCAAACCCGCCCAGTAGCTCTGAAGCGGGCATTGTCCCCTTGGGGGTGACCAATGTGAATGATTGAGTCTGCGACGGCGCCCGCGAGGCCCCAGCACCTACAGGAGCTCCCACAAGCCTCCGGGGCACAGGGTGGGAGGTTCTCGTGGGCGGGCGGTCACGCTTGTTTTCGGTTTTACGACTCCGAACTACATGTCCCATAGGCCACTGCGGTTCGACCAATTTAGCCTAGAACTACGCTTCCCAGAGGCCCCCGGGGCAACTTCGCCTAGTGCTCTGGCTGTCTGCTGTGCTGTGGTTTTTTAGCCTGGTAAGGAGCTTTGGATTTCTGTGAGGAAGAAATCGCGCCCAGTCTCGGGGCGAGGGCTTGCAGACTCGGGCGAGCCCCACGGGGTAAGTTGGATTTCTATGAAGGGAAAAAGTGTGGGGAGTTGCGCGGGTGGGGCAGTTTGCGGCCGTGGAGTGGACGGGGCACGCAGGACGCCGACAGGGCTGATCCAGACCGGATCCCAAGCCTGTGTGTAGGAGCAGCGGGAGTTGGGGAGGAAAGGGGTCACTGTGAATGTCCGCGCATGTGACCGGGACCGTGTACCCCCAGGAAGACTGGGCGCGTGACCTCTGTGAACCTGGATTCTTTCAGCTGCGGGAATTTAGGCTCCTTTTGCCTTCTGCACCCTTTTCCCGAACAGCCACAAGGTCTGCCCCAAACCGGTGGTCCCCAGAGTGAGCTCAGTTCTTGAATGAAGTTTCCCAGCAAGAAGGCTCGGAATTGATCTTCAGATGGGAATTTTAGAACTTGAAATGTTCTCGAGAAAAACTCCTGAGAAGCTTGGTTGGGAAATCTCCCGGAGTAGAACTCCCCGGTCCCGGTTGCGGGCTCTGTGAGTGCCTGTTCCGCGTTTGAGAAGCGCAGCATTCCCACGGCACTGCCTCCAGACGCCGCCTCCCACTCACTTCCATCTGGTTATATGGGTGAGGAAGGGTTGAGTGTGGTCTGGAGGGTGTTTTCTGAGCCCCGCAAGGCCTTTTGTCTCCTTTATTCTGTCATTCTCCAAAGACCCTAAAGCAAAGAAATAATTGCTACATTAACTAGAATTAAGATTTAGGAAAATTTGTGTGTCTCTTTTGTACATCAAATTATTTTCAGAATATGAGAACATTTATTTTCCTTAGCCTGAAATATTCTTCGAAATAGTGACCTACCCAGATCTTGTGAATGAGGTCCTGGGAGATTGCATCCCCCTTCCCTGTGACAGCTCATTTTCTTTCTCTTAGTTAACATCTGGTTCCCTTTGAACAAATCATTCAGATCCTCTTCTGTGCGCTCTTTCTAAGCATTGTGACAGTATGGTAGAGAAATACAACTCTGAAGTTTGCTAAAACTGTATTTTAGATTCTGATTTGGTAAGGGGGACACTTAGTATTTATGTTGCATTGCATGCTAGGTAATATTTTGCCTGAGGCATCATTATCAGAGCTTAGCAAGATAGAAATCAGTTTAATGATTTTAGTAAACATGACAAAGTCATTTTCTGGGTGAAGCTTTTATGAGTGGGAATGTGATTGTAGATTTGAGCATATATAGGTTGCTCTGTGTCCTCAGAAACTTATTAGGTCTTGTATGAGGTTTGACTGCAAGTCTATTTCAGACCTCGTTAGACTGTGAGATGCAGTGTGGTGTGCAGTTGAAGAGTATGAGTTCTGAATTTTAAATATCTGACTTTTGAATATTAGTTCTGCCACTTACTTGATGTTTGAGTTTGAATAGTCTATTTATGTACTCTTGTCTACATCTCCAAAATAGGATTGATAATAGTTTCTACTTCATGGGGATATAAGGATAAGATTTTTTTTGTTTTGTTTTGTCTTGTTTTTTGGTACCAGGGATTGAACCCAGGGATGCTTAACCACTGAGCCACATCCCAGCCCTTTTTTAATGTTTTATTTAGGGACAGGGTCTTGCTGAGTTGCTTGGGGCCTTGCTAAATTGCTGAGGCTGGCTTTGAACTTGTGTCTCTCCTGCCTCAGCCTATGGGCCCACCGGGATTACAGGCATGAGCCACCTTTCCCACCAGGATAAGATGATTTACTATGTGTAAAGTCCATTAAAACCGTGCCTGGAACATGGTACATGTTTAGGAAATAGTAGCTATTTATTATTTGGTAATTCTGGGTTATTCTTCAGAATTCAGTAGCAATAGAAATAAATTCATTGGCTAAAAAAAGAAATTCTTAAAAATGAAGATATTTGACATTATTTAGAGTCTTTCAGGCAACCACAGCCCACCTGTAACTACATGCAGAATTGTATGTAGAAAATAAACACAGTGGGCCGGGTTTGTGGCTCAGTGGTAGAATGTTTGCCTAGCATGCATGAGGCCCTGGGTTCAATCCTCAGTACCACATAAAAATAAAATAAAGGTATTGTGTTTACTTACAACTAAAAAACAAAATTTTTAAAAAATTTTTATAAAGAAAGAAATAAACACACACGTAATTTTCTGGGGAGAAACATTGTGATTTTATTCTATTAACAAAGGTGCTATGCATTATAAAGATACTTAAAACCATTGATGTGCAAATAATTTAATATACAGTAATGATCTTGTATCAGTTCAATGTAATGTAAATGGTTGGATAGATTCATGTGATGGAATTAGAGTCTGCCTTCATCACTGTTCTGCATCCAGGAATGGCTTGGTTCACTTGAGTTCAAATCCTCCTGTTTTTCCTCAAAAATTTGTTCAATGGTAGTTGTAGCATAGTTTGGAAAATAAATGAAGGGACAAAATTTATCAATTTATGTCCTTGGGAATACTAAAGCTTCCTTTTCTTCTCTCAGCTCTGAGAACTTCTCTGGAAGAGGAACCCCATATTTCTAAAAGCATGGCCTGTGTAAGTTGGCATTTCTTCTTGAAATAGTGGGATTTTTAGATTACGTAGCTATTTTCATTAATGAACCTCAATTGTTCTGCCTAAGAGAACACCATCTAATTGCTTATTGATTCTTCATTGAAAGGATGATGCCAAATAACTGTTTCCTCCTTATGAGGTCCTCTGTTGTAAACAGTGTTTATGAATTCATTGAGTAAATAACTGAACAGGTACTATGTGATAAGTCTTTGTGGAAGGGCTGTGATAGAATACTGAAGGAGTGATGTCCATGAGAGAATTATTTGAGCTTCCTCTGTCTGTGGTTTGGTGAGTTAGAGCTGTTGGCTTTATTAGATCCTACATCAGAAGATTAGAAGTTTTCCAGAATCCTGATAAGATGGAGTTTTGTATTGATTGATCATAATATTAGTATGAAGAGATCACATGCTCTTAAGGTTGACTAGGAGCTTCATTGTGACATGAAAACCTCCATATGATTTTGCCAGGGAATCCTTGAGAGTGATGCGAGGTCAGTCTGTGGAATGGGTAGCATACATATGATTCTGAATCATCTTCATTATAATCCACTGATTCAAGAACAGCAAAAAGGGTCAAGCAAGGGATCTTGCATAACAATACAAGTATCTTATCCAAAGTAGTAGATTAACAGATTACAGAACTGGGGAAACCTGAGATAGTCCAATATACATTTATAAATATAAAATAATTTGCTAACTCTTATCTATATCCTTAAGATGACTTTTATGTCCTCATGGAAAAAAATTTATTTCAACAGAAGGAAAAGTGCTTATGATTTGACAGAATGATATTAAAGCTTGTAGAATTAACAAATTTTGTTATGCCTACTTTTTTAAATAGAAATTTATTTGAAAGAAAAAACCATAGCTTTTTTCTCTTAAAGGGAAAATAATGTAGAGACTAATAGTTCTTGAGATTTTGTTAGTTGGGTACGTAGCAAGCACTGTCTTTGTATGTGCTATTTTATAAAACAGGGGAAATGATATTATTTTATTCATTTCCCTATAGGTCTAGAGAATTGAAGTATCCCACAACATATAGGAAATTTTGTCTGTGGCAATAAGATTCTTCTACAACATACAGATACTAAGCTTCCCATTCAATCCCCATGTCATAGGCTTTCAGCCTACTTGATTACTATATTATTACTCTCTTAGTACACTGAAACTTGAAATACCTTCTTTAATTTCACCAGATATATGTGGGTTTACAGTTTCAGGGATCAGTGACATTCAGGGATGTGGCTATCACCTTCTCTCAGCAAGAGTGGCAAAGCCTAGAATCTGCTCAGAGAGACTTGTACAGAGATGTGATGTTGGAGAACTATAGGAATTTAGTCTCACTGGGTAAGTTTACCTCTCTCAAATAACTTAAAATCCACTCCCTGAAACTTTGTCCATTATAAATTTTATGACTGTCTTAAGTGAATGCAATTAATTCTCCATGATCCCAAAGAGTTTCTAGCTTTGTTAGGCTAGAAAGGATGAAACAAGAAGATTAGAATTTCATTATTGCATAAACATTGACAGAGAGGCCAGATTTCCATTGTGTTTAAGCTCAAGATTGATATAAATGCTCTATGAAAATCTGACCCATATATAGGCAGAACAGCTCCACAGAGAGTCTGAATTTTTTCAAATACCTGAAAAGCCTATACAAATGGTGGTTTGTGTAAACAAATCATTTAAAGCTAATTTACCTCATTTTATTTCCTACGACATAGTTAATCTGATTTTATAGTTAAAATATATAATTCCTGAACTTTGCATTTAAGATTAAATGAATATCCTATAAATAGAGGTGACTCAGGAAAACTTCTTGGTTTTTTTCCTAAGCAAAGTAACAATTGTAATGTGAATAGTTTATGTTGGGCTTATCATGTATGAGTCACTATTCTCGAATCTTTATAGATATTTATATTAACTGATTTTTATCCTCAGAATCACCCTATAAGATAGGTACTATTTTTACAACCATTTTATATGACAGGGCTGTTTAAGTAGATTAGACCCTAGTTAATCAGATCATATGACTGATAAGTGGCAGAAGTAAAATCAAACCCAGGCACTTTGCTTCTGCATTCTGTGTTCTCAGTTACAATGTTATATTTTCTATTAAGACACAGAAGATAAGTATGTAGGTAGGTACACAGATGGATACATAGATTTCATTTAAAATACAACCCTGTTTCCCTACCAATCTGGTTACTTGAATTCCTTTTCCCTTCTCTGACGTATTTATCAAAATTGTTTTGATCTTTATTGCAAATTAACCAGAGCTCAAGGTACTTTTGAATTAATATTTTTCTTTGCTTTATTGTGTGGCATGCTTGTTTGTAAGCAGGGTATTCCCTTTCTAAACCACATGTGATTACCTTATTGGAACAAGGGAAGGATCCATGGGAGACAGTGAGGAAAGATAAAAGAAGACACTGTGCAGGTAAGAGTGAGTCAGGTGTGGAAACCATCACTGCTGGAAACTGCTCAGGTGGTCAGGGAGAATACATATTCCTAAGACTATTTATATTGCTTTGAGATTTTTTGTTTTGTGTACATACTGTATTTATATCTCTTATATGGGAATATTAAAAAAAATATAAGGGAATATTACACCATTCTTAAAGGTGTAGGTTTTTGGTTTGTTTTAGCATTTTGCCAACTGAATTAAAAACTACATAAAAGGTGAAAGAATAATGTAATGACCATCCTTAATATCTTCACCTAGATTCACCGGTGCTTAATATTTTACCACTTTGCTCTATACCTATATGCATATAAAACTTTAGCTATACTATTTAGGTAAGCTGCACAGATTATAACTCTTTATCCTTAAATACTTTAGAATCTACTAATAAAAAGGATATTATTTTCCATAATCCCCCCACCTCCCCCTACACACACACAATATTTCACTGGCAGTACCCACCGAAGTATCTTAGGCTCAACTAAGCATTCAGACTGAGACAGCCTTTGGTATTTTGGCTCATTCCTCTAGATTATCACACAAGAGGAACTCCAGCTTGCCAGCACAGCAGCATCAGCCGTTCCTTTCAGTGTGAGTCCTCACAGTGGTTCATGTAAGATGCACAGTCGTCCACAACATAAGGTGCAAGAAATGAGATACCCATTAGGCAGGTTTGGGAGTTGCCATGACTTAAAGAAGGTGCATTTCACAGAATTTAGTACTTGTAACAATGCCACGGGTATAGTCTCCAGGGCCCTCACAAAAGGCATGTTATTTAAAAGAAAGCCACATTCAGAGAAGCTCAGGATGTGGAGTTCCCATAAGGTTTTTGTAATTCTTCCCTTCAAGAATCATTATATATTCATCTTTCATTGTTACTTATTTTATAGTTCAAAATAATTATTTGCATACTACTTTTGTCATTAGTTTTTTGTCATTGTTTTTACCAGAGCTCCAAATTGAGTGACTTTTTTTTTTATTTTGGACAAACTCATGAATCACAATTTTTGTACTACTTTATTGAGATATGATTGGCATACAAAAACTTATACATATTTACTATAACTCGATTGAGTTTGGGAACCCATCAATCTTTGAAATTATCCTTCCTTTTTTGGTACAAGATATCAGAGTCTCACTTTGTACCTCTGCCTCATTCTGGAAAATATCTATTCCATCACATATTCCCTGATTCATATTAATGGATTATCAGTAATTGTTATTATAATACTCTTTTAATATTATTATAATTTCATTTCTTTTGTCCAGAGATTTGTTTGTAATCAGCTAATTACTACTGTGTGCTTATAGTTCAGTACTGAATGAAAGAATTGTTGGGCCTGAAATGAGGAATGTATTATTAGTTGTTTATTAATGTATTATTAGTTGCAAGTCAGAAATCAGCACAAGTTGGCTAAATCAAGGTATCAGTCATAGCTGCAATCCTTTGGTGCTCAGGGTTCTCTTCCAGGGTCACTGGTTGTTGGCAGAATTTATTTCCTTGTGCCCCTTCCACCTTTAAGCCAAGAGCTAACAAGGCTTATCCTTTTTACGCTTTCAATATTTCTGACTTCCCCTTCTGCTGAACCTCTCTGAGCCTCATCTGTCCTCAGCCAGGAGAAAACTCTGCTTTTGAGGTCCTGTCCAGACAGTTCAGGATAATATCCCTATCTTAAATCAGTTGATTAATAGCTTATATAGAAAGTTTTACCATGTGACACAATATATTCAAGGGCATGATGAGCAGACAAAGATCATGAGGGCCAAGATATTGTTTACTACAGGAGGTTTGGAAAAAATAAATTAAAATCATAACAAAAATTTTAATTATATAATTAAATTGGAAACAAGTAGGAAGTCAAGGAATGAAGTGTTGGAATAGAAAAAGACATGAACCTCCCTAGACAAGGTCAGCAGTTTTATAGTATTCCTGGTAAAGTGACATTTTACCTTAGACATATGTAGGATGAGAAAGATCCAGTCTGCAAATGACACATGCCAAAGGATTTTGGGGAGTTGGTGCCACCTGCACATGGAACCAAAAGATGAGAAAATTAAATTTGTGGCACATTCTAGGTGCTGAAAGTGGGAAGTGAGGTAAATAGGGAACATAGGGAGCTGTGGCTTGATAGGAGGCCTGACGGGTAAACAGGGACTGTATCATTTGTAAAAAGGCATGTGGGTTTAATCTAACTGTAGGAAGAAACCATGAGGGGATGAAGTATGGGTTACGAAAGTTTCATCTGAATAAGAAACATTTGTTAGAAATGTTAAAAATATTGATGCCCAGGAACTTCCCTGTGTATACTGACTCAGGGCTCTAGATAGTGCTTGAACATTAGTTTTGTTTTTTTAAAACAAGCCCTTTGAAGATTTTGCTCTACACCTAAATATCAGAAATGAAACCTATTTCACTAATCACCAATCTTACTATTTTACATAAACTCCCATTAGTCTCTGCATTTATTTTTGAATTTTATAACAATTTATCTTTATTCAAGCCATTTATTTCTAATTTACACTTTTTCAATTTGTCTTTTTTTTCTTCCATAGAAATTATTTTTTCTCATTTGGAAAACAAACTTTTTGGCTTTTTAAATTTTCTTTCAGATTTGCAGTTGGAGGATGAAGTAATTAGCCATGAAGAAATTTCCACTTATGAAAAATGTACATCTTTTGCTCTACATCAAAGAGTTCTTAATAGAGAGAAGCCATGTCAAGAATTTGGGAAGACTTTCTGTCAAGGCTTAAAGTCTGTTCCACACAAGAAAATGCATGCTAGTGAAAACCCCCACAAATGTAAAGAATATGGAAAGAGCTTTAGTAATGGACATCAGCGTTCTATACATCAGGGACTGCATGTTGGGGAGAAACCCTATGAATGTAAGGAATGTGGGAAGGCTTTCACTAGGGAATCAGCCTGTGTTAAACATGGCAGAATTCACACTGCTGAGAAACCTTGTAAATGTAAGGAATGTGGAAAGACCTTTAACAGTAGCCATCAATTTCCTGTACATCAGCGCATCCATACTGGGAAGAAACCACATGAATGTATGTCATGTGGAAAGGCTTTTTACAGTGGCTCATATCTTGTTCAACATCAAAGAATCCATAATGGTGAGAAACCCTATGAATGTGAGAAATGTGGGAAAGTTTTTACAGTGTATGGAAAACTTATTAGGCATCAGAATATTCACACTGGTGAAAAACCTTTTGTATGTAAGGAGTGTGGAAAAGCCTTTAGGCTTAGTTCTTTTCTTAATGCACATCAGCGAATTCATGCAGACGTAAAGCCCTATGAGTGTAAGGACTGTGGGAAAGCCTTTAGTCTTGCCTCATACCTTGTTCAACATAAAAGACTTCATACTGGTGAGAAGCCCTATGCATGTAAGGAATGTGGGAAGGCCTTTAGTACCTTTTCATACCTTGTTCAACATCAGCGAATTCATACAGGTGAAAAACCTTATGAATGTAAAGAATGTGGGAAGAACTTTACCACTAGCTCATCCCTTGTTCAGCATCAGCGAATTCATACTGGTGAAAAACCCTATGAATGTAAGGAATGTGGAAAGGCCTTTACTGTGCATGGACAGCTTACTCGACATCAGAGTACTCACACTGGTGAGAAACCCTTTGAATGTAAGGAGTGTGGAAAGACCTTTAGGCTTAGTTCTTTTCTTAATGCACATCAGCGATTTCATGCAGGGATAAAGCCCTATGAGTGTAAGGAGTGTGGGAAGGCCTTTAGTCGTGCCTCATATCTTGTTCAACATGGAAGACTTCATACTGGTGAGAAGCCCTATGAGTGTAAGGAGTGTGGGAAAGCCTTTAGTTCTAGCTCATACCTCATTAAACATCAAAGAATTCATACTGGTGAGAAACCTTATGAATGTAACAAATGTGGGAAAGCCTTTACTGCTTATGCTCAACTTGTTGGACATCAGAGTGTTCATACTGGTGAGAAACCCTTTGAATGTAAGGAGTGTGGAAAGACCTTTAGGCTTAGTTCTTTTCTTAATGCACATCAGCGATTTCATGCAGGGGTGAAGCCCTATGAGTGTAAAGAGTGTGGGAAGGCCTTTAGTCGTGCCTCATATCTTGTTCAACATCAAAGGATTCATACTGGTGAAAAGCCCTATGAGTGTAAGGAATGTGGCAAGGCCTACAGTACCGGCTCATATCTTGTTCAGCATCAGAGAATCCATGCTGTTGAGAAACCCTTTGAATGTAATGAATGTGGCAAGGTCTTGATTAGTCGCCATCAACTCACTGTACATCAAAGGGTTCATACTGGTGAGAAACCCTATGAATGTAAGGAATGTGGCAAGGCCTTTAGAGTGCATGTACATCTTACACAGCATCAGAAAATTCATACTGATATGAAGCCCTATGAATGTAAGGAGTGTGGAAAGACTTTTAGTCGGGCCTCATATCTCATACAACATGGGAGAACTCATACCGGTGAGAAGCCCTATGTGTGTAAGGAATGTGGGAAGGCCTTTAGTACCTTTTCATACCTTGTTCAACATCAGCGAATTCATACGGGTGAAAAACCTTATGAATGTAAAGAATGTGGGAAGAATTTTACCACTAGCTCATCCCTTGTTAAACATCAGAGAATTCATACTGGTGAAAAACCCTATGAATGTAAGGAATGTGGAAGGGCCTTTGCTGTGTATGGACAGCTTACTCGACATCAGAGTGTTCATACTGGTGAGAAACCCTTTGAATGTAGGGAATGTGGTAAGGCCTTCAGATTGAATTCATTCCTTACTGAACATCAGAGGATACATACTGGTGAGAAGCCCTTTAAATGTAAAACATGTGGGAAGACCTTTAGATATAGTTCAGCCCTTAAAGCACATCAGAGAAAACATATGGATGTACAACTCTAAGATTTCAGAAATGTGGGAAGTCTTTTTTTATATATGGTTCAAACATTGTTCATTATACCTGTAAGAAACTTTTGAATGCTAGGAATGTTGGTAGACCTTTTGGAAATGTTCTCATCTTACTTAACTCATGCTCTCTTACAATGAGATTATGTCCCAATAAACAGATAGAAAATACATTTAATGCAGTACAACTAACTACCTACCAAACATCACAGTTTAACCAAAACTACCTTAACCTTTCTTGAAACACATTAACTTGTAGGCTAAATCATCTAACACCAAACCTACGTGATAATAAAATGTTGAGTGTATCAGTAATTTATTGAAAAAAAATCAGAATCTGAAGTACAATTTCTACTGAATACAGAGCATTTTTGCATCATCTAGAAGTCAAGATTGTTAAGTCAGGAACCGTCTGTTTTAGAGAATTCATAATTTAATTCAGAAAACGTAAGAAAGCCTCCCTAGGTCTTTCTTGCGTTCACAGCATCAGACTCGGTGGACACTTGAGGAAAGGTGGGAAACATTAGAAACTTGATTCTCACAGCTCGGACAGGATGAAATTAGGTATGCTGTATTCTAATGCCCCCGAATGAAGAAGTGAGGAAAGTCTCCCTGTACCTCTTAAATCGTCGTCGGACTTCAGTTGATTCACCTTGGTTTTTAAAGACTATTTAATGTAATGCAGTGAAAGCTTTAGCTGCTGCCCATGTTAACATCATGTCATTCCACTATGGTACAGGCTTGTTGATGATACAACTCATACTTATTACCTCAGGGCATTGTTTTAAAATGGTGACAATAAAACCTACATTCTTGTAAAAAACCTATGTTCAATAATTTTTTCTTTTGTTTTCTTTCTTTCTTTTTTTTTTTTTTTTGGCGCCAGGGATTGAACTCAGGGGAGGTTAACCACTGAGACACATCCACAGCCCTTTTTATTTTTTTTTGTTGAGACAGGGTCTTGCTCAGTTGATTAGGGCCTCACCAACTTGCTGAGGCCGGCTTGGGATTTGCAATCCTCCTGTCTCAGCCTCCTGAGCTGCCGGGGTTATAGGCATGTACCACTGCATCTGGTTCTTTTTTTTTTTTTTTTTTTTTTTTTAATAAATAGTGTGAAATTTTGAGGGACAGTCCCTACAGATATAATTAATCTAGAACTGCCTCTGTATCCACTCATCCATTTTAGAATTTCAGATAAATCCTTCTAGATAAAACTTTGTAAAAAGAAAGGAACATGAGAGATGATTCATGTAGAGATCATTTCATAAGGTGAGTCAAAATTCTTGAAAGATCCACTGTTATATTGTGTATCAAAATGTTCACACTAAAATTGACAAAACAAAAAGTTGGTTCTTTGAGAAAGTAAACAAAATAGACAAACCTTTAGCCACACTAACAAAGAGAAGGAGAGAGAAGACTCAAATTACTAAAATTCATGATGCAAAAGGAAATATCACAACAGACACCACTGAGATACAGAACATAATGAGAAGCTACTTTCAAAATCTATATTCCAACAAAATAGGAACTACCGAAGACATTGACAAATTTCTAGAGACATATGCTCCTCCCAAACTGAACTGGGAGGACATACACGATTTAAACAGATCAATATCAAGCAATGAAACAGAAGAAGCCATTAAAAATCTACCATCCAAGAAAAGCCCAGGACCACACGGATTCTCAGCTGAGTTCTACAAGACCCTCAAAGAAGAACTCATTCCAATACTTCTCAAAGTATTCCAGGAAATAGAAAAGGAGGGTACCCTACCAAACTCATTCTATGAAGCTAATATCACCCTCATACCCAAACCAGGAAAAGACACATCAAGGAAAGAAAATTTTAGACCAATATTCTTTTTTTTAAATTTATTTTTATTGTAAACAAATGGGATCCATGTTGTTTCAGTTTGTACATGGAGTAACAGCATACCATTTGCATATTCATATATTTACATAGAGTAATGATGTTTGATTCATTCCGGTTTTTTTTCCTTCCCCCCACCCTTCCCCCCCTCTCTTTTCCCTCTATACAGTCCCTCCTTCCTCCATTCTTGTCCCCCTCCCACCCCCCATTAAGTGTCATTATCCGCTTATCAGTGAGATCATTCGTCTTTTGGATTTTTGAGATTAGTTTATCTCACTTAGCATGATATTCTCCAATTTCATCCATTTGCCTGCAAATGCCATAGTTTTATTACTCTTTATAGCTGAGTAATATTCCATTGTATATATATACCATAGTTTCTTTATCCATTCATCAATTGAAGGGCATCTAGGTTGGTTCCACAGTCTGCCTATTGTGAATTGAGCCGCTATGAACATTGATGTGGCTGTATCTCTGTAGTGTGCTGATTTTAAGTCCTTTGGGTATAGGCCAAGGAGTGGGATAGCTGGGTCAAATGGTAGGTCCACTTCCACGTTTTCTAAGGAATCTCCACACTGCTTTCCAGAGTGGCTGCACTAATTTGCAGTCCCACCAGCAATGTATGAGTGTACCTTTCTCCCCACATCCTCTCCAACACCTATTGTTGCTTGTATTCTTGATAATCGCCATTCTAATTGGGGTGAGATGGAATCTTAGTGTAGTTTTGATTTGCATTTCTCTTATTACTAAAGATGGTGAACATTTTTTATATATCTGTTGATTGCTTGTAGATCTTCTTCTGTGAAGTGTCTGTTCATTTCCTTAGCCCATTTGTTGATTGGGTTATTTGTATTCTTTATATATTCTGGAAATTAGTGCTCTATCTGAAGTATGAGTGGCAAAGATATTCTCCACTCCGCTAGGCTCTCTCTTTGCATTGCTGATAGTTTCCTTTGCTGAGAGAAAGCTGTTTAGTTTGAATCTATCCCAGTTATTGATTCTTACTTTTATTTCTTGTGCTATGGGAGTCCTGTTAAGGAAGTCTGATCCTAAGCCAACAAGGTGAAGATTTGGGGACCTACTTTTTCTTCTATAAGATGCAGGGTCTCTGGTCTGATTTCAAGGTCCTTGATCCATTGTGAGTTGATTTTTGTGCAGGGTGAGAGATAGGGATTTAGTTTCATTCTGTTGCATATGGATTTCCAGTTTTCCCAGCACCCATTTGTTGAAGAGGCTATCTTTTCTCCATTGCATATTTTTGGCACCTTTGTCTAGTATTAGAAAATTGTATTTATTTGGGTTTGTGTCCGTGTCCTCCATTCTGTACTATTGATCTACCTGTCTATTTTGGTGCCAAGATCATGCTGTTTTTGTTACTATTGCTTTGTAGTATAGTTGAAGTTCTGGTATTTCGATACCCCCTGTTTCATTCTTCCTGCTAAGGATTGCTTTAGCTATTCTGGGTTTCTTATTCTTCCATATGAATTTCATGATTGCTTGCTCTATTTCTGTGAGGTACGTCATTGGGATTTTAATTGGAATTGCATTGAATCTGTATAGCACTTTTGGTAGTATGGCCATTTTGACAATATTAATTCTGCCTATCCAAGAACATGGGAGATCTTTCCATCTTCTAAGGTCTTCCTTAATTCCTTTCTTCAGTGTTTTGTAGTTTTCATTGTAGAGATCTTTTACCTCTTTGGTTAGATTGATTCCCAAGTATTTTATTTTATTTTTTTGAGGCTATTGCAAATGGAGTTGTTTTCCTCATTTCCCTTTCAGCTGTTTCATCGCTTGCGTATAAAAATGCTGTAGATTTATGTGTGTTGATTTTATAGCCTGCTATTTTGCTGAATTCATTGATGAGGTCTAGAAGTTTTCTGGAGGAGGTTTTTCAATCCTCTAAATATAGAATCATGTCATCTGCAAATAGTGACAGCTTAAGTTCCCCTTTTCCTATTCATATCCCTTTAATTTCTTTGGTCTGCCTAATTGCTCTGGCTAGAGTTTCGAGGACAATGTTGAATAGAGGTGGTGAAAGAGGACATCCTGTCTTTTTCCCAGTTTTAAAGGGAATGGTTTCAGTTTTTTCTCCATTAAGAATGATGTTGGCCATGGGCTTAGCATAAATAGCCTTTAAAATGTTCAGGTATGTTCCTACTATCCCTATGTTTTCTAGTGTTTTGAGCATGAAGGGGTGTTGTATTTTGTCAAATGCTTTTTCTGCATCAATTGAGATAACCATATGATTCTTATCCTTAAGTCTATTGATATGATGGATTACGTTTATTGATTTACAAATATTGAACCATCCTTGCATTCCAGGAATGAACCCCACTTGATCGTGGTGCACGATTTTCTTAATATGTTTTTGGATGCAGTTTGCCAATATTTTGTTAAGGATCTTTGCATCTATATTCATCAAGGATATTGGTCTAAAATTTTCTTTCCTTGATGTGTCTTTTCCTGGTTTGGGTATGAGGGTGATATTAGCTTCATAGAATGAGTTTGGTAGTGTACCCTCCTTTTCTATTTCCTGGAATACTTTGAGAAGTATTGGAATGAGTTCTTCTTTGAAGGTCTTGTAGAACTCGGCTGAGAATCCGTCTGGTCCTGGGCTTTTCTTGGATGGTAGATTTTTAATGGCTTCTTCTATTTCATTGCTTGATATTGATCTATTTAAATCGTGTATGTCCTCCTGGTTCAGCTTGGGAGGAGCATATGTCTCTAGAAATTTGTCAATGTCTTCGATATTTTCTATTGTGTTGGAATATAGATTTTGAAAGTAGCTTCTCATTATGTTCTGTATCTCAGTGGTGTCTGTTGTGATATTTCCTTTTGCATCATATATTTTACTAATTTGAGTCTTCTCTCTCCTTCTCTTTGTTAGTGTGGCTAAGGGTTTGTCTATTTTGTTTACTTTCTCAAAGAACCAACTTTTTGTTATGTCAATTTTTTGAATAGTTTCTTTTGTTTCAATTTCATTGATTTCAGCTCTGATTTTAATTATTTCCTGTCTTCTACTACTTTTGCTTTTATTCTGTTCTTCTTTTTCTAGGGCTTTGGGCTGTAATGTTAGGTCATTTAATTGTTGACTTTTCATTCTTTTCTGGAATGTGCTCCATGCAATGAATTTTCCTCTTAGTACCACTTTCATAGTGTCCGAGAGATTTTGATATGTTGTATCATCATTCTCATTGACCTCTAAGAATTTTTTAATCTCCTCCCTGATGTTTTTTGTTATCCATGTTTCATTCAATAGCATATTATTTAGTCTCCATGTGTTGGAGTAATTTCCTTTTTTTACTTTGTCATTGAGTTTTACTCTCAGTCTATTATGATCTGATAGAACACAAGGCAGAATCTCTATTTTTTTGCATTTCCTAAGGGCTGCTTTGTGGCATAACATATGGTCTATTTTTGAGAAGGTTCCATGTGCTGCTGAGAAGAAAGTGTATCCGCTCGTTGATGGATGGAATATTCTATATTTGTCTATTAAGTCTAGTTATTGATTGTGTTATTGAGTTCTATGGTTTCTTTGGTTAGATTTTGTTTGGAAGATCTATCTAGTGGTGACAGCAGTGCATTAAAGTCACCCAGAATTATTATGTTGTGGTCTATGTGATTCTTGAAATTGAGAAGGATTTATTTGATGTACAGGGATGCACCA
This sequence comes from Sciurus vulgaris, assembly GCF_902686455.1. Taxonomy (NCBI): domain Eukaryota; kingdom Metazoa; phylum Chordata; class Mammalia; order Rodentia; family Sciuridae; genus Sciurus; species Sciurus vulgaris. The sequence goes on from NC_136478.1 coordinate 43,382,872, forward strand.
TTGTTTGGGGCATAAATATTTACTATCGTTATGTCTTCCTGATTTATGGTTCCCTTAAGCAGTATGAAATGTCCTTCTTTATCCCTTCTGACTGAACTTTGGCTTGAAGTCCACTTTATCTGATATAAGGATGGCAACCCCTGCTTTTTGACTGAGTCCATGTGCATGGTAGGTTTTTTCCCATCCTTTCACCTTTAGTCTGTGGGTGTCTTTTTCTATGAGATGAGTCTCTTGCAGGCAGCATATTGTTGGGTCTTTCTTTTTAATCCATTCTGCCAGTCTATGTCTTGATTGAGGAGTTTAGGCCATTAACGTTTAGGGTTATTATTGAGAAATGATTTGTATTCCCAGTCATTTGGCTTATTTTTGGTTTTTAAGTTGGCTTGGTTTCTCCTCTGAGTGGTTTTTCTCTAAGGTAGTTCCTCCCTTTGCTGACCTCCATTGTTGTTTTTCATTTCCTCCTCATGGAATATTTTGTTGAGAACATTCTGTAGTGCTTTCTATTTGTAAATTCTTTTAACTTTTGGTTATCATGGAAGGATTTTATTTCATCTTCAAATCTGAAGGTTAGTTTTGCTGGGTATAGGATTCTTGGTTGGCAACCATGATCTTTCAGAGCTTGAAATATGTTGGTCCAGGCCCTTCTAGCTTTTAGAGTCTGGGTTGAGAAGTCAGCTGCCATCCGTATTGGTCTCCCCCTATATGTAATCTGATGCTTTTCTCTCATGGCTTTCAAAATCCTATCTTTATTTTGAATGTTGGGCATTTTCGTTATAATGTGCCTTGGTGTGGACCTGTTGTGATTTTGTGCATTTGGTGTTCTGTAAGCCTCTTGTATTTGATTTTCCATTTCATTCATCAGGTTTGAGAAATTTTCTGATATTATTTCATTGAATAGGTTGTTCATTCCTTTGGTTTGTATCTCTGTGCCTTCCTCAATCCCAATAATTCTTAAATTTGGTCTTTTCATGATGTCCCACAGTTCTTGGAGATTCTGTTCATGATTTCTTACCATCCTCTCTGTTTGGGAGACTTTATTTTCAAGATTAAATATTTTGTCTTCATTGTCTGAGGTTCTGTCTTCCAAGTGGTCTAGTCTGTTGGTGATGCTTTCCATTGAGTTTTTTATTTGGTTTATTGTCTCCTTCATTTCAAGGATTTCCATTTGGTTTTTTTTTTTTTTGAGAATCTCTATCTCTTTGTTGAAATGATCTTTTGCTTCCTGCAGGTGCTCTTTCAGCTTATTGGTATTATCATTCATTAACTGCATTTGCTCTCTTATCTCATCCTTTGCTTCACGAATCATCTTAATCGTGTATAATCTGAAGTCCTTTTCTGACATTTCTTCTAACATACTGTCATAGGATTCTATTACTATAGAATCTAGATTTGTTTGGATCATTTTCTTCCCTTGTTTTTTCATGTTGTTCATGTATCTTCCCCTCTAGCAGTGCAGATCTGGGGTATTGCATATTTCCCCCTATAGGCTTATAGTGGTCCTATAGGTTTCCAAAACCCTTTCTTTAAGGGGGAGACCAATATTAGCAGTGCCCAAATCAGACACTATGCAATCCTAGACCAAATAGCCCCTATGGGGACAATAACAAAATTGTCATAATAAACAAAATGAGTTCAAAGGTTATCTTCAGTAAAACAAACAGGTTTACAATAATGTCTGAAGTTTCTAATGGAGGACAAAGAGGATGCAGAGGGATGAAGAATATGGCTGTTAATGAGATAATAAAAGAATATACAGAAGTTCTAGAAAATAGAAAGGGTGAGAGTGTAATCAAAAGAAATCAGATGTTAGCATGTAAATAAGGGAGAAAGCGACTCTGAGGGAACAGGTAAACAGAAGGAAAAGAAAGCAAGAAATGTAAAGAAATAAAAACAAATATTTTTTTTAAAAAGGAGAAAAAAGAAAATCTACTGTATAACAGTCATATACTAATGAAACCTCCCAGTGTTCAGTAGCTTGATGCATGAGAGGTACCTGACAATGAGCTTCAAGCCTCCAGCAGATGTCTCAGGATGGAATTTGCCCCACCCGAAGATCGGAGCTACGGCTTCCAGGATTATCCAAGATAGCTGCTCTTGCTTCGAAATGTGTTGGCAAATGGGGAGCTGCAGCTCAGGGGTGGACGTGGTCAGCTGGAGGTCCTGGAGACAGGATGCAGTTGGTCTGGCAGGGGTCCTGGAGGTCCCGTGTGTTTGGTGTGGTTGTGGGATCCAGGAGGCCGGGTGCAATCAGTCGGTCTGGGTTCCCGGTGATAGGGCGCTGTCAGTTGGTCTGGGGGTCCTGGCGGCAGGGAGCAGTCAGTTGATGTGAGGGCCCCAGAGGCAGGGAGTGATCTGTCGGGCTGAGGGATCCTGGAGACGGGACTCAGTCAGTCCGGCCAGGTGTCCTACAGGGCCTGGCTGTTGTCTCAAAATGGCGGCAGCCACATGTAATCAAACCTGCAGGTACTGTCACAGTGAACTTCCAGGCAGCAGCAGGCAGCTGGTTCTCCACTGGCGGTCTGCGGTCAGTCTGCTGGTACCTGTCGGACAATCAGGAGGTGAACCTTTAGTGTTGAGTGATGGATAGGGGTAAGGCAGACGATGGACAGGCGAGAGGCAGGCAAATGGCAGACGATAGATGCCTGACAGTGAGCAATCTGCTCTCAAAAAAGGTGTCGATATGCTGGCAGATTGCAGGTGATCACAGCAGACAAATGGGGTAAAGAGCAGGGGATCGATAAGCAGCAAAAACTGCCTCACAGAGAAACAGATATCCTCTGCTAGAATCCAGCATTGCGGAGCGACAAGGAATGCTGCCTCCCTGTAGTCCGCCATCTTGGATCCTCTAGACCAATATTCTTGATGAATATAGATGCAGAGATCCTTAACAAAATATTGGCAAACCGTATCCAAAAACATATTAAGAAAATTGTGCACCACGATCAAGGGGGGGGGGGTTCATCCCTGGAATGCAAGGATGGTTTAACATCCATAAATCAATAAACGTAATCCATCATGTCAATAGACTTAAGGATAAGAATCATATGGTTATTTCAATTGACACAGAAAAAGCATTTGACAAAATACAACACCCCTTCATGCTCAAAACACTAGAAAAAATAGGGATGGTGGGAACATACCTGAACCTTTTAAAGCCTATTTATGCTAAGCCCATGGCCAACATCATTCTTAATGGAGAAAAAACTGAAACCATTCCCTTTAAAAACGGGAACAAGACAGGGATGTCCTCTTTCACCACTTCTATTCAACATTGTCCTCGAAACTCTAGCCAGAGCAATTAGGCAGACCAAAGAAATTAAAGGGATACGAATAGGAAAAGAGGAACTTAAGCTGTCACTATTTGCAGATGACATGATTCTATATTTAGAGGATTGAAAAACCTCCTCCAGAAAACTTCTAGACCTCATCAATGAATTCAGCAAAATAGCAGGCTATAAAATCAACACACATAAATCTACAGCATTTTTATACGCAAGCGATGAAACAGCTGAAAGGGAAATGAGGAAAACAACTCCATTTGCAATAGCCTCAAAAAAATAAAATAAAATACTTGGGAATCAATCTAACCAAAGAGGTAAAAGATCTCTACAATGAAAACTACAAAACACTGAAGAAAGGAATTAAGGAAGACCTTAGAAGATGGAAAGATCTCCCATGTTCTTGGATAGGCAGAATTAATATTGTCAAAATGGCCATACTGGGGAGGGTCACTTCGACTCGGAGTGATTGATTGCCCAGGGCTACGGGTGGTTGGTGGGAGGAGGAAACACGAAGTGAGTTTCTTGGACTCCTAGAGACCGCACCGGAATACTGAGCGGCTGACTGGAGGAAGAGGCGTGTGGCGGGTCTCTGGGACTCAGAGCGATTGTTCGGGGCCCCAGGTGGCTGCTCAGAGGAGGGGCCGCATAGCCAGGCGATTAGGTGCAGAGCAGGGTCCCAGGATCTAGGAGGCTTTTTGGTGGAAGAGCCGCACAGAGACAGGCTTAGGGCGGAGCAAAGGTTCCAGGCCTGCGGGCAGATTCTCTGAGGAGGGGCAGCCTAAGGAGATTCATCTGCGAAGGGTGAGGCTCCCAGGCCCAGGAGGTAGGGCCGGGCCCCTGGGAACTTTGCAGAGGAAGGCAGCCCAGCCCAGGCGGTAGCTGTAAATTGAGGGGAACCTCTAGGAGGGAACTGACCAGCGAGACCTCCCCACCGGGTGAGTCTTCCCTGCTGGGTGAGGTTTCCCCACAAGGACGGTAAAACCAGAGACTCAGGCCCAAACAGGCCTTGCCTCAGCCCACAGCCTAGGTCCCCTTTGGATGACCATTGGTCAACAAGTGGAGGCACCTCTGCCCACTAGCAAGGAATATACCCCACCGGAAGGCCACCACTCCTAGAGAGACAGCTTCCTTGTGGAGCACCGCATTATCAACTTCCTCCAAGACTTCAGCCTACTGAAGGCTAAGGGGGGATATATATATAGAAATCTTCAGGGACATTGTAAGTCAATAGAGGAAATCTGCAATATCTCAGCAGTCCACTGATACCTGAACAATATGAGAAAACAAGGAAAGAAAATGCTGCAAACAAATCTAGATGTTACATCAATAAAACACAATGACAGCATGGCAGAAGAAATGACAGAAAAGGAGTTCAGAATGTACATAATTAAAATGATCAGAGAAGCAAACGATGAGATGAAAGAGCAAATGCAAGCATTGAATGATTGCACCAATCGACAGTTAAAAGAGCAAATACAGGAAGCAAAAGATCATTTTAATAAAGAGTTAGAGATATTGAAAAAAAACCAAACAGAAATCCTTGACATGAAGGAAACAATAAACCAAATTAAGAACTCCATAGAAAGCATATCCAATAGGATAGAACACCTGGAAGACAGAACCTCAGACATTGAAGACAAATATTTAACCTTGAAAACAAAGTTGAACAAACAGAAAAGATGGTAAGAAATCATGAACAGAATCTACAAGAACTATGGGATATCATGAAAAGGCCAAATTTAAGAATTATTGGGATTGAGGAAGGCCTAGAGAAACAAGCCAAAGGAATGAACAATTTATTCAATGAAATAATATCAGAAAATTTCCCAAATCTGAAGAATGAAATGGAAAATCAAGTTCAAGAGGCTTATAGGACTCCAAATACACAAAATTACAACAGAGCCACACCAAGGCACATTATAATGAAAATACCTAACATACAAAATAAAGACAGAATTTTAAAGGCTGTGAGAGAAAAGAACCAAATTACATTCAGGGGGAAACCAATACGGATATCAGCAGATTTTTCAATCCAGACCCTAAAAGCTAGAAGGGCCTGGAACAACATTTTTCAAGCCCTGAAAGAAAATAGATGCCAACCAAGAATCTTATACCCTGCAAAACTTACCTTCAAATTTGATGATGAAATAAAATCCTTCCATGATAAACAAAAGCTAAAAGAATTTACAAAAAGAAAGCCAGCATTACAGAACATTCTCAGCAAAATATTCCATGAGGAAGAGATGAAAAACAAAGAAGCAAATCAGCAAAGGGAGGAATTATCCTAAAGGAATTGTCAAATAAAGGAGGAAACAAGTTGTGTCAAACAAATAAATAAATAAAATTTAAAAAATGAACCAAATGACCGGGAAACCAAATCATATCTCTATAATAACCCTGAATGTTAATGGCCTGAATTCATCAATCAAAAGACATAGACTGGCAGATTGGATTAAAAAGAAAGATCCAACAATATGTTGCCTGCAAGAGACTCACCTCATAGAAAAAGATACCCATAGACTAAAGGTGAAAGGATGGGGAAAAAAATACCATGCACATGGACTCAGCAAAAAAGCTGGAGTATCCATCCTCATTTCCGATAATGTGGACTTCAAGCCAAAGTTAGTCAGAAGGGATAAAGAAGGTCATTTCATACTGCTTAAGGGAAGCATAAATCAGCAAGATATAACAATCATAAACATCTATGCCCCAAACAGTGGCTCATCCATGTATGTCAAACAAATCCTTCTCAATTTCAGAAACCAAATAGACCATAACACAATAATACTAGGTGATTTTAACACGCCTCTCTCACCACTGGACAGATCTTCCAGACAAAAATTGAACAAAGAAACCATAGATCTCAATAACACTATCAATAATTTAGACTTAACGGACATTTATAGAATATACCATCCAACCAAGAGCGAATACACTTTCTTCTCAGCAGCACATGGACCCTTCTCTAAAATAGACCATATATTATGCCACAAAGCTAATGTTAGCAAATACAAGAAGATAGAGACACTACCATGTATTCTATCAGATCATAATGGATTGAAGTTAGAAATAAATGAAAGAGTAAAACACAGAAACTATTCCAACATCTGGAGATTAAACAATATGCTATTATATGATGAATGGATAACAGAAGATATTAGGAAGGAAATTAAAAAATTCTTAGAGGTAAATGAGAACAAAGAAACATCATATCAAAATCTCTGGGACACTATGAAAGCAGTACTTAGAGGGAAATTTATTTCATGGAGCGCATTTAATAAAAGAAGTAAAACTCAACAAATAAACAACCTAACACTACAGCTCAAAGCCCTAGAAAAAGAACAGAATAGCACCAAAAGTAGTAGAAGACAGGAAATAGTTAAACTCAGAGCTGAAATCAATGAAATTGAAACAAAAGAAACAATACAAAAAATTGACAAAATAAATAGTTGGTTCTTCGAAAAAATAAACAAAATTGATAAACCTTTAGCCACACTAACAAAGAGAAGACGAGAGAAAACCCAAATCACTAAAATTCGGAATGAACAAGGAAATATCACAACAGACAGGATTGAAATACAAAACATAATTAGAAGCTATTTTGAAAATCTATACTCCAACAAAATAGAAAATTTCGAAGACATCAACAGGTTTCTAGAGACATATGAATTGCCTAAACTGAACGAGGAGGACATAAACAATTTAAATAGACCAATTTCAAGTACTGAAATAGAAGAAGTCATCAAAAGCCTACCAACAAAGAAAAGTCCGGGACCAGATGGGTTCTCAGCCGAGTTCTACAAAACCTTTAAAGAAGAGCTCATTCCAATACTTCTCAAAGTATTCCATAAAATAGAAGAGGAGGGAACCCTCCCAAACTCATTCTATGAAGCCAATATCACCCTGATACCTAAACCAGACAGAGACTCATCAAGGAAAGAAAATTTCAGACCAATATCCTTAATGAACATCGACGCAAAAATTCTCAACAAAATTTTAGCAAATCGCATACAAAAACATTAAAAAGATAGTGCACCATGATCAAGTGGGTTTCATCCCAGGGATGCAAGATTGGTTCAACATCAGGAAATCAATAAACGTAATTCATCATATTAATAGACTTAAAGTCAAGAATCACATGATTATTTCAATAGATGCAGAAAAAGCATTTGATAAAATACAGCACCCCTTCATGCTCAAAACACTAGAAAAAATAGGGATAGTGGGAACATTCCTTAACATTGTAAAGGCCATTTATGCTAAGCCCATGGCTAATATCATTCTAAATGGTGAAAAACTGAAAGCATTCCCCCTAAAAAGTGGAACAAGGCAGGGATGCCCTCTTTCACCACTTCTATTCAACATCGTTCTTGAGACTCTGGCCAGAGCAATTAGACAAACCAAAGAAATTAAAGGGATACGAATTGGAAAAGAAGAACTCAAACTATCCCTGTTCGCTGATGACGTGATTATATATTTAGAGGAACCTGGAAATTCCACCAGAAAACTCTTAGAACTCATAAGTGAATTCAGTAAAGTAGCAGGTTACAAGATCAATGCCCATAAATCCAACGCATTTTTATACATAAGTGATGAATCTTCAGAAAGAGAAATTAGGAAAACTACCCCATTCACAGTAGCCTCGAAAAAAATAAAATACTTGGGAATCAATCTCACAAAAGAGGTGAAAGACCTCTACAATGAGAACTATACAACACTAAAGAAAGAAATTAAAGAACACCTTAGAAGATGGAAAGATCTTCCATGTTCTTGGATAGGAAGAATTAATATTGTCAAAATGGCCATACTACCTAAAGTGCTATACAAATTCAATGCAATTCCAATTAAAATCCCAATGACGTACCTTACAGAAATAGAGCAAGCAATTATGAAATTCATCTGGAAGAATAAGAAACCCAGAATAGCTAAAGCAATCCTTAGCAGGAAGAGTGAAACGGGGGGCATTGCAATACCAGATCTTCAACTCTATTACAAAGCAATAGTAACAAAAACAGCATGGTATTGGTACCAAAATAGAAAGGTAGATCAATGGTACAGAATAGAGGACACGGACACAAACCCAAATAAATACAACTTTCTCATACTAGACAAAGGTGCCAAAAATATGCAATGGAGAAAAGATAGCCTCTTCAACAAATGGTGCTGGGAGAATTGGAAATCCATATGCAACAGAATGAAACTAAACCCATATCTCTCACCATGCACGAAACTAAACTCAAAATGGATTAAGGACCTCGGAATCAGACCAGAGACCCTGCAGATTATAGAAGAAAAAGTAGGTCCAAATCTTCACCTTGTTGGCTTAGGATCAGACTTCCTTAACAGGACTCCCATAGCACAAGAAATAAAAGCTAGAATCAACCACTGGGATAGATTCAAACTAAAAAGCTTTCTCTCAGCAAAGGAAACTATCAGCAATGCGAAGAAAGAGCCTACAGAGTGGGAGAATATCTTTGCCAATCATACTTCAGATAGAGCACTAATCTCCAGAATCTATAAAGAACTCACAAAACTCTACTCCAAGAATTCAAATAATCCAGTCGACAAATGGGCTAAGGAAATGAATAGACACTTCACAGAAGAAGATCTACAAGCAATCAACAAACATATAGAAAAATGTTCAACATCTCTAGTAATAAGAGAAATGCAAATCAAAACCACCCTAAGATTCCATCTCACCCCAATTAGAATGGCGATTATCAAGAATACGAGCAACAACAGGTGTTGGCGAGGATGTGGGGAGAAAGGTACACTCATACATTGCTGGTGGGGCTGCAAATTAGTGCAGCCACTCTGGAAAGCAGATTGGAGATTCCTTAGAAAACTTGGAATGGACCCTCCATTTGACCCAGCTATCCCACTCCTTGGCCTATACCCAAAGGACTTAAAATCAGCATACTACAGAGATACAGCCACATCAATGTTCATAGCTGCTCAATTCACAATAGCCAGACTGTGGAACCAACCTAGATGTCCTTCAATTGATGAATGGATAAAGAAACTGTGGTATATATATACAATGGAATATTACTCAGCCATAAAGAATGATAAAATTATGGCATTTGCAGGCAAATGGATGAAATTGGAGAATATCATGCTAAGTGAGATAAGCCAATCTCAAAAAGCCAAAGGACGAATGATATCGCTAATAAGTGGAGGATGACACATAATGGGGGGGAGGGAAGGGTTAGTGTTAAGGTTAGAGTTAGGGTTAGGGAGGGGGGCAAGTATGGAAGAAGGAAGTACTGTATAGAGGGTAAAGAAGGGTGGGAGGGGTGGGGAGAAGGGAAAAAAATAACAGAATGAATCAAACAACATTACCCTATGTAAATTTATGATGACACAAATGGTATGCCTTTACGCCATGTACAGAGAAACAACATGTATCCCATTTGTTTACAATAAAAAAAAAAATGGCCATACTACCTAAAGTGCTATACAGATTCAATGCAATTCCAATTAAAATCCCAATGACGTACCTCACAGAAATAGAGCAAGCAATCATGAAATTCATCTGGAAGAATAAGAAACCCAGAATAGCTAAAGCAATCCTTAGCAGGAAGAGTGAAGCAGGGGGTATCGAAATACCAGAACTTCAACTATACTACAAAGCAATAGTAACAAAAACGGCATGATCTTGGCACCAAAATAGACAGGTAGATCAATGGTACAGAATAGAGGACACGGACACAAAACCCGAATAAATACAATTTTCTAATACTAGACAAAGGGGCCAAAAATATGCAATGGAGAAAAGATAGCCTCTTCAACAAATGGGTGCTGGGAAACCTGGAAATCCATATGCAACAGAATGAAACTAAACCCCTATCCCTCACCCTGCACAAAAATCAACTCACAATGGATCAAGGACCTTGAAATCAGACCAAAGACCCTGCATCTTATAGAAGAAAAAGTAGGTCCCCATATCTTCACCTTGTTGGCTTAGGATCAGACTTCTTTAACAGGACTCCCATAGCACAAGAAATAAAAGCAAGAATCAATAACTGGGATAGATTCAAACTAAATAGCTTTCTCTCAGCAAAGGAAACTATCAGCAATGCAAAGAGAGTCTGCGGAGTGGAAGAATATCTTTGCCACTCATACTTCAGATAGAGCACTAATTTCCAGAATATATAAAGAACTCAAAAAACTCTACACCAAGAATACAAATAACCCAATCAACAAATGGGCTAAGGATATGAACAGACGCAAGCAATCAACAAACATATGAAAAAGTGTTCACCATCTTTAGTAATAAGAGAAATGCAAATCAAAACTACACTAAGATTCCATCTCACCCCAATCAGAATGGCGATTATCAAGAATACAAGCAACAATAGGTGTTGGAGAGGATGCAGGGAAGAAGGTACACTCATACATTGCTGGTGGGGCTGCAAATTAGTGCAGCCACTCTAAAAAGCAGTGTGGAGATTCCTTAGAAAACTTGGGATGGACCCACCATTTGAGTCAGCTATCCCACTCCTTGGCTTACACCCAAAGGACTTAAAATCAGCATACTGCAGAGATACAGCCACATCAATGTTCATAGCAGCTGAATTCACAATAGGCAGACTGTGGAACCAACCTAGATGTCCTTCAATTGATGAATGGATAAAGAAACTGTGGTATATATATATATATATATATATATATATATATATATATATATACATATATATATATATACAATGGAATATTACTCAGCTATAAAAACTAATAAAATTATGGCATTTGCAGGCAAATGGATGAAATTGGAGAATATCATGCTAAGTGAGATAAGCCAATCTCAAAAATCCAAAAGACGAATGATCTCACTGATAAGCAGATGATGACACATAATGGGGGGTAAGAGGGGGGCAAGAATGGAGGAAGGAGGGACTGTATAGAGGGAAAAGAGGGGTGGGAGGGGTGGGGGGAAGGAAAAAATAACAGACTGAATCACACATCATTACCCTATGTAAATGTATGATTACGCAAATGGTATGCTGTTACTCCAAGTACAAACAGAAACAACATGTATTCCATTTGTTTACAATAAAAATAAATTTTAAAAAAATGTTCATACTAGCTGATGATCCACATTATTTGTCCAAAATTCAAGATAAGTTAGAAATCAATAATAGCAAAAAATAAATGATCCATTTGAAAATTTCTTTTAGAAATTTAAGATGAAAACTTCAACAGAGAAAAGCAGAGAGAAGTAAAATTGCAGCCCTAGTTAATAACATTTTGCCATATTTATTTTATCTGTCACTTGATCTCTCTCTACTTGTACACAGTCTTTTCTACATTTGAGAAAACCACAGATTTCACCCCTAAATATCAGTCTCTTATTTTTGAGTACCACCATTTCACATAATTTTGAGCTTTTTTTGGAAGAGCTCAAGGAAGTTGTAAAATGCCTTGCATTCTGCATTTGATTGATTGTTCATGCTGTCCTTTAACTGGTTCCTCATTACTTTTTTAATATATATTATGAAGATTTCATTGGGTTCTGAAGAATACTTCCAAACTGATGCTGCCTATGTCTAGAAATACATAATACCAGACTTTCCAAAATTAGTAAAACTTAGAACTTGGTAGACATCGTTGGAGTTTTCTGTGATAAGATTCCCTTACACAGTTAGTAATCTGAATCATATTTTCTTGCATCTTCATTTGGAAAGTGATTCTATTGTATATATTAGGAGTAAAGAGAAAACCAAATTTTGAAATTTTGGTCTATTTAGAAAAGAGCGATGTGAGATGCCTAATGTATCAAAACCATTTTAATTTATTTTATTGTGTTTTACCTATTTATTTTATGTTGGAGTCTTGTTTTGTTGTCAAGGCTGGCCTTGACCTTCTCCTCCTGCCTAAGCCTCCCAAGTAGCTGGAACTATAGGCACAGACCTCCACACCTGACTATATTAGAATTTGAGGCCAAAGATATACTTGGAACATTTATTTATATATAATAGTTAATTAGAAAATTAATACCAACAGGAAACCATTTTGTTTATCCTTCCACCAATGTAATAATTGTCACAGTGTATGTAATTACTTAAGTTGTTAAAAGAAGGAATAATCATATTCAGTTGTTCTGGGGCTGGCTTTTGAAAAGAATCACCTTTCTCACTGAGTTGCTCTGTTGAAAATCAATAGACCACAACCTTGATTTAATCACTTTGTAATGTGCACATACATGAAATCTCTTCTGTGTACTCTCCTATACCATTAGCTGTGGTCTGAATGTTTATGCCTCCCCCAAATTCTTATATTGGAATCCTCATTCCCACAGAGATGGTTTTAGGAGGTGAGGCCTTGAGAATTTATTAGTCCTGAGAGGGGAGCCCTCATGAGTGGATGACTGTCCTTAAAAAGAGGCCAAGAGAGACCCCCCACCACCCTTTCTGTCTTGTGAGGTTGAAGTGAGAAGACAGTCGTTTATGAAAAAACAGGCCCTTATCAGACATCAGATCTGCTGTCCCCTTGACCTTGGAGTCCCTAGCCTTCAGAAGAGTTGAAGGGAATTGTCCATAAGCCAGCTAGTCTAGGTGTTTTGTTATGGTAGTCCAAGTGGACTGATCCCACTGGGCCATGTGTGTGTATGTTTTTTTTTTTATTCCTTCAATATCAAAGAATATTGATTATGACAACTCAAAATTTTTTGATCGTTGTAGGTACTTTTCACTTGCATATTTTTAAATCAACTTGTCAATTTCTGGGGAGAAGAAAAGGCTTCTGGGATTATAAAGTGGATTGCTTTGACTCTATTGGTTAAAATGGAAATAATTCACATTTTAACATTATGAAGTCCACCAACCCATGGTTGGTATTTCTTCTTTTATTTAGGTCTCTTAATTTCAGCAATATTTTGTAATATTCAGAGTTCAGATCCTCTACATATTTTGTTAAATTTATCCCTAATTAGTAATTCTGTTATGTAAGTACTCAATAAACAATTGGGAAAGGATCTTAACTACTGTAGGAGTAAAGTGTTTTTGCATCTTAACTTTCCTACTACCTAATTGAGTTCTGGTAGCTTTTTGTAGATTTCTTAGGATTTTCTGTACACAAAATCGAGACACTTCTTTCTATTGGGTCTGAATAGTCATCTCTTACTGTGTTTTCTGGGGCACTCAGTTCAATGCTGAAAGTTTAAGTGTAGACATTCTTGGCTTTTGTCTAATCTTGGTGTGGGGAGAACATTCAGTTCTTTACTATTAAAGTTAGCTTTTGATCTTTCGTTAATGTCTTTTTGTAAAAGTAAGGGAGTCCCCATTTATCTATAATTGAATTTCACCTTATCAAGTACTTTCTTCTCCAGATGAGATCAACCTATGATTTTTTTCTTGCTCATTTTCTTTATATGGTGATTTACATTGACTTTTAAATGTTAATTCACCTTTTTATTCCTAAATTCCTCTCTCTTCTTGTCATACACTTCTGCATTTTTGCTATTGTTTGTTAAAGAATATTCAGGTCTATGCTATTAAGAAAATTTTATTTTAGAATTATTGGGTTGTAATTTACATAGAGAAAAATCCACCATTTTAGGTATATGATTCTTTGGGCTTTGACAAACATATAACCATAACCACAATCAAGATAGAGAATATTTCTTTCCCAAAAAGTCTCTTATGCCTCTGGGTAGTCATTTCCTTTCCCCGAGCCTGAGCTCATCCATTCACCCACAAGGAGATGGTTTTAGGGAGAGTGACCCTGGGAAGTGATCTTCAGTTTTGTCATTTTCCAGAAGGTCATGTAAATACAATCAATATGGTAGGTAGACTTTTGTTCCTGATTTATTTTTTTCACTTAGCAAAATGTATTTGTGGGTCATCCATGTTATTGTATCTGTTGCTCATTCATTTGTATTGTTGATTAGTATCCCATTGTATGGATGAGCCATGATTTTTTATCCATTCATCATATGGTAGAAATTTGGATTATTTTCAAGTTGGAGCAATCATAAATAAAGGTATTATTTGCACTCTTGTGTAAACATTTCATTTCTTTAGGAAGTACCTGTGAGAAGATGGGTTGAGTCATATGGTATGTGTATGTTTAACTTTATAAGAAGTTGATAAGCTTTTCCAAATCGTGTGTACCATTTTATATTCTCAGCATCAATGTGCAATAGTTTCAGTTTCAGTTATTTATCCTCATCTGCAATTGGTATTATCAGTTATTTTTGTTGTTGACCATTCTAATAGTAATTGATAGAATCTTATTGTAGCTTTTATTTGCATTCCCCTAAAAGCTTATGATAGTCACTATTTTGGGGTCGTGTCGGTGGGGGTACTGGGGATTAAACCAGGAGTGCTTTACCACCATGGTTCTTCTCCAGCCCTTTTATTTTCTGTTTTGAGATAGGCTCTCACTAAGTTGTCCAGGCTGGTCTTGAACTTGTGATCCTCTTGCCTCAACCTCCCAAGTCACTGGGATTACAGTCATGTGCCACCACACCTAGCCAATGTTCACTAATTTTTAAAGGTTTATTTGACATCCAAATATCTTTGGTGGAATGTTTATTTTTTTCCATTTTTAATTAGGCCTTTTTTTCCGCACTGTTAAGTATTAAAGAACTCTGTACATTCTGGATACAAGTTCTTTGTTGTAAAATATGTGTTAGTAAATATTTTTCACAGTTTAGTTTGTCTTTTCAGTAACTTTCTATTGGTGTTATATCTAAGAACTCTGCTTATCTCAAGGTCATGAAGATTTTTTTTCCTTCTCAAAGTTTTATGTTTAGATCTATGATCCATTTTGAATGTTTTGTGTATAAGCTGTGAAGTTACAGGCCTTCATATTTTTGCAATACCGTTGTCCATTTGTTCCAACATGATTTGTTGAAAAGGTTATCCTATTTTTATTGTATTACTTTTACACCCTTGTTAAAAAAGGAGTCTTCTGTCTTCTGATAGATATCACTGTGCCTATCACTGATCCAAGGAAGAATAGATGTACTAGAAAAAAGTATTTGGTTAATGTTGGAAACTCTTCAAGTTCTGGTGCATTTATAACAGTACTCTCTGAATTTCTGGTTTCCTTCTTTGATGCTAGCTGTTTGAACCCCACAGACTTGGTGTTTACCCTACACAGGCAAAAGCAGCACAAGTCCAGCATATTCACAGAACCAGCTTTCCCCCCAGGCACTACCCTGAGATGTTAGCCAATCACACCATCACATGAGTTTTATTTCTCTTATTCAATTTTTTGTCACTTTATAGAACTTATTTTGATGGAGTTTAAATGATCTTTCCAGGGCAACTATAAAAACATGCCTGTGGATACTAACATTTCATATTATTCAAATGAAATGACAGGATTCAAATCACAGCCCCAATCCACAATCTGTCTAAGCACACAGTGTTTCAAATCAGCTATTGTAGTACCTTACTTTTAAATATAAACAGTTATGGATCAATAGGAATTTGAAAGATAAAAAAAAATAAATATGGGGTAAAAACTGCAAGGATAAAAGAAAACTTCAAAATTTATAATATCAGAAAATATGAGAATACATTGTATCCATGAAATAAGGTTCTGTTGAACATATTAGCATGAAAAGCATTCTGAACATTAAAACTATAATAAAAATTATAAATAGAGAGGTTGAAAGATAGCACTGGGGAAATAGCACTAAAATGGAGATACATAGGAAAAATGAAAACGAATGCTTACAAAATTAAGAGAAAATTTTCCAGGAAATGAAAATCTGAGTTGTAGCTGTCACCAAAAGGGAGTAGAGAAAATAAGGGACAATTTGACCAAATAAATTATAAAAATTATTTGAAGGAGAATAAAAGATTGAAAGGGCTCATCAACCTCCCAACAAAATGAATAAAAATGGACATACATCAGGACATACCATCATAATACTTAAAATACTGTGGTGAGAAAAGATAACTTACAGCCTCCAGAAAGAAACAAAGATCACAAATAAAGGAAAGAAAATCAGAATTACATCAGATATCTCAGTGGAAACACTGAATGCTATAAGATAATGGTGCAAGATCTTCACAGTTGGAGGCCTAATATTTACTAAGCCAGAATTCTATACCTAGCCAAACTAACAAAAGATTGTGAAGCTAGAAGAAAAATATTTTCAAGCATTTAAGCTCTCAGTATAGTTTCTTCCATTAATGTTTTTATAGGAATGTTCTAAAGGTAGTGTGTCACAGTGAAAGTGAACCAAGAAAGGAATACATGGGATCCAAGACAAGTTACTCAACCCATCAAAAATCACAAAGTAAATCTCAGGATAACAGGTGTTCAATAGACCCAGAAAACACCATTTTTTTTTTTTTTTTTTTTTTTGCGGTATTGGGGATCGAACTCGGGCCTTGTGCTTGCAAGGCAAGCACTCTACCAGCTGAGCTATCTCCCCAGCCCAGAAAACACCATTTTGGAGCAGAAAGACCAGCCCATAATGGAATTGTCCACAGAAGAAACACAAAGATTATGCAAAGTGTTTTTACAGTTCTGTAAGTGTTTGGGGATGAACTAATATGATGTGCTGAAAAACAAATGACTATAAATCCATGGCCAAATTAATTCCTCACTGACACAAAGACCAACATGACTGAAATGAGGAAGACACTGGGGAGAGTATAAGTAATGAGATCAGAGGGATAGAATAAAGATAGCATAGAAGTCATTTTAAACCACTCAGGTCATTCTAAGGATTTCGACATTTTGTGAGTTCACCAGTGCAATCAGAAGCTTAAATTTTTATTACGAACAGTTCCTTTGTATTTGCTGAAAAATATAAAAAATAATAAAAATATATTTCTATTTACCTCTATATTTGGCAACTATTAACTTTGATAGCTCCTTATGTTGTATTTAAATATACATTTATTCGTTATAAAAGAGAATGTTACAGATAATTTAAAATTTTTCCTTTATCTGGAACCCTGGTCATGTATTCTGCCACCCCCCAAGCATCAACTGACATTAATTTGGCACGTATCCCCCAGGTCACTTTTTAGTAATTTTATCTATTTATTTATCCTTGAACAATGTATGGCATTGTTTCATTGGAGTTTACTTTAATGCATATAAAGTTTTATACTTAATTATTCTGCAATGTTATACAGATGGTGACATATTTTTCTGCTTACCATTTGTTAGGACATATCATTATGAACTTGTTGGTTTTTATTTATTCAATGTATTTCAATACACATTCTTTCTGATGCTGAAACTGTGATAATTTTGCTGGGCATGGAGGCACACACTTTTAATCTCAGCAACTCAGGAAGCAGAGGCAGGAGAAATGTGAGTTCAAGGTCAGCTTCAGCAATTCAGTGAGGCCCTGTGTGACTTAGCAAGACCCTGTCTCAAAAACTCAACAAACAAACACACACAGTGGTAAAGCACCTCTGGGTCCAATCCCCTATACCAAAAACTAAACCAAAAAAAAATTTTTTTTTGTAATTTTGGCCATAAGTGTGCCTTCAAGTACACTTCTGTATGTCTGGAAATAAATTTAGTAATATTCAAACCTTCTTTATTTATTAAGACTTTTAAACACAAAGTTTTTCAAATTATTGGAAAACACTGCCATGCCACTTATATTTAATAGCTGTTAACATTCTGCAGTATTTATTTAGCGAAATGTTTTTGTTGAATCAAAGATCTAGACATCATAATAATTGAAACTAAATAGCTTGGCATGCAGATAACTTTGTCTTTTAAATATTATTTATGAATTCCAGTATTCCCTAATCCATTCTTTAAATTTATAGACAAAGGTCAGTAAACTTATCCTGTAAAATACTATGCAGCAAATATTTTAGGCATTGCAAGTCATATGGTCTCTATTCCAATTTCTCAACTCCACTGTTGTAGCACAAAAACAGCCATTGGCAATACATCAATGAATAAATATGGCTTTGTTCCAATAAAACTTTATTTATAAAACCAGGAATGGGCCAGGATTGGTCTGCAGGCCATGATTTACTAAGCCTTTCACTAAAATCACAATTTATTTTCATGCTCAAATTATCACAACTCATGTCAGTAGTAATCCTTTCAAGCTGGCTACTGTGTATTTTATAAAACATCCCAATTAGTCATTGCTTTTGGGATCAAGCTATCCCAAGATTACCTTACAATTCCCCTGTGCCATTCCTGGAAGTAGTCCCTTCTCTGAGAAATCTTGACTGATGTTGTGTGGAGTGATATTAAAGACGGAATGTTGTAGACTGAATGTTTGTGTTCCCCCAAAATGCATATGTTAAAGCCCTGATCAACAATGTGATATTTGGAGGTGAGGGAGATAAATAGGTTAGATGAAGTCATGAGGGTGGAGTCCCCATAATGAGATTATAGTCCATATAAGAATAAGAAGATTATAGTCCATATAAGAATAAGACCTGTGTCACACAGTGAGAAGACAATTATCTGCAAGCCAGGAAGTGTGTCCTCACCAAGAACTCAACAACCGGTATCCTGACCTCAGACTTTTTCATCCTCCAGAACTATGAGAAATAAATGTCTATTGTTCAAGCCACCCAATCTTTGGTATTTTGTGAGAGCAGCCCGAGCTGACTTAAGACAGCTCTTGGTACTAGGAATGGGTTCTGGTAATCACTCCCTAAAAAATATGGAAGTGGCTGTGGAACTAAGTGAAAGGTCTAGGCATGAGGAATTTGGGGGTACATGCAAGACACATGCTAGGCTAGGAAAAACCAAGATTATTGTAAAAGGACTTACAAAGATGATTCTGGTTAGGGCCCAGAAAGAAAAGAGAGTTGTAGAGAAAGTTTCCAACTTCTTTGAGAATACATAAATAATCAAGAACAGTGCCATGACCACCATGGCCAAACTCACAGTTCCACCCAATGGCGAAAGGAGATTAGAAAATAAAGACTCAGGAACACAGATTTTGAAAAGTAAGCTGGAATCAGGTGAAGCTCTGCTCCCTGATGGAGATGCAGATCTAAAGAGTTATGCCAGCAATCTTTATTTATATATGTCTTGTTATCAGGTAAAAGACTATGCAACCATTATTCTTTGTATTCAGGAAAGTTACAGAAACTAGGACATCCTATGTAGCTTTTCCACAAGTGCAATCC
Organism: Sciurus vulgaris; assembly: GCF_902686455.1. Classification (NCBI taxonomy): domain Eukaryota; kingdom Metazoa; phylum Chordata; class Mammalia; order Rodentia; family Sciuridae; genus Sciurus; species Sciurus vulgaris. Next base: position 43,402,244 of record NC_136478.1, read on the forward strand.
ACAGTTGCAAAGTGCAATGTTAGGAATTTTGTGTAGCTCCCAAGAAAGTCCATTGTTTAAAGTTACTGCACGGCGGGCAGGAACTGGAGAAACATTGTGGTTGTCTAGCAGAATTCCTTCCTTCCCGAGAGCTGGGTGCCTGAGATCAAGGTCAGAGCTGACAGGACCCTTGCACAGAGCCTCCTCACGCAGGGCATTGCTACAGTAGCTAGGCATCCTGTGCCCTTGCACAGAACATTCCCAGGCACCAGGCATGCCACAGCCATGAGGGCATCAGAGACCTCTGATCTCAGTCACTGCTCTCCCATCCTCCATCACCACTCTCCACAGAACAGAATTTTGAGAAATATGGATGGTAAAGGTCATTTTGATGAGGTTTCTGAAGGAAATGCAGAAAACGTATTAGACAATGGAGAAAAGGCAATCCCTGGTATAAAGTGGCAAAGAATTTAGCTGAATTTTGTTCATGTTGTGTTTTGTAGAAAGTAGAATTGGATATTTAGCTTAGGAGAGTTCTAAGTGTAGTGTTGAAGGAGCAGCTTGGGTCCTACTGATTACTTGTAGTAACATATGAGAAGAGTGAAGTGAATTGAAGAATTAACTGTTCAACAAACAAACCAACCAACAAAAAAGAAACTAAAACAGATTGTCTACGTATCACAAAAGAGAAAGTAAAAACCAAGGTTATGGCCAGGCACCACTGGTAAGATTAGTGTGAGTGTGAACCACAGACACATTCATCCCTCAGTAAAAGCTTTGCCAGTTCGAACTGAAGGGAATGGAGACAGGAAAATATGAAGGAAGGCTGTTAATTTCTTGGATAGCGCAGGACTGAATTATAGAGCTATTCAGGGCATACCTGGGCTGTTCTTCAAGACAGGAAAGGATGATCCTCAGGGTGGATCCATAAATCGTTAGGGCTGCACCTCAGTTTCCAGGGATGCCAACAGCTCAGTTTCAATAGGCCAGACTGCAGCTGCCCGGAGCTTAGGGAAGGGACTGCCTGGAGTCTTGGGGGCATAACTCCCACCCAGCAGAGTCTGGGTAGAGCACCACTCAGGGTGAGACCCTACCGGGAAGGCTCACAGAGTCACAGAGAGCAAAGCACTGAATCAAGAAGGATTATTTTAAGAACTTACGATGTTGTGGTATTTGCTGTGCTAGGTTTTGGAGCTGGCTGGTTTCCACCTTCCCAACCACTTTAATTTCTCCTTTTGAACTGGATTGTCTATTCTACCATTGTGTTTTGGAAGAACATAGTTTGTCGAATTTCCTGGGTTCACAGGTAGAGCAGAATTTTGCCTCAAGTTAAATCATATTCCAGTCTCACCCATGTTTGATTTAAATGATATTCAGTTGAGACTTGGGACTTTAGGATTAAGAGTCAATGCTGGAGTGAGCTAAGACCTTTGGGGGTAATATGGAATGGATTTATTGTGCATGTGAAAGGGACATGAATTTCAGGGGAATAAGGGGCAAAATGTTATGGATTGAATATTTGTGCCCCCCCCCCCAAATTCATAGGTGTGAAGCTCCAATTACCAGGGAGATGGTATTTGGAGGTTAAGTTTTAGGTAATTAATTAATTTCAGATAAGTTCAAGAGAGTGGAGCCCTCATGATAAGATTAGTGCCCTTAAAAGAAGAGTTGGAAGGCTGGGGGTGTGGCTCAGTGGTAGAGCACGTGAGGCACTGGGTTCAATCCTCAGCACCACATAAAAATAAATAAAAGTATTGGGTCCATCTACAAAAAGAAGGAAGAGGAGAAGGAGGAGAAGAGGAGGAGTAGAAAAAGGAGGAGGAGGAGGAGGAGGAGAAGGAGGTGGAAAAGGAGGAGGAGGAGGAGGGAAGAAGGAGAAGGGGAGGAGGAGGAGGAGGAGGAGGAGGAGGAGGAGGAGGAGGAGAGCTGGTAGTCTCTCTCCCTGCCATGTGTATGCATCATGGTAAGACCATGGAACACACAGTGAGAAAGCAGATCTGCAAACTAGGAAGAAAGCTGTCATCAAGAGCCCAGTCACACTGGTACCCTGATTTCAGACTTCCAGCATCCAGAATTGTGAGAAATAACTGTCTACTGTTTAAACTCCAGTCTATGGTGCTTTGCTACAGCAACTTGAACTAAGATAAAAGTAAAAACCTGGACATGCTGCTTACTACGTTTTAGGTTACGTTTCTTCTAAACCAATTCAGTTCATAGTGCTAAAAATATTTTTACTGAATTTCTCTCTTTTACGTATAGAAAGTGTCCATTTAAAAAATAATAACCATTAGGTTTGTAATTTTTTTTTCTCTTGGACTAAATGTCTTCATTCCCAGTTAACAAAGTTCCTCATCTACTTGTTATAATGGTAAACAAAATATTTTCAGAACAACAGTACTAAGGTTACTACAGAAATAAAAGTGCTGAGTGCTTTTAATTTAAATATTTAGAAATAATTAACATGTCTGACACCATATTAAAAAAATATATAGAAAGTTATGTTTTAGCCACCTTATAAGATAGGGTGGACCCTTCGACCTGAACTTTAGTTCATATATGGAAACTGATGAACATACACACACACAGAGGAATGAAAGGGTTATTCTACTTATGTGAGGTCCCTGGGGACGCAGGCCAGCCATGTCAAGCAGTTCCTAAAGAAAATGTCTTAGGAGGGCAGGGAAAGGAAGATGGCATGGGCTTTTATTGTGGTTAGGGCGTGGGATGGCTTTCTTACCAGCTTGACCGGATATGAGGCATAAGAAAGAGGTGAGACTTAAAAGCTAAGAACAAACATCAAAAACTGGAGTCAGACACTTTATTACGGTTCACCCCTGAAGTTTGGTTGATGACTCACACATGCCATGTTTTGTTTAACTGAATTTGAACTTGTTAACAATAGCCATTGTAGCACTCTATGAAGCCTGAAGTCAGTTAGGAAGGTGAACTTTCCACTGAGAGCCTTGTGCAAGCACCCAGCAGGTGCATTCCGAGAAGTGAGACAAGTACTTGCCAGAAATGTCTGGAATTCTGAAAGGGACAAGTGCCTCGTTGAGGCCTGCTCTCCTGGCTTAGTATATGCAGAGGTATATGTAACCCTGATAAATACTTTGGTATGTAGGTAGGATATTCCCCAAAGGAAACCCTCTGGACAATGGCCCGAGAGTCTATAAAAATTTCTAACCTGAAGCCAAGTATGACCTCAACACTACTGAGACCAGGGGTGGGGACCATGCTGTGCACATCACCCTTGTGCCACCATCTACCTCATTCTCTTTTATTACCCAGTGCTAGCTGACGTCCACACGGGCAACTGCTAGTTCCTCCAGACTAATTTCTGAAGTTGCTTCTGGCTGCACATCAGCAGAGCAGACTTCAGCAGCCCTGGGCCACGCCATTTCTCTCCAGGGCTCTCCCTGTGCATCCCATGAGCGAACCTGCAGACATGATAGATGCCAAACCCATGAAGCGCTTTGCAAGTGAAGAACAAAAGGATATTTACAAAGTATTTCCCAAATCCAATCGTGATTTTAAAATAATTAAAAACCTCAGCTACCTTGTCAGTCAGCGCCGCGTTCAGGCGGGCGGCTGTGTGGCAGCGACAGTGATTAGTCTCCAGCACCATGAGCAGCTTCAGCAGTGAGAAGCGCACCACGCCCTTCACCCTCGAGTACCGAGTTTTACTCAAAAATGAAAAAGGACTATATATATCTATATCTCCATTTCATGATATTCCAATTTATGCAGATAAGGATGTCTTCCACATGGTAGTTGAAGTTCCACGCTGGTCTAATGCAAAAATGGACCCTTTAAACCCAATTAAGCAAGATGTGAAAAAAGGGAAACTCTATTATGTTGCGAATTTGTTCCCCTACAAGGGGTATATCTGGAACTACGGTGCCATCCCTCAGACTTGGGAAGACCCAGGACTATTGGGACTAATGACACGTTAACTAACTCAGGCTGACTCCTTACTCCCTGGCGAGTGAACAAGATCAAGGCCTCAAAGGTGGTTTCAATAGTTAATGATGATGAATCGGACCACTGTCAGGGATTGGTTAACAGTAGTTCCCCGAATGTGATCAGCTTGTGCTTGCCATATAGTCCTATTGGGACTCTTGCCTGCTTGAACACCCCATGCCTTGCTGACCTTTAAGCTGATTGGTCCCGCCTAGCCCCCCACCCTACATAAAAGCTGTGTGATTTCCTCAATAAATGAGTTCCTGCTGTGACGGGTCTCCCTGACGCGTCTGATTGTCCTCCACATGGAGGGCTGGGAGCGGGCGGTCAGTCGGCCTTACCTATCCTGGTCTGACCTGTTGGGGAGTGTCCCCTTCCCTTGCCGCTGGTTGAGAAGGAGCAAGGGGGGCTTAAGACCTCAACACAGGACACAGTGATAAACATACTGGTTGTTGTGGTGACAATGACCCAATTGATGTTTGTGAACATTGGAAGCAAGGTATGTTCAAGAGGTGAAATAATCAGGGTGAAAGTTCTGGGCATATTGGCTATGATTGATGAAGGAGAAACCGACTGGAAAGTCATTGCCATTAACGTGGATGATCCTGATGCAGCAAATTATAATGATATCAATGATGTCAAACGGCTGAAACTCGGCTACCTAGAAGCTACTGTGGATGGGTTTAGAAGGTACAAGGTTCCTGATGGAAAACCAGAAAATGAATTTGCTTTCAATGCTGAATTTAAAGATAAGGACTTTGCAATTGATACTATTAAAAGTACTCATGACTATTGGAAAGCACTAGTGACTAAGAAAACGGATGGAAAGAGAATCAGTTGCATGAATACAGCGGTGTCTGAGAGCCCCTTCAAGTGTGATCCTGATGCTGCCAAAGCCATTGTGGGATGCTTCACCACGCACCATGTGAATCTGCCTGCACACAATACCAACAGATGTGTGATAAGTGGTTCCATCACCAGAAAAAACGGACGGGATTTACTCTGGAATACAAGCTGATACCGCTGCATCCTATTCATCTGGAAGTAATATTGCAAAGTAGTAGCTTTTCAAAGCTTTAAATTTATAGAACTCATCTAACTAAAGCAAATTCTTCTGTGACCAATTCAATATATTCAGAATGTTACCTGTCCAAAAGCATTTTTCATATTTCAGCTAAGACAACTTTTGTACATGCTTAAATGTCAAAGCAGTTGTGATTTGGAAGTCATTTGTGAATAGATGTGCAAGATGAACACATATTGGATGTATATGTTTACCATGTGATAGGAAATAAAATTATTTTGCTGGGAAAAAAAAATCCTCAGCTAACTAGATAGAAATAGAAGGGAATTTCCTCAACTTGATAAAGGACAACTACTAATAAACCTGACCAGCAAACTCAATCATAATGGTGAAAGATGGAAAGCTTTCCACCTAAAATCAGGAACCAAGTATGGGTTTCTGATTATACCACTGTTACTGTAACTTGAATTCTAGCCACTGAATCAAGGAAAGACAGGAAATGTGTACAGGTTAGAATGGAAGAAATAAAACTATCTTGTTTTCAGGTGACAAGATGATCTATGTATTAATTAATTGTTTGCTAGGGCTGCCATAACATAATACCACAGACTGGGTTGCTTAAGCAACATAAACTTATTGTCTTACTGTTCTGGAAGCTGAAAGTCCAAATTAAGGTGTTGACAGTTTTAATTTTTCCTGAGGTGTCTCTCCTTGACTTATAGATGGTCACTTTCTTGCTGGGTCCTCTTATGGCCTTTCCTCGGCATGCACACATCCCTGTGTTCTTCTCTCTCCAACCAAGAAGTCTTAGTCCAGTAAAAGTATCCTTCAGAAGTGATGAAGAAATCAATGCATTTCCACCTAAGTGAGCTCATCATCAACAGACCTGTTCTACAAGAAATGCTAAAGGATGCCCTTCAGGTTAAAATGAAAGGATACTTGACAATAACTCAAAACTACGTGAAGAAATAAAGATCTTTGGCATAGGTTCATACAGAGGAAACTTTAAAAGCTTGTATTGTAGCTCCACTTTGTTTTCTATATGACTTAAGAGAATGATATATATAAAAAATTAGTAATCTATGTTTTTGGACATAAAATGCAAAAAGAAGTAATTTTGTGACATCAATAACTGAAGGTGGTAGAAATGGAGTTCCATAAGCACAGAGTTTTCTGTGTTATTGAACTAAGCTGGCATAAGTTCAAATGAAAGTACTATGACTTTAGGATATTAAGTGTAATCACAAAGAAAGTGGTCATAAAATAAATACAAAAGAAAATCAAAATGTTTTACATTTTAAAAATCAAACACAGAAGAAAATTGTAATGCAGAAAATAAAGGACATAAAACTTAGAAGGAACATCAAAAACAAGTAGCTGAATGATAGAACTAAATCTTGTTAGTAATGACTTTAAATATAAATTACTAAACTCTTAAAGCAAACCCAGAAATTGGCAGAAGGACTTAAAAAACAAAACAAACAATAAAAAAAATCCATGATACAATGATATGCTGTCTGCGGAAGACTCATTTTAGACTTAACACACAAATAGGTTGAAAGTGAAAGGATGGAAGAATATTCCATATGAATAGTAATCAAAAGAGGGCAGGGGTGGCAATGCAGGCATCAAACAAAATATACTTTAAAAAAAATGAAAAAAGGGCAAAGGGCATTATGTATTAAGATTCAACACAACAAGAACATATAATAAGTAAAAACATTTATGCACTGCCATGGCTTGGATAAGGTTTAAATGGTATCTCTCAAAAGTTCACACACTGGAGGCTTGGTTGCCATTGGGATGGTGTTGAGGTGGTAGAACCTTTAAGAGGCAGGACCTAGTGTAAGGTGGTTAGGTCATGGAAGCACTGATTCAAAAAGGGTGCATGCTGGTCTCAAAGAGTGGCATAGTTTTCACAAAAATGAGTTTTTATGAAGCAAGTTCATGGGTCTCTACTGTCTCTTACTTTGTCTTGTCATGTGATCTCTCCCTCTCACATGTGCTCCCATGATGCTATCCACCATGTCGTGATGCAGCCAGAAGGCCCTCACTAGAACCAAGAAGATGCACTTGAATAGCCAGAATTTAAATCTTTTTTCTTAATAAAGCATTCAGTCTCAGGTATTCTGTTGTAGCAATACAAAATGAACTAATAGATACCTATCGACAGGCAATCAAAATACATGAAGCAAAATTGGACAGAAATGAAGGAAGAAATAGACAGTTCTACAATACTAGTTGAAGAATTCAATACCCTGTTCTCAATAAATGGGTAGAACAACTACACTCAGATCAACAAAGAAACAGGGGACATAAACAAATATAACAAATCAGTTAGATCTAACACATATATAGAACACTCTACCCAACAGTAACAGAATATACATCCTTTTCAAGTATTCATGGGACATCCTCCATGTTAGACCATATATTAGGCCACAAATAAAGATTCAGTATATTTTAAAAGAGAGATATCATATAAAGTATCTCCCCTGGTCACAAAAGGATAAAATTAGATTGTCAACAGCAAAAGAAAAAATAGAATTCATGAATTTATGGAAATCAAAGAACACACTCTTAAACATTCAGCATATCAAAGAAATCACAAAGGAAGTTATACTTAGAGATGAAATAAAATGAAAACCCAACATACCAAAACTTATGGGATACAGCAAAAGCACTGCTAAGAGGGAAATTTACAGCTATAAAGCTTACATTAAAAAAGAAAAAATTAAATTAAAAAAGCTCAAATTAAAAAAATCAAACTTTTTAACATAGGGAACTAGTAAAATAAATACAAACTAAACCTAAAACTAGAAGATGGAAGAAAATAATAAAGATTAGAGCAGAGATAACTAGAGAATGGAAAATGATAGAGAAAATCAACAGAACCAAAAGGTGAATGTTCAAAGAGGTTTTAAGACTTGACAAATCTTTAGCTAGATTAACTTAAAAAAAAAAAGGTGGAAGATTCAAATTACTAAAATCAGAAATGAAAGTGGAGATGTTACTATTGATCCTACAGAAATAAAAACATTGCAATAGAGTACTATGAACAACTATATGTTAAAAAATTGGATAACTTAGACACAGGGACAAATCCCTAGAAATGGAAAACCTACCAAGACTGTGTCATGAAAATACAGAAAATCTAAATAGAACAATAAGTAGTAAAGAGAATGAATAAAAAACATACACCCCCTCAAAAAAGCCCGGAACCTGAAAGTTTAATTGAGTTCTACCATTTAAAGAATTAACAAAAATCTTTCTCAAACTTTTCCATAAAATTGAAAAGAGGGGGAATAGTTCTTACCTCATTCCATGAGGCCAGCGCTGCCCTGACACCAAACAAACACCACTACAAAAAAACTACCAATCAATATCCCTCATGAACAATGATGTGAAAAACACAGTAACCAAAGCCCACCATGTCCAGTGGATTTCTGAAATGCAAGAATGTAAGACATATGAAAATTTATCAGTGCAACACATTGATAAATACAGGGATAAAATACACATCATCTTATTTGATGCTTAAAAAGCATCTGACAAAATTCAACACCATCTCACGATTTTAAAAAAACACAGAATAAATTATGAACAGAAGGAAATTCTCTCAACATGATAAAAGCCAATTATGAAAATTCACAGCTATAATCATTCTCAATAAAATACTTAAAGCCTTTTGATCAGTAACCAGAATGCTCCCTTTTTCTACTTCCATACAGTACTAGAAGTTCTAGTCAGCATCATTAGGCAAGAAAAATAAATATAAGGGCACTAAAATATAAAGGAAAAAAACAAAACTATCTGTTTGCAGATGATATTATCTTATATGTAGAACATACTGAAGCAACACACACACATACACACACACATACACACACACACACACACACACAATTAGAACTAATAAATTCAGCAAAGTAGCAGGATAAAAAAAAAATCAGTGCAGGAAAATGGGTTGCTCCTACTCTACACTAATAATAAAAAAATCCAAAAAGAAAATTATGGAAACAGTTTTATTCATAATAGCATCAAAAATAAAATACTTAGGAATTAAGCTGGAATTCTTTCAGTCTTAAAAAGAGAGGAAATTCTGATACATGCAATGACACAGATGAACCCTCGAGACATTGTACTAAGGGAAATAAGCTAACCACAAAAAGATAAATGCTTATGATTCCACTTACTTGAGGACTTACAGTAGTCAAATTCACCCAAACGGAAAGCTAATGGTGGTTTCCAGGGCCTGGGAAGGTGGGGAAGGAGTGTGTTAGTTATTATTTAGTTGGAAAAGATTTTGGTTTTGCAAATTGAAAAAAATTCTGGAAATAGATCAAAGTAACAGATGTACAACAAGGTGACTATACTTAATTCTATTGAACTATATACTTAAAAATGATTAAGATGGCAAATTTTGTTATGTGTATTTTAAAAAATTAAAAAAAAATTGTGGTGTACTCATCCAGTTGTGCACTGCTCAGCAGTAAAATGAATTAATTGTACATGTCCATAGTACAGATTCTCAAAATAATTATGCTTTCATATATAATCATTCTCTCCTGTTGAAATCTAAAATATCTTAGTCCACATAATTGTTAAAAAAATAATTGTGCTGTATGAAATAAATCAGACCAAAAAAAAGAGTCTAAGTATTTTATGATTCCAATTATATGCAATTCTAGAAAAGACAACAAATCTATAGTGAAAAAAAGAATAAACCAGTGGCTTTCCTGGGACAGCAAGAAGGGATTATAAAGTTGTACGAGGTAGCTCTGTGGGTGAGGGATATGTTTATCATGATTATGGTTTGATTCCGAGTAATATATTTCAAAATTTATCAAATTGTGTGCATGTACACTCAATTATTGTGTGACAATTATGTTTTAACAAGGCATTAAAATAATTTGTTGCACATAAAAACATGACCACCCATTTTAGAAAACTAGAAGATTCAACAACATTTATATTAACTCTGCCCTCTCTCTCCTTATGCCTTGGCAGCAAAGAATGTGACATCCATGGAGAACAGGATCCTTTCTCTTAGTAGAAAGGCCAGCAATGGCCTTGAGATGAATTGTGCATAGAGCCTGCAGTATTCCATAAAATCTTTAGCTTATTTGCTCTGGCAGGAAACTTATTTGTAGGACAGACATGGTAAGATTCTGAGCATTTCAGTAAACCCTGAATTCTGCACGGCCACATTCAAAGGAAGCTTTTAGAGTAGATCCATTCCTGCTGGTTTGTGATAATCTCACCTATACCCTATAATCATGCTCCATGTTTCTGCACAAATTATGGGTCCACCTGGGCTGGGTCCATCTTGATATACAGAGACATTTGCATAGTGGATGTTGAACCTCAGGTACCAGTTAAACAACAACTACTTGACAGTGCAAGAGGGAAAAGGATGCAATTCATACTGCTCCTAGCTGCCCCAGAGCTTGTCACCATTGCCCCCTCCTTAGGATAACACAGTCATACTATGAAAATTCATATCATTCAGACTGCAATAATGGGCCCACCAAGCCATATGCTCTTTCCTTAAAACCCTGGGTAGCAATGTGCAAGGCTAAATCTGGACTGACTTGTTCTTTACCGTCTAACTGTCCCTTCCGAGGCAGTATATTTGGAGGCACACACAAGAACAATTCACCCCTTTGGTTTAGCAGACCTTTGCTCTGTTCTCATCCCGCTCCTCACAGTGACCAGAACACAGAAGATTAAAGGCGGCTTTATCAAAAAGGCCCTCATTATCACACAAAACACAGCAACGGGTAGTAGGTAGTTGGGTCAGGTAAAACAGACTGGATAAGTCTATCTCAACAGTCACATTAGACCAAGGTCCCTGAAGTAGGGAGACCTCTACAAGCTGCCAGTAGAACCCCACTCAGGTCTTCATGGCCAAAGACGCGTCATGTCCACAGACGAAAAAGGTCATCTTCCCATGGCCTCAGGCTACTGATGATTCTCTCCAGTGAGCAGAAAAAGGTCTGCCTTCCCTGAGTGCTGTGGAGAGGCCAACATGCACTCTGGAGGTCTGCCAGTGGTAGAGCTTCTGTCACAAATCCTCACAGTGACAAAACTCTGATAACATTCACCATCAGAAAAAGTGACTTAGCTCCTGAAAGCTTCCACCATGTCCAGCATTCATAGGAAATTTACCCAGTGGAGATTACTGGGTGAACGACATTCAACATCTGGCTGATAGCTCCTCACTCTCAGAGCTTCGCTCTGGTGTGCGCTGCTGTGTTGAACATGGAGGGAGCACATTCTCTACACTCCTTTCTCTGGTGTGAATTTTCTGATGCCGAATGAGGGTAGGCCTTTGGCTGAAGGCTTTCCCACATTCGTGGCACCCGTAAGGCCTGTCTGGTTTGTGAACTTTCTGGTGCTGCCTCAGATTTGACCTTTGTCTGAAGGTTTTCCCACATTCACTGCACTCGTAAGGCCGTTCACCAGTGTGAAGCCTCCGGTGGTTATTGAGGCTGGAGCTCTGGTTAAAGAATTTCCCACATTCACTGCACTGATAAGGCCGTTCACCAGTGTGAAGTCTCCGATGGCTATTAAGACTGGAGCTTTGACTAAACAATTTCCCACATTCGTGGCACTCATAAGGCCGTTCACCAGTGTGAACTCTCTGATGTTTCATGAGGTCAGAGCTTCGGCTGAAGGCTTTCCCACATTCACTGCACCTGAAAGGTCGTTCACCCGTGTGAACTATCTGGTGTTGAATGAGACTGGCGATGTGGCTAAAGAATTTTCCACATTCATTGCACTTGTAAGGTCTTTCTCCAGTGTGGACTCTCCAGTGTTTAATCAGGCTGGAGTTGCAGTTGAAGGATTTCCCACATTCCCTGCACTCATGAGCGCTTCTGCCAGTGTGAACCCTCTTATGATGAATGAGGTTGGAGCGCTGGCTAAAGAATTTCCCACACTCACCACACTCAAATGGCTTTTCACCAGTGTGAACCCTCTTATGCTGAATAAGGTTGGAGCTTCGGCTAAAAAATTTCCCACAGTCGCTGCACACGTGAGGGCTCTCACCAGTGTGAACTCTCTGATGCTTTATGAGACTGGAGTTTTGGCTAAAGAATTTGCCGCATTCGCAGCACTCATAAGGTCTTCCTCTGTTGTGAGCTCTCTGGTGCTGAACGAGGCTGGTGACACAGCTAAAGAATATCCCACACTTGCTGCATTCATAAGGCCTTTCTTCAGCATGGATTCTCTGGTACTGAACCAGTGTGGATGTGTCACTCAAAAATTCACTGTCCCTAGATTCAGTGCTCTTCTTATATCCTTGCATAGTTTGAACATCCACTGTAACTTCAGTGCTCCTGTGTGGCTCCTGCAGGCTGGGAGTGACCTGATGCTGTGGAAAGCCTGATGTGGCCACAAAATCCTTCCTGCTCTCTCCACACGTGAAAGGCTTCTCTGACGTATGGTCTCTGCAGGTCTTCATAGGAGGGGCCTTGCCTTCCACCCTTCTGACAGGCTTGTCTGCATTCTGCCGTTCCTGTGGCTGGAGAGGCTTTGCATTGAACTTGAACCCTCTCCCATTCACCGCATACGTGGATGGCTTCTGCCTGGGATATGTTGCCTGGTAGTCTTTCAACTGTAGGCCACATGTGTCACTAGGGAAGGTCTTTTGGGTAGATAGAGCTGCCTTGGAATTCCTGTCCTGTGACACTCCTTCTGCAGAAACATTTTGCTCAGAAGGTGGCTCCTTATCCTCTCCTCCATGGCAAAAATCTGCAAGCAGAGAAATGCCAGTGAAGTTCATATAAACTTTGATGTGAACACCCCATTATATATCCTTGTCTGACTCTGGAATGAGTCCATAGTCTCATAGTCTCGGTGAGGTGAGGAGCCTTAGGACAGGGTAAAAAGTGGTATGCTCTGCAGTATTGTGACTGGCCAAGTCACAAGACAAGGGAGGCCTTATCAGAACCAAGAACACAAGAATGGGGTACAATACAGGGTGGAGAGGCAGCATCTCCAACTCACTTCTCTCCAAAGGCTTTTTGAATGGGCCTTCATTGCTGCAAACCTTTGAAGGTTATGCAACAGGCCAGGCCTGGGAAAATCTAATTCCAACTGAATTTTCAAGCACTTAAAGGAAATGTGCATATTTTAGGACTTACTAAATGGAGTCCAACACTAGAGTGTGCTGCAGAGAAAGCTGTAGCAAGAAGGAGACGTGGGGACTAGAAAGGTGGGATCCAGCTAGGGACCCAAAGTCAGAGCAGAGATGCCAAGTGGGCAATGGGGAAGGAAAGGTATGAGCGTGGCCACTGGCTCTGGCACCAATGATGGATACAAGAAAAGATGCTGGTGTGTTCTGAACACAGTACTGACATCATATCCTCCCCAGCTACCACTTACCAGAACCAGGCCTGCCATAAGCCCCTCTTGCCATGGCCGATGTCATATCCACTCTGTCAGGCACCCAGGGCTCTTTCCCCATATTCAGTTGGGCAACTATGTAGGACCTGAAAGATGTAAGTCCTAAGGAAAAGACAGGGTAGGTCAGTGCCAGCACCTATCTGGGGAACTAACCCACATCGGATTACAGAAAACTCAATATTACAAAAAGGACATACAAAGGAAGTCTGGCAGGAATATCCCAGTGAGAAAGTAGCAACCACACGAGTATGTGGAATTTCTAGCACTCAAGCACAGGAAATGTCAGCAAAGGAGAGTAGAACCTAAATCACTGTCAGGGATCTAGACGACCATCCAGGTGAGTAGTAGCCAAAGTGGATGGACTCTACCAGTCTGACTGCAAGGCTCCCTCTGCCTGAACCCTTCTCTGCAAGGCTTTAGGTAGCAGGTGTGGGGCTGACTGGGGAGAGGAGATATTGCACCCAGCTCCACCCTGGAACCCACAATACATGGACTGAGAAAATGGAAGCAGTACCCGTGGTCTGGCTGTGAGAAGGAAAGAGCTGTCTCTTGGGCAAAGGGGACAGGCAGAGACAAGCTCAGGACACCAGGGAGGGTACAGTGGCCTTACCCAGTGAGGCTGTGAGTGCAAAGTTCTCCAGCATCACATCACAGTACAGGAGCCTCTGAGCCTCATCCAGCAGCCCCCACTCCTCCTGAGAGAAGTAAATGGTCACGTCCTCAAAGGTCACACAGCCCTGCCATGATAAGGACAGTTCATTCCATGATGGGTCTCTCCTTGGCATGCCTTACCCATTCCCTGCTCACCCTCCTCCCTCACTCTGCCCCCCAGCTCCAAGAAGATACCAGGCCCAGTTCCTGCTTGCTCATTTCTCATGTTACACATGGCCACTGTTTCAGCCTCAGACAGCCACAGAGCGGTGGGCACAGGGAACCATCTAAGCTCTGGGCCTGACCTGTAGGGCCTAAAGCCCTCTTCAATCAGCCTCCTCCCCTAGTGCCATCAAGGTCATGCTTCTCAGGCACAAACAAAAGAGGGCTCAGTCTTCCCCCTCAATCCCCAGTGAGGAGCCCTGGGGCCAAGAGCTCACTCCCAGGTACCTCACTCCTTGAACAACTGTGGACCTCGCCACTCCATCCTGGTTGTCATGGTTACCCTCTCCATATCTCTGCCTATATAACAGCCATCTCCCACATGTCACTCTGCACGTGGCACCCAGAGAGTGCTTGACAAATACAACCATGATCCCATTCAGCCCTGGGCCTTTGATGGTGCTCACTGCCAAGGGCCACCTCAGCCCCTGCTTTAGACTCCCGGCCTGGTCCTGGCTTCGACATAAGCCACCCAGAGCACACACACTCAAAGTCAATCCCTCAGGTCTTCCTACTCCCTTACCATAGTCTAGATCTTGAATGTTCCCAAAGTCCCACATGATGAAGGCTTGATCCACAGCCTGTGGTGCTACTGGGAGGTGGTGAAACCATTAGGAGGTGTGGCCTACTGGAAGGAAATTAGGTCCTTAAAGGGGACATTGGGATCCTAGTTCCTCCTTTGTCTTTGCTTCCTAGTCATATGAGATGATCTTGCCTCCTCTTTCACAGGGACCTGCCATGATGTACTATGTACGTGCCCAAAGCAACAGGGCTAAACCATCATGGACTGAAACCTCTAAAACCATGAGCTACAACAAACCTTTCTTCCTTTTAAGCTGATCATCCCAGGATTTTGTCCCAGCAATGGAAAGCTAACTAATACATTCTACCACCCCACAGCAACAATTGTTGCTGGAAACCATTCCGACTAATCTCATTTATCCCTGAGCTCATTCCCCAGCCTGACTGAAAATCCCCAGGCTCCATCAAGGGTCACTATAAAAGCCTGGTAAGAACAGAGGGTGGATATGCACAGCCCAAACCGCACTGTAGCATTACCTCCCTGACTGCCTATGCCCCTAGGAAGATCTGGCCACTGGCCAAACCCTCTTGTCCCCACATGGCACCCTCCACCATGACCACCACTCTTCCTCATCCATTTTTATGATGCCAAACAAGCCAACCCTGGAGCAAGACATCCTGCTCTCAATTCTCCAGCCACACCCTCCTCTTACCAGCATTGTCACCATGACCTGAAAATTCACCCTTTTAATCTGACACTCAGCTACACTCTTGCCCACACTCAGATGCCACAATATGGGTGTTTTGTGGGCATTAAAAAAAAAAAAAAAGACCAAATGAGAAAAGCCAAGGTATTTCTTCAGAGCTGGTTGTAGCAAGGGAGTCAGCCTCCATTGCAGAGGGTTTGGCAGAGACCCTACGGAAAGCATTATAATGGAGAAAAGGGAGAGCTGCAGGTGTGCCCTGATTGGAGGTGGAGGGCTGGGCAGAGGGATCCTGTGTGTAAGAGGGCTAACTAGAAGCAGGGTAGCCTGTATGATTGGTCAGGGAAGTATATTTGTTTATTTGCATTTGGTCCTAAGTTGGACACAGGAACGAAAATTAGAGCTGTCAGTTATTAATCAAGCCCAGCTCAAACAAGTGGCCAGTCTTTACTGATGTTGCCATTTAACTAGCTGGATTGTCACTGGAGATAGCAATCTGGCTTCCTGCAAGTCTAACTTGCAGCAGGCTGACTTCCTGACATGACAGGGGTGGTTTCCTGGACAGGTTGTGGGTCAGAGCTCCACTTTTACATATAGTCTGGCCACTGTCCAGTTTGCATATTGTCTCTCATGACCTTAATTAACACCTCCCTTTCCCAGAGCATGCAACTGTTTGTGATCCACCCACTCTGCAAATCTACTCAGAATCTCTGGAACATCAGAGATTCAACATGGCTAAAACCTAACCCGTTATTTCCACTGAAAATTTCCACTGAAATCAACAACCTCTCTCAGTTAATGTATCGCCCATCCTTCCTGCAGCTAAAACCCCAAACCATGGAGTCACGCCTCCTCTCTTTCACCTGCCCATAAGAAAGCCCGCTCAGCCTGATTTAAAAGATAGATCCAGAATCCACCTGCAGTTCTTCTACTGACCTGGACTACTCCTTGGCCTGCCTGATCCTCACCACACATTCAAGTTTCCACTCTGCGTCTATAGGGTGTCTGGTTAAGACCTGAGTCCTATCACCCTTCTCCTCTACTCTAAATCCTCCACGGCTTCCAGCACCTTCAGAGAATAAGTTTTCCAGTTTCTCAGTCTGTCATTCCGGGTGGGCTGCCTGATTCCACCAAAGTAGGAACAGTGACTTGGTGTTTCCAGAACACTCCCAATTCACTGCACACAAACACACGCACGCCACACCTCACAAACATTTGTACCTGCAAGTTCCTTGCGCAGGAGACCCTTTCTCCCCCGACCCTTAAGAGCGCAGAAATGGAAACCGCTCTATATAATTCCTGGCCTGCATTCAGGACCCCAGGTCTGGAATGACTCCCCCGCCAACCCAAGGTTCTCTGACTCAAGCAGGGGGAAGAGCGCCACCTGTTCTACCTTGGCGCCAGGACCAAAGGGATGGGGATCCCACCGCACACGGTCTGAGGCCCACCCACTCACCTTCCCAGGATCCATCAACGCTGCTACAGCCATCGCGGCCTGGGAAAGAGCGGAGGGGTCAAGAGTGGGTGACAGAGGTGGCTCAAAGAGCGGAGGGGTCAAGAGTGGGTGACAGAGGTGGCTCTCAGGAGCTCAGCCCACCACCCATTCTGCCATGCCCCGGGTGAGGCGTGACCCCGGGCTGAGGGTGGCGCTGCTGCCCTCACTGCCCGCTCCTCACACGGTGTAAAATGCGTGCACCGCCCAGGCCCGCCTCCCGGGTGCGGAGAGCGCGCGGACCTCCCAGTCCCCAGCGGACACCCCAGGTCCAGAGGGTCACGGCTGGTGCAGAAGCGGGGCGGAGGATCGGAGCTTCACTGTTCTCCCTGAGCGATCCCGAAAAGCCCCCCTGGGCAGGGTGAGCGGCAGGCCACACCCTCCCACCCGGTCCAGGGTCTCCGAGTGCGGGGACTCAGCGCAGCCACCGGGAAATGACTTGCCCGCTGTAGCGCAGGAAGTTCCGGCCTCCGCCTCCGCGGCCAGAAGTAAAGCCGCTCTCCTGCAGCCGGTGGCCGGGAGCCAGGCGCTGACGAACCGGCTCAGCCTCGGGGACCGAGTCTCTGTCGCCCCCGCGGCAGGGCAGAGGAGGGCGGGGCGGGGCCTATAACGTCTCCGCCCCCTCGGCCACGCCGCCCCCCGCCCGGAGTTTTCCTCTTAAAGGGACCGTTCCCAGCGCTAAGTGACCGCCCGGGCCAGGGCGCTGCCCGCGCCGCCAGCCCCATCCTGCTGGTGTGGGTATGGGTGAGCCCCCTTCACCTCACTCAGCGACCTAGATTCATTGACGTTACTACCTGATCGGCGGGATCTTTGTGTACGAATATTATTCTAATTCAGTACTTCCCAAACCAAAGCATTGGCATCGCCTGGGAATTTATTAAAATGCAAGTTGGAGGCAACAACCCAAATTTAAGGACTCAGAAATTCTGGGGGTGGGGTTCAACTTTCAATGCCTTAACAAGCCTTCTGGGGGGACTCCATGATTGCAGCAATTTGAGAACAGGAACTTTCTAAAATCCAGTATATAAAACGGGGAAAACAACACTACTCACAATCTCCTGGGTCACAGAGTACATAGAAGGCACATGTTTTGGTTTCTACTTATGTAAAAGTTATTGCTACCATAATCATCATCTCAAGACTCACAGACAGGGCTGTCAGAGGGCAGGAAGAGACACTTCTCAGCAAGGTCCTTTGGGGTATCTGTCAACATATAAAATACAATGTTCTCTAACTTAGTAAATACCTTTATAAGTAATGATCATAATTTTTACATGAAGGCACATGCTTGTACCCTTTGGCTCCTTTTATACTACTTTCTCTTTTTTTATAAGATGCATTAATTTTTTATTTTTAATTGATAAAAATGGCATGTGTTTATCATGTACAGCATGATATTTTGGAAAACATGCATTGTAGCTTATTAGCATATGAGTTACCTCTAAGAAAAAAGAGCTTTGGGCTTCATGCAGTCCAGTCACTCTAAATGGTTTTTCTGGGTGCTGAGAGGGAGCTACCCTGCCATGCCATGGGTGCAAAGGCCCATCTTATGGAGATTTGAGAGGAGCTGACATTGCCTGGGCTTCATCCGGCACCTTAACCATCCTGGTGTCCCTAGCTCTTCCCACCACCTCCTACACTACCACCCTGGGCCAGTTCACTATCTATGTACTTCTGAACAGTGGAGTGGACACCTCCCTGGGACCCCACGTCAATTCTTGTGTTCTTCATACAGCATCCAGAATAAGATTTAATCAGATTATGTCACTGGTTAGAACCCTCCCTTGGCCTCCAAATAGAGGTAGAATAAATCCAAATTTCTCATTGTGATCCACAAAGCCCTGTGATCTGGTCCTGCCCTTCCTTCTGGACACACTGATGTTCACCTGGATCTTGCAACAGACTAAGTTGTCACCTGCCTCTGCATCTTGGAGCACATCCTGTCCTTTGCGAGGGACATTTTCTCTTCGAGACCATCTACTTCAGGCATTATATCACCTCATTTACTGTCCATTCTGTATCCTCTATGGTACAATTTAATTTTTCATCTTTGTTCTTATTTTGTGGTGCTATAACAAAATACACTAGGCTAGGTACTTCATAAAGAAAAGAAATTTATTTGGCTCATTATTCTGGTGGCAGGAAAATTCAAATAGTATGGCATCAGCATCTAGCAAGGGCCTGCCTGACAATGTCACAACATGGTAAAGAAGCCAAAAGGGAAGCACCCATGTGCAGAAGGTGCCAAGCCCATGGAGTGGCCTCGCTTTATAACAACCTACTCTCTCAAAAACTAATTCACATATGTGAGACCCAACCTACTTCAGAAGACAGCACTAATCCTCTTCAAGGTTGGCACCCCCATGACCTAACCTTCCACTGGGCTCCACCTCTTAAAGATTTACCATCTCTCAGTACCATTACAATGAGGACCAAGCTTCCAACACACGAACCTTTGAGGAACCAATCATATGCAAACCATAGCACCACATTTATTTATTTATTTTTATTTTAGTATGGGAGATTGAACTAAGGAGCACTCAGCCACTGAGCCACATCCCCAGCCCTATTTTGTATTTTATTTCGAGACAGGGCCTCACTGAGTTGCTTAGTGTGTCACTTTTGCTGAGGCTGGCTTTGAACTCGTGATCCTCCTGCCTCAGTCTCCCAAGCTGCTGGGATTACAGGTGCACGCCACCTCCACTGACCAAAGCACCACTTTTTGACACACAAGGACACCGAGACCTAGAGAGAAGTGGCGTGCATGAGGTCATCCAGCTGTAACCGGGCGGGGCTCGTGGTTTACCCCCTGGGTATAAGTTCTTTCCCACTCTGCCCTCTGCACCTGCCCTTCCTTACTCAAGCTTCAGTTCTCCTGTCCTCTGTATTTCTGAAGGTGTTTCAGTTAGGACAAGGATGAAGGATTTAGACTTCTTGGGGTACGTAAATTTCAGGCTAAGCCAAGGTTAGTTTGAATCACCTTTGCTGTTGTTTCCGTTACTAGTACACAGGCTTCAGCTACAGGGCCTTGAGAGAGACTAAAACGTCCAAGGGCCCTCTGGATTCCATGAGGCCTCGGAGATAGGGCGTCCTTTTCTCTTATAAATGAATAGGGAGCTGGGGAAGGAATCACTTGGGAGCCTCAAGGAGGGAGTAGAGGAAATAGGTAGAGGTTTTTAAATGCCACTGTGGAAGGTGAATCCCATCGTGGGTGTTCAAGCACAGTGGAGGCGTTAAGAACACGCATCCCAAAATATGCCAATTGGGCAGATTGATGATTTCAAGCTGAAAGCGCTTGAAAAATAGAGTAGCTTTAGAAAGAGCAATCGGACTTTCCCTGGAGCAAAACACACTGAAGCAAGCCTTCTCCCTACCCAGATGCGAAAATAACCCTTATCACCAGAGACCGCAAATAGATGTCGCAATGGGTTTGTATAAATAAACTTAACTAAAATAACACTTCTTCCAGGAGCTTTACATCTCCACCCGCTCCCCATATATATTCTAGTGGTTTCCTCACTATTTAATGCCCCTAGTCCCAGCCCCTTTGTCTTTGTCTTCTTCAATTTATTATTTCTTTGTTTAAAAGGTATAAAATCTTTTTTGTTTTGGCCATTTCTTTGGGTCTTCACTCCCATGTGAGGGTCCCCAGGTACATGTAAAAATGTATTAAACTTGTATGTTTTTCTCCTGTTCATCTGTCTTGTGTCAATTTGGTTTTCAGACTCAGCTGAGGTTCCCAAGTAAGAGCTAAGATGGGTAAAGAGGATATTTAATCTCCCTTACAATAAAAAGGCAGGGGATGTAACTCAGTGGTAGAGAGAACCTGGGGATTCAATTCCCAATCCTTGGTACCACAAAAAAAGAAAAGAAAAAAAGAAAGAAAGAAAGAAAGAAAGAAAGAAAGAAAGAAAGAAAGAAAGAAAGAAAGAAAGAAAGAAAGAAGGAAGAAACAAAATACCTGGGAGAATCAACTTAAAAAGAGGAAAAGTTTATTTTGAATCACAGTTTTAGAGATTTCAGTCCATGATCAGTGGGCCCCTTTACTTTTGGGCCTGTGGCCAGGCAACATGTCATGGTGGGGAGCATTGGAAAAGCAAACTACTCACCTTGTAGTAGCCAGGAAGTGAAAGCAAAGAAAGAAGAAGAGGCCAAACACCTACGGTCCCCTTCAAGGACACATCCCCAATGACCTTCGACCTTTGACTGGACCCCATCTGTAAGGTTCTACCACCTCCCACTAGCAACCCATTGGGGAATAAGCTTTTAACATGTGGCCCTCTGGGGAACATTCCAGATCCAAACCATAAGCAGAAGATCAGCCACCTACTGGATGAGGGTTGAATGACAGAAGAACAAATTCTTTAGGCTTGTACTTAATGTCAAGACCCAGTAAGCGGGGACTTCTGAAAACGGTGGTGTGTGATGGCCAGTGTAGTGCTGATGTTCCCATGCAGGAGAGGAGTGCGACGCAGAGGTTTGCTGGAAAGAGCAGAGCTTGTGAATATGATAACATGCTGACACAAGTGTTGTTGGAGGTCTGAATGAAAAAAAAAAAAAAAAAATATATATATATATATATATATATATGTATATATATATGTTGGTTGGATTTGGGGAATACAAAAAACCACCTGGTAACCCTTTCCATTAGGTGTCTTTTCCTTTTCTTCTGTGTGTGTGCATGTGCATGTGATAAGCTGGGGATTGAACCCCGGGCCTGGCAACATGGTCGGCCAGTACCAAGATGCCTCCCCAGCCTCTCCATTAGGTAGAAAAGATGTGTTTAGAAGATAGAGGTGGAAATGAGAAGTCTCTCCAGTCTGACACCCTAAAGCACCTCAGATTTAAAGGACTTCTGTGTTAGTTTAGGGATGGGGTAGTGAGGTCTGTACTCATCTGTCAAGTCCCTGCTTCTCAGATGCACCCTGTGCCTGTCATTCCATTAGCCCCAGAGGAGTCAGGAATGTGGACAAGCGTGTCCTGAAGGGGGATTATCAAGGGCCTGGAGAGTTGGGAGGGATCATGGAAACATGGGTGACCTACTAGAGCGGCACACATGAGTGAGGGAGGAGTCTGGGACTTCAGGAGTTAGTCCCTTGAATAGGCATTCCAATCAGAAGTGAAATAAATGAAAAGAACTTAACAAAAAAGCAATTGTGGGGTCTGAGAGATACAGGAAGGGGACCTGAAAGGGACAAATCCTATGGTAAATGATCTGGCCCCTCTAAAGAAGGTTTGTGTACTTGAGGACTGTAACAGGGAATTGCAAGGTATGGGGTGATGGTCAGGTGGCCCTGGCATTCATCAGAAAGGAAGTGGGGTACTCATTGACCGAGAGCATGATTCCACCCTGTGAATTGAAGGGCATCGGACACCTTTACAAATTAGTCCAAGAAGGGTGCCCACACTGGAGAACGTAACCCTGAGACTATTCTGAATTATGTAAAAAAAAAACCAAAAAACCCTCCTTTTTTTTCTTTCTTTTTCATGGAACAGAAAAGTCTTTTAATATAGCAGGTAAGTCAAAGTGAAACCAAAGCTGAGGTCTGATTACTAGGTGAGTTCATTAGTCTGTCGGGAACAGATTCCTCAAAAGGTAATCAATGGGACTCCTACAAGACCATTACAACTGTCCTTTAATGTCTTTTATAATTCACAATCTTTAGCCCAAAGTCCCTCTGCCCTGCAGTATATCTGCAAGTGTATCTCTATTAAAGATTTTGGTGAAGTTGAGTCTAGTCTGAAGGCCTAGGAACAATTTCCCTTTAGTTTGCCTAAGCCAGAAGTTCGCATTGTGTAAATTTATTTTATTGGCCCAGGCAACCTCATGAATCTGTGCACAGATCTCAGAAATAAGGACATTTTGCTAATTAACATGATGGTTTTGAATAACCTCTTGCAGTTCCACAGGAACCTATTAGCAAAGTGAATATTTAAAGCAAACACCATGTGGTCACCAAGACTTAGAATCAAGTCATAGTTCCAGAAGGTTTTAGACAGGTGCCTATAAGTCAGAAGCCAGTTCTTCTCTTGTCTGTACTCTCGAATCTTTGACCAATCTATTTTAAATGGAAAGATCCTAGGGATGGAATCCAAGAGCTATTCTCCAATTTCCTTAGCTCTGGGATAGGATTTGGGTGTATTTTTATTCCATTGTAATCCTTCAGTGACTCTGACCCATTGGCCTTTCCAAACTATAAGGAGGTATCTCCAGGATTCACAAGAAGTTGGACTAATTGATAAAGGTAATAAGCACCAGAGAACATGACCCTGAGGTTATTCTGAGTTTGTAGAAAATTTCTCCTTTTCCCCATTTTTTTTCATGGGGCCAAGAAAGTCACTTATCTTCAATTGAGATGAAGGCTTTAAAATGACTTTTTGGGAAATTGAAGTCCTTTACTTTCCCCTCTGGGGTTTGGCTACTAGGTGAGTGAATGCCTCTGGTCCTCTCTCATCAGAGCTCATACATTCCTCTTGACTTTAAATACCACACATTTCCTACTGGTTTCCAAAGTTATAGTGCTGGCTCCCTTCTCTGCCCTCTTGGCCCGTATTTCCACTAGATATCTCATAGTCCTCTCCAACTGAACACCTCCCCTCCAAATGTCGTCCTTCTGCAATGTTTTCCACTAGTTACCAAGAGAAAGGTAAAAAGAGAGTGAGACCAAGGGTAAGACACACACACACACACACACACACACACACACACACACACACACATACTCTCTCTCTGGGGGAGGGAGGGAGGGGGAGAGAGAGAGAGAGAGAGAGAGAGAGAGAGAAATAGACTTTGAACCTCAGAAAATGACTTAGAGGGAGCAGTCCTGACCCAGTCCTACAAAGGACAACCTCAGCAATCCAGGAGCCTGATTCCAAGTACTAGAAAGGAGGTCCCAAGTTCTAAGTGCTTTCCTAGCTAGGATTGAGCCCTATGGAACACCACATTTAAATGTCAAGTGCCACACACACAAAGGTACCCTGCAGCCTGGGGATTCAGGTGCAATTGCCTGAGTCATTGTCCTCACCCAAAGGTGCACTTGATCCACCATCCCTCCAACCCCTTTCCCTCCATTGCCAATGACACACAGTGCTCACGTAGTGCTTGTAAGGTTCTACATCACTCACTGTCTATGGTAGTCCAGGCTTCCAGAACGTCCTGAAGGAATTCCTGAACCAGCCACCTCCCTAATTCCTTACTCAGCCTCCCGGCTCTCTCTTCTTCCATTAACAGCTTGCAACTATTCACGACCTGACTGAGATTAACCCAGCATGAGTCTCCCATGCATGCCCTGTCTTGAATTCCAACAAGGGAAGGACCTGGGATACTTAGTCCAGGTCTCATCTCTCATGAGAAGGTCTTTCCCTTGGGCCTTCTGGTCCTCCCAGGCACAATGATCTCACAGGCTCCTTAGCTGGCAAACCCAAGACCCAGTGCCATTTTCCTCTGCCTCCCACAGCCATTGAGAGTAATGGCACCAACATTGTCCCAGTGTTCCTCTCCCCAGAACCTTAGGGCTGAAGACCCAGACAACAGAGACCTTCAGGCTGAAAGCAAATTGACTTTATCAACTCAAGGGCCACCCCCAAGTCCCCTCTCCTTCAGTGGTAGGAGTCTGATGTGGGGAAAGTGGAGATGAGGTCTAACCTTTTCCTGTACGTTTACTGTGCGCCTGAGCCTATAATGAAAGTGGACGCAGGGGAAATTCATTATTTACAAAGGAAACATAGTAACTTTGCAGTGAGAAGCCCAACAGACACCACTTAACCAGGTGATCAGGCTCACCACCACGGGTGAGGTCATGCTGGCGTCATGGAGTCCTTTCTCTGCTGCATCTATGAGGTCCCATCACTCTGCTCCCAAGGCATCAGAACCTCCCCATCGAATCAAAAGAAAACATCGGACAAGCCCAAATGAAGGAGCAGGCTACAAAATACTTAACCGAATAATTCTACGTCGTTTACAACTGGAGAAATAGAAAGATGGACTCAAAAACAAACAAACCAACCAACCCAACTTAACCTATACTCTTCAAACGTCAAGGTCGTGAAAAACAAGGAACATCTGAGGAACTACCACAGACTGGGGAAGACTGAAGCAACAAGGACAAGAACAGGCAACATGGGGTCCTAAACGGGACATGAGCTGGGAAATCCACATGCAGCCTAGAGGTTAATTAATCGTGTGACAATAATGTGAATTCTTCCGTTTTGATGAACATTTTTGTAGTCTGGCATGATGAGGGAAGTGGAGTGAAGGGTAGATAGGAACTCTCAGGATTCTTTTTGTTCTTTTTCTCTAGGTCTAGAATTATCTTCAAATAAAGTGAGAGATGGGAAGACAGCCTTTCAAGAAAATGTGCTTGTGGGCGTGAGGAGGAGAGATGGGGCCATATAAAACAGGAATAATGAGGCGGAATCATGAGAAAATCTGCCAAAAAAAAATCTTCACTTGCTGAAGGTGAACAGGCTGCAAGAAATCCTGGGAAGCCCCCCCCCTCCCCCCAGGAGGCAGATGGATTCTGGAGCTCTGAGGACCGGGCTGAAGACGGAGATGTGGGAGTCCTTGGTCTCTACCCCATAAACACCAGGAGTGAGAGAGGTGAACCGGGAAGGTGCGTGGAGAGAGGAGCCAGGGCAGCCAGACTGAGCCATGAGGAATAATATTATTTAAACACAGGGTGCATTTAGTGTTTTAGAAAATAAGAATCTGTATTCATATTTGCTTGCAGACGACAAAGTATCCAAATATACAAATGAGTGCTCTTCCCCCAGAGAGAGCCCACTGTGTACCACGGTGTGTGCTGCATGGAGTTCATTTATCTCGCCCCCATTAGTAATCAGGTACACTTTTTTCAATCTTTTGTACCATGGGTGGGGGTGGGGACATGGAAGTGAATGACAATACCTAGGTTATATCTCACATCTGTGAGTATCTCTACGGGAGAAATCTCTAGCACCTGAATTCCTAGTTAAAATCTAAATGTATGTATGAGTCAGCCTTTCTTTTTCTTTTTCTTTCTTTTTTTCTTATCAAATACAAGAAAAACAACTTATAATGTGATGGCAAAATCAGACTTGGTAGTGAAACGAAATTATAAAAACGTTATAGTAGGAAACCAAGGCCCAGACTTGACTCCCTCTTGAAATGTAACAGATGCCTCTGTTCTGTGAGCGTGCTTTATGTTAGAGGCGCTGCGCAGGCCTTCAGCCACGAAGATTAAGACTTTTTTTTTTTTTTTTTTTTTTTGCAGTACTGGGGATCGAACTCAGGGCCTTGTGCTTTCGAGGCAAGCACTCTACCAGCTGAGCTATCTCCCCAGCCCAAGCCCCCCAATGATAGGATGGGTCTAAGATGACCTATTAATGTTGTGAGAAACTGTGGATCAGGACTCAGAATTTGGAGATTTGTTTTCTTCTGGGCCCGCCAGTGTAAAATAAAGGTTGGAGTTCTCCTCTCCTCCTCTCCTCTGCTTGCTGCTACTCCTCCAGTCTGTTTCCCACAACAATAGGAGGAAAGGTTTATTTTGGCTTATGGTTTCAGAGGTTTCAGTCCATGGTCAACCAACTCCATTGCTCTGAGCCTCAGGTGAGGCAGAACATCATGGTGGCAGGGACATGTAGCGGAGGAAGCTACCCAGTTCATGACATCCAGGGAACCGAGAGAAAGAAAGAGACAGCAGAAAGGGCTAGGGAGAAGATGAACTCTTCCAGAACATGGCCCCAGTGACCTACTTCCTTCACCTAGCTCTCAGCCAGTAGTTCCATCAGCTATAGACAGATGAATCCATCAAGTGGATTGATCCATGAGATTCAGTCCTCATGGTCCATGCCTAGAAGCCCTACCCTGAACCTATCTGCACTGGGGATCATACTTTCAACTCAAGACTTTGGGGGACATTCCAGATGCAAACCAAAACACTGAATTTCTAAATATTTCCGCACAGCTTTCTATGGAGGTACTGGCAAAGTGATGTTCCTATCAGCGATCTACAGTGATGCCTGTGTGCCCACACCCTTACCAGCAGATGTTATCAAACATTTTTTTAATCACAGCCAATCTGATTCATGAAGAATCATGTTTTGTAGAAGTTTTCTTTTTTTTCTTTCTTTTTCTTTTTGTTCTTTGGAGATATACAGGACAGTAGAGTGTATTTTGACATATCGTGCAAACATGGGGCATAGCTTCCCATTCGTGTGGCCGTACATGATGTGGAGTTTTGCTGGTCGTGTATGTAATCA
Source organism: Sciurus vulgaris (assembly GCF_902686455.1). NCBI lineage: Eukaryota > Metazoa > Chordata > Mammalia > Rodentia > Sciuridae > Sciurus > Sciurus vulgaris. The sequence goes on from NC_136478.1 coordinate 43,429,452, forward strand.
TATATGAACATGGAAAAGTCATGTCCGATTTATTCCACTGTCTTTCCTAATCCCATCCCTCTCCCTTCCCTTCATTCCCTTGTGTTTAATCCAATGAACTTCTACACTCCACCCTCCCTTGTGACTCAATATCCACATATTAGAGAGACTATTTGGCCTTTAGTTTTTAGGAATTGGCTTATTTCACTTAGCATGACAGTTTCCAGATCCGTCCACTTACCGACACATGCCATAATTTCATTATTCCTTATGACTGAGTAATAAATTTGCTTTTCTCTTAAGATGAGTTAAGGCAAGTGGCTTTTCTTATGTTGAAGAAACATTAGATTTTCTTTTTCTGTGGATGATTTCATCCTATTCTTTGCCCATTTTATAACTGGATTGGTGTGTTTTTTTCTGGTTAATTTTTAGAAGCTCTTTGTAAATGTGGAAAATTTAACTCTTGATGATGTGAGTAGCAAATAGGTTTATGAAGGTCATTTGCGTTTTATTTTGTTTATGGTGTTTTTTCAATATGAATAATTTTATGGTATCATGCTTAGGCCACTCCAAAGCTGAGATTAACTTAAAAAAAATTCTTCCATATTTGTTTATACTCTTTTGTAGTTTCCATGTCTGATGGCCAGATATTTGCAACATTTGGAATGGATCCTAATGTGACCTGATGGTATCCATATGTCTTGTCGACTCTTTTACATCACTTCCTAAGACAATGCCTGAAACATAGTAGTTAACTCAGTAAATACTTGAGTGTATGAAAAATTAGCACTCAGACCTGCTGATACATTGTCTCCTGAAGCCATTCATCTCAGACTGTGTTGCTTTACTGTATCTCAGGGACCCCCAGACTGTGTCTCCCATTTCTCATAAGAAGACTCAGTCAGAGTATTTCCCAGAGAGCTCTGAAATCTCTCAGAGAGTGAGACAACTGTGGGAGAGCCTGCCTTCACTCAAAGGCCTCCTGCTGAGAAGACCACCAAGACTCCCAGGGTAGCTCTCTGCAGTTGGGCTGCTGCCTGTGTACTGGTTCCTCCGGTGTCTCAAGCCTTGCTGAACCCTTTTGCATAATAGGGCGTGACAACTAAGGCATGCCTAGCTTCAGATGATAAAAAACATCCTCTTCTGTTTGGCCATGGAAACCACTGGACACACGAAGTCCATGTCATGGAAAATTTTCGTCTAGAGAGCCAAAGCAGGGCTGTCTTTCTTGGTGTGCAGTGCTTGCCTTGATTCACATTTACAGAATGTAAAATTAAAACGTAATGTGTGAAGACAAAAGGAAAGACAGATGGTTTGAAGGCAACTTTTGTGGGGAAAACAACTTGCATTGTTACATAATACAAGGGGGTGGGGGCGGTAGAGAGGGGATGTGAGGAGACCAAGCAGAAACACTCAGGTGGCCTCAGCTGTGCTCTGCTTCAGAGTGTTCTCCCTCCAGTAAAACTGAGCCCGGATGTCCACCTGTGCTCCTTCTGCTTGGCCTTCCCCAAGCTCCTCGGTGGTTTCTGCTGGGCAAGACTTCTCGGATTTCCAAAGCTGAGCCGCCTAAATGGCCCCTACCAGGGGGTCGTAGTCCAAACTGCCAGAAGAGAAAAGGCAGGAACTCCAACCAGAAAAGGTTCCTGATTGGGAGGAAATGGCTTTTCCTGCCACAGGAAGAGCCAGTACATCCTGAGGAAGCCACAAGTTCTGCAGAGCCTGAGCTCAGCTGGGCTCAGAGGGCAGTTCAGTGGATTTGTGACATTCAGGCATAGAGAGTGGGGTGGAGGCTTTAACTGACTCAGAAAGAACCAGCCACAAGCTCCAGGGGAGAAGATTCTGTAAGGATGAGGAAAGGACTCCGTGTTTCACAGTAGGTTCAGCAAACACAGGTACAGACACGCGGACAGAAGCCATCGGGTCCAGGGAGTAACAGAAATACGTAATTCACGTGGGTACAGGATGGCACACGTGGTGAGAAACCCGGTGTGTGGGGGTGGGCGGCAGGCACGGGCATATTTAGTCTGAGCATGACCGGGGATTTGACAAAGAAATTATTCAAAGGTGGACAGAGGAGAGGTGAGGTGTTATTTATCTATTACTGCAAAAAAAAAAAAAAAAAAAAAAAAAAAATCCTAAAACATAGTTGTTTTAAAAACACACATTTGTTATCTCTCAGTTTCTCTGGATCAGGAAGCCAGGCAGGGCTTTGGGGTATCCTCTGCCTCTGTCAAGCCGGGACTGATGTCTCATCTCATGGATTAATGGGAAAGGAATCGTTTCCAAGTTCTTTTGCTGTCTTGTGCACTGTTGGGCCTAGGGCGCCTGTTCTTCACCAGCTTTGGGGCAGAGGCTGGCTTTGGTTCCTTGCCGTGTGGACCTCACCAAGATGGCAGCTTGCTTCATCAAAGCAGGAAAGTCAAGAAGACAATGGAAAGTCTGCCAACAAGAGGGAAGTCACCGTCTGCTGTTGCCTGATCATGAAATTGACATTCCATCACCTTTGGGTTAGAAACAAGTCACAAAGCCAGGCCCACACAGAAGGGACAGAAATTACATAAGGGTCCCAGGAACAGGAGGTGGGGATCAGAGGAGGCCTTCTTAGAAGTCTGCCTACCACAGAGGAGGAAGCACCTGGGGAAAATACCTAAAGCTATACTCTCCCCTGGGCCTGGACTGTTCTTGAGAATTGTTTAAGGAGACAACCTTTTAAGTGAGTAGAAAGGCAAAAATAAAGGAAAGTTACAAAAATGTTAATCTTCCTAAAACTTTCTAGGGTTGATTTCCTAGTATTTTATACTAACTGGGATTGACTTCTTATAAAACAACCTTTTAAAAAAATAATTAATGAAACATAAGCAATTCGCCTTGGTATGGTTTGGATGTGGTTTAGGCACATTCCTGAAAGGTTCACGTGTGGCGATTTTGGTCCCTAGTGTGGTGGTGGTGGAAGTTGGTGGGACCTTTAAGAGATGAGTCCTAGCCAGGCAAGATGGCGCACACCTGTCATCCGAGTGGATTGGGAGGCTGAGACAGGAGGATCTCCAGTTCGAAGCCAGCCTCAGCAATGGTGAGTGCTAAGCAACTCAGTAAGACCCTGTTTCTAAATAAAGTACAAAATAGGACTGCAAATGTGGCTCAGTGGTCCAGTGCCCCTGAGTTTAATCCCTGGTACCCCAAAATGAATAAATAAACAAAAAGACATGAGCCCTAGTTGGAGATAATTAGGTCGTTGGGCAATGAGAGGCAATTTGTTCACACAAGAGCAAGACCAGCCCCTGGATCACTCTCTGGTTCCCTATCTCATGGTATGATCTCTTGCTTTTTCTGTTGTGATGCCATCTGCCATGAGGTCCCACTGCAGTGGAGCCATTGCCAAGGGCCATGTACCTGGACCTCGGGAAGTGAGCTAAATAAGCCTCTTGTCTTTACAAGTACCCAGCCTCAGGTATTGAAGTACAAAGACTTTGGCCTTACCTCCTGTTGGAGTAGGAAACTGGGAACAGATCCGTCTGGCCAGCCTAGAAAGAAGTCACTGTGCAAGGTCACTGGCCAAACCTGTGCATTTGTGATTCTCAACTTTCCTGTTATTGTAAAGCCTGTAAAACTCTTCATTTTCTACTGCTGTATAACAAAGGACCACAAGTCTAGCAGCTTAAAAGAACACCCATTTATTATCTCTGTTTTGTGGGTCAAGAGTCCAGGCGGGCTTGGCAGGGCACTGCTCAGTTTATTGGAAGGCCAAAGTCAAGGTGTCAGCTGGCTGGACTTGGAGGGAAGAAATCTGTGAAGACTCCAGAAATTATATCTGTATTAGAAAGGACGTCCAGCCTCAGATCTTCGCTGCAAGGTGCTGCTAGGAAGGTTCTGACCACCAGAGGGCACCAGAACCACAATCCTGGGGCAGCTGCCTGTGTTTCTGCATTTTTTGCCCAGCATGGTCGGCAGGTTACCAGTGGCATCTGCAGAACCTGGGAGCTTGTTAGAAATGCAGAACCTCAGGCCCTAAAACTAGACCTGCTGAATCAAAATCTGCATTTTATCAAGACTCCCAGGCATCCATGCACACAGGTAAAGGACACTGGAGTTCTGTAGTTCCCAACCTTAGCTACATGTTAGAATCACCTGAAGAACTTTTACAATGCCTAATTCAAGCCATCGCCCTCTAGAGATTTATTAGCCTGGAATGTGACCAATTGATAAAAGTTTCCCTGGGGATTCTAATGTGCAGACGAGGCTGAGAACGGCTGCCAGTCTAGCTTAGTGAGCGCTGACAGAACTTTGTGTACAGGTGGGACAGAACATGGGTGTATAGGCCCAGGAGGACAGAAAGCCCCATCCTCAGCGATCTCCCAGAATGTAATGCCCCAGACCTCAGGGATGCCCAGGCTACTGTGAAGTCAGGGCAAATGTGAAATGCTGCCCACGTGTTGTCTCAGATTCCAAGTGCTTCGAAGATTCAAGGCAAATGCCAACTGCTCAGCAGGAATTCCATTTCTGGGCGATGGTGCTGACTACGGTATCCTGTTTGCTTCTCCAGCCTCCTGATCTCCACTTTGGGTTCCTTGAGAGCAGGAAACGTGTAGATTCTCCTGCATTGCCATGTTTGCTCAATGAAACCCCACCCACGACTGCTATGTGACCTGGTCAGACCCTGGCTGGTTTGTGGAATTGGTGAGTTGAGTGTCAAGAAAGAATGTGCCTGGAAGACAGCTGTGGAATGTGAGGAGGGACTTCAAAAAACCTTTGTTCTTCCCCAATCATATAGCTCTTTCCCAGTACACGATTTTGTACATTATTTCATTTTCCTGTACCCATCTGCATTCGATTAGAGTAAGGTAGCAACAGATGAGGAAGACTGAGCCACAGGGAGGTGAATGGAGGTACTGGAATTTTCAGGATGAGTCAGGCAGAAATAAATAGAACAAGAAATCACTTCCCTGAATTTCTTAATTTTCTACATGCTATTTCCAAGATACAGCAATAGCCAACTTCTGACCTCTCTTTCCCCATCACTGGGGAGAATTTTTGGGTATTTTGTCTTTGTTTTTCCTTTTCCATTCTCCTCCGGCAAGCTGAGGGTTTTTCTTATCATTCTGGAATGCTCAGTTGACCTCTCAGCAAATGTCCACTGACTTATTTGAGTTCTCATTTTCCATAGCAGACTCACCAGGTATGGAGCACATTCTCAGCCTGTGCTAGCAATAATGATAAAAGACTCACTTCAAGTTTCTCGAATGTGTCCTTAATGTGCAATTCCCATTTCATCTCTAGCACCGGACACACCTTTGGAGTGAATGAATAGCAAGTCTAGTAAAGGGATTTGCTAAGTTAAATCTGAGGGAGGTAGCAGATGCAGAAATTTTATCTGCAGCAAGTCCGCAGGTGCTAACGTGGGCCACATCTCTAACCTCTGAACCAAGAGCTGATGCAAGAAGAAATACTGTCGGCACAGGGGATGGTTGCTTTTATCTTCTCCAATAAAGGTCGACTCTTCTGCATCCCTCCCCAGGATATAATTCCTGCTCACATGGAATGCCGTTATGTTCTGTGTAGTCCTCAGTGAGACTCTGCCTATGATTCTCTCAATAAGGGCTTCGCTTGCTCCCCGTTTTCTTCTGTCAATTCTCCTCCTCCTTCCGGGGCCCCCAAACAACTCTCCTCCCCCAACACTTTTGGTGTAGAAAGGGTGTGAGTGACATACTCCGACTTCCACCACCAGTTCCTGCCTTGGCCAATGCTCTTGGGCTCCCCACCTGCCCCTCGCCCACCGCCTACCCTTCTTCTTCCTGCTGCCCTCCTCCATTGTCTCCCACTTTCCTTGAGAATTGACTTTGGGGGCTTGCAGGGTTTGTCCAAGGTGGTGCTGAGGCCAAGAGTATGGCTCCTTCTCAGCCCCATCTGCCCCTGGCGCCAGCACGGGTGTCTGGCATCCACAGTGTACAGGCCGTGGGCCTATATTTAGGGCCTGTGAGCAGCAGGTGAGGACAGACGAAAGAGGCTACCGCTGGTAGACACTTGTGATTGGTGATAAGAAGGCCGAAGAAAGAGTCATGACTCTGGCTGGCCTGCTTCAGGAGCTGCACCCCACTGTACAGGTTTAATGTCTCTATTTTCAGATCACAAGAGAAGAAATTTCCATGAGGGCATGGACAAAAAGTATTCTGACTAGATTGAATTGAGATAGATTTGGGGTTGAGTCCCAGGAAAATAAGGAGGCCCAAAGAGCCCAAATTTTTACTTTTATGTGGCCCTAGGGTATTTAACATCTGTTTCTTCAAAATTCAAGCCCTGTCCCTCATCTTGTCTTGGAGTACATCTGAATGAGGTGCAAATATTTACTAAGAATTTTTAGACATTCTTTACTAAGAATTATTTGCCACAAGGGAATTTTGGGGGTTATGGGTAGACGTATTTTTTAAAAGTATATACTCAGAATGGGGTACATTTTATAGCATATAAATTATACCCCAATAAGTTGTATTAAAAGATTGGCAAGTGGGGTGCAGTGACTCATGCCTGTAATCCCAGTGGCTTGGCTCGGGAGGCTGAGGCAGGAGGACCACAAGTTCAAAACCAGCTTCAGAAAAAGTGAGGTGCTAAGCAACTCAGTGAGACCCTGTCTCTAAATAAAATACAAAATAGGGGATGTGGTTCATTGGCCAAGTACCCCTGAGGTCAATCCCTGGTACCAAAAAAAAGGTTGTCAAGAATATCGATAACTGTCAAAGATGGATAATGTACACATGATAAGTCATCATGTTTTTCTCTGTACTTCTGGTAGTGTTTGAAAATTTGTATAATGAAATGTGGAAAGAATTTACTCTAGCTAGTAAATTTAGTTTGGGGAAGCCACGTATCATTGGCATTTAAGATTCACTCTTGAACTTTTCTATTTACCAAGCAATGCACTGAACACCAACTCTGTGCTAAACATTTTGCCAGGCACACAGGGAGTGGCGCCCTGCCCCTGTCCTTATGGTGTGCATAGGCCAGTGGAAAAGATAGCATTTAACAAATAATTGCCCAGGTAAATGATGACTTCATGATCAATATGAAGAAGCAGGATGCCATGAGATTGTAGGACCCACCTTGTCCCGAGTAGTCGGAAAGGTTCCTAGAGGAGGAGAGAGCTGAATGCTGAAGGATGAGTAGGAGTGCTAAGAGACAACGATTTGAGCATACTAATTCAGTAAACTCTCATGACATTTTATCATCATTAGAGGAAAGGGGGATGGTAAAGCCCCATGTCCCTGAATGCCCTCTTTCTGTACCCAAAAACCTAGCCTAGTTAAGTGAACAAAGAGCCAGCCTGGGCTGGAATGTTATCTCGAAGGACATGGGCTTTGCCTTGGTAATTTGTATTATCTGTAGAAAGCTACTTTCTTGCATTTCTGCCAGGACAGTTGCTTCTTAGGATGCTGAGGAAGCTGTGCTGATGATGTCATTCCTTCTGCACCGTGACATCTAAAACTCTTCTCAGTGGTGACTGGTGTGGAACTGAGGACAACGGGAGGGTAGGGGGTCTCTCGTCCAGCCTGCTGCCACCAGGAGAGGGTGGAGGCGCAGGTTGGCGCACACGGAGAGAGAAGCAGGTGCCGTCTGTTTGACCTGTCACCCCTGAACGCTTCCTGGAGCAGCCACTGATCTCTTGTAAACTTTCCCCCCAAAATCATCTGTCTCCCACGCTGCCTCCAGGCCCTCTCTCTGCCTTTCAGCAACTGGGCTGTGAGCATGGCAGGCATTGACACTATGTGACTAATACCAAGGATGTTCTCCTGGGGAACTCGTATCAGGAGATTTCAAATGGCACCAGGTATTTTATTATGACTCAAGATGATTCGTCCTCCGACACAAAAACTTATTTCTTTAGGAGCTAAGGAGAGAGATATCTTGGAGAGAAGTATTGCTGAAGTATTTGCAGTGGCTGGCACCGGTCATCAGGTGTGAAAACAGAGTGGATGTCCACTAGGTACATTCAAAGGGTTTGCATGAAGCAGAAATCCTCCAGCCATTCAAAAAAAAAAAAAAGAGAGAGTGCTTTTGGGAATGGAAAGCAGGAGGTGAATCTGAAACTGGACTTTGAAAAGTGGGCGGATTTTGTACAGGAACAAAGAGTACTCAAGGCAGAGTGGATCACACAGGTTTGGAAGAGGAGCTGGCAGCGATGTGTGTGGGAGACAGTGTGAGTTTTCTCCCACACCAAAGACCAGGGGGAGAGATGGCTGGGTATTCAGATAGGGTGGGGTTGGCAAGGCAAGGCAGTAGGAGTTCACTGCCAATTGCATCTCCCTCTCACTGACCCAGCTTTGGGTGTGTGAATGAGCAGGACCTGGGAGCCTTTCAGTACCAAGAATCCCTTCTTTTAAGCGTGCTAAGGATCAGGTCTGGCTGGGAAACCGTAGTCTGGCCGGAGAAGAACATGGTCTGAGCGTCGGATGAAAACAGTGTTCACAGCACAGGGAAGCCAGTATGCTCCGGTTTGCAGGACTCTGTTTCTTTCTGGAGGAATCTTCAAGTTCTTGCCTGCTTGTGCCACAAGCTCACAGAGTCCCTGCCGGTAAGGAACAGGTTCCAACATCTGCCTTCGCCCAGAAGCAGCTCATGAGTATCTGGACGTGGTACTTAGAATCCACAGTGACAGACACAAAAGGAAACAATGTCATCCACCATGAGCTGTTATTGCTCCCATCTTCTCAAAATAAGGGCTGCCAGGCACAGAGCGTTGAACTTGTATTTTTTTTAATGAGGAACCCACCCCCAAGACACCTAACCCACTCCAGGGATAATGGCATTAATGCATTTCTTCAAAGTGTCACAATGGCGATTAGATTTCTCATGGGTTTTGAAGGGGACCTACACATCATAGCGTAATTCCTCTCCCACACACCTATTTCCTTCCCCTCATCCATCTTTCCTAAAGGAAGGGCATCATCCTATGTTATTTCATGACTTTTATTAAATCAATATTCAGTGATCTATTTATTTACTTAGCGGTCCTGGGGACCAAACCCAGGGCCTTATGCTTGTGAGGCAAGCACTCTACCAACTGAGCTAAATCCCCAGCCCTCAGTGATCTTCTTATGCTTAGGGAAATGGTAGAGTTGAGCCATGTAGGGTGCTACCCTATTTCTTTTTCATGCAACCTTTTTGTCTTTCTTTACAACCGGAGTGAAAATGTGCCCTTCCCCCACTCCCTTAAAGAACCGAACCTCCGAGATCTCTGCTATTCTGTTCTCCTCTCTGAACCCCTTAATTTATCACTCTAGGACTTTCTTTGCCATCTCGTCAGATTAGCCTTTGTTTTATGTCTTGTTTTGATGGAAGTATCTTCTAGGAGCTTCCTGAGAAAGAAAGAGTGCTTGGAAGCAATTTTTTGAGACACTGTTTGCCTGAAAACAATCTTATTTCCTCTTGATTGACAGTTTGATAGAAGTATAAGTTAAATAGCATCCCCCCCCCCCCCCCCCCCAGAGCATCCAATATCCTTCCAACCTTGATCCTTTCTCTGTGATCTATTTTTCCTTCTCTGGAAACTTATAGAATGAGTGTTCTGAAATATTATTAACATAATTTGACAAGTGTGCTGACTACTCCGTAGGTCTCTTCTAATCCTGTTTAGTTGTAGGGAGTTTTCTTGTAGTATTTCTTTAATACTTTCTTCACTACTATATTTTCTGTTTTCCAATTTTTTTTTTTTTTTTTTTTTTTTTTTTTGTAATTTCTGAAGTTAGCCTCTAATTTTCCCATTGTTTTTCTTGTCTATTTTTGTTTTTATTATTTTGGGGAGTTTTCCTTTTTGTTTAACACTTGTAGTTTAAGGAAGCGCTCTTGTCTTCCTAGTTTGCTAGGAGATTATAATCATGGATCAATGCTGAATTTTCTAGAATGCTTTTTTGCATCTTTCAATCTATTAATGGGTTGATTTACTTTTTTTGATTTTCTGTGTTAAACCATCCTTACAAACCCACCTGCAAAGTTCAGTCTGCTAAAATGTTGTTTAGTGTTTGCATGTATGTTTATGAGTACAGTTCTCTTTCCCACAATGAAAATTGATAGATTTGTCAGATTTTGATATCAAGGTAATATTAGTCTCATAAAATGAGTTAGAAAATCTTTCCTCACTTTTCTTTCTGGGAAACAATATGTTTTAGACTGGAATTGCTATTTTCTTTAATGTCTGGTGAAATATCCCATTAAAAACTTTTTGGCCTGTGTTTTTACGTGTCTGGTTTCATGGGGTGGTTGGGTGGAGGGGGAAGAATTTTTAACCAGTAGCTCAGTTTATTTAATTTACTTGTTACCTAACTATTGCTATTTTGTGCTTTTTCTTGAATCCATTTTGGTAAATTCCTAGGAATTGGTCCGCTGCCCTAAGTTCTCAAATATATTCACAAGAAGTTGATCATAATCTAATTGTAAGGTGAAATAGGTATCTTTGTCCCTTTTATTCACTTTTAATTTGGTTTATTTATGCTTATTTTCTCTTCTCCATCAATCTGTCCCAAGTTTTGTCAATTTTTAAAAATATTCTATGTATAATAAAAAGAATACATTCTTTCCTTGTTGGGTGAAATTTGTTCATTAGCTTAGAATTGTTATCTCTTCCCGTGAACTGAACTTCTATGTTGTTAGGTAAAGACTGTCTTTATCTTTAAAAATGTTCTTTTGCAGGCTGAGGTTGTATCTCAGTGATAGAGCGCTTGCTTGTTAGGCAGTGGGTTCAATTCTCTGCACCACATATAAATAAAGTAAAATAAAAGTCCATTGAAAACTTAAAAAAAAAGTTTAAAAAATGTTCTTTTGCTTCAGCATCTTTTTGTTTGATATTATAGCTTTACAACCTTTGTTGTTAATATTTTGCTGATAAATCTTTTTCCTTCTTTTTACTTTCAACCTTCCTTTGTCCTAATGTGTCAGCGATTTGTAAAAAGCACAAGACTAGTTTTTTAAAAAATATTTTTTAGATGTTAATAGACCTTTATTTTATTTATTTATTTATATGTGGTGCTGAGGATCAAGCCCAGTGCCTCACACATGCTAGGCAAGTGCCCTACCACTGAGCCACAACCCCAGCCCTGGCTAGTTTTATTTCTGCTTCTGGTTTGGGAATGTTTGTCTTTTAACTCAATGGCTACTCCATTTACTCATATTCTAATTGCTGATATGTTTTTTGCATTTCAGTCACAATATTTTATGCACTTTCTCTTTATTCCATTTCCCCCCAGATTTCTTATTTCACTATTTTTTTTTTTTTTTTCTTTATGTGGTGCTGGGATCAAACCCAGGGCCTCATGCATGCTATGCAAGCCCTTTGCCACTCAACCGCTAGCCCAGCTTATTTCACCTTTTGTGACTTCTTCTCAATTCCTGTCCATCTTTCTCCCTCTATGAGTTTAGAAGTTACGCCTTCTCTTATTTTAGATGCACGTTTTGCGTATCAGTGTCTCATTAGTACTTTGGCCTCTTTGAACAACACAAGGACTTTTAACTTATCATTATCATGCATTTTAGTTCTAGCCTTTTTTTTTTTTTAACCTGAAATGTGTTCTAGTGCCATCACAACCCACCTAGATCCGCGCACACATTAGTCATTTTCATTGCTCATTTTTCCATTCTGTCTCTCATATTTTCCCCTCAGATACGTCTTTCTTTCTGTTGAAGTCAATTCTTTAAAATTTCCTTTAACAAGTATATATGTCTAGCAAAAGGTTTTCAGTTTTTATTCCTAAAAATGTGTGTATTTCCATTTTCATCTTTGAAGGACTGACAGGAATGTAGTTCTAGACTGACAGTTGTTTTCTCTCACTACAGTGAGGGAAAGTATTGTCTTCATTCCATTTTTGCTATTGAGAAATCCACAGTAAGTCTAATTTCATTGGGTAATGTGTCTTTTATTTCCAGCTACTTTTAAGATCATATCATTGGTTTTGGTGTTCCGTGGTTTCTAGGTGTGCTTTTTTATTCTTTTTATTTTCTATTTTAATGATTCTATTCTTTTTATTCTCATTCATTTCATTTATTAACTTTTTTAATTTAATTGGGCTTCCTGGTCAATAGTACTTTTCTTTTTTCTTTTTTTTTTTTTTGCGGGGGGAGGAGTGTGAATTGAACCCAGGGATGCTTTATCACTGAGCCATATCCCAGCCCTTTTTATTTTTTGAGACAAGGTCATGTTGTTGCTGAGGGCCTCACTAAGTCTCCAAGACTGGCCTTGAACTCACGATCCTCCTGCTTCAGCCTCCCAAGTTGCTGGGTTTACAGGAGTGCACCACGGCGCCTGGGCCAACAGTGCTTTTCAATGAAGTACTCTTCATCTACAATTTAATTTTTTCCTTTAATTTTTTTTCCCCTTTTGTTCAGTTCCTGTGTGTATCCTTCCTTCTCCATCTTTTTAGTGAGAAAATCCAAACACATAAAAGCTGAACGAACTGTTCAGTGAACACTACTGGATTCTGCCAGTGACACTTTAGTGTACTTGCTGTGTCTGATTTTTTAAGCATCTGAAGTCGGTTGCAGACATCAATTCCCTACCCCTAAATCCATCACTTAGGAATTACTCTTTTAGTTTCCTCTGGTTCATGAATGAAGGAAGCTCTTCTTGTACCCACTAATTGAAAAGCTCTGTGCTAGGCAGAGGGGAGTTTTTGTTTTTGTCCAGCAGGAAACCTCCCTGGTTCCAGTAAATACCCAATTCCAGGGAACATGTGTATGTGAGTTGTTTAACCTGCTGTTGCCACAGCTGGCAACAGAAGGTCACTCACAATTCAGTGGCTCACCCCAGCCCCCTCCCTGGCAGGTATTCTGCTTCCTGTTCAGGCAAGTGTGTGATGACTCCTCCTCCTGAACAGTCTCCCTGGCCCCAGGCCTTGATGCTAGCCGGTTCCAGAAGGTTCCAGGCTGCCAGGTTGCATATCCTACTCTTCTTATTCCAAATAAGTGACTGCTGATTTGACCATGAGGATGAGCCCTATGAGCTTTGCAGGCTTAGTCTGAGATCTTAACTGCTGACATTTTTTCTTGGCTTCTTCTTGGACTTGAGTTTCATTGCCTTGTTAGTCCTTCCTGGTAGGCCATAGTGTGGTCTTTTGGAAACTCCCTGTTAGGCCACAAGTGGAGAATGCATAGCATGTAGGCTTCAGAGTTCTCCTTCATGGGCTGGTGTGATTCCTCAAAGAAAGCATACGGTGGTAATTTATTTGCAAAAAATAATAATAATAATAGCATAAAACTTTTAAGGTACTGGGATGGAGGAATGGGAGGTCAGGAGGAAACTTTTGGGAGTAATGAATGTATTGGTTAGCTCAACTATGGTGATGGTTTCATGTGTCAAAGTCACATATCAAACTATATAATTTAAATGTGTGCAGTTCATCACACATCAACTGTACTTCAATAAAGTAATTAAAATAGTTTTAACTTTGTTATTAAATTTTTAATTACTTTTAACTATTGAGGTAGGACATACATACAGTAAGAGGCACAAGTCTTAATGTACAGTGTAATTAGATTTTCATATGGATACCAGCAATACTCAGATTAAAATGTAGAATTCTTCCAACACCTCAGAAACTTCCCTGTGTCCTCCTGAAACACCATAGATCAGATTTTCCCCATTCTCAAAGTTTGTATGAATTCTAAGGTTTAGTTCAATAGTTGGCTCATTTTTACTGCCATGAAGCATTCCATTTTCTGAATTTGTCACAATTTATTGACTCATTTTATTAACGATAGACATTGTTTGAAGTTTGGGGCTATTATGAACAAGATTGCCAACGTCATTTTCATTCATGTCTTCTAGTGACTTTTTACGGTCTTTTCACTTGGTTGTTGTAAATGTGGTCCCAGAAGAAATGTCAACATCCTAGCCCTCGGAAACTATGACTCTGACCTTGTTTGGGAAAAGAATCTTTGTAGATTTAATTTATGATCTTGCCTATCTTGGGTTATCCCAGTGGACTTAAATCCAACAACAAGTGTGCTTGTAAGAGACACAGGGAAGAGGAAAGGTCATGTGGAGACAGACAGATTTATATGGTCACAAACTGAGGAAGACGACAGAAGCTGGAAGAGGTCTATGATGGAGCCCAACCCTGCTGACCCCTTGACTTGAGATTCCCAGCCTCCGAAAATCTGAGATAATAAACTTCTGTTGTTTTAAGCCACCAAGTTTGTGGTAATTAGTTATGGTAGGCCTAGGAAACAAATACAGATGTCATTTAAAATTTACTAACAGCCATTTTATTTGTTTTTAATGTGTACTACACTCAAACCAAAAAAAATATTTTTGCATGAAGTGCTCTTTTTTCCCATTTTATAGTCAAAGAAACAGAGGCACAGTGCTACATGGTCTTGATGGTGAAAGTGGATTTCTTTCAAGAGCCTAATTATTACTCTCAGTATCCTCTCCGATGTGATGTCCATGCTTGTATTTTGCTCAATTCTGGGTCAAACTCAAGATAAGTACACATTAATTTTATTTTCAAGTGAAATGAGATTTCTGGCCCTGTTCTTGATACAGTTCTGGATACTGGAAGTCCAAGAGTGTCTGATAAGGGCCTTCTTGCTGCATCATTACATGGCAGAGGGTGGTCACATGGGGAAACAGGGAGTGTACTCTCAAACTGAAGTTTTAAAAGTATTTCCAATGCCAGATGAACTTTTTCTTCTATTTCTGGGAACAAGGGATGTTTTTCTCAATATACAAAAGTGTTGAGAGTAGCTCTGTCTTAGTTCATTGTGTGCTGCTAACAGAATACCTGAGACTGGGTAATTTTTATGGAACAGAAATTTATTTGGTAATTAGTTATGGTAGGCCTAGGAAACAAACCTAGGTTCTAGGGTCTGGGAAGTCCAAGATCTAGAGGTTCCATATAGCAAGGACCTTCTTGATACCTTATCCCATGGAAGAAGCTGGAAACTTCCTAAGTTTCTAACCCATTCAAGCTGTAGCAGGCCTCAGCGCATTTGTTAGCCTAGCTGCAAACCTTGTGAATGACAGCGTGAGACTCTGAGAGCCGTGTTCTGCCCAGAGGGGTCTATTCCTTAGGTAGCCTGTGCGGCTTCTGCTAGGGCGGTCAGGGCTCCATTTCTGTCTTTTTTCAAACCTGCAAGGGCAAGACCAGTTGTTTCCTATTAAAATTAGCCATCCTAGAATTTCTAAAGATTTTTCTTTTCAAAAAGCAGAACCAAATATTCGTAATTCCAATACATAAAGCAGAAAAACAACCAACCAACTAACCGACCAACCAGCAAACAATGACAGCAAAATATCCCAAAAAGATACCCAACGAAATCTGCCCTGTTTCGAAGGCTTTTCTAATAACCTGATTGTGGAACAAAATGGAATCCTTTCAGTTCCCCATCCCTTGTTCCCATTCCAAACACACACGCATCCCCTCATTTTCAGAGTTTTCCTGGGGCTGGGTTGTAGCTCAGTGATAAAGTGCTTGCCTAGCATGTGCAAGGCACTGGATTCGAGTCTCAGCACCACATGCAAATAAATAAGAAAAAGATTCATTGACAACAAAAACAATATTTCAAAAAGAAAGTTTTCCTAATAAGCAGTATGGAAAAGCACCCAGAGCTAAACAAAGCCAATATAGAGAAGTGACAAGCCTTCTGGAATTCCCGTGTTTCTCCTAGTTTTATTTCCCCAGCATCTGGTTCCCAGCAGCTTGTATAATGTGGTTGCTGAAATCATGAACCACGGGCGCTTATTCAAACACCCTCTCGGGAACATAAAATGGTAGCTTCCACCGTGATTGGGTACTTACTGTGTTCTCAAAGCCAAGGTGAAGCATTTTACTTATATGATCTCATTACAGTCTCTCAAAACCCCTTGAGGTGGCTAATAAACTCCATGCTTTATAGATGAGGGCTGTAAGCTCACTGACTCCAGGGACCAGATCTATATATCCGTGGCTTCGTTCCCATTTTCTAGGAGAGCAGCTGACAATGTGTTTGTCATTGGGAGAGGAGAAAGTCTAGAAAATCATTGTAATTGATCAAAAGACCCTCCAACACTCACTGCTGAAATGGACCCTCTGCTGTGTTGGAGATTCCTGGAACAGGGCCCAGCTAGGATGACGGGTGGGATGGAAGTCCCACTGGGCAAAATCAATCCCTTCAAAACAGGAAACTTTATGTTTAATCCTGACAACTCCTTGTAGACTTCAGTGGTCAGAAAAATAATTTTTAGATTTGAGAAGCAGAGCGAGTCATGCCGTTTAAAACTATATCTGGGGCTTCTCAGACTTTTTAAGGTAGCAATAAAATATGTACAATAAGAAAAAGTAGAAAAGTAGTTTCTGGGAGGAAAGATGGGGAAAAAGAAGAAATCCATTCAGTTCAAACTTTAGTACTCTGGTTTAAAAAAGAAAAGAAAAAAAAAAAAAAAACTTCATTCCTGACCAGGTGCTAGGTTCTTGGGCAACTCAGGGTACACCAAACTTCCTCTCCAAGTTAAAGGACAGGAAATAGCCTTGAACCTGGAATCCCTGCTGTGAGAGTAGCATCACTTCTGTTCAAGACAACAGAAGACAAAGCAGACGTTCAAGAGAAGCAAAAATGCAATAATACAAGAGAGGTCACTCTAGAGGATAGCTAGGAGGGAACCGTCCGGTTTACCCTGTAGGAACACATCAGTTTTGTGGAAATGGAGCTCAGTGTAGCCCAAAGGGTCAGATGTGAACCACACGTGGAGAACAGGGCATTAGAGGAGCTGGGACTTTCCAGGGTGGAGAGCCCAGGAAGGGGTTTGGTCAACATCAGACACACTTGGCGAAGAAACCTTAAGTAGACAGAGAATGTGGGCGGGATTTGATAAGACCGTGGGTACTGAGTGGGTACATTCATGGAACAAACCAGAAGTCACAGTTCATTGGAAACAAATAGACACAGATGTCAAGGCAGCAAATCTCGATGTATCTAAGGAGTGAAAACGTTACATCACTGCTTATTATTTGTCAGAAATACACAAACCCACACTCTGTTGAGTACCCACGAAGGAGCGAAAATGGTCCAATCAACACAGGTCCCATCTGTGCATCAACTCTTCATGTGGGAAATTCTATAGAACTAGCACAAAATCTGGACCATTCAACACCCCCGCCACCTCAGGCGGACTCTGATGGGCAACCTTATGATCCTCCGACTCCCCTGAATTGAGAAAGGCAGAGATAATGGAATGGGAGGGTGCTGTAGTTTGGATCTTAAAGACCCATGTGTTAAAGGCTTAGTTAGTCCCCAGCTTGCTGTTGAAAGGTGGCAGACACTTTAAGAGGTGGGGTCTAGTGGGGTCATCGGGTCATTGGAGATATGCCCTCGAAGCAAATAGTGGGATCCCAGCTCCTCTTCTTCCTCTTTTATTTTGCAAGCCAGCCAAGAAGTGAATGGCTTTGCACCCCTTAAGCTTCTGCCATGAGGTACCGCCTCACCTCACCCTGACCCAAAGCAAGAGGTCAATCAATCAGGGACTGGAACCTTCAAAACTGTGAGCCAAAACAAACATTTTCTCTTCATCCACTGCTTCTCTCAGGTATTTGTTACAGTAATGGGAAGCTGACTAACATAGAAGGGGATGTTTTTCAACTCACAGAGCTTTTAGGGTAAGGAAGCAAAAGGACATTCTTAGGGAACCCTGCTCTATTCGAGATTTCATTTTGACACAGGAGTGCTTTCCCGCGCTTCCAAGATCACCGGGTTCAAATGAGTTTTCTTCTTTCTGTTGTCTCCACTCAAGCCCTGAACTTTATTCAGAAATCTGCCTGCCAATGCAGAAGCTCAGGAGAGGTAAAGAGAACACCGATTAGAAGTCCAGTTTAACCCCTAAGAAAAAATCTTGAGTCAACCTTGATGTTATCTGAAGGTGCTAATCTTGGGCAAGGACAGAGGAGTGGGTCTTGAGAAAGGATGTGCCAGTTGAGATAAGGGAAATTAGACAGCTCCACACTTGGGGCTGGGTGATTACCCTCTGCCTGCTACAGACTCCCAGGGCCAGTTGAAGGTTTGTTTGACTATGTTGCTCAGACGTCCCATGGACATCTCTATCTCGAACAAGTTTTCCAGATAGAACTCTTGATGTATTTCTTGCAAAACAGTCTTATCCCAATTCTCTGCTGCCTTTTCAGTTGCTAAACCACAGGCTGGGTGATTTAGCCGGGACCCACTCCTAAGTATGAACTGACAGGCAAGGACCAAGCACCTATGAAGAAAGCTAACCAAAATACATGGACAGTGACCCCATGTGGGCACTTTGGAGAACTCAGTACGGTTGAGTATGGCTTATCCAAAATGCCTGGGAGCAGAAGAGCCTTAAATTTGGATATTTAGGGATTTTGAAAAATTTGGGGGGAATTTCTAGGAAACAGCCAGCAGGCTATGCGGCGACTTAACTTGGGTGTCCTTGACCGAGGAGGACATCAGGAGGTGGACATTGGGCCAGCTGGTGAAATCAGGCTGGAAGGACCCTCCCAGGCACACCCACTCACCACAGGCCACAAGATGTCTCCAGGGCGGCACGGGGATGCCACAAAGCCATGGCGCTGGCATTCCTGAGCATGGCGCCCCAGCAGGATGCACAATGTCTCCCTTGGTCTCCAGCTGGCACGGAGGCCGTGGACCCAGTTCTCCACGTGCACCTGAGTCTCCATGTCTCTACTGCAGGCCCTGTGGGGCCCTCCACGGGCACCCAGCCACCCACAGAAGGTCCAGTGAAGGACTGCCTTGTCCAGTGGGCACAGAGGAGCGAGGCCCATGGGCAAGCTGCAAGCCCTGGACATCAGAGAGCCAAGTGCTCGGAGACATGGAAGCCATCCTGAGGACCCATGCTGAGGTCCCTGCCCAGGTGGCAGAGGGTATTCATGTAGGTCTCAGGCACAGTCACCCGAAGGGCCTGGAATTCATGGACGGGCAGAGGGGCCAGAGGCAGGCTGGACTGTGACCACTGAGGATATGGAGAGGCCCTGAGTGTTCCTCCAGCCAGGGACAGGTCAGGCCGACCTGGGTCCCATTCACCTGAACACAGACATCCAGTGTCAGGCAGCCCCACCCAGACACCAGCCTGCTGGTCCCTGCTCTCCACTCTCCACAGAGCACCCAATGGATTTCTTTTTTTCTTTCTTTTGTTTTTTTTGGTACCAGGGATGCTTAACCACCAAGCCACATCCACCCTCCACCCTCCACAACCACCGCCCCCCTCCACCCTCTTTGAGACAGAGTCTCACTAAGTTGCTTAGGGCCTTGCTAAGTTACTGAGGCTAGCTTTGAATTTGTGATTCTCCTTCCTTAGCCTCCAAAATGATGAGATATCTGGAGGGTGGGACCCAACTCTACACACAAAATTCATTTATGGTTTCATATACATCTTTTACACATAGACTGAAGGCAATTTTATATATTTTAAAAATAATTTTGGGCATGAAACAAAGTTTTGTGTATATTGGACGTGGGGCATCATGTCAGTACTCAAAAATTTTCAGATTTGGAACATTTTGGTTTTCAGATTTTCAGATTAGGGATGTTCAACTTATATTGTGAAGATATCAATTGTTGGTTATAATAGCCAAACTCTCGTTATTGGGTTTTTTCCTCCTTTTGGAACTTGATAAACTGACTCTGGTGTAAGAAGAAAATAAGATTTACCTTATCTGATGTCAAGACTTACTATGGGGCTTAAGTAATTGAGGTAGTTTATAATGCAGGGCTGGACAGTAGATCAATGGTACCAACTTGAGCACCTAGAGACAGACTCATATGGAGGAAGCAGAGGCCGGGCAATTAGTGCATTACACAGGAGCATTCACGTCAACTCCATTTCTCATAGCAGAAAACCAGAAACAAGTCAGTGTCCGTGGGCAGGAAAAATGGATAAATTGTGAAGTTCCACAGTGGAATGTTGGACTTCAGTAAAAATAGATGAAGTATAGTTAACCCGCAGCCACACAGATGCATCTTAGAAATACACTAGTCCCTCCTCATCTGCAGTTTTGCTTTCCAGGGTTTTAGTTACCTTCAGTCCAAAAATATTAAAAGGAAAAATACCAGAAATAAACATTTCACAAATTTTAAGTCATGCAGGAACAGCATGATGAAATCTTACAGTCTTGCTCTTCCTACCCAGGAGGTGAATTATGGCTTCACCCAGTGTATCCATGTATGTGACCCATCCATTAGTCACTTAGTAGCCATAATCATTATCAGAACCACTGTTGAAAAATTGGTCCTTGTGTATAGGGTTCGGAATGCAAGATTCAGAGTTTCCAGGCATCCAATGGGGGCCTTGCAATGTATCCCCAGAGGATAAGGGGCACTATCTGTAATGTTGAATGAGAACATCACGTCATAGAAGATGACACAAGATCTATCTTCGTATATGAATACATGACCAGTGTAACTCCACATCATGTACAGTCACAAAAATAGGAAGTTATATTCCATGTATGTACAATATGTCAAAATACATTCTACTGTCATGTATAACTAAAAAGAGCAAATAAAAATTTTTTTAAAATATGACTCATGATAATGTTTTATTTGATTGATTGATTGATTTTTGGTACTGGGGATTGAACTCAGGGATGCTTAACCCCTGAGATACATCCCCAACAGGTTTTATATTTTTATTTTGAGGCAGGGTCTTGCTAAGTTGCTCAGAGCCTTGCTAAGCTGCCAAGACTGACCTTGAACTTGTGATCCTCGTGCCTCAGACTCCCTAGTCACTGGCATTACAGGGTGTGCCACCATGTCTGGCATATGATTATTTTATAAAACACAAAAACAAGCAAAACTTAAAACATATGTTATTTAGAAATACATACTGATGTGATAAAATTTACTAGAAATATAGTGGAATGACCTGGGCATGGTGGTGCACGCCTGTAATTCTAGTGACTCGGGAGGTGGAGGGAGGAGGATGGCAAGTTCAAAGCCAGCCTCAGCAATTTAATGAGGCCCTACGCAACTTAGTGAGGCTCTGTCTCAAAATAAAATATAAAAAGGGCTGAGGATGTGGCTCAGTGGCTAAGCGCCACTGGTTTCAATACCTGGTATTAAAAAAAAAATAGAATGATAACTTTCAGATGAAGGGTAATGAAGACTTCTGGAAGGGAGGCAAAGTGATATGGGAAGTGGCCTAAGGCAGTCACAGGTTTAAACCAGGAATGGGACATGGGGTCATTTTATTGTTATATATGATGCAGATACCCCTGCATGTGTCAATTATTATGTAATAAAAATGGAAAGGGAGGAGAAAGGCGCCCAGCCTAAGCCATGGGTAACGCCAATGATTATAGGCCAGGTGGAGGAGAAGGAGGTGTACGCTGAAGTGAGATGGGAATCTCAGAGATGCAGGAGGGGACCCAGAAATCATGGCAGCACAGAGGCCAAGAGCTTCCCAGAGGGAAGAGGAATCTCCTAGGTTCGCGGCTTCTAAAAGCAAAGCAGGAAGACGAGGGCTGGCAAATGTGTTAATTTGACCACCAGCATAGTCCCTGAACTTGGAGGCACTGTTCTGGGGAGCAGAGGGCAGAAGCTACGTTAGCTACAGTGTGGCGGGCCACAGGCCAACTCGAGGGGTGGACCACTACAGGCCCAGGATAAGGAGAACCCTTTCATCAATGGGAGAGTCAAGAAGGGAAGGATGAGGTGGCCTTCCTCAGCCTCCTCTGTAGTATGAGCACCCCGCCCCCACCCCATTCTCTCCTTTCTCTCAGGAACAGCTGGCCAGAGGGTAACACGACTCCAGACGGACATGCTATTCCAGCCTGAAGGTCATGACTCTCTGGCCCAACCAGCACTCTGAGATAAAAGGAAGGGCCAGGTCTCCTACCCTTATCCTAGAAGTCTGAACCCTGTGAAAGGAGAAGAAGGAAGAGCCCATAAGGTAGGAGTAATGGGGTCCTAGGGTACCTGGTGAGGTCCAGGCCTGACCTCTAAAGGTCAATGTCTTCCCCAAACCAGGAAGAATCCTTGCTGAGTTCCACCGGCCCTCCTTCCCCATTCCTTGGGAGGTTAGATTCCAAGAAACCTTTACTGTGTTCTGCTAAGAGGACAGGCAGGCTCTTGTCTGGCCTCCCCAGACCTAGGTGGTGTCCAACATCATAGCCACGGCGGCGGGAACTGGCCAGGCTTCCTCCCTGGCTTTGGAGGCTGAAGCAGCCACCTTCCCTTTGTTTGTCTTGGGAGGGGCAATTGCTGGGCAAACAGGGAAGGGAAATCCTGGATTCTGCCCCCTCTCTCCCATTAATCAGCCATTACACAGGCCTGAGGCCTCTGGGGCCCACTCAGGACTGATTCTTTCTTGGCCCTGTATATGGAAAGGAGTTTGGCCTGCAGTGTGCAGAATACCCAGGACCTGGTTTTAGTGATGACTTAGAAAACTCCCAGCCCAGGGGTAGCAACACATGTTTGCTGAGCACCTACTTCATGGGAGCCCTGGGCTGGGTGCTCTGCGTGGCCAAGTTCTCTGACACTGTTTACTCATCCTCGGATGTTGTACCAAGACCTTCAGTGTCCAGAGGAAGGAACTGAGGCTCAGGGTTACCAGGGGAGAGTATCGGAGGAGACAAGAATCCCACCCAGATCTCTGTGACCCCCGAGAACTCATTTCTCAGAGTGGAACAGGAGGGGACAGTGCTTGGGGCTTGCTGGACAGGGGCTCCTCCCTTCACCTCTCTCTTTTCTCCCCCAGAGGCCACAGTGCTGTCCACGACCCTCCTCATGGCTGAGCTCCTACCCCTGCTGTCTTGGGTGCCCCCAGGTTCCCAGGGTGGTGCCCAGGACTCTCCTGTTCCTCCAGCTGAGCATCAGGCACGAGATGAGAGGGCCCAGGGCCTGGCCCCTGAGTCATGGAGGTTCTTGGAGGTGCCCACCATTCACATAACACCATCTAGTGATGGAGAGTCACCTCCCTCCACCCCAACCACTCCACGCTTGCAGCGGCCGAGGACCCCAGACCTGGAAAGTCTGTCTCAGGACAGGTCAGACCTGGGCAGTGGAATGGATAGGGGGTTTTTTTTTTTTCCCCCCCCCCCCTCTCTCTCTCTCTCTCCTCATGTTCAAAGGTGGGTTTCTGGTGGACTGTCATTGCTTAGGTGGAGGTGGGAGGACCGCAGGTCAGTGAGGGTGGCCCACAGGGACCTGACTGGAAATTATGAAATAGTCGTAGTGGAAAGTACATTGGGACAACTGAACGCTGCCAGCAAGACGAGAGTGGAAGCCCCACCACCATTTGATACACTCAGTGTTTTTCAAACTATGGGTCAGACCCACGTAAGGGTCCTGAAACTAAGATGGTCAGTTGTGATCACACTTTGTTCCCAGACTGAAATAACATAGAATTGAAAGAAATGCCACGTATGAGGCTGAGCAAGGCTAAGTGTGGTTTCCTGCGACTTCTGTGACATGACATATATTCCTAAGTGCGTGCCGGAGGCAAATGTAAGAGGTATTTCCTGCTGTAGCTCACAGGCCAAAAAAAAAAAAAAAAGTTTTAAACAAAACCTCTGCAAAGAAACACTACCTCTAGCCCAAGGAGACAGGAACTGGGAGGTTCAAGGGCACAAGGGGAAAAGAAGGAAAGAACTTCACTGCCCTAAATAGAAATATGCAATGTGGTTTCTTCCAACAATGGACACTCGATAAGAGCTCAAGTTTATGAAGCAGAGCTCTGTGTACGGGTGTGTAGAAACCTCAGAAATAATGGGATGAGAAAAAGCAAGTTGCAAAATGGTACATTAGGAGCCCAATTGTGTATCTTTTTAAGAGACACTGAATAACAGGCCATGTTGTTAGGGATGCATCCTGATGTAGAAAAGGGATAGAAAATCACATGGGAAGGACTCACACTGACTTGGAGGCATAGCAGGTGGGGATGGGGAGCTGGGTCTTTGGCTATAACTTTAATAGATAATTTTTCTCCTTCTCCTTCTTCTTCTTTTGTAAGGATCTGAAATAAAGGGGTCAAATGTCCACAAATATTGGATAGGGGTGAGGGGGGCATACATGACTATCATATTTTTTCCTGTTGGAAATAAATGCTACTTACAAAGGTGAAAGTATTTCAAAAGAAGAGACAGACAAGGAGAAATGTAAAGAGAGCCACGGGACACAGGGAAAGGGTGGAAGGAAGACCTGCCTGATATTTAAGGAAGAGAGGCAGCCATGGAAGAAAGGGGAAGAGCTTTCCTAGGCAGAAGGGATAGCAGGAGGAAGTCCTGAGGCAGGAATGTGCCTGGAGAGAGAGACAGCAGGGAGGTGGGGTGGCTGGGGGAAGGAGCAAAAGGGAGACCTAGGAGGAGGTGGTGAAGTCCAGAGGTGAGAGAGGCCCAAGCACTAGGACCTTATGGCCAACTGAGCTCTTCTTGGCTTTTACCTGGAATAACGTGTATGTTGGGGTGGGGTGGGGGGGTGAGACGTCCCTGAGCCAGGACAGGAAGGGAACAGGAGAGCAGGGATGGATGAGGCCAGTGTGATAGTCCAGGTGGGAATAGGGGAGGGGAGTTTAGATTCTGGATAAACTTTGTAGGTGGAGCTGACAAAGGTTTGTGATCTTTTGGGTATGGGTGTTGATGAAAGAGAGGGGTGAAGAAAGACTCAGAGGTTTGGGGCTGACCATCTACCAAAATATAGGAGACAGATGGTTGGTTTTGTTTTGTTTTGGGTGGGAGTTGGAGCGGGGGAAGGGGGAAGGGCTGGGAAGGGATGTGAATGGAGTTTTTTCAAAAGAGGTAGGGGTAGCCCACCCTGGAGAGCAGTGGGGAGTAAGTCCTCATGCTGGGGCCTGAGCCAAGGAGCTGGGGGGTGGGGTTCATGTTCTGTGTTTTTGGTCAAGGAGCTCAGGACACCTTGCAGAGATGGGTGCAGGCCGTGGTGGCAGAGCAAGAGCCTGTCCCGCTTCGCAGCTGGGTGGCTTGCAAATCACTTCCCATTTTTGAGGTCGGGCTTCCCCATCTCTAAAAGCACTGTTCAGGGGAAAGCCCTTACCACGGAGTGAGTGGGATGCCCAGGCCTGGGGCAACTTGCCCAGGGCCACAGCACAGTCAAGAGACAGAGGGTGACAGGATTCTGACTTAGACTGGAGGACCAGGACTGCGAAGCCCCCAGAGACCAAGGTCCTGGAACCTCCGGGAGCCAGAACTGAGGCTGAGAGACTCGGGGTGCTTCCAGCTCTCTTCAGTTCCCCCCCAAACCACCTACGCACCTCGTCTTCCCCGCACTTCTGTGCCACCCCCACCTCGCCCCACCTCTCCTGTTCTTCCCCGGGGTGGCGGGGAGCTCCCTGCTAGATGCCTGAGTGGAGCTGAGGGCCCTTTCCTGGGCGCCCCAGTCGGTCCCTAGCAGCTGCCAGGCCGGTGTCCAGTGTTAACGCAACCTCGGTGGCCCTTCCTCTCGCCGTCTTCCTGCCCACCTCCGCTGTCCTCCCGCGCCCCTCGGGCGGCGGGGCCCTCCCAGCTTCTCGTCCTCTCCTAGGCCGCGGCGGGTCCCTCCCGCCCTCCCCACCCGGCCGGGGGCGGCGCCGTGACGCGCGGGGCGGGGGCAGGAAGGGGGTGTCGCTGACGCCGCGGCGGCCTCCGGCGGCTCCGGCCTTTTGTGCGGGCGGCGGGGTCGGGTGGGGGCGGCGGCCGAGGCAGGCGAGGCCGGTGCCCCGCGGGGTCGCCCAGCTCAGCCAGCCCCGCTCAGCCGAGCCCTGCCCTGCCCTGCCCTGCGGCCGGGCGCGCCGCCGCGCCGCATCCATGTTCGAGTAAGGAGCTGGCCGCGGGGGTCGGGGCGCGGGGACCCGAGGCTGCCGCCGAGGGGGTGCGGGGTCGGGGAGCGGCGCACGTGGGCCGGCCGGGCCGGCGGCGGGGAGCTCCGGGCACGGGTGCAGCCGGGGATGCAGCGCGGACGGCGGGGAGGCCCGCGGGCTGGTCGTCGCTGCTGGCCCGCGACGCGCCGGCTTGCGGGGTTTTGCTGGGGCCCGGGGCCCTTCTTGCAGGGAGCGTCCCCGGGCCTGCATCGCCCTGGCTCTCGGGAGCCGGGGGCAGGCGCGAGGCCGGCCCGGGTCTGTGGGCCCGGGATGGAGGGAGGACCGTGGCCAGCCCCCGCCAGCCGGGCCCACAGGCCGCGGAGCCCTGGCAGGCCCGGGACAGGCCCTCCTGGCCGCGCCCCCTCCCACCGACCTCGGCTGCTGCGGGGTGCGGCTTCTGCGTGGCCCGAGGACCGAGCACCCGAGGTCCTCTGGGGTGGTGTGAGCGCGGAATTCACCTCCTACGGGTGCCTGGCCCGGGTGTGCGACTGTGTGTATGAATCGCGTCTTCCAAGTGTCTGTCGGTCTGCCTGGGGCTCTTGGTGTGTGTGAAGCAGCTGTGGCCCTTTTCGGGGTGTCTCTGTGTGTAATTCACCATAAATTCTGTCGGTGGCCCTGGGTGTTACCATAAGTTACCTATGTGTGTCGGATTGTGACTGTGTAGTGTGTGTCTGGGGCTCTTCACCTGCTGCTGGGACCCATCGTTGTGTGTACCGTGCTATGTGTTTCCTTCCATCTGCAACTCCAGGAGCAAAAAAGATTACCTGCTAGTGACTTTGGAGTGTTTACCTGCGTCTGGGGCTCCTAATGTCCTCCTTGTCTGTTTGTACAGGAATTTACCATTAATTCCATCTTGGCTCCAAGTGTCACTATAAGTTACTGATGTGTGTCCCATAATGACTCTGTAGTGTGTGTCCATGTGTCTGGGTCTCTCTGTTCCTCCGTGACCTTCTGTGCTCCTGTATGCCTGTAATCTCCCTCTGAAACTCTTATTTAGCTTTGTATGCAAATGTAAATTACCTGGATGTGTCCATTTATGACATTGTGCCCCTGGGGGTCCCGGTCTTGTGGCTACGACCCTCTGTTTGTGTCTGTAATTTACCTCTGATTCCATCTTTGGAATGTATCCATTTGTGACATTGTTGTATATTGAGTGGGGTTTTCTGTGTGCCACTGAGACCCTTTGTGGCTTTGTCTGTGCGAAGAGAAAAAGAGAGAGACCCCTGGTGGCTCTCTGTGGGCCTGGGACCCTCCTTCCTGAGACCTTGGGTGTAACCTTGACTCTCTGGAGGCAGTAACTATGACAACTACTTGTCCCCCTTTTTGTTTGTAAAGCATATCCTACACATTATTGCAGAATCTGGCCACTGTGTCATCCTGGTGTGTCCACAGTCCCCTGGACTGTGTTATTCCCGCGTCCTTCCTGGCTGTGTGAGTGTCATAGTTGTCTGCCATATCTACAGCAGCTGACAGTCTATCCCTTGTCACTTTAGAACTGGCCTTTGCTTTGTCTTTCCTGTTAGACAGTGAATACCGTGAGGACAGGATGTGCAGGCTGACTGAGTGACTCCATTTACCTAGACTGTGTGTGTTAGCTGGGGCCCCTGTGACTGTTTTCTCACCACGTGGCTTTCTTTGTGATTATGTGAACGGTTTTTCCTTTTGACGCTTTGCTGAGACTTTCTTGTGGCTGTGTGTGAATGTCATTTATCTGGGATCGTCTGTGGCTCTCTATGTGTTTCTGTGACCCTCTGTAGTGCTGTGTATGTGCAAGCACATGAAAGTGTGTGTGTGTGTGTGTGTGTGTGTGAGAGAGAGAGAGCGAGAGAGAGAGAGAGAGAGAGAGAGACTTTTTTCCAGAACTTTGTGTGTGCTGTCGCATATTTACAATGCTACAGTTGTGTGTGTTTGAATTTATTCTGGGACTCTGTGGCTCTGTGTGTGACACTACCATTGTACGCACGCGCGTGCACGTGTGTGCGCGCGCGCGGATGACAGTGACTTCACAGTTTGCCTAGGACACTGGCTGTGTGTAACCCTGTGCGTTTTTCCGCTGATGCACACCTGTCTGTGCATCTGCCTCACTCTGATCAGCAGCAACTCTGGGCCTCTTGAGGCCCCGGAAGTCTGAGGTGAAGTGTCTGCAGTGGCAAAACCCCACACTTCTGAGTCCCCGCCCCCATAACGGTCCTCCTGCCCCTTGGGCTCCTCCCTTCACTCTCTACAGCCAGCTGAGTTGGGCAGACCCTGGGTCGGGCCTGCCCTTGGGCACTTCCTCCTTGCTCTGCCCGGAGCAAGAACTGGGGTGTGGGCCCTGCCCTGTCTGTGTGTCTTGAACCTGTCCCCAGCCAGCCCTGCCTCTACTCCTGGGCTCTGAGAGAGCAGGGCAGGGCTGCTTCAGGACAGAGAGGTGAGTAGATGAGGTGAGGGAGGTGTATGGTCTCCCCCTCCCCAGATCCCCTCCCTCCTCCCCAGCACTCTCAGGGTGAACCCCAAACTCCTGACCAGGGTCCATAGGCCTGTGGCCTGGGCCTGGGCCCTCCGCTCCTGCCCCAGCCCGCTGGCACCTCATCTTCCTCGGACTTGCCGAGCTCAGCCCTGCGCCTGAGCTTGATGTTCCTGCACCCAGAACTGTCTTCTCCCAGTTCTACCACGCTGCCAAATCTGGCCTTTGTCCCGTGGCTCAGCCTCGCCCAGCAAGGCCTTTGCAGACTCTCTCGCTGAGGAAACCATCCCCGCTCCTGGTTGTCTGTCCTGTGACTCTGTGGTCCTCACACTTGAATGTGTAGCATGATCTCCTGGGCCCCACCCCGGTTTCTGATTCTGGAGCTTAGGAGTGGGTCCTGGGATCTGCATTTCCAACAGCTTCCGGGCGCTGCTGGTGCTGCCAGTCTGGGGGCTGTGCTGAGCAGGGCTGCTCTGGAGCACCGGCCAGCATCTGAGGTCATCATCTCATTTATGTTTTCTTACTGATTGACGGGTTCCTCAGCCAGCACATAGTCCCTGCAGACTGGGGACGGATGTGTGTGGCCCCCTGTGTGGCTGCAGTGCCCAGTACAGGGTAGGAGCGAATGACTGGAGGCTCCTGCCAGCCCAGGTGCATGGGAGATACTGTCAGGGTTGGTGCAGCATCTTGGACAGAGGGGCTCCATTTCAGTCTGCCAGAGGGAGAACAGTCAGATCAAATTGTCCCTATGTGCTAGATTTTAGGTATTGCTTTTTGTCCTCCAGGCAACCCTACAAGGTGGGTACTATTGCTATTCCCATTATATAGCAGAGGAAACTGAGGCTCAGAAAGGTCCAGACACTAGCCCAAAGTCACACAGGAAATGGCAGCACTGAGACCGGAAGACCCTAGATCTACAAGTCCAAGTTCTGCAACTTACCCACCAGGTTGAATTCAAGTTCTCAGGGGAAGGTTGTGGATCATTTAGTCCACAGTGACAGATGTGCACAGGGCACCTACTGTGTGCCAGGCCGAGGCCACATGGTGGGGATGAGAATCCAGGGGAGATACAGAGTCTGCTGCTGAGAGGAAAGAGGAAGCAGGGAAGGAGGACCAGGGTGGGCAGTGTGATTTCAAATTGGGCATGGGGGGTGGTGCCCTGAGATGTGTCCACTGAGGAGGACCTAGGGGGTGACATCTGGCAGGAAGAGCTTTTGGGGCAGAGGGAAGAGCCAAGGCAGGGGCCTCAGGGGAGGGAGTGCAGGTGACAAGGGTCAAGAGGGACCACCCTAGGCTTTCCTGGGGTGAGAGGTGGCCTGAGTCAGGTTGCGCGGGTTGTCTCTGGCTGCAGGTGGGAACAGGCTGGATGCAGGCACAGGAGCAGGAGACCAGCGAGGAGGCTGGTGTGATGGTGCAGGGAGAGTGGCCATGGCCAGGCCACATCTGCTTAATTCATGTATATATCCCACAGTTTTATTTCACAAGTCTGTGAATGTTTCACTGTGCTCCATCCTGGGCAGGGCTGGGATCAGAGCAGCCCCAAGGATTGCCATCAGGAAGCCTATAGATCTATGGGGAAAATGAACTGTCATCAGACAGTGACAGTCCAGGCTAGGGACGAGAGCTGCCCAGGGGCACCGGCTCGGGGAGAGGGCATGTGAGCAAGAGGCTTGAAGGATGCATAGGAATTTGCTGGGCACAGAAGGGCAAGGATGGTCTGGACAGAGGGAAGGGTATGTGCAGGTGGCAGGAGAGACAAGTCGGAAGAGCCCCTCCTGGGAGGGAATCCACCTGCATCCCACAGTGGATCCCTGCCCCCAGCGGGAATCTGGTCCTGAAATAAGCCAGCTGCACGACTGAGGCCAGTGGTTTGTGCTTGGAGCCTCAGTCGCCTCCTCTGTGTAGCAGGAGTGGCGAGGGATCAGGTGTACAGGGTTGTTTGAGCTGGACATAGCTACTGATAAGGAGTCAACAGTGAAGGTCCCTTTAAAGTCCCCGACGCTTACACACAGCCTTTATTAGTCTGTGTTTGCGCAGTCACCTGGGCCTTCTGTTTGTCTGACGTCCGCCTCCCCCAGAAGGTGAACTCTCCAGGGCAGGAGCCGCAGCCCACGGTCTCTGCTCCTGCCAGCTCCAGCCAGCCCAGGATTAGTTACTCAGTCACCCGTGTTTATTGAGAGTTATGTGTCCCATACAGTTTGGGGTGCTAGGGTCACAGGTAGCAACCAGGACCTCCCAAAGTTTACCAGTGAGCAGGCAGTAAACAAACTGAACACCTGAACCAGGATAAGTGTAGATGGCGTGGGGTGTGACCAGGGAGGTGCCCATGTTAGGCAGAGTGACCAGGTGAGGAGGAGCGTTTGAGATGAGTACGAGGGAGCGGTTGTGTGGGAGCTGTGGATGGACATTCTAGGTGGACACAACCGCAACTGCGGACGCCTCGTCGTGGAATGAAGTTTGAGAGCTTAAGGAACAGGAGGAGGCTGGACTGGCTGGGACAGCCAGGAGCCGGGCATGAGGTCTGGGAGTGCAGGACCAGTCACCGGGGCTTTGGGCCTCAGGGTGAGGACTCTGCTTTAACCTGAAGTGAGGTGCAGTCAGGGCAGGGCAGGGCTTGGAGCCAGGAGGACCCTGAGCCGACGCAGGCGGTCACAGGTTCCTTGTGGCTGCAGTGAGAACAGACTGGAGGCAAGAGACTGGAGCAGGAGACTGGGAAGGAGGCCGCTGGGGTGCCCAGGCAGTAGGGGATGGAGGCTGGAATAGGGCGAAGTGGGTAGAAACAATGGGTACCTGTAATCCCAGCAGCTCCGGAGGCTGAGGCCAGAGGATCACAAGTTCAGAGCCAGCCTCAGCAACTTTAGTGAGGCTGCATGCAACCTAGTGAGACCCTGTCTCTGAATAAAAAAATAAAAAGACCTGGGGATGTGGCTCAGTGGTTAAGTGCCCCTGGGTTCAATCCCGGGTACTCCCCCAAAAAAAGATGGAAGTAGTTTTACTGTTTTTTTTTTTTTTTTTTTGGTGCTGGGATTGGAACTCAGGGCCTTGGGAATGGTAGGCAAGTGCTCTACCCCTGAGCTACATCCCCGACCCTGGAAACACAGCGTGGTGGTGGAATGAGTGGAATTTGCTGACGGATTGGAAACGAGTTTTGGGGGAAGAAAGAAATTAAGAAAGGGTCTGAGGTTTTCAGCTTGAGCAACTAAGTGGAAAGTCACTGTTCGATAAATATTTGTAGTATGAATGAATTAGAATGTTTAAAAAAATAGGCGGGTACCCTGGTACAGCCTATGATCCCAGCTACTCGGGAGGCCGAGGCGGGGATGACAAAGTCAAAGCCAGCCCGGACAATTTAGCGAGACCCTGTCTCAAATAAAATAAAAAGGGCTGGGGTTGGGGATGGAACTGGGTGGTCAAGCACTTTCCTGCTCAGGCCCTGGATTCCACCCCTAGCACTCGGAGGGGGAGGTAAAAAGCAGGTGTTCTTGAGAGCTTGCCTGTGCCTGGCTGTTGGAAGGACTGAGTACTTTCCACACACTGATTTGTTTAACCCTCTGAACAGCAAGACGAGAGTGTGTGTTTATCACTTCTGGATTTCAAAGAAGGTACCCGAGGCACAAATGGACAGATGACTAGATGGACGGCTGGGTGGGTGGGCGGAGGGGCGGTAATGGGCCAATAGCTGGGCCTTCAAGAGCAAGCCTGGCCCGTCTCCCTCAACGCTTCTCCCTACCCCCAGCACTACACCCCACTCTGGCCGGAGCACACCCAGCAGCTCCCCATCTCTCCGTAAGCGGCTGCAGCTCTTGCCCCCAAGCCGACCCCCTCCTGAGCCAGAACCAGGCACCATGGTGGAGAAGGGGTCAGATAGCTCCTCGGAAAAGGGTGGAGTGTCCGGGACCCCCAGCACCCAGAGCCTGGGCAGCCGAAACTTCATCCGCAACAGCAAGGTCGGTGTAAAAACCAGTTGAGGGGACAGAGGGTGGCAGGGTGGAAGGCCAAGGCCTCATCCTGACTCCTCTCTTCTCTTGCAGAAGATGCAGAGCTGGTACAGTGTAAGTATCTGGGCAAGGGGTCTTGCTAGAGTGCTGGGAGGGGGCCATCAGCTGACACCGCAGCCCCAGGCTGAAGCAGTCAAGGAACAGGGGCTGCGACTGACAGACCAGTTACACCCCCGTGCTAGTAACGTGCTGTGCGATCAGGGGTGTCGCGTAACTTCTCTGGGCCTCTCTCGCTCTCCTTAAGAAACAGCCCTACCTTACAAGGGGGAAGGGAACAGTCGGTAAGAGTTGGTGATGCTGGTGGCACTCGACACAGGGTCTGGCTTATCTAAGAAATCAGTAAATGACAGGCATCATGAAAGGGATCCTCGTGTGATGAGCCACAGAAGGCAGAAGCACGTTAGATACTGACATTTCAGAGATCCTCAAGCTGAGAAGACCGAAGGGGCTCTGGAAGCTCTGTGGGGCAGAACCGGGGCTGCTTAGCCCCATCCAGGTTCTTTGACTTCCCATAGATGCTGAGCCCCACCTACAAACAGCGCAATGAGGACTTCCGGAAACTGTTCAGCAAACTCCCTGAAGCTGAGCGCCTCATCGTGGGTGAGTCCCTGACCTGAGTTCCCAGCCTCTAGGCTGCAGAACAGCCAGCCAGGTGACTCCGGCATCTCCCGTCTCCTCTCCCCGCTCTCAGATTACTCCTGCGCCCTGCAGCGGGAGATCCTCCTTCAGGGGCGCCTCTACCTTTCCGAGAACTGGATCTGCTTCTACAGCAACATCTTCCGCTGGGAGACCACGGTGAGCTGATGGGAGGGGAGGTGCCCTGCGGGCAGCAGGGCCCTGGCCCCTTCTGACCCTCCTGCCATCTTCAGATTTCCATCCAGTTGAAGGAAGTGACGTGTCTGAAGAAGGAAAAGACAGCCAAGCTGATCCCCAATGCCATTCAGATCTGTACAGAGAGCGAGAAGGTGAGCCCAGGAACCCAGTGATGGGGACACATAGTTACTGATCTCAGCAGTCTCTCTGCTCCCCTGACCCAAAGCCAGTCAAAGCCAAGCTCTGTTTCTTCTGCACCCCAAACCTCTCTCAGATCCGTCACTTGCTCTTTATTCCCCCAGCCCCTGCCATGGCCTGACTCTCATCCTTTCTGACCTGGGTCCCCACCTCAACTTCCTGTCAGATCCTTTCCTCACACAGCTGCTCAGGGACATAGTGGAACCCTTCCCTCCCATGTCTCTGGCAGCTCAGATGCCCTTGCCCCTGGGACACCCCTCTGGGGCTCCATTCCGACCTCTTCACCATTGCCTCATGCCCAGTTCATTGAAAGATGGCTAGTCCAACCCCTGGCAAGACAGGAAGCGGGAAGGGCAGGGGAAGACTTCACAGCAGACTTGCTTTTATGTTTTGAGGATCAGGTGACCACCCCAGACAACAAGGGGGCTAGGAGAGTGCCCTGGGCTTCCCCCTTGCAGCCCCAGCCACCCTGAGCTGAGCCTGTCTAGAGAAGGGTCTGTCTCCCACCTGGACTGTGGGCCCTGCAAGTCTGGGCACAGGATAAGCATTTTGTGGAATGAAGGCAGGGACAAGTGCGTAGCAGGGACAGCCCTGCAGAGGATGGGGCTTCCCGGGCTCCACCCGCCTCTCCCCTACCCCTCACACGCCCTTCTATTCTGCAGCACTTCTTCACTTCCTTCGGGGCCCGTGACCGCTGCTTCCTCCTTATCTTCCGCCTCTGGCAGAATGCACTGCTTGAAAAGGTGAGCCTGGGTGTGCAGGGGAGAAGCAGGGCGTCAGGTGACCATGGAGCCAGGGGTACCAGACCTCAGGGAACAGGAGGAACCCCAGCTCTTCTCCATGGACACCAGGCCTCTTACACAGCGCATAGGTCCAGCTGGGGACAGTCAGGGGTTCCTGCGCTTGACTCTGAAGCTGAGTCTCCAGCAAAAGAGAGGGGTTGGTGTCAATCATTCATGACTTCATCCCTGGGCTGGGGAAGATTTTCACACTGAGAAACATCAAGGTTCTGCTGGTAGGAATGCGGGGTATTCCTCACACGAAGTCTGCTGCTGGGGCCACAGCATCTCAACATCCAGACCCTCTCCTCCAGCTGTGCTGTGAGTGCCCTGTCATCTGAGGACCTCTTATCCCCCGGGGCAGCTCCAGCTGTGGTCATTTCCAGAAGCAAGAGTGCTCAAAGAATCCACCGAGGAGCCTGAGAAAGGGACAGGGGAGAGGACAGTCACAGCTCAGGCCCTGCAGTTCCAGCCCCATTACTGAGCAGAGATGCCTGGGGCAAGTCATTGAACCCATCTGCCCTGTGGGCACATCCCTACCTCATAGCACCCAAAACTGGGCCCCCAATAAGCACTCAGTAATGTCTGCTTGTGTGATGTTGGGTAGGCTGGTGGCTAGCTCCCAGGCTCTCTGCAGCCTCCTGGGACCTCATCCAACACTGTCACTTCCCAGTCAGATGCACCTGCCTATAAATGGGTGCGGCTTTGAAGACCTGGTGGATTAGCAGGACGCCTGGCTCCTCAGCCCAGCAGTGATGCCAGCTGCTGCTACCACTGTTATTATTTCATCATTGTCATCCAGCCACTCTGAGCATGGGCAGCTGAAACTTGGGGCGACTGAGGACACCTGGAGAAAGAGTAGGGGGCACTATAGCCATGGCCTGTGGGAACATGGGCTCTGGAGACTGGCTGGCTGGACTTGAATCCCAGAGTTGCTTCTGGTCACTAAGTGACCTCAAGGATATAACTTCCCTTTCCCTTTCCTCCTGGCCCTCTGTAGTCTCCTCTGTAACAGCGGAACTTTAACTGGCCAGAGCCTGCAGGGACTTGGGAGGTCTGAGGTGTAGAGAGAGCCCCAGGAACAGGGCCTGGTGGGCTGTAGGCTTCCTGGAAGATGGGTTTCCTGCCCAGGGGGCGGGGCCTGACTCATGAGGCCATGCTGCCCCCTTGTGGATGTCTGGGGAACTGGAGGCTGAGGGCTGAGGGGAAACCTAGTAGGGAGGGCTCTGGCCCCAGGTGAGGTCAACCCCATTCCTGCCTGCCCAGACGCTGAGTCCCCGCGAGCTCTGGCACCTGGTGCATCAATGCTACGGCTCTGAGCTGGGCCTCACCAGTGAGGACGAGGACTACGTCTGCCCCTTGCAGCTGAATGGTCTGGGGTGAGTTAGAGGTGGAGGGGGCTCCAGGGTTCGGAGGAGACCAGATGGGGCTATGTGCAGAGTTCCAGGAGTGCCAGGTGGATGGACTGAGGTGGATGTGCAGGAAGGTGAATGGAGGCTGGAGGATCCAGTGGTCCCACTTTTCCCCTCCCGCTACAGGAGCCCCAAAGATGTGGGAGATGTAATTGCCCTGAGCGACATCACCCCCTCTGGGGCTGCCGACCACAGCCAGGAGCCAAGCCCTGTGGGCTCACGCCGAGGCCGCATCACCCCCAACCTGTCCCGGGCCAGCAGCGATGCAGACCATGGGGTGAGTAGGAGGGTACAGGAGAGAGGAGGGTGCTGATGGCCAGGGACAAAGGAAGGATGGGGGAGAGGGACAGACTAAGAGACAGGGGTGAGGGAGGGGACAGATGGAGATGGGAAGATGGTCAAGGAAAACAGGGCCAGAGACGGGGGAGAGAGACAAATGGAAGGGGGGCATAGACAAGTGGAAAGGGCGAGAAGCAGAAGGGGCAAGATGGATGGGTGGATGGACGGAACAGGAGACAGCTAGATGACCAGGAAGGCAAGAAAGCCTATGGTCCAGGCATCCCCACACACCTGGTCGGAGCTAAGAGGAGCCCTCATCTGGGTGTCCGCAGGGCCTCTCTCAGCTCAGCCTGAGCCCCAGGTATGCATACCACCTCGCCAGCACTGGTTTCACTACCTGAGCAGGGTCTCAAATCCTTGCAGCCAGTGTGGACCCAGGCAGGTCCCCAGGCTGGGATGGTGGTGGGGCAAGGCTGTACAAAGCCTTTCTCTGCAGGCAGAGGAGGACAAGGAGGAGCAGACGGACAGCCAGCCAGATGCCTCCTCCAGCCAAACAGTGACCCCAGTGGCAGAACCCCTGAGTACAGAGCCCACCCCGCCTGATGAGCCCACTTCCCTGGGCCCCTTGGACTTGCTGCCCAGGGAGGAGCTGTTGACCGACACGAGTAACTCCTCTTCATCCACCGGGGAGGAAGGTGAGGTGGGAGGGCTCAAGTTCATTCCCTTCCTCACACACAACCTTTTAAGGAACTAAGCAAGAGGGGATGTATTGGCTCATTGGAATAAAAATGCAGAAAGTCGGCAGAGATGGCATTCAAATGGTGTTGTCAAAAGTCTGTCTGTCTTGAGCTCAGCTTGGAAGGCTGCATGGCAGGATGAATAACAGCACGGTCTTGGAAAGTAGGTTGCTGGGGTCCAAATCCTGGTTGAGCTGCTTTCAAACCAGCATTATGTAATGTGGGTACATTGTTTAACCTCCCTGAGCCTCGATTCTCCCATCTGGAAAATGGGGATAGCACTAATAATGCGCACTTCATAGGGTTGTCGTTAACATTAATTAAATGTTAGTACGTGTTAAAGTGCTTAGGCCAGTTATTATGTTCATTTTCTCAGTGCCAACAAATTTTCAGGTATCCTTTATTCTCGTGGGGTCAGACAGAGCCCCCGCCAAGCCTAGTGTTAGAAATAACAAGTCCCGCAAGAAATCAAAAGGCAAACCTTTGCTTCTGGGAGAAGGCGTGCTACTGGAACCTGGCTAGCAAGCGCTCCTGGGCGTGCAGACAGCCTGTTTTTATCTCTACCTAACGCAGGGCTGCCCTTCACTCTGATTGGAGGAGTTCGGGTTGCAATCTATGCGATTGGTTGATTTTAGAATTAGGGCTGGAAAAAGTAAGGGCTACAATGGTACCCACTTAAGGCTTTACCACGTTTTGAAAAAGGACCACCAGACTTTTACTTCTCAGTAGCAGAAAGGGAAGGGAGCATGCTTTTCCCGGTAGCTACAAGCAAGAACCTTAAGGTTGGCTTTGATTGGTTCAGCCTGACGAGTGAACCCGCCCCCGAACCAGTCACTGTGGCTGATTGGCTGGACTGGATAACACACACGCCCCTGGACCAATCCTGGCTGATGCGCCTGGGTGCCCAAGCCCACCTTCAGCTAACCGCTGTGGCAGAGGGGGCTGAGTAGTGCCCCAGGCCTGAGCTCTCCAGGAGGATAGATCTGCATCCAGCCCCCGAGGGAGGCCTGAGGTGGGGAGGAGCAGTCACCCAGAAGGAGGGAAGGATGGGACCCACATCATCCGGCCCTTCTCTGTCTCCTAGCCGACCTGGCCGCCCTGCTTCCCGACCTCTCTGGCCGCCTCCTCATCAACTCAGTCTTCCACGTGGGTGCCGAGCGGCTGCAGCAGATGCTCTTCTCAGACTCGCCCTTCCTCCAGGGATTCCTGCAGCAGTGCAAGTTCACAGGTCAGGGGCGGGCCAGAGAAGATGCCGAGGTCACCCAGGTGTAGGAGAAGGGCGAGGAAGGGTCAGCCAGGAGAGGGACGGTTAAAACAGGTCTGCGGCACTGGGCACCGTGGCACACTGTAATACCAGCGACC
This sequence comes from Sciurus vulgaris, assembly GCF_902686455.1. Classification (NCBI taxonomy): domain Eukaryota; kingdom Metazoa; phylum Chordata; class Mammalia; order Rodentia; family Sciuridae; genus Sciurus; species Sciurus vulgaris. Next base: position 43,467,241 of record NC_136478.1, read on the forward strand.
CGAGGCAGAGGCAGGAGCATCTCCAGATTTGAGGTCAGCTTCCACAACTTAGTGAGACCCCGTCTCGAGAAATAAAATAAAATAGTGTCTGTGAGAGCAGAAGTGTATCAGCCTCAAACCAACTGAGTAGCCTTGAGCAGGGTTCCAAGCCACTTTGTACCCCGGTTTCTTTTTCTGTTTAATGTTCACAGCACGTGCCTTTCCGGGCTCCCATTAGAACTAGATGTGCCTAGGAATGTGCCTGAATGGCAGTATATAGTAAGTGTTTAATAGATACAAGTTAATGATCACAGTCAGCGTCTACTCTGCAGGGCTTGGAGACCAGGAGAGACCAGGGTCGGTAGACTCCTGTTCTCAGTGCCCGGGATCTAGTGGGAGCAGCAGGAAAAACACAAATAAGTACCACCTGCTGCAGGTGTGATGGGAGTTAGGGTCTGTGGGCGTTGGGGCGGCTGTGTTTTGAGGGCACCGTGAAGGCTGCTAGGAGGACCCGAAGTGGAAACTAAGGCTGGAAGGAGGAACTGAGGAAGGTGGGAAAGGGCGAGGGTCAGGGGAGAGGCCAGCAAGGTCATGCAAAGCCCTCTAAGACTGGAGGCAGACATGGGGTCAGGGATAAGGAGGGCTTGCGGTGAGACCCGCTGAGGGAGGCTGTGGTAGAGGTTCAGGCAGGGCAGCAGCTAGTCAGATGGTTATATTCCTTTGTTTCTTTTTTCCTCTGTTGAAAGTGAACAATGTAGGTTCCCCTGAAGTCACAAAGACAGTGCCCTGTGTTGGGTTAGACAGGCCTCGCAGTGCTATGCTTACATCTTGGGAACTGGCACATCAGGCAGAAAAACTCAGATTGCCCTAGGGGCACTGGGGAGCAATGGAATGTCTTAGGCAGATAGAGGTTACAGTCAAGCTCGGCTTTAACAAAGTATCCCTGGACCAGAAATGGAGTCTAAGGGCAGGTGCCGAGCGGGAGGCTGGGCAGGAACCCTGGGCGGGTGAGAATGGGCCAAACCAGGAAGGATGCTCAGTGGCACTGAACAGGTGGTGGAGCTGACCTTAGGGGGGTGAGGTCCGGGACTCCAGTGGGGGCCTGGAGGACCCCGGGATGGGGACCCAGGCAGGCGGGATTGAGGAGGTGCTGAAGCCGCGGGGCTCCACAGGTGAGGAGTCCAGAGGCTTCCAGGGAAGGTGCTCAGAAGGCAGGTGCTTACACCTGATGCCAGGAGAGAAGCCAGTCCAGGTACAGAGGGGAAACCGAGGCTGCAGGTGTAGACGAGATGGCCCCAGGAGGGGTCAGAAGTCCCAGCCGTGACCATCACTGACTCCTGAAAGAAAGGCAAGGGTAGGCGGCAAGGCAGGGACTTGCAGGAAGGGTAGGGTTGGGGACAAGTCTGCAGAGGACTGAGACCCTTCAGAAAGACTGAGTCTCCTAAGCCTGGGGGCAGAGGACGGGAGGGTGGTGCCCTCATTCTTTTCTTGTGTCCTCTAGATGTGACCTTGAGCCCCTGGAGTGGGGACAGCAAGTGCCACCAGCGCCGCGTGCTGACTTACACCATTCCCATCAGCAACCCGCTGGGCCCCAAGAGCGCCTCTGTGGTGGAGACACAGGTGGGCCCGTGGGCAGCCGGGCGGGGAGCCTGGCTGGGTGGGCCGGCCCTGACCGCTCCTCCCTGTCCTCGCAGACGCTGTTCCGGCGCGGCCCACAGGCGGGCGGGTGCGTGGTGGACTCGGAGGTGCTGACGCAGGGCATCCCGTACCAGGACTACTTCTACACCGCCCACCGCTACTGCATCCTGGGCCTCGCCCGGAACAAGGCCCGGCTCCGGTGAGCCACCCCTCGCCCTGGTGGTCCCAGGGACCCTACTTCATATCCCCACCCTGAGTCAGCTGCAGAATGTTGGATCCCACCTTGGCAGAGGAGCATAAGCATTGGGTCCCTGAGATCCCAGGTCTCTGAATAGCAGAAGGTAGACAGGTGGCCCTGGGGACAACTAGTCCCATCTACAGGGGGTGTGTGAGCAATGAGAGGGCGAGTGAGTGTGCGAGGGAACAACGCATTTGTTCATCTGTTTATCGAGCATCTACTGTGTGCCCAGCCCATTCGAGACTGTGGGGTACAGCACAATTAAACAAAGGCCCCTGTCTCAGGGAGCTCATGTTCTGTGGGGGCTTGGTCAGTAAAAATGATGAATGAGCCTGCAGAATATTCACTAGTGATACAGGCCTTAGAGAATAGCACAGTGGGCTAAAGAGCCTGGGAGGCACTGGACCAGTAGAGCATTTTACCCTGAACGTCCTCTAAGAAAGGAATATTTTACAAGAACGTGAAGGAGGTAAGACCTGATGGCAGTGCAAAGGCCCTGAGGCAGATGCGTGGGACTGGCTAGAGTGGAGTAAGTGGAGGAAGGGTAGGCAGTGGCTTCGCGGTTCTGGCGAGGACTTGGCGATTAGCTGTGGTGAGGTGCACCGGGTCCGGGCTCTGAGCTGGGGACCCTGACCTGACTCAGGTGTTCACAGGCTCCTTCTGGTTGTGGGTGGGAACAGATAACAAGGGCAGGGATGGAGCAGGAGACCAGGAAGGAGGCTGCCTGGTGTTCAGGCAGGAGGAGAGAGGCTGGGCCCGGGGAGACAGCACAGAGGAGGACAGTTTAGATCCTGGACAGTGTTGGTGGGAGGGGTTGGCAGGGTTGGCTGAGGCTGGGTCCACGTGTGCATGGGAAGGAAGGGGCAGGGCCACTGGGAACGCCCCCCGGGTGTCCGACCAGAGCCAAGAAGGATGGAGCTGCCATTGACCGAGATGGGGAAGGCAGCAGAGGGTCCAGCGCTAGCCGAGGACACGCTGAGCTGAGCTGAGCTGCTCAGACCGGTGTGTGGGTGGGGTGCGCAGCCAGGTGGAGAGGCTCATCCGGGGAGGTCCAGGCCAGGACGTCAGCGTGAGTGGACGGTGCTCGGGCAGCTGGAAGCTGTGGTAGCCGGCATGGACCGAGACGGGGTCGAGGCTGGGTTAGCCAACTTGGGGCCAGGGGGCCCGGGAAGGTCGTGGGTGGGGAGCACATTGTCTTGTCTGAGTGACAGAAGGCCCTCTCTGAATTAGGGGGCGGGACTGCCTACCCTTCCTCCACTTACTCCACTCTAGCCAGTCCCACGCGTCTGCCTCAGGGCCTTTGCACTGCCATCAGCTCTTACCTCCTTCATGTTCCTGTCCCATCCCTGGGGGACGGGACCACAGCCCTGAAGCCACACTCTGACCCTCTTCCCCTCTGTCTGCCCCAGGGTGTCCTCAGAGATCCGCTACCGGAAGCAGCCGTGGAGCCTGGTGAAGTCCCTGATTGAGAAGAACTCCTGGAGTGGCATCGAGGATTACTTCCATCACCTGGGTAGGGGCGGAGGGCCAGCCGGGCTCGGGCGGGGTGCAGCCTAGCTGGGTAAGCGTTCAGAACCCCCTCTTCCTTCCACAGAGCGAGAGCTCGCTAAGGCTGAGAAGCTGTCCCTGGAGGAAGGCGGGAAGGATGCCCGGGGGCTGCTCTCAGGTCTGCGGAGGCGAAAGCGGCCCCTCAGCTGGAGGGGTCATGGAGACGGGCCCCAGCACCCAGATCCGGACCCCTGCACCCGGGCTGGCATGCACACCTCGGGTGCGTCCTCAGGACCTGCTCAGGGAGGCGGAGGAGCCGGGGGGCCGGGTGGGGTGGCCGCGTGTGCCGTTACCTGACCCCGTGTCGCTGTCCCGCAGGCTCCCTCAGCTCCCGCTTCTCGGAACCGTCCATGGATCAGGGCCCTGGGGCAGGCATCCCCAGTGCCCTGGTCCTCATCAGCATCGTGTGAGTAAGAGACAGGCCTGGCTCTACAGCCTGGCTGTGTGGCCTTGAGCAAGTGCTTGGCCTCTCTGGGCTTCTCTTAGCGCTCCTTTCACAGTGTAGATGCTCCGTTTGTCATGGAGAAGGCTTCCCTGCTGGGAAAGCAGAGGCCCAGGGGGCTGTGGGAGATCAGAGTAACTTGACCTTGACCAGGGGGCAGGGAGGGCTTTCTGGAAGGTCAGGCACCAAAGGCTAAAGAATCAGCCGGGTGGGCAGGGAGAGGTGTCAGAGCTAAGGGCCTGGTGCTTTTCACTCCTTGTTCCTGCCCCGCTCTCTGCTGGGTGGGGGCTGGGACACAGCGGTGACCTGCAGCCCTTGGTGGAGACAGACCTGACGAGAGACCAGAGGGACCAGGCCTGGGGTGGGAGGCTGTGGGAGGACAGGACCTGCTTCCTCCAGGCCCCACACAGGGGCGGTTGGGGTGACTTTCCTAGGCGAGCACAGGATGTCCGCGCTGCGACCTGAGCAGGCAAGCCCCGATCCAGGGGCGGGTGGGACAAGGTGCTCCGGGAGGGAAAATCAGACCAGTTCAGGAGCGGCCACGTGGCAGCCTGGCCCAGCTCTACCCAGGGTGGGGACGGGGGCGGCATCACAGGCTCATGCTCTCACCTTGCCCCCCTTACTGCTGCGCAGGATCTGTGTGAGGTAGGGTCCCACGCTTCCACCTGCCCTCCCCTCCCCTGTCTCAGCCCCCTGCTGCCTCCTCTCCGTATTCCAGGCCTCCCTGGGTCCCCCAGGGAAGTGGCCTCGGGTGGTGGTCAAGGGCATGGGTATCACTCAGGCCTGGCTTTGAACCCTGACTTTTTTACTTACATACTGTGCATCCCTAGGCCTGTCTCTCACCCTCTCTGAGTCTCAGTTTCATCCTTTGAAAAGGTGGGGGTATAATCTTGGTGCCCCTGCATGGTGTGATTGGGGGGGCACTGACCCCTGACCCCTGTCCCCAGCCTCGTCGTCCTCGTCGCCCTCAACGCCCTCCTCTTTTACCGCCTCTGGTCCCTGGAGAGGACCGCCCACACCTTCGAGTCCTGGCACAGTCTGGCCCTGGCCAAGGGGTAAGCGGGTGGCGTGCGGAGGGTGGGGGACCCGACGGGCTGGGCCTCAGCCCTACCCAGGCCCCGTGTCTCTGCAGCAAGTTCCCCCAGACGGCCACGGAGTGGGCTGAGATCCTGGCCCTGCAGAAGCAGTTCCACAGCGTGGAGGTGCACAAGTGGAGGCAGATCCTGCGGGCCTCTGTGGAGCTCCTGGACGAGGTGGGCCTCCTCCCCGCCAGGGCTGGGCGGGGCTGTGGGGTGGACACCCTCCCCTCTCTGGGCCTGAGTTTCCTCCTCTGCAAAATGAAGAAGCCACTCCTAGTCCCCACCTCTCAGGGTTGCTGGGGGTCAATGGGATGAAAGAAGGAATTTATCTGTTCTCATCCTGGAAAAAAGTCCAGGGGTCTCACTTCAGGCATGGCTGGATCCAGCCCCTGGGTAGGAATAAGAATCCATCCCTTCTAGCTTCTCTTGACTGTGCCGATGCTCAGGGATAGCTTTGTTTTGGGGCATCCTTTACTGCAGGATGACCAATGACCAACGTGGTACCTGCCACTCCAGGTTGGCATCCAATGGAGAGTGCGCTGTCACTGCCTGCTGGGGTCATATGGCCACCCCTGAAACCCTCACCACAGTCAGGGCTGGGCTAGGCTTCATTCCCTTTTGGGCGAAGGGGTGACAGGGTCTGCAGGCAGAAGAGAGGTTCTCCAAAGGACACTGCAGTCTCCTCTCCAAAACGGGGGCCGACCTAACTCCCCGTGTAGTTCAAGGGCAGCATCTGTTCAGAATGTGACAGGATTCAAGTTCTACCATGTGATCCTGTGCCTGTGTCTTTACTGTTTGAGCCTTGGCCGCCGCCTCTGAACATGGATGATAATTGATGTCACCTCTTGTGAGGGTGGAAGAGGTTAGCGTTTGGAACAATGGTGGGCAAACAGTTAACACTTGATAGAGGTGTGCTGTCAGTCAAGCGAGGGAGTACCCAGCACACAGTAGGAGCTCAGCCAACATGCTGTCCCCGTGTGGTGATGCCCCTGGCCCCAGTGGACTCCAGCAGGCAGCTGTAGGGGGTGCTGGGGTAGGTGCCCAAGGTAGGTGCCCACAGTATGTGCGGGGTCGATGGGAAACAGGGAGAGTCCATCACTGGCTGGGTTTCCAAAGTGGTCAGAGCTGAAGCTGCAGGTGATGGTGACCTCCCTGTCTGGTAAGACCCTTCCATCACCCTGGATACTTTTTTTTATATATGTATTTAGATATATTTTTAGCTGTAGATGGATACAATATCTTTATTTTTTTATGTGGTGCTGAGAATTGAAGCCAGTGCCTCACACATGCTAGGCAAGCGCTCTACCACTGAGCCACAACCCCAGCCCCTGTGGCCCATTTTGGGGGCCTTATTGCACCCCAAAATCATGCTCCTGGGGAGATGCCCCACAGGGCGTGCAGGACATGATGGGGAGGAAATTAAGGCTGGGACCCCATCGCTCAAAGAGAAGGAGGGCAGAACTCCTCCACTCTGTGTTAAATTTTTGATGATTTTTCTCTCTCTCAAATTGCCGGGAGTACAGAGTTGACTTTGCAGATTAATTGTAGCAGCAGATGCAGACAGAGCACTTACAGAGCCGGCTGCTCTAAGTGTCGAGCATGATTGACGGCCTCATGCTCCTGGCCAGCCTTGTCCGGGTGATCAGTTTATCCCCATTTGTAGCAAGTTAGGAGGCGTGCGATGTCCTGAGGTTTGGGGAAGTCAGGAGCTTGCCCAGGGTCACGGGGTAAGAATCATAGCTGCATGCACTGGCTCCAGGCTTCATCCATCCCTGAAATCGTCCCACGAAGCAGGGATGTTACTGCCCCACATTTCAGATGAGAGATATGGGCTCAGGGAGGTGACAGCAAAGTCAAGATGGAAACCCAGGCCACACTCACACTGAAGCGGTCTCTTCCCACAGCATGACCTGTCGGGGTGGGGGCGGCCTCCCAGCTGCAGGACGGGGCTGACCTCACCCTCACGGTGCTCACCCTCCCTGCCTCCTCCTGGCAGATGAAGTTCTCGCTGGAGAAGCTACACCAGGGGATCACAGTCTCGGACCCTCCCTTTGACACCCAGCCACAGTCTGAAGACAGCTTCTCCTGAGACCGCCTGGCCACCCGGCTGTCCTCTCAAGTGGACAGAAGGACACAAAGAGCCCCGGCGGCCACTGCTGGCACGGTGTGAACGCCGGAAACCTCCCGCCTGCCCCTCCCGGTGGGCCTGCCGAGGGCCACGCAGACGTGGGGACCACAGAAGCAAGAAGCACTTTAGACCAGCGTGTGCAAGTCCAGCTGCCATTGCCCGCCCAGCCAGGGAGCTGGCCTGGCCTTTGGCGGCCCCGCACTAACTTATTTCGCCTGGCTGGGGTTGTGGGGGGTACCCCCTGGGGTGCACGCTTCCCTCAGCTCTGGGTTTAATGTATTATATTTATTGGGGGCCGACAAAGCCCTAATAAAGGGTTGGAAGCGGCTGTGCCTGTGCCTGTGGGGGCCCTGGAATGGGTGGGGGCTTCCTGTTGCACTCAGATCCCACTGTGGTGGGGAGGGCCGCCTCTGTCCATTGCCTGGACAGGTACTGAAGTCATCCAGGGACCCTCTGTCCCCAGCATCTTACATCATCCACACTCAGAGCAGGGGCACTGAGGATGGACTCGTACCTGGTGGCTGGGTTCAACTCCTGCTTCTTGGTAGTCATGTCACCTGGAGCAGGTCAGTGGCTTTGGGCCAGTTTTCTTTTTGTAAAATGGGTATATAACAGCACTTTCTCTCAGGATTGTTAGAAGTCATTGGATCTCAAACTTTAACCACATGAGAATCTCCTGGAGAGCTTCTACAGAATGAGAGTTTCTGGCTCAGTGGGTCCCGGCAAGGCCAATCTGCATTTCTAACACAGTCCCAGGTAGTGCTGATGGTGTTCCTCCAGGGACCATGCTTTGAGAACCACGATTATGAGAATCCAAGGAGTTAATCAGTGTGACTCTATTACAGGGCCTGGCATGGAGGAAGTATTCAATGAATGTTATCTTCTTGCAGAAAAATTGAGAGGAAAAAAAGTAACTGGCGTAGAGAACACCAGACACGTACCACGCTCTGTGCCGGGAACTGATGCTCATTTTTTTCTCGCTCTGACTCCTTGTGGTGGAGGCAAATGAAGATTTACATGCCTGAGGCCACCCAGCAGGGAGGCAGACTCCAAGCCCCTCTAGAGTCTCCATATTTACAGGCAAGGTGCTGACTCCTTCAGGATCTGCCCCCAGCAGCCCACCCAGGTTGGACACCTGTCTCATAGAGAAGGAAAGGACTTGCAGGCAAAGTCCCCTGGGCAGTCAGAACCCAGATCTGTCTCATCAGACCCGTGCTGGTGCTGGTGCTGGTTTCAGAGTGAGGAAGGTCCCTTTGCTGTCCTGGGGGTTAAACCCAGGGCCTTGCACATGTTAAGCAAGCACTCTACCACTAAGCTACATCCCCAACTCCAAGAATCATCTTAACCAAAAACTCCGGGCAGGAGAGTGGAGGAGGGATTGCATAGAAGCAGGATGGGTTGCAGGTTGCCAAGGGCAGAGTCAGCCCTTCCTGTCTTCTAGTTCTGTAATTATGGCCAGTCACCCACTCTGCACCTCAGTTTCCAACACCTGTAAATTGGGCATAATGATAATACCCCCCTTGAAGGAAGAATTACTAGTGAAGTGCTGAGGTCAGCACCAAGCCCATAACAGGTGCTCAGCAAACCACAGCTTACCAGGATTTTAGGAGGTGCCCTTGTCCATTGCTAAGGTCTGTCCTTACTGTGCCTCCACCTACCATCCCCCACCAGAGCAAGGGCCTGGAACAGCAGGAGAGTTATTTTTTGCAGGGGAATTTCACAGCTCGGGATGCTGGCGTAAAAGCCCAGACCACAAAGGTGTCCGGTATCCCTGGCTCCCTGCCCCTCTGCCCTGGACCTGTCCCACACCCTGCTTCCTCTTGCCCCGGCAAGGTTGGACCAGGGGAATTCTGGGACTTCACCCCAACGGGAGCTGGAAGGCAGGACCTAGGAAGTCACCTGCCACCAAGAGTCTCACTCCCACCATGGCCTTACAGCGCAGAGCTCCATCCCTGTCCTCTCCCTTTGGCAAAACCTACTAGTAGCACAGGCCACTCATTATTGCCGGAGCAGGATTCCAGGTCCACTTTAGACCAGCTGCACGCCCCTGGGCAAGGCAGTGAAGCTTCGCCAGCCTCAACTTCCTCATAAGTGAGGGTAACAGAACTTGCTGCAAAAGTTTGGGGAGGCAGAAGTGGTTCAGTGAATCAGAAGGATCAAATAAGCACTGGTGTTTATTCATGTGACAGATAATGAGTACCTACAGTGTACAGTTCAAAGTGCTGGAAACGCACATAGGACCGTGTCCTCACTCTGGGGAATTTTATTACATGGTTGGAGGGACAGGCAGTGAACATATCAACTGTATAAAAGAACATAGGTAGAGACAACAGTGAGGAAAAAGAAGAGTAAAGAAGGTCAAGTAAGTAGGGAGAAAAGTAGAGAGAGAGATGGTTTATCTTGAACCGACACAGGAGACTTGAGAAGGGGACACTGCTGCCAAGAGCTTCAGGAGTTGGGAGAGTGAGCCTTTTGGTCACCTGGAGGAGAGTGTTCCGTCCAGGCAGAGGGAAGAACTAGGGCAAAGGCAGGAATGAGCTCTGCTGTGCTAGGGGTGAGGGGGGGCCTGGATAGCCGGAATGGAGTGGGAGGAGAGCGGAGTAGATGACGTCAGAAACATACCGAGAGGGGCGAGGGATCATGAGAATGGTCCTCCAAAAAGGAAAAAAAAAAAGGCACCTCCAAACTCCCAAGTTGCTTTTCCGGTTTGGACTCCAGGGTGCCCGGGGTCTGAATTCCAGGGTGTCCCTCCGGTATATTACATGTAGCCCTACCCTGAACCTGCCCCCGCTCCACGTCCATTTGGGTCCTTGCATGGTGACCTCCGGATTTGGATATTAGGGATCTCAGGGCCAAGTCACTTGGATGCTCCAGCCAGAACCCCCTCGAATTCATGAGGATGACCTCCATCCATATTTTGGAGAAGTGAGTCCATCTGTCTCCCAAACTGCCCGCTAAGTCCTCTTGTGTGTCCGGGGGTGACCTTTCTCAGACTCAGAAGATGAGGGATCCCCAGAGTCTGGCGGGGTCGGAGACACACAGACCACCCTCCCCGCCGCCCAGCGGCTGCGGTCCCTGCGCCACCGGAGAGGCCAGCGCAGCGGGCGCCTCCCGGGCCGCTGCGGCAAAGGCTGGGCGGCCGCGCCCTCCCCCCGCGGTGATTCATCCCGCCCCCTCCCTCTCCCTCTCCTCCCTCCTCCCTCTCGGGCCGCCGCCGCCGCCGCCGCCGCTGCAGTGCGCAGGAGACCGCTGTCCGCGCCCCAGCGCGCCCGAGTCCGAGCCGGGCCGGGGTCGGTGCACCTGGCGGATGCGCCCGGCTGTGCGCGCCCGCGCAGCAGCCCGAGCAGCGGCCGCCGCCCGCGCGGCGGGGATGCCCGGACGCCGGGCTCCGGGGCTGGGCCCCCGGCGGTAACCGGAGCGGGGGGGCCGCGCCCCCCCTCCTCCCCCTCGCCGGTCCCAGAGCCGCAGCTGCTGCGCCCGCGCGCTCCCGGGGACATTCGAACCGCCGCCCGGGCCCGCCGCCGCTCGCCCCGCTATTAATACCGGCGGCCCGGGAGGGGGGCGCAGCGCGCGCAGCGCAGCGATGGGGACGCTGCTGGCCTTCCTGGTCGGCGCGGCACTGGGTGAGTGCGCGGGGGGCGCGCGGCGAGAGGTGCAGCCCGGGCACTGGCGGGATTGCGGGAGTCGCGCTCGGGACGCCGGGCGGACGCGCCAGGGCCGCCCCCTGCCCATCCCCCGGCCCCGCGAACTCCGCTTCAGAAGTTGTGCGCGCGGGGAGCGGGGCCCCGAGGGCGGTGGAAGTGCGGTGGGCAAGAGCCGGCGGGGACCCGGTTGGCACGGCCTCGCCGCTGCGGGCGCCCAGCCGGGGGCGAGGAAACGCGGAGTCAGCTGCTCCCAGAGCCCCGCAGGCAGCAATGTGACACCCACAGCCGCGGGAGGGGTGGGGGAGGAGGCGGCGCCCGGAGACTGGGACAGGAGACTGAGAGACTGGGAGAGATGGAGACGGGAGGGAGGAGGCGAGAGAGACCTAGAAGGACATGGAGTGCTCCGCTGGGAGGCTGGGATGTGGGGCTAGAGTGGGAGACAGAGAGGGATGAGAGAGAGAGAGAGAGAGAGAAACTTGGGGAGAGGCAGAAAGAGATGGGGAGATGAGGAGAGATGGAGTCAGACCCAAGGAGGGAACGCGGGACAAGTTTAAAAAGGGAGATGCGGAAAGGTGGATAGATAGTCTGAGCCTGCAAAGACGAGAAAAAGTCATGAAGGCGAGACCTTCAGGGAGACCCCAAAGAGAGAGAAAGATGGGGGAGGCAGAGCCAGAGGAGCCTGGGAAACAGAGAGACATCAGGGGAGCTGGACAGGAAGCCCTGAAGATAAAGAGAGGAGATTCAAGGACCAGAAAAAGACCCAGACCTGAAGCTGGGGACATAGCATTAACTGGAGACACTGGGAGGCAGGAAGGAGGTGGCAGGTTAAGAGGGGAAGAAGAACCCAAGGAAAGATCCTGGAATAGAGTGGAGGTGCAAAGGCCCTGCGGGAGGAAACGAATTGATGGGGTGGAGGTCTGGATGGGAGGAAGCCTGGGGCAGAGGGGACCCAGGCCAGAGAAGTGGGGGAGGGGCTGGATCACACAGGGGCTTGTGGGAGGAGGGAACAGAGCTGGAGTGTGGGTCCGCCTCCTTGAAGCCGGACTGGTTTCATTCAGCAGTTTAATGGCGGAAATGGCTTTGCCATCTTGAACTTCTAAAGCAGCTGGAATTCTAGTCCTGCCACTTAGATGTTTTGGTGCCTTGGGCACCAAAGTATCCCTTCTGAGCACGGGATACTTGGGTAGCAAAGACTGAGTTACTAACCACATTGACAGAAGTGCTTACTGGGCCTCCCGTGTGCTTAGGGGTTCTGTACAACTGCTGGAAACAAAGATGGTCAGTTCTTTTACTAAACAGAGAGGTAAACTGAGGCTCAGAGACGAGTGACTTGCCAAGGTCACACAGAGAGGCAGAACTGGGCTTGGCACATGGTTCCGTCAATCTGTGATCATTATCGAGGGGAAACAGATGGTTTCCGAAGGGCCTGGGAGTCAGCAGCCAGTGAGCCTGGCATCGCCTGGGGTGACTGCTGCCTCTGCTCGACTTGAGCCTGCTGTCCCTGCAGTGTCCTCAGCCTGGGGGGGCTGTGTGGAGGTGGACTCAGAGACTGAGGCTGTATATGGGATGACCTTCAAAATACTATGCATCTCGTGCAAGCGTCGCAGTGAGACCACCGCAGAGACCTTCACCGAGTGGACCTTCCGCCAGAAGGGCACTGAGGAGTTTGTCAAGGTGTGTGGGTGCTGGTCTGGGCACGGGAGGGCAAGCGACCGTGTGGGGGAGTTGGTGGGGCTGGATCTCAAGGCGGGGGGTGTTTGTTGGCTTCTTTTCGTAATAAGAATGTGGCTGTGAATGACCCCCCATCCCTGACCAGCTGGTGCCTCGGGGAAGTTACTGGTCATCTCCGAGCCTCCGTTTCCAACTCTGTAATGACGGGGTGGCAGTGGTCTCATGCCCACAGGGTTGTGTGAGGGGTGAATGAGTTGATGCACCTGGCACATGCCTGGCTGGCATGAAATGAAGGTCACTGGAAATATTTGGCACCAGCAAAAATGTTGCAGATAGTCATCAGGGAGGAAAAACAGAACTTTTTTTTTTTTTTTTTTGACACTTTATACTTTGTGCTTGGAATCGCATGTGGTGGGGGCTCGGGATACCAGTGGAGAACTGGGTCTGTGGTAGCTGGGATCAGGCTGCCCTGTCCCTGTCTGGGCAAGAGTGGCAGACGGCGAGGGCCAGGAGGGTCACCAGGGTCCTGGGCGGATGGCTGAGGATGCATGTGACTCAGGGCTGGAGGCAAAATCCAGGTCTCAGAGGGTCGCAGGATGATCTCAGCGCCTCTGTGCCCACCTGGCCCGGTTGAAGGCGACTGAGTCCGTGCATGTGCCGCCTGTGTCAGGGCAGGGGACGGAATCGGGGGTCGGGGCTGGGGGAGACAGGCCCCGGCAGTGACCTCCCCGCCACCCGGCTGCCCCAAGATCCTGCGCTATGAGAATGAGGTGCTGCAGCTGGAGGAGGACGAGCGCTTCGAGGGCCGTGTGGTGTGGAACGGCAGCCGGGGCACCAAGGACCTGCAGGACCTGTCCATCTTCATCACCAATGTCACCTACAACCACTCAGGTGACTACGAATGCCACGTCTACCGCCTGCTGTTCTTCGAGAATTATGAGCACAACACCAGCGTTGTCAAAAAGATCCACCTAGAGGTGGTGGACAAAGGTGAGCTGAGCCCTTCCTGCCCCTTTGCCCCTGTGCCCACCAGCGAGCCAGATGGAGGGACAGATGGCAGGTAGGGGCCAGGCTGGCTCCGTGCCTGGGCCAGCTAACCGCCCACAGCAATAGAGGAAGCTTCACCCGTCCCCCATTCCAGCTCTGGTCTCCATTGCCCCTCAACCCACAGAAGAGGTCACTGCAGGCTTCTCCCCACAGGCATTGTGAGTACAAAACCTAGCTCAGTTGCCTGTGCTGTGTGACCTCCTGCAGGTTCCTTCTTGTCTCTGAGCTGCAGGGTGGTCTCTGAGATGATAGCATTACCTGCCGTTGAGGGTGTCCTTTGAGCCTTTCCGATGTCTTGGGAGTCATGAGGGTCAAGCACAGTCCACCAAGCACAACCACCAGGGGCCTGCTCACCTGCACAGTCTGACTCAGCAGATCTGGGTGGGCCCATGAGCCATTTCTAACAAGTTTTGGAGTGGGGCCAGGGGCTAGGGGCTGGGGGCCACAGTGTGAGCCGCAGGGTCTGAAGTATTTGTAAACTGTCTCAGCAGCTGAGCTTCAGCCACCTCAGACCCCTTCTCTGGCCCATCTTCTGATTGGCATAGGTTGGAATTTTCCAGAGCCTGGTGGCTCCCTGGCATAGCGAGTCAGGAAGCTCCTTTAGGCCTTGAGCCAGCAAAGAGCCACGGCAAGTCCTCCCCTTGGGACCGTAGCACACACAGCATCACGGACATCACGCATGGCTGTCCCTTTCCACAAGACAGCGCTGGCCTTAGTGCCTCTCAGGAAGTCCCTCAGTGAACCCTCCCACCCACCCTCTGGGGCAGGGTTCTTTCTGTCCTCCTTCTGCAGATGAGAAAGCAGAAGCCCAGGGAGGTAAGCTCTCGGGGCCAAGGTTGCAGAGTGGGGATCTGAATCTGAGCCCCACTGCCCCTGGGTGGCGACGTTTCTGTTGCTGGCATGAATCACTGCACTCTTGTCAGCCGGAGCCCGTGGGATTCTTTTTATAATTAGCATTTTTTACGTTTCTTATCCAAGTGGATCAGCAGAAGGCAATTCAGAAGACGTGTGTGAGCCACTCAGTGGCCCACGTCACCCTGCTGGGTGGGTGGTTGGCCCCAGATATAGAAGATGGAGCCACCAGTGGAACTGGATAGAGCAGAGAGGCTGTAACAAAGATGCCCAGCCTCCTGGCCTCTACAAAGCCTGGCTTCTTTCTCTATCACAAATCAGTGCCGAGGAGAGGGTGAGGCAGGCGGAGAGGCTCCAGGAAATGCCCCCTGGTTTTTTCCATCTTAACAGGGGGGGGTCCTTGCTCAGGGACCAGTCCTCATCTGCTTAGTACAGGCCCACCCTGACCTGGGAGCCGAGACTTTCCTCACATGATCTAAGCTATTGTGCTGCCGTTTTTAACAGCATTTACATAGAGTGGTCATGCTGTCTTCCCAGGGTCCATGTTTTCAGCATTAACACCATATTCTAGTATTTTCTACCCACCATATTATAGTATGGCCTTTTGCATTTCCTAGTATTTTACATTGTACTGTCTATACTGTTTTCGGGGGAGTTTGTTTGCTTTCTTTCTTTCTTTTTTTTTTTTTTTTTTGGTACTGGCAATTGAACCAGTACTTACTGCTTCTCTATATCCCCAGTCCTTTTTTATTTTATTTTTTATTTTTTTAGTTTGAGACAGGGTCTTGCTCAATTGCTGAAGGTCTTGCTCAATTGCTGAATCTGGCCTTGAACTTGGGATCTTCCCGCCTCAGCCTTCTAAGTTGCTGAACCTACAGGCAGGCAGCACCATGCCCAGTTAGAGGGCCGTGTTTCTTATCATCATCTGTCATGCCAGAGTGTTCCAACATTCCCCACCGTGAGCGCATGCTGCGTGGTTGCCCACCATGCTCTGCTCCAGTATTTAAAAACCGTCTGGATTACATGGGAGTATTGTTTTGTATTACCTGGGCTCAGCATGACCCATGGGACTAGGATATTTTCAGCATGATTTATCAAGCTGTAGGATTTCTTCATTACTGACAGTATTACGGTATCGTTAGCACTGCTGGCTGGACCGTATTTTAAAAATGATTCCTACTTTCCGTCTTGCTGCACTTTCAGGGTTAGCCATCAACCTCTATTGCCTCCTAGTAGTGGCCCCCAGTCAGGTCCAAAGGAGGGGCTGTGCGTCAGGCACGGTGGCTCGGGAGGCTGAGGTAGGAGGATCACAAATTCAAAGCCAGCCTCAGTAACTTGGCAAGGCCCTTAGCAACTTAGTGAGACCCTGTCTCAACATAAAATATAAAAAGGCCTGGGGATGTGGCTCCGTGGTTAAGTGCCCCTGGGATTCCATCCCTGGTACCAAAACTGAAACAGAACTGAGGGCTGTCTGGCCTGCAGAGTTGCATCCGGGCTTCAGGTCTGGGGCTGCCTGGGTGGGCAAGGCAGGCAAAGCTCTCAGGAAGTTTGGGGTGTTTTAAGAAATCTAAGGTCTCACCGGAGAAGTGCTTCTGACCCTGCGTGTGACTCCCCTGCCTTGTGGCAGTCCCACCTTCTCTGAGATGTCTGCGGAGTCTCGTGGAGACTGTGTTCGTGCACAGCAGCTCTCAGCCCCTCTTTGGTGGCGGAAGGTTTATGGAGCAGAGAGGAGCCCTGGCCTTGCGTTGGATTCCACTTCAGGTTGGCTCCGAGCCCAGTCATGGCTGTGTGTCCTTGGTCTAGCACCTGTCCTTCTCTGTGCCTCAGTTGCCTTGCCTGGAAAATGGGCTATAGACTTGGACCTTTCACGGTCCTAAGCTGACTGGGAGAGGGAAGGTTCCTTGTTAACCTAAATCTCTGTGGGTACCGAGTCTCAGGAGCAGGGCTGAGCATTCCAGCGACTGAGAGGTGTTCCCGCAGTATGGGGCTCAGTGTGGCTCCTGGTCACGAAGAGCCAGGGAGATGCTCAGGTGGAAACCGCGCTGCCTGCAGAACCAGTGAGTGAATGAATGCGTCTCAGAAGCCTAGCCAGGCGCCCCCCCCCCCCTGCCCCCTCCCTCATGCTGGCCCAGAAAGCCTCAGTGCAGCAGCAGAAAGAGCCAGGCTCCCAGGGGAGGAAGACCACAGGAGGACAGCAGCAGGGGGGAAGAGATCCCAGTCCCCAGGAGGGGACCAGGGACCGGGGATGGACACCTGTGATATCCGGCTGAGGATGCCAAAGTGGCCTGCGACTCTGGTCCCCTGGCTGAGTGTGTTCTCTTTACAGTTTAATTTTAGGCTCAATGAAAGGAAGCTGGCAGTGGCAAGGGCCAGCGCTGCAGAAAGGATGTGGGGCTTCCGGAAAGCAGCCAACACTTCTGCAGTGCTTTTGTGAGCTCCATCAAGCACGCTAGGGCTGGAGGGTAACTCGGTTCCTCTTCCCGGCACCCCTGTGAAGGGGTGTTACGATCATCCTCGTTTTACAGAGTGGGCATTGAGACTCAGAGAGGTAGAGTCATTGGCCTAAGGTTGCACAACCAGTAGGAGACAGGATTTGCACTCTGGCGGTCTGGGTCTGTAATCTCTGCTCCTAAACATTACGCTGTACTGCCCCAATTATAACAGTAATAATAATACTGAACGTTTGTTGGGTGTTTGTTGTAGGACAAGGACTATTCTAAGAGTCTGTAAAGCTTATTTAATTCTCACAGCACTTCTATGGAGGTATCACGGTTATCGACTTTTCACAGATGGGGAAATAGATGTCCAGAGAGGTTGAGTCACTTACCCAAGGTCACACAGCTGACAAGTGACCAAGCCAAGGTTTGAACCCAAGCCTTTTGAGTGATGGATGCTCCCTCAAGTTCCACAGAGAGTCAGTTGAGCGTGATCCCCAGGCCCACCTGAGGCTGGTTGTTAATCAGAGTAACAGCCAGGACTCTGGGAAAGCAGCAGGATGGTCCTGTTTGAGGCGGTCCAGGCCCAGGAAGGTCAAGCCACTCGCTCAAGCCCACACAGCAAGTGCACTGGGCACTTAAGGTGCCCGTCTCCCGAGCTTGGCCTCCGCCCCCTGACCCTGCCCGGCCCCTCAGCCAACAGAGACATGGCGTCCATCGTGTCTGAGATCATGATGTACGTGCTCATCGTGGTCCTGACGATATGGCTCGTGGCAGAGATGGTGTACTGCTATAAGAAGATTGCTGCTGCCACTGAGGCTGCTGCGCAGGAGAATGCGTGAGTGGGGGGCGGGGGGGGGGCGCCAAGGCCACCCGGGCACCTTCCGTGTTCTCAGGCGGCTGCGAGTAGTGGGGAGGGGTGGGGAGCAGGACACCCAGGTGCCACCCATCTGCCCTCCCCAGAGCTGGAGTAGACCGCCAGGTTCCAGATCCTTCTTCCCTTGGCTTGAGAGCCAGCCCATGGCCCCCTGCCCTCTCACTCGGGAGCCCTGGCTACCTGGAGCGAAGACCTCGACCTTCCCCATTCTCCTGGGGCGGGGCCGCCTGGTGATCGGGTCACTGTACATTTGGTCTTTCCCCACCAATAGCTCGGAGTACCTGGCCATCACCTCTGAAAGCAAAGAGAACTGCACGGGCGTCCAGGTGGCCGAATAGCCCTGGTAAGGCGGGTGGGCAGGGACTCAGGGGTCTGGGAGAGTTTCAGCCTCCTGGGTCCCTAATTCCCTGTCTCTCCCTCCCCTTTAGGCCCTGGGCTCCGCCTCGAGGAAGAGCCAGCCCTAATGGGGAACATCCAGGCACAGCCTGCCCCCAATGGGGGTTGGTCATTCCTGGGCCTGCACTTGCCTCAGAGTCCTGCCAGCAGAGCTGCCAGGGAGGGAGGGGGCAGGGGGGTTGGCTCGGCTCATACCCCAACCCAGCCTTCCCTGGCCCTGTCGCCCACCCACCGCCATGCATGACGGGTAAAGCAATACTGCCGCTGCCCCACCCCTGCTTCTGCTGCCTGTTTGGGGAGGGGTCAGTGAGGCGGGGGCAGCGGCTCCGCACCCCTTCTTCTTGCTGATTTGCACACTTTGGCCGCTTCGGACACGCACTGCTGGGGCCAGCCCGTTCCTGCCCCGTCCCTGCCCGGCCTGGGGGGAGGGGTTGTGAGGGGCTGGAACAGTTTGGGGCAGGTGGTTCTGGTACCCACTGGACCCCAGCATCATTTCCCCTGCCTCCTCCGGCTGGACCTGGGGTCTCCTCTCCCTGTGATGCACTCTCGCCCCAGCCCCACCCGCCCTCTCTCACCAGCCTTGGATCGTGGCCACTTAGAAAGGGGCCCATTCTGCCTCGTCTCTCTTTACAGAAGTAGTTTTGTTCATGAAATAAAGATTCTTGGACTTGATTCCCCATCTGTCTCGTGAGTGAGCCTGGCCCCCAAAACCAAGAGCTTCCATTTGCCCAAGGATCCTCCCTCCCAGCAGGCAGTGGGGCCTGTGCCACTCGAGTTAGGGATTCATTGGAAGGGGAGCAAATGAAGCCACTTAGTACTTGATTAATGTCTGGCTGAGGGGAGTCATTAGCTCAGTGGGGGTTGAGAGGCAGGGGAGGGGGGGGGAGGGAGCCCATCCAACAGGGAGGAGGCTTTGAGCTTGGGGGTGCAGGCAAAGGGAGGCAGAGCTGAAGCTAGGGTGCAGGTACCCTGTGGGGTCTGCGCGTTCCTCTCCAGAGAGGCAGGAGTTGCGGGGAGAGCCGGGGAGGACAGGACAGTAGGGAGAGAGATGAGGGGCCAGCTCCAGGCAGGCTAACCCGGTGCACCCCTCTGGGCAGGGCTGGGGCTGGGGCCTGCGGGTTGGACTGGACACAGAGGGCATGCGTGGGTGAGCAGGTGGTCTGACTGTTCGGGGCGAGTCCGACCTCAGGCAGGTGGCTGCGGGCGACCCGGGCCTGTCCGGGTGTTTATCTGGCCCTGGGGTCTGACGTGGACGGCTCCTGGCTGCTGGCGGGACAGCGTGTATCTGCCTCTGGACACTTCCGGCCACTTGGCCTGGCCTCAGCACTCAGTGCTGCTTTTCCGGGCTAAGCCCCATCCCCCTATCTAGGACTTTCCCGGCTCCAGAGGTCACCGCGGCAGGCGGCAGAGAGGCTGCCAAAGCAAACCAGCCCCCGTGACTTTAGGAAAGCAGCTGGGGGGAGGGGGCTGGCGGGAGGATGAGCAGGGCCATGCCCGCGGAGGGAAGGGGCCGGGGTGGACAGGTGTGAGGGCAGCGGAAGGGACAGGGCTGGAGCTGAGGCTGGGACTGGGGTGAGGGGCAGGGATGGGCAGGGCAGGGTGGGCTTGGGACAGCCAGGGCCCTCCATCTGGTTCCTTTGGATCTGGGTCGCCGTCCTTGGTCCTCTAACCGCCCCAGCCGGCTCACACGGGCCACCTGCGCCCCGCTGGAAAGGAGTCCAGGCGGGGCTGGGCTGCCTGGTCCAGCCCCTGTCAGCCGGCCCCTCCAGCCAGGTGGCCTCTGGGGCTGCCAATCCCTTGGCCCGGCCCCGCCCCGCCCCTGCCCCCGCCTCCTGCCCAGCCCCCTCCTCCTCAGGTGAGGCCGCCCGGCCTAGCAGGCCCCACCGCTGCCGCCGCCGCCACCGCCGCCTGTGCCTCCCAGGCCGCCCGCTGCGCTGCAGGGCCACCATGCCGCTGCCCAGGCCTGGAGACTGACCCTAAGCCGCACCATCTCGAGGCTCTTCCCCCACCTGGTGGACCCCAGGGTAAGGACCAGGGACCCCAGACTCTGTTCCAATCCTGAGGACATGGGTTCCCTCACCCCTACCCAATCTGATGCCCACCTCCCAATACAGGGGCTCCCGGCGACCCCAAGTGTGGACTGTCTTACTTCTTCCCAAGCACCCGTTCCAGCCCACGCTCCCTTCAGACTTAGAGATTGGACCCCAGTTTTCTCCATGTGCAGACTAGGAGTCCAGGCCCCCAAATTCCCGCTTCCCCAGGGCTGGAGATTCAGGCCCCTGGCCCTCTCCTCCCTCAGACCCAGGGGTTCAAGTCCTCATCGTCCAACCCAGGCTCAGGCCTGGGGGTCCTCAGCCCTGCAAATCCAGGAGTCCGCCTGGCACTAGTCAGATGCTGACCGCATCCTTGAACCCAGCCCAGCCTGAGTCCGTGATCATGGCGTGCTCTGGCCAGGGCCCAGTCCCTCCAGCCTCCCTGGATGAACGCCTGGGACTGGGGGCACCAGGACTGGACTGGGTTGGGCTCCCCCAGGTCCTGCCTCCCTGTTCATCTCCCCACAGGTCCCACCCCGGCCCAGGAGGTCAGCCGGGGAATCATTAACAAGAGGCTGGGACATGGCCCAGAAGGAGGGTGAGTCCCCCTTTCCCTGAGCCACCACTTGGCTCTGCCCGATGCCCTTCTGCTGTGCTCTCTCTTCAACCCTCCCCCCTCCGGGAAGCCCCCATCTCTGGTCCCCCTCCCAGACCCATTCCCACCCCCTCCTGCAGCCTCGTCCACCTGATTGACCATTAACTGTGTCCTGTGTACTTGTACCACCCTCTTAGCTTCCTGCTACCTGGGATGACCTTCCTGGCACCTTGCCTCAGTTTCCCCTCACACCCAGGGATTTCTCAGCTCACCCTGAGCCTGTCCTTTACTGGGGAGGGGGCTGAGGTGGGGACAGGACACTGCTCTTCTGCCGTGTTTAAGGGCGCAGATGTTAAGGTCAAACACACAGACCTTGCACTTGAATTTGCTCCTGCCACTTTTTTGCTGTGTGATCTTGTGCAACTGAACGCATTTCTCTGGGCTTCGGTCCCCCTCTTCCCTCCTCCCCCTGAGCCCTGGTCAAGTGTGGATCCAATACTCCCTCCCTGAGGTCACTGGGAGCGTGAAACACATAAGGCACCGGCATGGGGGATCAGGATGGACCACGTGCCATGAATGGCAGCTGTCCTGACAGAGGTTGGCAGACTTCAGAGTCCCAGGGAGTCAGGACCCCCACTGAGTCCACACTTTCCTCCCACCTCCTGGCTCTGTGGGCAAAAGAGCAGAGGAAGGACTTTGGACTCAGCCCAGATGGGTAGAGAGAGAAGAGGAGCAGAGAAGCCACCCTGGGGATGCTGGAGAGAAGCCACCGATAGAGCGGTTGGCATTCAAGGGCTCTAGGCAGCTGGCCTCCCTCTCAGCCTCTTCCATACTTGGGGACCCAGCTGGAAGGGCATTCTTTTCTCCCAACCCTACCCCAGCTGGGGTTGACATCTTCTTCCTGGAACCAGCATTCAGTCCCAGACAGCAGTGCTTTCTAGCTGTGTGGCCCTGGGCAAATAGCTTCCCCTGTCTGGGCCTCAGTTTCCTCTGTAAAATGGAGATGGTGATGGTGTGCCTCAGCATGGCGTGAGGAAGCACTGGGTGTACTGGCCGATGTGACCAGCACAGACCTCTGGCCTCCTTGGGTCTCAGTGTCAGTGTAGATAGCATCTCAGACCCTCAGACCCGAACCATTCAGCTGCGGTTCAGAGTGAACCCAGGTTCCTTGTCACTCTGGAGAAGGTGCCATGCACCCCGGCTGAGCAGGTGGACAACAGAGCCTGGCTCCTTTGAGACAGTGTCTCTTCTGGATCTGATGGAAGGGAGCTACCAGGGCTGGGTGAGTGAACCAGGTAGGAAAAACACAAAGTACCCAGTGGACAGAGTGGACGGAGGTGGGTCTGGCTAGGAGAGAGTCGCGGGGCATGGTGGTCAAGTCTGGACACAGCTGCTGAAGGGTTCTGATGCTGTCCTGCTTGTTGGGTCACTGGGGTTGGTGTCCGCGCCTCTTTGGGCCTCCTCTCCTGGTCTATAAACAGGATGACAGTGACCTTCCTTGTTACCAGCGGCAAGGACTTAGGACATGCGGGACAGGACAGGGCTGCGGTAGAGTGGGATTCTGAGAGCCCTGGCTGCTGCCGAGGCCCCGGCCCTCAGTGCTTCTGGGGATTTGGAATCAGAGGAGGTGACTTCTGAGTTGAGACTCAAAGGATGAGGAGGGGTAGGTCGTGTCTGCCAGCAGGGGAAGAGGTGGCTGAAGCTGTGGGTAGCAGACTGCCCGGGCAGCTAGTGCTGGTGTTTCTAGAGGTGATGGAAGGAAGCTGGGAGAGAGGTGAGTCGGCAGGACCAGCTTGTCCCCTGCGGTGGAGCCCTGGATTCCTTGGCAGTGCGGGGTCTCACCACAAGATGGCGCCGGAGGTCATGGTTCCTTCCTCTAACTGGTAGTGCGAGTTCTATGGTTCCAGCGGCTTTTAGAAGCTCTGTGAGGTGTCTGATGGGGAACCGCACTCTGTCTGGGAGTTTGGGAAACACGTCCAACCCTCGAATCGCTAAAAGTCACACTTACATCCTCCAGGGCTGGACATGTCTGGCTGCGGGCCTTAGCCTCCATCCTGGGGGGCGCTAGGGAGTCATGGATGGTTCTAGGTTAAGAAGGGACAGGTGGGTTCCCTGGGCTTCCCTGTGGAGGGAGACCAGAAGGAAGACAGAACTCAGTGGTTGGATGGGGCTGAACTGAGGCAGGACCAAGGGAAGGGAAAGAAGGGTAACAGGAGGGTCACTTAGGAAGCCAGGCTGAGGGAGCTGGCAAACTTTAGGGAGAAAGAAATGTCCTGCAGTCGAGGGACAATCTTGGGGATGAGGCCTCGGAGTCCTGGGGAGGACCTGCGAGGAAGAACAGATCTAGGGACACCTTGAAGCCAGTATGGGACCTGGCAGGTGAGAAGAGACTAGGAGACTTCAGGGGAAGACATCTAAGAGGCTGCCGGGCTTCGATCTGGGACTCAGAGCAAAGTCCAGGGCTGGGGACAGAGAGTGGAAACCGAGGCCACAGAGGCAGGTGAGGTGGATGGAGGAGCGAGCAGGAGAGTTGGGGAGGAACTCACAGCCATCTTATGAACTTGGGATTTCCGGGGGCGTGTGGAGAGCCTGGCATGGGGCCTGATGAGCAGAGACCCTGGAGGGGTCAGAGGAACATGGATGTGTGTGTGGTGTCTCTAAGGAGCGGTCAGTCTCACACGGGAAGTTTGGGTCACGTAAGAGAAGGACACGGAGCTACCGAGAGGGCTTTGAGAGACTCAGATTCAAAGATGTCACCTTTGATAGCAGCAGGACCTTCCTGTGAGAAGCTGGGGGACGTCCCGAGAAATGGAGTGGAGAGTCTCAGGGAGAAGTGGGGGTCAGGGGAGGCCTGCCCGCTGAGCACAAGGCCCCTGTTGCTTCCAGGGGTCATGATGTTGAGGGTGCCCTCTCTCACTTGGCAAGAGAATTCTTCTTGTCCCAGCAGACGTACCCAGGAAGGATGTCTGTCACACTAGGGGACCAGGTGAGGACTCATCCTGATCCACCAGAGGGGCCTGACCCACCAGAGGGGTCCTGGAGGTATTCAAGGTCCTGGCGTGGAAGGAGGTGCTTTCTTGTCACCCTAGGAGACACAGGTGGCTTTGCTTCCTGTTCCCCAGATGCACCAGAGCCTCCAGGCTGGGTCCTGTGCAGCCTCTGCCCCTGGCAGGCATATCCGAACTTATAGGCTGCTGGAGGCCAGGATGCCCACCCCTGCCTTGGAACCAGGAAGATGGTCAGCAGCAGAGCTCAGAGTGGGCACAGCCCTCCCCTCCCCGAAGGCAGGCAGGGTCAACCAGCAGGGCCTGGGCCGGGCTCCCGGGCCTCTTGGAGGGATGGAGTGTCCTGATGCCTGGAGGGGAGCCACGGGCTCTCAGATTCTTGAGCTACCCGAACAGGAAGGTCCTGGACCACTCCCTGCTTGGATCCGGGTACTGACCTGGCCCTCTGCTCACCAGCCATGCTGCCCCGGACATGGGAGCTCCTGCAGCCCTGGGAGCACTTTCAGGCAGCCCCATGGAAGGCCATTAGTGGTCTTTTTTCTTTGGTCCTCCTATAATCTCCAGAAGACAAGTTGGCATTTAATCTCCAGGACCTCTGTTGCACTGGAAATAAAATTCCTCTTTCCTCTGGGACCACCAGACCTTCCTGGCTGTCCCCAGCCTTGGTTCCTACTGCCCTCTCCAAGCTTGTGCCCTTCTGCCACCTCCAGGACCTGTCTAGCCCTCGAATGCAGTGAGCTTGCTCTTGCCTCTTGGCTTTGCCCGTGCTGTTCCCTCTACCCATCATGCTGTTCCTTGGTGCCTTTGCATGGCTGCCTTTGCATTCTGGTCCTAGCTGCGGAGGTTCTTCTTAGGGAGCCCCTTCCCCCTTGGGAAGTCCCCCCACCTGTATTATTTTCTTCACAGCCTTTGCCACATCTGGAAATGATCAGGTTCACGTTTATTTGTGGCCAGCCCCTATTCCCCGCTCACACGCATGAGAGTGGCGTCCTGTGAGAGCTGTTCTCTCGTCTGTCTGTCTTGACCTCTGCTCCCAGAGCCTAGAACGGTGCCAGGGATACAGAGGATGCTCAGTAAGACAGAAGAGGAATCAAGCTCCATTTTACTGATGAAAACACAGAGGCTCAGAGAGGTGAAGGGAGTTGCAAGGTCCACACAATTCTGATGATCTCTGAAGCATGTATAGAGCACTTGCTGTATGCCAGGCCTGGTGGCTCAGTGAGAGGCTTCATGGCTATAGACTTTAGACCTGGACCCAAGTCTGCCCAGGGTTCAGATCTCAGCTCTCTCTGCCTCTTGCAGGCTGAGTCACGTTGGGCCTGTGAGTCTCCTCTGAGCCGTAGGAAAAGTGGGCATCATGACGCGTGGCTGATACGCAGGCTGAATAGTTAATTCGTTTAGAACCGTGCTTGACACATGGTGTAAAATGTGTGGTTGGTAAGATTTAAAAGAACTTCAGAGTGTTATTTTTAGAAGTGGATGCAGGTGGATTCCCACTGAACAGACGAGGACACTGGGTCTCAGGGAAACGGCGCCTCGGCCCACAAGCCCAGCCGGGAAAGAGTAAGGCTGGCAAATTTCCAAACTTGGGTTCTTAACTTCCAGGGGGCGAATTCGATTTTGGAGCTGGGTCCTGTGAGAGAGGTCTGGTCTCGGGGATGCCCAGGGGCAGAGCCCCAAACTTCCAGGCAACAGGGAAGAGGGGAGACATCAGAGTCCTGACCCCAAGATGCTCCAGGAACCCCTGGGACAGTCAGCAGGAGCGAGAGGTCCAAGAACAGTTGGCACAAAGTGACGAAAGAAGTGGCAAAGCTCAGTGTCACCTGGGAGGAGGAGTCCCTTAAGAGCCAGGAAAGGGCCAGGGTAAAGGCAGGGTCATGGCAACCGGCCCAGCCGTGGCCCCTTCCCAGCCGGAGCCCTTGGGGAGCTGGACACCTGGTTGTCCACCTGGCCGGGGAGGGACCGCCCTGCCCACTGCTCAGCCCTGGGAAACCGGGCCCAGGGCACAGCAGGCTCGGGCACGATAAGTGAGCCCTGGGGGCGGGGCAGTGCTGGCCCGGTGCCTGGACCCTGCGGCAGTGAGGGCAGGCCTGGCACTGGCCCCAGCATGGTGTCTGTTGCAGGTGGCCGGACTGTGCCAGGCTGCTCCGGACCCAAGGTGGCAGCTGTCACTGTGGGGACCCTGCTGCTTGTGACTGGCATCGGAGCAGTGTCCTGGGCCATCGGTGAGAGCTGTCCCTGTGCCTTTAACCTCCCCTGGCCCTCAGCCCACAGCGTGCCTGCCCTCACCTCTACCTTCTCTGCAGTGACCGTTCTACTCAGGAGTGACCAGGAGCCACTGTACCCGGGTGAGTATAGCAGGCTGGGACCCTCTGGGGAGCCCTGGAGGAGACTGTGGGCAGCAGGGAGCCCCGTAAAAGTATTTCTGAATGAACGTACCCATGCACGCGGAAACGCTAATAATGAGTGCGTTTGTACCGAGCGCCAGCTGTGGCACCAGCCACTGTTTTAATAAGTACGTCACTTGTCTAACCCAGTGTCTTTCGGACTCCAAACGAGTTACCCATTAGCGCATGAGGGAATTAAATTACGAAGTTGGAAACTCCCTTTTTAAAAAGAGATTAGAAAATATCAGAGTGCAGCTCTCCCAGGAAGAAAAAAGTGGTGCTGGCTTTTTTTTGGGTTTTATTATTCACATACGTGCCGTTCCACCACCTCTTCCCGCAGCCCTGTGAGGGGTTATTCTCCCCAATTTGTAGATGGGGAAATTGAGGCTCAGCCACGTAGTTTGCACCAGATCACAGAGCTCCCTTGGGCTGCACTGCGTTGCACAGATGTGCTCTGTGCCCTGGGGCACGGTGGGAACTCAGTGGCTCCTTCCTGCTCTCCTGGGAGGTGGGAGAACCAGGTTCGCCAGGCTACTATTTGCCCATTTCTCAGATGTGGAAAATGAGGACCAGAGAGGATGCACAGCTGGTAAATGACGGGGCCAGGAGTGGCTCACCCTCGCCTGATGCAGACGGGTCTGCAGGCCGCAGGGTGAAGGGCCACAGCACTGAACAGATGCAGGAACAAACTGTGGGGTGAGGAGTGAATCCACCCTGATGCCAACTTCAGGCCATCCTCCTGTGACCTCAGGGCAGCAGAAAGAAAGGGGGACTTGCCTGGGGAGGTGTCTTTTCACATCCCGGGCCTCCTTGAGTTCCTTAAAGGATTCAGTTCACACCAAGAGCAACGACGGAGTTCCAGGCACAAAAAGCCACTTAGGTGGCATGCTCCTGGTGAGCATTTAGGTGGCACCTCCTGGCGAGCACTTAGGTGGCACGCTCCTGGTGAGCACTTAAGTGGCACCTCCTGGTGAGCACTTAGTGACGTCTGTCCGTGCCAGGCGCAGGCCTCGTGCTTGATGGAATTTTCTCTCAGTCCTCCCAAGTGCCCGTGTTTGTATGGAACCAACTGCACAGAAAGGCCAAGGGACCTACCCTAGGTCACAGAGCTAGTAGGTGGCAGGGCTGCCCCTTGCACCCAGGCAGCCTGGGTGGCCGCTGTGTGTCACTCCCACCCTCTATTGTGTGTCAAGGAACTGCCGAATTCGTTGCCATGGTAAAGGGTAACATATGCCAGGTCCCGACCGCACCTTTGCTCAACAAGCCCGTGGCGTGGGAGCCACTGTGGGCCAGCTGGCAGAGCAGTGAGGTCGGGCCCTTGCGGAAAGCCCCCCGGGGTCGCAGGGTGAGGTCCCCACCCGCACGGGCTCATGGGCTCCTGGGACGTGGGCCTCAGTCCACCCCACCTCGCCCGGCCTCCGGCAGTCTCTGGGCTCCAGCCTATGGGGGCTCCCCTGCTCCCTGACGCCTGCTTCCTGCCACCCCCAGGGTCCTCCCGTGCTCACACCTGGCACACAGTAGGCACTCAGGACACCTTTGCTTAATAAATAAGTGCAAGGATAAGTCACCGAGATGGGCTAGGCTGTCCTGGGTCTTCAGCGGGAGAGTCACCGGTCACCACCCAGACCTGGCTCTGGCCAGTGTGCCCTTGCCCTTCGGTTGTACTTGGGTGTGTCCAAGGCCCTGGGAAATCACAAAACAAACAAACAAACAAACAAACAACAAAAGGACCCCTCCACCGTAGCCCTACCTGGTTTTCTGGGATGTTCACCCCTCTGTCAGACCACGTAGGAGGCACACCAGGTGACCCGGAGCATGCTTTTGGCCTTGCTTAAAATAACATAAACAAGAAGAAAGCTTTTAAAAGTGAGAAAGTGGCTTTAAAAATAACCCGAAGAGGCATTTGGTATTCTCATCCCCTCCCCCACGTCCCACACCTCCTGCGACACACATCCGGGAAGTCATTCCTTTTTCTAAAGCCCCACACTTGCTGGAAATTTCTGGAACAGTTAGGAGTCATTTAAAAGTAAGACTCCGCCCCCACTCCACCGCCCCTGCCTCTCCGTCCCCAACTCCGTTCTGGTCTTGCAGCTCGGGGAGTGGCGGGCACCACCCAGAGGAGAGGGGCAGGAGGCCATGATCACACCAGACCGTCCAGGAAGCTTCTCAGTGCTGGCCATGGGCGAGGGCAGCCAGGGCAGGGACAGGCCTGGTCCACATGGAGCAGGGAGTCAGAGGGTCGGTGTGCCTGGGGTTCAAATCCCCGCTTCTTAGCTGTGTGTCCCCGGGCACATGTAGCCCTCCTCGGCTCAGTGCCCTGACCTGTGGGATGGACACAGACATGGTCACTAGGCTGGCCTGGTTTCACCTCCTGTCCTTGCCTCTCACTGGCTCGGTGATGTTGGGTACCGCAGCTCACCTCTCTCCGCCTCGGCTTCTCCATCTGGAAAACGGGGGTGATCTTTGTGGCTGTAAGGCCGTGGTTGATGGTGGGGCAGGGAGAGTGTGTGGCCTAAGGCCAGGCACACAGTAGGTCCTCAGCAGGGCAGGGTGCTTGGAAAGCCCTGCCTCCCCTGGTCTAGGCCGGGCGTGGGTGTGGGCTCACCAGGCTCCTCTTGGAGGAAGGCCAGACTGGGTCTCCCAGAAGGTGCCATCAGGCCGTGCCGGGGGCTCCCGAGAGCGTGCAGAGGCTCACAGCTGGTCCTTTCACAAACCTGTCCCCTCGGTGGCCGGTCCCCACCTCCGCTGGTGAGCAGCTCCATCCTTCCTGTGGCTCAGGCCCAACACCTGTGGGCTGGTCCTTGACCGCTCTCCTGCCTTCCCATTCGGGAGTGAATCCCAAAGCAGGCTCTGTCCAATCCACCTGCAAAACCTGTCCAGCCCTGAACTCTTCTCCAGTCCACTGCGCCCGCCCTGGCCCAGCCCCCACGCCCCTGCCCAGGCGTGTCCCCACCTGCAGTCGGAGGAACCTGCGCCCAGGCCAGGGCCCTCTAGCTCCAAGTGGCCCTGCTCCTGGCCCCATCCCGTCTCCTGCTGCCCCTGCCCCGCCTGCACCCGGGGCTCTCTGGCTTGCGGTTTCCTTGGCCTGATTTGCTGTTTCCTTGTCTCTCTTTCTCACCTCCCTCAGATCTTTAGATGCCACCTTCTCGGCAAAGCTGTCCCTGCCCACCTAGTGAAATGCACCACCTCACCCCCGCCCTGTCCCCTCCTGTCAGCTTCCTTTGTCTCCGTGACCCCTTCTTCTGTTGTGACACATGACATATTTTACTTCTTTGTCCTGTTTATTATCTCTCCCCCCTACTGGGCCTTGAGCACCACCAGGGCAAGGGTTTTTATCTGATTTGTCCGTGGCCTAAAATAGATCCTGGCACGTACAGAGTGTTGGGTAAACAGAAAGGAAGACGCCTGAGGACGTGACCCCACTTAGGTGTTATCAGGGGTCCCCTGACTGCATGGGGTGAGGCAGATCGATGGACCCCTGGGGACATCAGTGCTCAGCACAGACTGCCCTCCCCCGCAGCCCAGAACTGAACAACCGCCCCAGAGCTCGCTCCAGCCTTCCTGTGTGGCTCAGCGGTGCCTTGTGTCAGGGCTTCTGGTGACGTGTTGGTTGGGCCACTTTTCTATTCCTGTATCTCCAGACTTGGTGGCTTGGTGATGGCAGAGCCCAGGGCGCTGTCTCTCGGTCATCCTTGTTTCACATCATCACTGGGTATGGAGCACGTGTCTGGTTAAGGCCTGTGGAGTGAATGCACGTTGCCTGGATGGAGAATGAGGCGTGTTAGCCTTCAAGGCTCTGACAAGTCCCGCAGAAGACACGACTGTTCTTTTCTTCTTTTTTAAACCATTGGATAGTTTTTTAGACGTTTTATGAATTTGGTGTATCAAGCAAGGGCCTTCACACTGTAAAAGACAAAATGAAATATTGGCTAAAGAAAAGGGAAATTGTTAACTTACCTGATTCTGGAGATTCTTCGGGGCCTTTAAAAATGTTACCAGAAATCTCTCAGCTTTCCTCCACATGAGCTTATCTTTTGCCTCATGGGGGCAAAGGAGGCCCTAACTTCTGAGCGAAGGGTGCAGCCACTTTGGAAAACTGAGGACCTCGCTTGATAGGCTGTCCCTCTTCCTGAATGCTCAGGTTTCAGTAGCCAGCTTAGGAGTCCCAGGGCCCCGGCCACCCGCCCCCTAGCCTCTGGCCCTTCGGCGCCCTGGGCATGCTCATGGGCCCTGTGGGGCTGGGGCTGGAACCCCATGACCAAACAGGCCAGGGGGCTGCTTCCAGGGAGGCGGGTCAGGAGCGCGACCCTGGGACCCAGGCGGCCGGCCCTGTCGCCCTGCAGTGCAGGCCAGCCCCGTGGACGCCCGGCTCACCGTGTTTGACCAGACGGAGGGGACCTGGCGGCTGCTGTGCTCCTCGCGTTCCAACGCCAGGGTGGCGGGGCTCGGCTGCGAGGAGATGGGCTTCCTCAGGTAGCGGGAGCCCCGGGTGGGGTGTGCGGGTGGGGCGGGAGGAGCAGGCCTGACCGCTGCCCTGCCCAGGGCGCTGGCCCACTCCGAGCTGGACGTGCGGACGGCGGGTGCCAACGGCACATCGGGCTTCTTCTGCGTGGACGAGGGCAGGCTGCCGCAGGCCCGGAGGCTGCTGGACGTCCTCTCCGTCTGGTGAGGAGGGCGGCGGCTGGGGGAGGCCTGGTCCTCGGCCTCGTGATCCTCAGGTCCGCCCTGACTGGCGTCGTGTTGTGCTTCTGTGTCTCCGTCCCACAGTGACTGTCCCAGGGGCCGTTTTCTGGCCACCGTCTGCCAAGGTGAGACCCTGAAGCTCATGACTGTCTGTGCTTGTCTCTGTGGCTCCTCAGATTCCCCAGGGCAGGGCTCTGGCCCTCTAGGTCCCCCCAGGGTGGGGCCCTCTCCCCTCAACCGTCCAGGGTGTGGGCACATCCCTCCGACCGCCCAGGGTGGGGCTCTGTCCCCTCTGTCCACCAGGGCGGGTCTGCCTGTCCTCAGACTCCCCAGTGTGGGCGGTGGGCTCTCAGGTCCCCAGGGCCAGACCCCTGTTGGGGGAGCTGGTTCCCGTCTCACCCTGCTGCCCCAACTGCTCCTCCCACAGACTGTGGCCGCAGGAAGCTGCCCGTGGACCGCATCGTGGGCGGCCAGGACACCAGCCTGGGCAGGTGGCCCTGGCAAGTCAGTCTGCGCTATGATGGCGCGCACCTCTGTGGTGGGTCCCTGCTCTCCGGGGACTGGGTGTTGACGGCTGCCCACTGCTTCCCAGAGTGAGTGCCCCCCACAGCACCCACCGGGGGAGAGGCCCCGAGGCCGCACCTGGCTGGCCACCACCCTGCCCTCCCGTTTCCCGGCAGGAGGAACCGCGTCCTGTCTCGATGGCGAGTGTTTGCGGGTGCAGTGGCCCAGGCCTCGCCCCAGGGCCTGCAGCTGGGGGTGCAGGCTGTGGTCTACCACGGGGGCTATCTGCCTTTCCGAGACCCCAACAGTGAGGAGAACAGCAATGACATTGCCCTGGTCCATCTCTCCAGCCCCCTGCCCCTCACAGGTACATCTGGGTGGGCAGCTGAGCCTTGACTTCGGGTCTCCAGGGACAGAAGCAGGGGAGGGGACAGGAGCAGGGGAGAGTGAATTCGTGATCCAGGTGTTGGTGGGGATCGGGGGATGAGCCTCACCTCTGGGCGACGGGGGCAGCCACTTGTGAAGACTCTGGAAGTTCCTAGAAAAGTGGAGAGTTGAGCGTTGGGCCCGAGTTCCGTGCCTGGGGCAGGCGCCCAGGAGGCGCGGCTACACACACGCCCACACCAACATGATTCGCAGAAGCCCACAGATGGAAACAACCCACACGTGTGTCATCTGACAGACGGATAAACACAACAGGGTACGGCCCTGCGGTGGACAGACCTCTCGCCATAAAAAGGAAAAAAAAGTGACTGATTCACACCGCGGCGAGGAGACGCTGGGGAGCCAGTTGTGCATGAGTCCGTCCCTATGAAGGGCCCGGAAGAGGCAGATCCGTAGAGATCAGAGTGGGTTAGGGGTTGCCAGGGTTGGGCGGGGGGAATCTGGGGCCGGGAGGATCGGCGAAGGATCCCAGGCTTCCTTGGGGGTGAGGAAGTGTTCTGAAGTCCATGGTGGTCATGGGTGCACATCTGTGAATGTGCTCAAAGCCATGGACTTGCACCTGCCAAGTGGGTGGTCAGTGCGGCCTGTGAGCCCTTAGCTCACTGGTGCGGCTGCCTCAGATAGTGAAATGAAATGTAAGATTTAAGAATGCATGAACGGTCAGGGAAAGGACAGCTAGGAGTCCTTTTACAGTCCTCTGGAGTGTTTTCTTGTCTCGGTGAGAAAGACTCACTCATTTACCTCCCTGGATTAAGAACAGGCCTCTGGCCAGGTGTGGTGGCACATGCCTGTAAACCTGGTGACTCTGGAGGCTGAGGCAGGAGGATCACAAGTTCAAAGCTAGCCTCAGTAACTTAATGAGGCCCTGAGCAACTTAGCAAGATCCAGTCTCAAAATAAAATATAAAAAAGGGCTGGGGATGTGACTCAGTGGCTAAGCACCCCTGGATTCAATCCCTGGTACCAAAAAAAAAAAAAAAAAAAAAAAACCAACCCCCCAAAAAAAACAAAAAACAGACCTCAGGTTCCAGCTTTCTCAGGAGCCTAAAGATAGCTGTGTGCCACCTAAGATCATTTTGGTCAAGGGTGGACTGTACACAGGACAGTGGATCTGTGAGGTCGTGGCCTCAAGCATCTTAGTTTGCATTAGCGACATTCTGTGTTCTTTGCACGTGACAAAGTCACCCGAGGATCCCTTTCTCAGAAGTGGACCCCTCCTTACACGATGCCTGGCTGTAAAGCGATGGATGACCCCCGTGGCGACGAGCATCCGCACTGGCCCAGACTCCGTCCTCAGCATGTGTGCAAACTCACCCATTCCTCTGGCCGGAGGAGCGTCTCACAGAGACAGTTTCCCACCTGTGGACGGCCCCAGCCCTGGCCGGCAAACCCAGAGAAGAGCGCAGGCCACTCTGCAGGCACGGCAGTCTGCAGGGAACGCAGGCTGTGCCGCCAGGGAGTTCAGCCCCGTTCTGTGGTCCGCTTACCTTTTTCATGGTCTATGAGCCTCGTTTTTCATTTAAGGGAGGGATATCCATCTTTTCTTCCACTCTTCCTGGCGAAAAGAGTGGGGCAGTTTAAATACTGAAATGAGGACATGTCTGTGAGGATGCAGGGGAGGGGTGGGAGCAGCTGGGTTTGAGGGGACACGGGGCTTTGGGGACAGATGCGGGTACTTACCAACTCTGGGATCTGGGGCACCACACTGTGCCGGTTTCCTCATCTATAAAACAACTTCTTAAGGTTGGCGAGGTGATCGAAAGGGTTAATGTGAGCAAAGAGCTTCGGGAATTACCAGCACGCAGCAAACACTGCATAAATGCTAGCAGTCATTGCTGCTCTTGTCACTGACTACTGTGACTAGTACTTGCTGTTTCCAGGCATGCTGCTCAATGCTTCAGCAAATTTTTGCTGCAACTTCTGGTGGGAAGTGATTATTATTTTGATTTTACAGCCAAGACCTCTGAGGCTCAGGCAGGAAAAGTCACCAAGCAGGCAAGAGTCAGGGCTGCCAGGACCACTTGTGTAGGTTGTGCACTGCACAAGGGCACCACATCTCAGGGTCGGGGGGCATTCATGGCATAGACCTATGTATTCATCGTTTTGACGGGTGGAAGTTAAGCATCTCAACACAGGATTCTTCACAAAGGCACCCTTTGGGCTGGGGGTACCGCCATGGTCATGGTTAATAACACAGGCTTAGAAACTGGGCCAAGCTAGGTTCAGATTCTGACTCTGCCATTGATTCATTGTGAAACTTCGGTCAAGTGCCTTGGCCTGGCTTCCCTCCTCTGGGGTAAAGTGACCCTACCTCTTGGGGCTGATGGGAGATTAAAGGAAGTGAGCACCTAGCAGGTTGGGAGCTCTCATGGATGGCGGGTCACTGTGGATGCTGTAGATGGTCAGAGGAAAGGGTCTGTGTGCCAGGGGACATGGAGGCAGCTGAACAGGTTTGTGCTGGGCTGGGCAGGCCAGGCCGGCAGGGGCTGGACCGGTGTGGCCTCTCTCACAGAATACATCCAGCCCGTGTGTCTCCCAGCCGCTGACCAGGCCCTGGTGGACGGCAAGATCTGCACCGTGACCGGCTGGGGCAACACGCAGTACTACGGTGAGTCGTACACTGTGCCGGGGACACTGTCACCAGGGAGACTGAGCCCGTGGGGCGGGCAGTCTGGTTGGCTGGATGGCTCCAGGCCCTGGTGTGCGGGGCCCTGGGGGTCATGGGGTGGGTGCCCCGCGGGGGGTGTGCCTGCCCCTCAGCTCTGGCCAGCCGTGCCCACACCCCCCAGGCCAGCAGGCGGGGGTACTCCAGGAGGCCCGCGTCCCCATAATCAGCAATGATGTCTGCAACGGCCCCGACTTCTACGGGAACCAGATCAAGCCCAAGATGTTCTGTGCTGGCTACCCCGAGGGTGGCATTGACGCCTGCCAGGTGAGGGACTGTGTGGGGCAGCCCCTGGCCCCTGCTGCCCGCCCCAGGGATGGAGACACAGGCGGTGGGCACTGGGGCTCCCGGCCTCAGCATGAGGGCCTCCTGGCCAGGCCTCCTGGCCTGCAACCGGCTTGCCCTTCCCTCTCCAGGGTGACAGTGGCGGTCCCTTCGTGTGCGAGGACAGCATCTCTCGGACGCCACGTTGGCGGCTCTGTGGCATCGTGAGCTGGGGCACTGGCTGCGCCCTGGCCCAGAAGCCGGGCGTCTACACCAAAGTCAGTGACTTCCGGGAGTGGATCTTCCAGGCCATAAAGGTGAGGCGGCCCGTGGGGCACCTGCGTGGGACTCCGCGGGAGGCCGGGGGGAGGCCAAACTTCGGGGAACTGCGGCCGGGCACCTAGAAGAGGCCCCCTGGGGGGCAAGCAGGCATCCCCAGCCTTCAGGGATGGGAGACGACTCGTGGAATGTGGGGAGAGCCTCTCAGACCTCAGAGGCGCCTGGCTGCTCTCCCCAGACTCACTCCGAGGCCAGCGGCATGGTGACCCAGCTCTGACCACGGTGGCTCCTGGCCACGCAGCTGTCCAGGGCCCAAGGTCGGGTGGCTTACGCCCCACGTGGCAGGGTCCTGCTGAGCCCAGGATGTAGCGCTTTTCCTCTGGGACCCAGTCCACAGGCCCAAGGACGCCTCCTCCACGGTCCTGCCTTCACCGTGGGGGCCACTCTGCCTGGGTCCACCGAGCCTCACCCTCCCGCCCGTGTAAATATTGTCCTGCCCTCTGGGGACTCCTTTCTGGATGCCCCTGATGACAGGATGCTGTTTAAATAATAAAGATGGTTTTGATTAATGCGGCCTCTGAGTTTGCAAGTATCAGCAGCAATGAGGACATTTTGGGGTGAGGGAAGAGAGGAATCAGGGCCTGGCGCTCGTAAGGCAGGGAGTTCGATGCCCCCGTTCCCTCCAAATTGAGATTGTCTTTCAGACACAGCGGCACCCACCTTTAATGCCAGGGACTTGGGAGGCTGAGGCAGAAGGATTGCCAATTCAAGGCCAGCCTCAATGACTTAGGGAGACCCTATGTCAAAATAAAATAAAAATAGGTCCTGGGATGTAGCTTGTGGTAGAGCGCTTGCTGAGCATGCTCAGGGTCCCAAATTCAATCCCTGATATGGCAAAAAGGAGAGAAGATTTTGACCAGTTCACTTAAATGTAAATACCCTGGGGGCATTCTGACTTCAGGTACTGCTGGATCCAGTTGCTCTCAGATCTACTTTAATTGGATCAGCTTCATTTCCAAGCAGTCTCCCCTACACAGAGACAGAGACCTCCATATAAACTCCAGACGATACTTTGTGGCTCTACTTGGAAAGAAATGCTTCTTTCCCAATAACTCCAGCAAAACAAAAAGTCCCAATGAGGCCCAGGTCTCATTGGACAGATTTGGGTGGTATGTTCGTCTCTCATCGAATCACTGTGCACCTGATGCAGGGGTGGGACTGGGGGGGGGCTAGTCCACGTGAGCTGAGCATGGGAAATTCTCTAAGGGGAAATGAAGAGATGTTTCCAGGAAAAGTGGACATCAATGCCCAGAGAGCAAAAACACATCTACCTTGGACCAACACAAAACAGGGTCCTGTAGGAGGGAGGTGGGGTGCCGGGCCTTGTGGTTACGGCCTGAAGCCCTGGCCTCTTCATCCATCTGGGCTGGGGTCAGGTCACGCCTTTTCTTGGAATGGGACAACCCTGCCCCACTTTGAGCACATGATATTCTCTCTCTCTCTCTCTCTCTCTCACA
Organism: Sciurus vulgaris; assembly: GCF_902686455.1. Taxonomy (NCBI): domain Eukaryota; kingdom Metazoa; phylum Chordata; class Mammalia; order Rodentia; family Sciuridae; genus Sciurus; species Sciurus vulgaris. The sequence goes on from NC_136478.1 coordinate 43,503,590, forward strand.
CACACACACACACACAAAATCACCCCCCCCCCACACACACACGCACACTTCTCTGGAGCATCTGCAGATCTTTGTGGTGGCCCAGATGGCCACCAGGGGGCGCTGCTGCCCGTACATGGTGAGACGACGAGAGTTGCTAAAACCCAGCAGAAATAATGCGTCCACTGGGTGCCTATTTCTCATGACTTTAAAAGATAAAAATTACAAGTCATCACCCATCAACCTCAAGCTCCCAGGAAACTTCCTAAAGTATAAATGGACCCAAGAAATGTCCTTGGAGGGACTACCAGAACCTCTGTTTGGGAAATGCTCCAGCCAGCCCTGACCCCCAAGCCTCAGCGAGGTTGTTTCCCAGCATGGCTTTGCCTGTGGAGTCTCCTGCCCTGTATCTCAGCTCACAGAGCCCGCACACCGTCTTTCCAAACGATTTCACGTGGCTGCACTGTCCCAGCCATGGTATTCGGAGTGTGACTTGAGATTTGACTTGCACATTGGTTTGTTAGAAATGTATAGAGTTAGAGCAGATGACCGAAATTTTTCAGCTGAAAAATGTGCTGTACATGAAGTCTGGGGACTCTGGGGTCCTGTGACCCGCACTGGGGTGGTGGTCTAAACAGATACATCTATGTCCTAGTTGGGGGAGTGGGTCTGAGCAGTAGAGGGCACTGAGGAAGAGGTCATGGACCTGCCCTGGTGGATCTGAGGGGATGTGGCCCTATTTTAGGGGATTTGACAGAAAGTGGGGCATGTATTAGTCTGTTTTCTATTGCTATAACAAAATACTCAAGATGAGGTACTTTACAAAGAAAAGAAGGTTATTTAGCTCACAGTTTTGGAGCTCAAAGTCCAAATTTGGGCAACCCCTTCAATGTAGGCTCTGGTGAGGGCCTCATGATGGATGGCATCACAATGACAGGAAAAGATCACGGGGTGAGATGGTAAGAGACCAGGAAGGGTCCAGTCTCGTTCTTTTTATAATAACCCACTCCGGGGTCTCATGAGAGCTTCTTAATCTCTTCCTAGGGCGCCACCCCCATGGCCTAACCCTCTTAAAGGTTTCACCACCTCTTAATCCCGCCATCTTGGGAACCAAGTTTCTGATACGTGAATCTCCAGGGGATGAGCCATAGCCAAACGGGAGCAGGGCATTAAAAGCCAACAGACAGTGTGTGGCAGAATAGAAGCCCAGGGCCAATCTGGGTCCCGCCAGCATCGTTACTTTCTCGGAGCAGAGTGGGAAGGCGGGCGGGGACTCCACCAAGGCCCACTCACTAGTTTTCTTTGTACGCCAGGAGTCTGTGGGACTCAGTTCTCCTCTGGCTCTCAACCTTGCCACCAGTCCCAAGGAGCCCAGAAAACATGAAAATAATTATAATGACAACCTCAAGTTTGCTTTAAGGTTCTGCTGGGATCCCGGATTTCAAAAGGCTGGATTTTAAAACTCTTGCTTCTGTGTCGTGCTGTGCCTCCTGAGTCAGGTGTGTTGATCCATCTACAGAAGGAGTGTAGCCACACCAGGCCACAAACAAGACCTGGCAATCATCTTTGGCATTTATATCTGACTGTCCTCCTTACAAATACAGAGAAGGCTTCTGAGTGTAGCTTGAAACGGAAAGCCCCGTATGTGGTTGGTTCAGGTTGCAGTCGAGTCAAAGGAGAAATGTGTAGTTACTCTCCCGTAATGGTTATTTAACAGTGGAAACGCTGCATGATTAACCGTGGTTGTCAAGGCCAGTAATTTTATATTCAGAAATAACCGTTTTGAATGTTCAAATAGTAGTGTAAGTAGGGCAATGGATTTCAGTTTCTGCATGAGAGGTAATGCTCTGTCAATTATTCAGTTCTTAAATGAGCTGTTGCTCTGGCTCTATTACAGCAAAACAAACCACCCCAAACCTAGCGGTGAAAAGTCACAACCATTGTATCACACTCATGGACTCCATGACACAGTGTTGGACAGGGAGTGGAAGGGACAGCTTATCTCTGCTCCATGATCTCTGCTCCATGGTCCTCAGTAGGAAACCTAAAAGAAGGAGTCACTTGGTGAACAGGGACTGGACCGTGGAGGTTTCTTTACTCACAAATCTGGTGCCTGGGCTAGAATGGCTAAGAGGCTGGAGTCCACTGGTACTCCCAGCTCTTTGTCTGTCCAAGTGATTTGGGCTTCCTGCTACTATGGCTGCCTGAGGACCTTTCTCACAAGGCAGCCCAGGGCTCGAGAGCAAACCTCTGCATTTTACATCTTCTTCACTGTCACAAACCCTCCCAGACTCTAGGGTAGGGGTGAAGACTCCACTTTTCAGTAAGTGACACATCAAAAAATTCAGGGTCATTTCTTAGAACTGCCATGGGAGCCGACAGACTGGAGGAGCCAGTTGACAGCTGACAAAATAGAGAAATGATCCCTCACTAAAGGATCAGCCTGAAACAATTTGCCTACCAAAGTTGCAGATAAGAAAATGATATTCTTTGTAAAGGAAGCCTGTCTTGGGTATTTTGTCATAGCAATGGAAAACACACTGATGCATGACCAGCTTAATAAGACACTGTCCCATTTATTTGTACATTTTAGAGTTTCCTTCTGTGTGTGATGGGAATGTTCAGCTTTGGGCAGATCTTGATTTGAGCACTTAGTCAGCATTTGGCCACAGTGTCTATTTGTTGTCCCATTCATAATAGTTTTCACATTAACAAACATGCCCTTGAGTATTTTTGAGCACCTCTTGTGTACCAGGCACTGTACTGGGAGCTTCTTGTATGTTACTTCAGTATCTCCTCAAATCCAGATGTTTGAAGGTGGCTATTTTAGTTTTGCTATTTATTCATTCACTCATGCAATTAATATTCATCAAGCACCTATTATGCACCAGGCACGGTCCTGGGTGGTGGTGTTTTATCTCGATCCCCTCTTTCCCCTTCTCTTCCTTCTCGTATTTCGCACCTCGACTCTGACAGTGACATTCACGCAACTATGGGCTTCCTATGGTAGTGGCAGATGACCATAGACACCGTCCTCCCGGGCTCTCCTGGGTTCCTGCACCCAGGTGCGCCGCGATCCGGAGGAGGGGGCAGTGGGGCTCAGCCTCCCTCGGGGGCTTCGTCATCTGTCCCAGGTGCAGCCGGGCGCAGAGCTGAGCCTGGGCCTGTGAGGAGAGCTCTGCCCAGGGCGCCGCCAGCCCCTGCCACGCGCTGTCCGGCCAGCTGGAGAAGGCTGACCCCCAGGTCTTCAGACACTAGACTGAACCCAAGGCTTCCCCTGCATGGGCAGGAAGGGAGGGCCCTGCGGGGTCACGACGGGGCCAGAGGGATCCCACAAATAGCCTGGCCTGGGTGCACCTCCATCCCGCCCGGTGTGGCCCTGTGCGGGGCCGGCTGGGGCTGGGGGAGCCGGAACAGTGGCCCTGGGACATCTGCTTTGAGGACCGAGTCCCCACGGCCTACCTGTGCGTGTCTTCTGCCAGGAGAACCTCCGCCAATCTCCACAGGTGCGCAGACCCGAGCCCCCTCCTGTGCCCCGCTCACCCCTCCAGGTGAATCTCCTTCTGCCTCTGAGGGTGCCCAGCACCAGGCCTCGGATGGCCTGTCCCCCTTCATCTCCCTGGGCGCCCCTCTTGGTCTCCTCTCCCCACACGCTCACCCTGTTCCGGGAGTCTGTGAAGGAATCTTGAACCTGCGGGAGGGAGACCCAGCAGGGCCCCAGGAAAGGGGGTGCTGGCGACGTCAATCTCCCACCATCCCCTTGGCCAAGTGATGCCTCGCTGCTCCCACGTGGCTGGGCTGACCGCTGACCGGGCGTGGAGCCCCGCCTGGCCCTGGGTGCCTGTGGCGACCCTGCTGCTGGGAAGGCCCTGAAGCCTCTGTTCCCTGCCTCCCCGCAGCTGCAGCTGTCACCCCCCCGCCGTCCCAGCCTTGGCAGGACAGGGTGGGGACCAGGGTGCTCAGGAGCCTCCACCTTGGCCTCTCCTGGGCCCGCTCAGCCCAGGGATACGCCAGTCCGGCCACCCAGGACCCGGGTCCACCTCGAGGATGCTCCGGCCGCTGCTGGTGGCGAGTGGAGGTTCTGGTTGGGGGCGGGCTGGTGGCGGATCCCCTGATCCCCTCCTCTCAGTGACTTGGAGCAAGGGGACTGAGGTGAAGCCAGACGCGCTTCCTTACCTGGAGGGGTGACCCGGGGGCAGGGGACGAGGGCCCTAGGAGTTTGAAGGGACATGGCCCCACCCAGGGAACCTGACCCTGCACCTGAGGACGAGAGAACACAGTCTACCCTGGGGGCCGGGAGGGTGGGCTGGGGCTGGAGGAGCCTCAGTAGCCTTGGCGTCCCCAGCCTCATTCCTGGTCCCTTATGGGACGGAGCGGGCATGAGGCCCCGCCTGCAGAGGACGATGGCTTCCCTGAGCTGCCGCTGCTGGAGCCCTTGGCACACACAGGGTGGCCTCTGTGAGTCCCTGGCCATGGTGTCCCTGGGCTCTCTTGTCCCCAGCCCCACACCTGACCTCGTGCCTGCCTGTGTGTTGCTCCCTCCTTGGTCTTCATCCTCGGCCCTCTGGGGTGGGCCGGTCCCTCCTCTGTCCCCTGACCTGATGACACCCTCTGCCAGGCTTGTCCTCCCCCACCGGCCCCAGGTCTGCACCAACGGCTGGTGTCCTCTGGAGAGCCTGTGGCCCTGTTCACACAGAGGCCTTTCCGCTGGAGACTGGCCAGGTCAGCGTGGCCCCGTCCAGGGCAGATGGGTCCATGCGTGGCGAGGGTCCGGCCTCAAGCCAGGGTGCTGGGGCGGGCAGCTGAAGACTGGCCTTCCTTCCTCCCGTCCCCCCCGAGTCTTCAGGCCTTGCTGGTGGCCACCTGGGACCGAATTGCTTTTGCTGGGGCCCTTGGCCCCCAGGTGAGGAAGGGGGTGGTGGGGAAGGGCAAGGCGGAAGGACTCGGGGCCAAACACCGAAGAAGGTCCTGGGTCCTGGACAGCGGGAGACTGTGGAGGAGAGAAATGGAGATGGAGCAGGAGGGAAAGGCAACACAGGGAGGAGGAGAGGCAGGGAAACGGAAAGGAATGGAGGCGGGGGACAGCGGAGGGAGGCCCCTGGGCTCTGAGGGGTGACAGACAGGGGGCCGGGAAGCAGCCGGCTCCGGCAGACGGAACCCAGCTCAGAACCGGGCCATGAGGGGTGTGGTGGCTGCTCCTGGCCAGCCCGTAACTCCCCAACTCCTGCCCTCGGCCCCGCGGTGAACGCCTCCAGGTGGCGCTGGCCACGGGCACGGCACCTCCAGTGGACCACTGGGGGGACCAGTGGCGGGAGTCCCCACAATGGCTGGGGGCACTGTAGCCCAGGTAGATGGAGGGGAGACCCCACAAAGGCTGCCATCGAGTCTTCAGGAGGGGTGACCAGAGGGCACGGCTGGTCCTATCCTGAATCATCTCCCCAGGTGGCCTCAACAGCAGTTAGCAGAGGGACCACTGTACCAGTCCTGTGGGCATGCGGAGTTCTGGCCTCTGCATGGACACCTTCCGGGTCCCCCTGGCTGTGCCTACAGTGTGAGGTGGTGGGGACCCTGCTCCAGACCCAGTGGCTCCTGGGTCCAAGTCCTCAGAGACCCCAGCCTCTCCTCTGGGACCAGGGAGTTCCCGTCCCAGCCTTAGACCCTCCTCAGACCCAGGTGATGAACCCCAGTCCCCTCCGTCCTCAAACCCAAGACCTGGATCAGCCAGCCCCTCTCCCTCTGCTGCCCAGTTCCTGCCCCTTGGAGTGCCTTCCTGGAACAGCGGTGCCTGCAGCCTCCGGTGCCGCTGTGGCCGGGAGGCCCGTCCAGTGCTGGCCGGAGGCTGCAGGGTGGGCTAGCAGGCACAGCCCCGTCCCACACTGCCAGGCCCTCGCAGAGCCTCCTGTCACCCGCCCAAGGCCACCTGCACCCACTGTCAGCTGCACTCCAGTCCTGCCACTTCATTCTGGCCCTGCTTCCTGGGGTCCACGTGGAGGGGGAGCCGGGCAGGGGGGCCTCCCAAGGAGCAGGAGAGACCAAGGCCCAATAAGGGGGGCTGGGGGCGGGGCCGGGGCGGGGCCAGAGGAGTGGCCAGGGGCAGGCACACTAAGATGAGTGGAAGAAGGAGCCAGTGACAGACGGACAGACAGCAGGCAGAGAGACTGACAAGGTGACAGATCGCCAGGCAGACGGTCAGGAAGACAGGAGGGCCTGCGGAAGGGCAAGCAGACTCATCTGGGATGAGCGGACAGGTGGTGAGGCAGAAGGCAGGGAGGGAGAGGGACAGGTGGACAAATGGCAGGCAGATGGCAAACCACGCGGCGGACTGGCCAAGGCAAACAGATGGCCACAGGCCGATGAAACCACCCAGGGTCACATCAATGCATCACCACCTGTGCCTGGCTCTGGGTCCTGCTCTCAAGTACCCGGACGCCAGTCATCAGTGACCTCGCTGGCGGAGGCCATGTCCCTCCCCAAGCCCCCTGGCCTTCTCCTTCCAACACTCTTGAGTAGCTCAGCTGGTGCCCTCAGGTGGCCGAACACACTCGGCCAGTGTCATTCTCAAGACCGTGAACTTGGTGGACTGGACGGGCCACCTCGACAACCCCTGGTACCCTCACTGGCTGTTTCCCGGTGACCCATTCCCACCTTCGCTCCCCATCCCCTGCTGCGGTCTGCACTCCTGCCCGGCTCAGGGCTGCCCGTCAGGTCCTGGGCCTCCGGCAGTTCCTCCTGCTCCACCTTCCTCCCCGCCGCTGCCCCTCCCGGCGTGGCCCCCTGACCAGCAGCAGCAGCCCGAGGCTGTGGAAGCCGCATTCCAGGGTCCAGCCGGGGCAGCGTGGTGGCCGGGCAGACTGAGTTGCCCGGCCTCCCGGGGACTGGGTGCTCTCGAGTTTGAGCCTGCGGATCTGAGTCCACACCACCGTTAGCCCTTTCCTGGTGGATTCTTCACACCCGTTCCAACAGGTTGTGATTTGTCCCATCTTAAAACGCCCTCAAGCCCTCTGGCTATTATTGCCCATTTCTCAGACACCCGATGTGGCCAAAGCCCACAGGAGTCATTATCGGCTCCCTCCAGGTCCTCCCTTCTCATTCCCTTTCAAATCCTCTTCGGCCCACGTTATGTCAGCCTCCGACCTTTCTTTCTTTCTTTCTTTTCTTTTGGTACTAGGGATTGAACCCAGGAGTGCTTGACCGCTGAGCCACACCCCCAGACCTTTTTATTTTGAGACAGGTTCTCGCTAAATTGCTTAGGCCTCCCTAAATTGCTGAGGCTGGCCTTGAACTTGGGATCCTCCTTCCTCAGCCTCTGAAGTTGCTGAGATGACCGGCCAGCCCACCAGAACCTTTCTTCATGAGGTCCCCCACCCAGCAGTCCATCCTCAGTCTCCATCCTGCTGGGTCAGCTATGGATTCTGACGCAGATCTGTCCCTCCCTCCTCCCTGAAACCCCTTCCTCCACTCCCATCTCCCCTTGCCCTGACCGCCTGAGCGCCTGGGCCAGCCCACTCTCCACGCCCCCTTCCCTCGCCCTGGAGCACCTCAGGTGGGTTTTCGGCAGTGCCTGGGCCATCAGCTTCCTGCAGCCCTCAGGAGCGTCACCACACTGGGGCCTGGTCCTCTCCTGGCTCCCAACACACGTCTTGCTATCCCACATCCTAAGATGAGCGCACAGAGGGTCCAGTGACAGATGGGCAGATGGAAAGAACAAAAGGCCATCAGGTGGAGGGACAGGAGGACAGGAGGCTCCCCTCGCCCACCTGAACCCGTGCCAGGGCCTCCAGCACAGTCTCCTGCAGGTGGCTGGGAATCTATGTGCTCTGCCCATCTCCAACCCTGAGGCTGTACCTGATGTCCACTCAGGGGATGCAGCCACGTGCCTGGCCATGGACGCAGGCCTTGAACTGGCATCTGGAACAGATGGCACCAGGGGCCTGTGTGGCCTGAGGCCTTGATCCCTCTGGGAACACCCCAGATGGAACCGGGATTGTTCCAAGAGGCTGGCAGGAGGCAAGGTCCTGTGGATCAGGATGGCCGCACTGCCTGGCCCACATAAAGGGCAGGTATGTGAGCCCAGAGCCTGTGGGCAGCTCTTAGATCTGAATGACTCTTTTGTAGTCTGTACCTGGACCTTCACTGTGGGCCTGTTGTGGATCGATGTGTCGAGGAGCTGTATGCGGCCAATGGGAGGCTATCTGTCCTGTGGGGCACTGGCCACCTTTGCATGGGCCTGTCAAGCTGCTGACATTCCTGTGGGCACCTGGCGTGGTCCTGGTTGAGGTGAGCTGGAGGAATGGAGGTAGCAAAAAGATCAATGAGAGCTGGATCCAAGACCACTACATACAGTTGCACAGGTTGTGAACTGCACAAAAATATCTAGCCCTACCTTGGGCTCTGACAGGAGGAGGTGGGTTTTGAAAGAAGACAGCTCTGGGGTTCTGGGGCCATGATCCCAATCTAGGGGGGCAGTGGTCTTGATGCTGAACTCCCTCTCTCCCTCCGTCTCCTTGCTCCAGATCCACCCTGATCCGAAAACAGGCACTGGGAGGCATGAGTTGACACCTGCAGGGCCAGCTGTCCACATGAGGAGGTGCCTCTGGTCTGCCATAGCCCTCGTTGTGGGGCTGCGTCTGCGACACGGGCTCTCTGTTCAGCGGTGGCCCTCTGCGGCTGCCCCTGGCAGGGCGGTGTCCTGCCTCTGGGGTGCAGGAGCTGAGCCCTGACTGCCCCCCACCGCAGGAGTACAAGGGAGCTGGGCCCGGGGGGCAGCGGCTGGGTGTCAGGTGACCCCCGACCGCAGCTGTGACGGGCAGCCTCCTGGCCCTGGGAGCCTGCTGCTGCCTGCTGAGCCACACTGTCCAGCTGGCCCAAGGGCTGGGCTTCACCGCGGGGCCGACAACGAGTGCCTAAGCCCGGTGGCCAGCAGTGCACAGTCGAGAGGTGGGTGTCTGTGGGTGAAGGTCACCACGGAGGACCAGACTCCTGGGAGGGTTCGGGTGAACTCGTGGGGGCTCTGAGCCCCAGTCCCAGCAGGGCAGGCTGAGACGTGGACGTCTAAGGGGGACACCCTGAAGGTTCTGAGGGAGTCTTGGAGTCCCATGGGACACGTTCCATCTGTGTCCAGGTGAAGGGGACCCAGGCCCATCTGGCCCTTGCACCTGGCAGGTGGCCTTGTGTGTGTCCACTCCAGGGATTCTGGGCAGTGCCACAGACCTCTGGGGCTCCTGAGACAGGTGCCACCATGTGTCCGTCATGATGCCCAAGACCCGCCTGGGTGGCATCCCCGGGGCTCCCTCCTGCACCCCCGGGGCCTTCAGGAAGGACCCGCCCTCTGCAGCCAGCTGCCCTCCCCCAGCCCACCCTGTGCCCCACCACAGGGGCTGGTTCAGTCGCTGGCCTTCTGTGGGCTGCTCTGGTGGCCCGTGGTGGACGGTTGCAAGCCTGTGACGAGCCAGCAGAGGCAGGGAGAGCCGTGTCTGTGACCTTGGTGCCACGGGGGTGCAGGGAGCTCGGCCAGCACAGCCAGGGCACGGCCTCCCCTGCAGCCCTGGGCAGCTGTCCTGGTTCCCACCACACACGTGGCTGTCCCCTCCCTGCCATCCAGCACCCTCCTGCTTGCTGGCCCTAGAAAGTCACCGTGGCACGTGAGCCAGGGGACTCGCGTGGTCCACGCTGGTCGAGTGGACTTCAGGCTGGGCTCCGCCAGGTACCCCCTGGCCTCACCCTGCCTGGGCCCTCGGCAATGCTGCGCACCACGCTGCGCCACGTCCAGAGGCCCTCCCTGAATACATCTGGCACTGCTCAGGCTTCTGCCCAGGAGGAAGGACAGAGGCTGTGTGTCCCGGAAGTAGCTCGGCGGATTTGATTGGCTCCCTGGGAATTGGTCATGAGGCCGGGAGAGGATCCTCTGGCCAGCCTCCTACTGGCCCAGCCTCTGCCCTGGGGAAACGGCCCGGCTGGGCTGAGGTTAGCAGTGGCGCTGGGTACTGGCTGGTGCCCAAAGGACACATGTCCACTTCCCTCCGGTCCTGCCCTGCTGCCAAGTGATCTTGGTTAAGGCCATTAAGCAGTTTTTCTGATGGAGGCCACGGTACGAAACAGTTGGTTTGAGGACCTAGTGTGAATTTTCTATTTGTTCTGTAACAAATCGCCCCAAACCATTGGCAGCTTCTAACAACTGAGTGTACGAGCCTGCCGTCTGCCGGTCGGAAATCCAACGCCGTTCTCATTGGGGCAAATCAAGCTGTCACCAGGGCTGCGTCCCTTCTGGAGGCTCCGGGGGGGTCACTTCCTCACTCCGTGGCTCAGCGGAACTCGTTCCCTGGCGGTCGTAGAACTCAGGCTCCTAGTTACAGAACTCAGGCTCCTAGTTACAGAACTCAGGCTCCTAGTTATAGAACTCAGGCTCCTAGTTACAGAACTCAGGCTCCTAGTTACAGAACTCAGGCTCCTAGTTCTTTGCTGACTGTAAACTGAGGGCTGTTCTCAGCTTCTAGAGGCCGCCCACATTCCTGGGCATAGGGCCCCTCCCCTTCTTCCAAACTGTTGTGACTTCCAGTCTCCCTCCTCTTTCTGATGCTCTCTGACTCCCCCTTCCACTTTTCTCTTGGTACTGGGGATTGAACCCAGGGGCACTTAACCGCTGAGCCACATCCCCAGCCCTTTTTATATTTTATGTACAGACAGGGTCTCCCTAAGTGGCTTAGAGCCTCACTAAGTTGCTGAGGCTGGCTTTGAACTCACGATCCTCCTGCCTCAGCCTCCTGAGCTACTGGCATTACAGGTGTGCACCACTGTGCCCAAATTTCAGCTTCCATACTGGGCCCGTCTGGACAATCCAGAATAATCTGTCCTTTCAAAGTCTATAACCTCAGTCACAACATTTTTTGCCATTTAACACAACAAATGCACAGCACCTGGCAATCAGGACATCGCTGGGAGGTAGCTATTCCACCGACCACACCAATATCAGCATGTACGTGGTTTAAAGTGTCCCCAGATGGGAATGTGCACCAAAAGCTTTCCCTTGCATTCTTCCTTGTTCTATTTCTCCATTAAAGCAAGGAATCCCCCTCACGTTTAGCATCAAGGATGAGAACACAGATGGTCTTGGTTAGAATCTTGGCATCAGCGCTTTCTAGCTGTGTGGTCTTGGGGGAGTCACATAACCTCTCTGTGCTCAGTTTTCCTTTTAACAATAAGAGTGAGGAGAGTAGAACCCACCCTGTTAGGTGGTTGTGCGACTCGAACAGATCAACAGTTCCTGGCACTATAGTGAAGGCTATGCAAGTCCTGCTGTCATTATTAAATGGATTTTTAAACTTCTCATTTGGGAAAGACACCGTTAACATCCCTGAGCCCCCAGATCAGGACCACAGGCCCTACCCCCCAGAACCCTGAATACGTCCGTCGTGGGAAGGCCTGGGGACAGCCCAGCCCAGCACCTACTGATCCAGGAGGCAGAAGGCCACACAGCCAGCGTGAGGCAGGGAGGGGTCACTTGGGGTCTGACCCCACACTGGGGGACGCTGTGGACATGGTGGTGACAGAGAAAGGCCCCGCCTGTCCTCACGGGGCCACACGCTGTCCTCAGACAGTGACGGCCCAGGACGGTGGGGGCTGTGGCGGGGAAGCTGGGCCGTGTGATCAGGGGTCAGATGAGGGAAACCTGGGATGCACTGGAGCCCAGAGGAGGGGTGGGGAGTCAGGGAAGGCGTCCCAGAGAAGGGACATCTGAGACGAGGCCTGAGGGACAAGTCAGAGTCAGATGGGTACGTGAGAAGCTAATGTTCCGGGAAGGAGGGACGGCGCCCTCGGAAGTCAGAGCCGGGGACAGCCGTGGGAGGGGTGAGGCCCAGACCAGGCCAGGGGGCCTGGGGACTCACTGGCAGGGAAGCAGTGAGGACTGCGGCCCGACTCCTGGGACTCCATTCTCAGGTGCCTCCCGGAGCAGGCAGTTAGCTCTTCGGCCAGGAGGGAGCCGGCCACGGCCACCACCTGCTCCCAAGGCCAGCCGAAAGGGTTGGCGGGGGTGGGTTGGGGGTTCTGTCTTCTCCAAGCCAGCAACGAGCCCTGGGCCCCTTGAGCGCTTTCTGGTAACAAGGACTAACAGGAACTGAACCCCTGCTAAGTGCCAGCCTGTCCTGTAGACACGCCGACGCCACAGTGCCCGACAGACAAAATCCCTGCCTATGGAAACCCAGCGCCGGGCCACCATGCCGGCCGCGAGAGGCTGGGTGGGCAGGGAGGCAGGCCAGGGGCACACGGGATCGGAGAGTGGGGTGCAGGGACGGGTCCCCGGAGGAGGCCGGGGGAGCCGGGCTGGCTGGGACGGGGGTGGGGCTGCCCAGGCAGCGGACACCGGGAATAGGGTGCAGGGGCTCAGACTCCGGGCTCAGACGCACACACAGCCCCTCAGCCATCTCTCCTCCACTAGCTCCTTCCTCTAATCTGTGACAACCCCAAAGCTGGTGGCGGGGTTTGTCCTGGCCACCCCGGTGTCACTGGCACTTGGCCTTTAACATTACGAGCTTGCACTGGACTCCTGACCAAAGCCAACCGTGGCTGCCCACTGCCGCTAGGATGAAACTTGACCTTCCTGCCTCTTCCTCGAGACCCCCGCGGACCCCCTCCCTCCGGCTCTCTCCCTCCACCGCTCCTGGAACATTCCGGATTTCTCCGCTTTGCATTCGCTCTTCCAGCTGCCTGGAGTGACCTTTTCCAGACACCACGCGGCTGGCTCCATGCAGCCTTCGGGACCTGGCACCTCTGAGGGGTGGCCTCCCTGTCCACGGTGGCCAAAGAAGCCCCCTGAGCTGAGTCACTCTTGATTACAGGCCCGTGTCTCCATCCAAAACGCTTTTTCCTTTATCAGTTCATTGCACAACCTCCCTGCCTCTCGAGGAGGGCCAGCTGGCTTTTATTCTGACTCTGCAGGGCCAGGCCATAAATATTTCAGGCGTTCTGGGGCACGCTGTGCTGCCACTGCCCAACTCGGCTGTTGTAACCAAAGCTGCCGTCGACCACGCCTGAGAAAAGGCGCTGGGTTACATCAGAACGTCATTTGTGGTCCTTGACTTTTAAATCTTACATGATTCTCACGCTTCACAGAACATCCTTCTTATGTTGATTTCTTTCCCCCATTTAAACCTGCAAAAGCCATTCTCAGATGGTGGAGTGTGAAGCACAGGCAGCGGACCAGATGTGGCCCTGGGGGAGTAGCTGGTTAGCCTTTGCTCTGAAACAGCTGCTCCCTGAGGTCACAGATTCTTAACAGTCTTGGTCACTGCTGCGTCCCTGTCCCTAGAGTGCTCCTGGCAGGTAGGAGATGCCCAGTCAAAACCGACAAGCCAGGGTGACAGAGAAGGGCTTTGACACATTCATTAATTCTTTCAACAAATATTCATCAGGGGGTCCCGTGTGCCGGGCTCTGGGGACATAGCAGGGGACAGAATTCGATCCTGGGACAGTGCGTTAATGTCCCTGTGGTGAATCCAATTCAGTCCCTCCAGAGCTGCCTGCGTTCCCCACAGTCACTGCGGGCTCCGTGGCTCCTCCTGCCCCAGCTCCTGTGCCCAGCCTGCTGCCTGTCACCCTGCCAGCAGGGCTGCCAGGGTGATGGGCGCTCTATGCTAGCGGCACTGACTGCCTGTCCTGTCCGGTGCTTCTGCTCCACAGAGGGCAGGGCACTGGCCAGAGAGCCTGGGCTGGGGAGCACAGTGGGCAATCCCACTGGGTGAGGCTCCTGCCCACACTGTACACTGCTGCCCTCCTCCAGGAGCCTGGGTGGAGCTGCAGGACCCTCAAGTTCAGGTGCCTCCGGCTCTCCCCTGGCACCTGCCAGGCAACTGGGCACTCGCACATTATCACCCTTGATGGGAGGACATGGAATTCCCAGGCACCTGCCTGCCTGTCCTTACTGAGTCCTGCGGCTCTCTGGCTCAACGCCCTTCTTCAGAGTAGACCAGAGGAAGGCCAGGCCCAGATGCCCTGCCACACCCCTCTCGGAAGCATCTACCTAGGTTAATGCAACCCCAGGGGCAGCCCAGGCATGGCTCAGGTAAGCACCATCTCTGGCCAGTGGGGACAAATGGTTCTTAGGAATCCCAGCCCCTCACCAAACCCACAGCACCAAAGGAAAAGCTTCCATTCTCTCCAGTATTTCCATGTTAACCTCTGTCCTCCAATTACGCATGCTGTCCTGTCTCTATCCCTCAGAGGCATCTAGTTTAAAGTAACAGAAATACCCTTTGGATCAGCTTAAGAAAAAAACAAGGAATTTATTGGTTTACATAATTGAAAAACAACCAACACATCCCTGGATTTGGGCAGAGCTGGATCCAATTGCTTGAATAACATCTGGAAGCTGTGTCCCATATCTGGGCTCTACTTTCTTTCAGTTTAGCCATGGACCAGTCCGCTTTGTGAGAACAAAGATGGCGGCCAGTTTAGCAAATGCCTCTGGAGAAAGAGAATCTTCTCCTGAAAAGTCCCAGGGCCATCCCTCATTGGCTCAGCTTGGGTCATGTGGCCATCTTGTGACCCAGTCTTTGGGGCTGGGTTATGTGCTGGGAGTTAGGGTTGGGTTGACTTACTTCCTGTGAACCACATGGATAGATGTTGGAGGGATAGTTTCTCAAGGAAATCCAGAGGAAAAAAAGAAATGAATGCTGATCAGGAGAGAATAAGAAATGGTTACTATTACAGTGAAAGAATAAAACTACCATGATGTACTCACACCTAACGGAATGAGCAATAATTTCCTGGACGCATGAAAAACCTAGTCCATATGCACATCCTTCTAATTGTTCCCCAAAAGTCTTTCTTTCCTCCCTTGTGCCAGAGTTGTTGCCGGTCTCCGGTGCAGATGTTCCCCCTGCAATAGGGGCAGGGCGGGTTCTCTGGGGACCACTGCTCCTTTGCTCAACCAGGGCACCAAAAGCCTCCGCGGAGACATCTAGGGGGTCAGGACACCCCTAAAGTTATGCCCTGTCCCCGACCAATGTGAACGTCTGACATTCAGGTTTCACCCCTCAAAGACTTTGGAGTTGGGGTACAATGGGCTCAGGCAGTGGGAAAGGTAGACTGGGGGCTCTTCCCGAAACAAGAAGTCAAGTTCACCCAGGCTCTCAGTGTGCCTGGCTCTGCCCAACTCACTTAATTTCAACTTACTTAACCCTCAAAACAGGTTTGAGGTCGGTACTAAAGAGCCCATTTGCCAGATGAGGAGAATAAGCCCTAAGCATCAGGACCAGGTCACAGACAGATCGGGGATTTGAAGCCCTCAGGCAGGGGGCTGAGCACCTGCGCGCAGATCCTTCTTATCCATGCGTTTTCTCCTGTGTGCGCAGCCGCGGAACATCAGCTACCGGCTCTGTGCACCTGGGGCGCTGAGGTGGCCCTGCCTGAGTGGAAAGCTATTCTTGCGATGTTGCTTGCGCCCTGGGCAGTGCGGCTGCACACAAGGTGGCCGCACCCACCACGTGAGCCGAGGGCTGGGCCTTGCTCCAGGGAGTGGGGCTGGCCATCCTGGGGGATCACAGGACATGCTAGGTTGCCCAGTCCAGCAGCAGGTTGCAAACTGACAGCACGCTGTCCTCTCTGTTATTGCCGGCACGACTGATGTACTGCTATTGGTATTCATTAAGCTCATTCCCAGTGCACAGCATCAGGTGCTAAGAGCTTAATACTGTTACTATTGTTAGAAGCCAGCCTCAGCAAACTTAGTGAGGCCCTAAGCAACTCAGTGAGACCCTGTTTCTAAATAAAACGCAAAACAGGGCTGGGGATGTGGCTCAGTGGTCAAGTGCCCTTGAGTTCAATGCCCTGTGCCAAAACCAAAAACAAACAAAACAAAACAACCGAAACTTTTACCCAGAATGAGGTGGTATTTGGGCAAGGCCTCTGGGCTGAGGAGGCATGTGGTCTGACTTGGGTGTTATCAAGAGCCCTCTGGCTTCATGCAGGGGACACTGTGGGGACCTCTGGCTTCACGCAGGGGACACTGTTGGAGACCTCTGACTTCATACAGGGAACCCTGCTGGGGACTCAGGGAGCAGGCAGGCTGGAGCGGAGGCTGATGGAGTAGCTGGGGCAGGACGCAGCAGTGGTTGGAACCCGGGAGGGAACGAACAGAGGAGGGGAGAAGTGGTCAGACTCAGGGACCTTTCCGAGGGCTGCGGAGTGGGACGAGAGGGCAGGTGCCCTCATGACTTGGTGCTTGGCCTCAGCAGGCTGAAGGTTCGAGCTGCCCTGCTGGGGTGGGGAGGTGGGTACGACCCAGAGCTCAGGAGTGGACCGTGGCGTGGAAGGTGCCTCTTTGCCCCTGTCCCTTCCCCAGGAGCAGGGGCACAGGGCAGCATGGCCTTCTGGGCAGGTGGGAGCTGAAGGCAGATGTTTGGGCTCATCAGCAGTGAACGGAGGGGGTCTAAAGTCCCTGCCTGGGATTGGAAAAGCAAAGAAGGCAAATGAAGAGACGCTCAGTGGAGTGGAGGGTGCGGGAGGTGCACGCAGGCCCAGGCCTGGTGGGGCCCATGGCGGGCTTTGGGAGGGCACTGAGCAGCGGGGAAGGCTGTGGGAGGGGACAGACTCTGGATGCCCCCCGCCCCCAGGTGGACCGATGGGTGGTGGAACTCACTGGGTCCCAAGGTCCTTGTGTGGCGGGAGCGGGGCCCCGTGCGCTGCAGGCGGGTACCTGGCTCCAGGTTCAGCCACCTCAACACTCTTCATGTGGGGGGAACCTGAACACAGTGGCCGCCTCTGTGACCTCAGCAGCCACTTCAGTGGTGACTCCAGCGGTGACAAGGAGCTCCGCAGCGGGGTTCCCGCCCTCCGTGACACTGACCTTGGCCGCGCCTGGCAGACCAGGGACCAGCGGCCTGGATGAGTGGCACACAGGGCCACGGAGGGCCTGAGTCGAGAGGAAGCTGGGTTGGGTCAGACAGGCTGGAACAGAGGCCACCAACCCCAGACACGTGACTCTTTAGAGCCTTTAAAAATAGATAAAAATCCTTAGGAGAAAGACAACCAAACATAAGTAAACTTTTGGCATGTCACAATTGTTCTGGAGACAAAATAATGCATAGGTATAGGTGAGAGGGGCGTGAGGGTGCTACACACAAGGCGGGGCATGCAGGAAGCACTGGACGGAGACCAGGAGGAGCTGGGATGGGCGGGTCCAGGCTAAGGACACAGCCAGGGACAGGTCCAGAGGTCGGGATGGTCTTGGGCACTGGAGAAATAGTAGGGAGAGAGTGTAGCCTGAGCAGAGTGGGAGACCAAGTGAGGGCCTGAGAGAGGACGTGAGCACCCAGAGCAACGGAGGCCATTCCCATGGGACTACGTGGTCACACGAGGAGTTTGGCTTATCCAAGTGAACTCGGGAGCCAGGAAGCCATGGGATCCGATTTGTGATTTTTAAAAGACCCTTTGGAGCCGGGAGCAGTGGCTCAGACTCAGGAGGCTGAGGCAGGAGGATTGTGAGTTCAAAGGCAGCCTCAGTAACTGAGTGAGGCCCTGAGCAACTTAACAGGCCCTGTCTCTAAGTAAAATATAAAGACGGGCTGGGGATGTGGCTCAGTGGTTGAGCACCCTGGGTTCACCCCCCTGTGCCAAAAAAAAAAAAAAAGAAAGAAAAGAAAAGGTCCCTGGGCGCTCTGTGGAGAGGGGAGAATGGGGTTCGGGGGGCTGCCTGACACTGGGTGTCTGTGTTCGGGTGAATGGGTCCCAGGTCAGCCTGACCTGTCCCTGGCTGGAGGAACACTCAGGGCCTCTCCATATCCTCAGTGGTCACAGTCCAGCCTGCCTCTGGCCCCTCTGTGCCCGTCCATGAATCCCAGGCCCTTCGGGTGACTGTGCCTGAGACCTACATAAATACCCTCTGCCACCCGGGTGGGGACCTCAGCATGGGTCCTCAGGATGGCTTCCATGTCTCCGAGCACTTGGCTCTCTGATGTCCAGGGCTTGTAGCTTGCCCATGGGCCTCGCTCCTCTGTGCCCACTGGACAAGGCAGCCCTTCAAATGACCTTCTGTGGGTGGCCGGGTGCCCATGGAGGGCCCCACAGGGCCTGCAGTAGAGACATGGAGACTCAGGTGCACATGGAGAACTGGGTCCACGGCCTCTGTGCCAGCTGGGGACCAAGGGAGACTGTGCGTCCTGCTGGGGCGCCATGCTCAGGAATGCCAGCACCATGGCTTTGCGGCATCCCTGTGCCGCCCTGGAGACATCTTGTGGCCTGTGGTGAGTGGGTGTTCCTGGGAGGGTCCTTCCAGCCTGATCTCACCAGCTGGCCCAATGTCCACCTCCTGATGTCCTCCTCGGTCAAGGACACCCAAGTTAAGTCACTGCACACCCTGCTGGTTAGCTGTGCCCCAGACAGTCCCACCGGCTTCAAACCCTTCAATAAAAATGACCTATGACTGAGCGCTGCTGACTCAGTCAGGACGGGCCGGGCTGTGCTGCAGTAACAACTCACCTGCAGGTGTCTTTCCATCGGCAGATCCCACGATATGCACCAGGGCACCCGTCAAGTTCACTTCCCCCTGTGATGCCACCTAGCAACACGCGCACCTCAGCTCTCCAATCCCTCACCTTCGAAGTCCCCCACGTCATTTCTGCTCATGGCCCCAGTCCCAGCTGTCTGCCAGGGTGGGTGAGGGACGGGGAGGCCAGGAGGCTCAGGGGCACTGTGTGGATTCTGAGCGACTCTGCCAGGTGTCCGTTCATTCCATCTCCATAGCCACAGGCCAGAGAAGTGCCATCAGCACTCTTGTTTTACAGTCAGGAAACCGAGGCACGGGGAGGCTCAATGACTTGTGCCAGTTCACCCAGGGTCAGTGGGGAACATGCCACATGACTCCCGCTGTCCCTGGGGTGCGGCCCGAGCCTTCAGCTGAGCAGCAGAGTTGCCTGCTTCCCCACTTTTACCTTTTATACTTGGGACCTTGAGAGGCCTGTGTGATTCCCATGCCCACCAAGCACTTTCTTGCTGCTCTTTAAGGTTCAGAAGCCCATGGCAGGGGGGTGGTGGAGTGGGCTGGGGGAGACGTGGGAGGGTGTCTTGCCTGTGGGGT
Source organism: Sciurus vulgaris (assembly GCF_902686455.1). Classification (NCBI taxonomy): domain Eukaryota; kingdom Metazoa; phylum Chordata; class Mammalia; order Rodentia; family Sciuridae; genus Sciurus; species Sciurus vulgaris. The sequence continues at coordinate 43,522,638 of NC_136478.1, forward strand.
GGCAAGGTGCCAAGTGGGCACGTGGGCTCAGGGGAGTCCACAGGTGGTTTCTGGTCCCAGCCGCATCACTTCTTGGCTCGATGTCCTCAGGCAAGTCACTTAACCTCTCTGGGTCTCTGCTTTCTCATCTGTAAAGGAGAGGGAGCGATAACATCCTGATCTTACGGGGTTGCTAACATGATGGTGTGAGAAAAGCAGATCCCGGCAACTGCTCCGCTGCAGGTGGTTCTTTGCATTGAGGAAATGATAATGATCTTCCAGAGTTTCCGACTGACTCAGTTTTCTTCAGGGAATTCATGAAGAAAATATTGAGAATTATAAGAATACCTAGCAGGATATAGAGCAGAGCCAGGCATGCAGTTGGTGCTCAAGCAATGTCATCTCACACCCATTATGAACTCCGTCACCACCATCACCGTCACCATCACCACCACCTTCACCATCACCACCACCATCACCACCACCACCATCACCACCACCTTCACCATCACCATCACCATCACCATCACCTTCACCATCACCACCACCATCACCATCACCACCACCATCATCACCATCACCACCACCATCACCATCACCACCATCACCTTCACCATCACCACCACTATCACCATCATCACCATCACCATCACCATCACCACCATCACCACCACCATCACCACCATCACCATCACCTTCACCATCACCACCACCATCACCATCATCACCATCACCATCACCATCACCACCATCACCATCACCATCACCATCACCACCACCACCACCATCACCACCATCACCATCACCATCACCACCACCACCATCACCACCACCATCACCATCACCACCACCATCACCATCACCACCATCACCATCACCATCACCACCACCACCACCATCACCACCATCACCATCACCACCACCACCACCATCACCATCATCACCATCACCATCACCTTCACCATCACCACCACCATCACCACCACCATCACCACCATCACCTTCACCATCACCACCATCACCATCATCACCATCACCATCACCATCACCATCACCACCATCACCATCACCATCACCACCACCACCACCATCACCACCATCACCACCACCTTCACCATCACCACCATCACCACCACCATCACCACCACCATCACCATCACCACCATCACCACCACCATCACCATCACCACCATCACCACCATCACCACCATCACCATCACCATCACCATCACCACCACCACCACCATCACCACCATCACCACCACCTTCACCATCACCACCATCACCACCACCATCACCACCACCATCACCATCACCACCATCACCACCATCACCACCATCACCACCACCTTCACCATCACCACCATCACCACCATCACCATCACCACCACCACCTTCACCATCACCATCACCACCATCACCATCACCACCATCACCATCACCACCACCATCACCATCACCACCATCACCATCACCACCACCATCACCACCATCACCACCACCTTCACCATCACCACCATCACCACCACCATCACCACCACCATCACCATCACCACCACCTTCACCATCACCATCATCAATATCACCACCACACCACTATGTCACCACACTACCCTCCTGATGGCCCTTCCCCTTCCCCCTTGCCCTGTGACCTGCCCCGGCCTCTCAGCCCTCCCTTCCTCCCCTGGTCCTTCGTCCCCTGGTCCCCCCCTCGGGGGGTGGAAATGCCCCCGAGCAGCAGCGCCGCCTACTTACCTACCCCTGTCCTCCTCCCTCCAGAGCTGCCTGTGTTCCCCACAGTCACTGTGGGCTCCATGGCTCCTCCTGCCCCAGCTCCTGTGCCCAGCCTGCTGCCCGTCACCCTGCCAGCAGGGCTGCCAGTGTGACTGGCTCTGTGCTAGTGGCACTGCCTGCCTGTCCCTGTCCAGGGCCGTGGCTCTACGGAGGGCAGGTGCACTGGCCGGTGGGCCTGGGCTGGGGAGCCCTGTTGGGCGTGGCTCCCACCCTCGCTGTGCACTGCCACCCTCCTCCATGAGCCCGGGAGGAGCTGCGGGACCCTCAAGGGCACGTTTGGGTGCCGCCCGCTCTCCCATGGCACCTGCCAGGCAAAGGAGCATTTGCATATTGCCATGTTCGGCAAGAGGACAGCTGCGCTCCCAGGCTCCTGCTCTTCTGTTTTGGCCAAGCCCTGGGGCTCCTCAGCTCACTGCCCTTTCCCAGGGTGGAATTTGGGAAGGAGAACAGGTCCAGCAGCCCCATTGTACTAATTTCAAGGACATCTACCCAAGTTCACAGGGCCTAGGCTTGTCTGTGCACAGAGAGCCTTGGCCTGGCTGAGGTAAACACTCACCAATATCTACAGACTCTTAACCTGGTTTAAGCTAGAAAAAAAAATCACTCAAATTAAGTAAAAATCTTGATATATCCTAGTGGAAATGCAGTGATTCTGGGTCCACAGAATTCCTCTGTATATAGTTCGATTATTTGGGTTACTACAGAAAAACCTTATTGAAACTAAGCTAAACATTTGAGTTCATAACTGAAAATTCCAGAGCAAATATATGATCAGGTATGGTTTGATCAAGGTGCTAACTTGATTTCTCAGCCTTTCTCTTGGTTGGTGGTCTTTTATAGTATTAGCTCTGTAGGATGGCTTTTCTTATGGTGGCAAAACAACGACAGAATTATCAGTCCTCAAATGTATATTCTTCTCTGTCCAAAATCCAAATCTTTTCTTATCCCAAGTGTTGAACGAAGTTCCTGTATTTCACTTTCACTGGACTCCACCGAACCCATCTCTGTAGCCCAGAGATGGCGTTAAGCCCGTCACATCCTATTCTCAGGAGCTGTGGGTGGTAGAGGTCTCCCTAACCCACGCTCACAGATGCTCTTTGCGGGAGGGCAAAATGGGAGCTCCTCTGGTATCCTCATATTCCACACCAGCATTGCTTGTTGTAACCATCTTCAAAGATCGCAAATGCCTTTGCCAACCTTCCCTCTGAGACCTGAAACTTTTGTCTAGGACCCACAGGGGTGGCTGGTTTTCCACGCCTGAGGGCCGCTGCCTACAAGAGTTCCTTTGTTGGCTGTTGGAAAACACACAGCCACACCCCACCCACTCCACCCCCTTCCAGGAAGGGCACCAGCTTTCAGAATTAGTCACGCTGTCAGCCTCCCACACAACAGTCCCATTGAATCCAAAGGGTAGCCCTGTGGGGGGACTGCTATTATTATCTCAACTGTGCAGATGGGGAAACCGAGGCCCAGCGGTTTTTGCCATCATCTTCGGTGAGAAGATACCGAAGCTAGCATGTGTACCCAGATTGTCTGGCTCTGAGTTTCTTTCCTCTCCACCTGTGGGCCTACTGTGTGCCCCTAAAGCTGTTCTAGATTTAAGGAGGGTGGGGCGTATTATGGGGTCTGGGATACAGTAACTTCCAAGGATGGTTTTCACTGATTCGCTCAGTAAACATTTCCTGAGCACCTACTATGCGCCAGGCCCTAGGCTCTGGTGCTGGGGAAACAGCAAGTAGTGGGACCACCGAGGTCCCTCCTGTGAGGAGCTACATTCCAGGGGGAGAGAGATAATAGCATAACGATAAGTGTTTATGCTCAGCACGAGGGGACGTGCCACTTCAGAAAAAAAATAAAATGAGATAAAGGAGAGAATGAGAACGAGGATTGGGGTCCTAGAGAGAAAAGTGGCTTTAAGCTTCATGGCCAAGGACGGCCTCCTTGAGAAGAGGAGGGCGGAGCAAAGCCAGGAAGAGAGATGAGGGACCATGTGCACACTGGGAGCAGGGAATCCGGCGGCTGGGCAGCTACGTGAGGGCCGGGAGGCTGGGTGGCCTCAGCATAAAGGGACGGGCTGGCTGGCCAGTATGGTCACTGAGCGAGGGAGGCTAGGAGTGGAGGACAGGAGGTGGTGAGGTCAGAGAGGGGCTTGGCAGGTCGTGGCTTGGCTGAGGACTCTGCTTTGGCCAGGAGTGAGGTGCTGCCAGGGTGGGGCTCCCACCTGGGAGGACCCTGCACTAACTCAGGAGGTCACAAGCTCCCTGGGAACAGCCCAGGGCAGGGACAGGAGCAGGAGGCCGGGAGGAAAGGATGGAGGCTGGGCCAGAGTGGAGGCAGCCCTTGGTTCTGGCAATCTTCTGTGAGGTCTTATCTGCTCTCGGAACTCTGTCGTCTGTTCTTGGGACCCTGATAGTGACATGCCCCCTGCTGCCCCCATTGTCCCTTTATCACCCTCCACCCCCACCACACGGGATGTGGAGTCAGACCTGGGTTGGAATCCTCACTCTGACCTTTCCTCAAGGGTTTACCCCTGAGCGACAAAGCCCTAAGTGCCACAGTCTCCTCCGCTGGGAGAATAGCGCTGGCCCAGCCAGCCGCCTGGTGCCAGTTGACACCCCAAATAGTTGGTACATCGACGAGGGTCTCTACATGCTTTTGGCTCTCAGGGGGCAGCACCTCTTCGTGCACGCCAAGGCCCCCGGGGGGCAGGGGGTACCCCGAGATGGCCGCCCTGGGCTGCCCGCCGGCCGTGGAGTCAGCGCCTCCCCTGGTGGAGGGTGCCAGCCAGCTTGAGAACTGCAGACTCACGCCCGGCCTCTGCAGCCAGCGGGAGCTGCCAGCCTCGGCCTGAGCCCTTGCCCTTTTAACTGGCTCAGGCCTCAGATCCTCGGGGACCCCAGGAGAACAGTGCTGGGCAGCCCAGAGGGTGTTCGCCCCCAGCAAGGAAGGGGCGGGGCGGGCACCGAGGGGTCACAGCCTGTGATCGGATCCAGGAGGAAATAAGATATGGGGCAGGAGGGGCCAGAAAGGAACACAGCTTTTATGTAGAGGGCCGTGAGCCAGTGTATGACCTCCGTGGTCACATATACAGCGCGCACAGACACGCCATTCCCCGCAGGCAGCGAAATGCTGTGCACCTTTGGGCTACCAGATGCTAAATTTCTCTTCCCTCCCTTCTCTTGGAATTGCTTTTGATCTTGTGACTTGATTATTTGGGGTTTACATCTTTTATTGATTTTTTTCCCCCTCAACTCTTCGTTCGAAGATTTTTGACTATAGAAAACTTAGAGCAGCCAGGCACGAACTTAGAGACCCTTCGTAGATTCGCCAACTCTCAATATCTTGCCTCCCTTGCTTTTCCATTCTTTTTTTGTTTCGATTTGTTTGCTTGTCTGTTTTGAGATTTCTGGTGTCTCAGAAATCTTTTCCTGCCCCTACTGACCCGCCTGCCCATTTACAAAAGACTCGGTCTTTTCTTGTCATCAGTTGACAAGCAGTTTTTTCCGAAGGGGAATCATAAAACATGAGCAACGTGTCCCCAGTTTACCATTTTGCCTCGTGTGGCTGGAGAGACCCTCTCTTCCTCAGGATGACAGCCCTGGGCTCTTTGCTGTGCAAACCTCCCCCAGACTCCCCTGAGGCCAGATCAGACCAGGCGGCCATCCAGGGGCAAGGTGGGTGGTGAAGACTGGCGATGACAGGAGCAATCCTCGGGCCAGAACAACCCTTGAGTTCTCCTCTTCCTTCCTCCCTCTTGGGAAGCCTCAAAGCAAGGAGAGATGGGGCCAGGGTCAACCCAGAGATACAGACCTGTCACTTCAACTACTGCTGCCAAAAACTGTGGGTCCAGTTAGGTCAGGTCTTTTTGAGAAGCAGGAAATGCAGCTCGTTATGTTGAAATAGCCTGGTTTTTAAATGTCGTTCCCTGTCTTTGTTCATGTTCTGCTGCCGTAACAGAACACCTCCAATGGGCTAATTCATAACGAACAGAAATGGGCTCAGCCTACAGTTTTGGAGGCTGGGAAGTCCAAGAGCATGGTACTGGCATCTGGTGAGGGCTTCTTGCAGCATCATGCCATGGCAGGAGGTGGAAGGGCAGGAGAGGGTGAGAACAAGTCAGCAGGGACGAAACCTTGCTTTCAGGATAACTCGCTCTCACAATAACTAACTCACTCTCGTGATGGGGACACGCATCGATCCCTCTTGACCTCATCACCTCTTAAAGTTCTCCCCTCCCAACAAGGCTGCATCAGGGAAGGAATCCCAACTTTATGAACTTTGGGGGGCACATTCAAACCATAGCAACTTGTGAATTATAAGAAGCATAATAATTGGATTCAGCTGCGGGGCCCCTGGTGGGAGACCCTGGTCTCAGGGACTGAGGTCAGCTGGGAGGAGGTCATAGCTCCCTGCCCTGGAAGCCACAGTCCCCATGCCAGGTGTGCAGAGCCCAGGTATGTAGCCTGCCCGTCTCCTGCTTCCTGGCAACTCCTGCTCACACCCAGCACCCCGGCCATCAGCCTAAAGGCCCCCACTGATGAAGAAGAGGCTGGAATTGGCCTTTAGCAAACTTGGTTCTCCAGTGCCCAGCTGTCCCCATTAGCAGCTCTGTCTTCCTGCCAGGCGTCTGGAGGGAGGGAGCTGGAAGAACCCCTTTCTTTCATAATTTAACAAATATTTCATGAGTACTGACTACATGTCAAATTTTGGTGCGTAATTCAGATGAGATTCACCAGGAGGAGCTGACCTGCTAGCAGGGGAGGCAGGTCATCCAAAGGGCCAAAGGAGTTGCCTGCAATGTGCTTCCGGGAGAAGGAAGTTATAGGGGAAGAGAAGGGACTGGCTTGGCTGGGGTGAGGGCTGTAAGGAGGGTGGTCAGAGCAGGGCCCAGGACAAGGTGGCATCGGAGCCTGGAACCGAAGAAGTGATACGGTGAACCAAGCAGACCTGGGGGGAAGAATCCCAGGTGGAGGGAGCAAAAGCGGCAAATCTCTGGGGCAGAAGCACCACAGACATTCTGTGGAATATTCTAGAACTCTCAGGGAAGCCAAGGTGTCTGGAGCAGGATGAGGGACAGTGGGGGAGGGGGATGCTGAGCCGCTCCCCATTTGGCCTACCCCTCAGCTGGGGAGCTCAAAGCGGTGGCCCCAGGGGCCTTTTCTAACCAGAGGACACATTTCATTTGTCCTATTAAGAAAATTCAAAGTCAGCTACCAATATTTAAATCCAGAGATTTTTATCATAAAAATCTACATTTCTGGCTTGTTTCGGCAGGCTCTGATCTCAGAGCACTGCCGCAGGGTGGGACTCAAGGAGGGCACAGATGCTAGGTCACCCCATGGGGCACCTCATGCATGGCTTCCCACAGCCACACCGGCCCCAGGTGGCACGACAGGGCCACCTGGCTCCTGCTCTTCTCCCACAGGTGTTGAATCCTGAGACCACAGGGGGCAGCTGCGTAAAGCCCGAGCAAGCCACATTCACTTGTCCATCCGCTTCTGTGCCCCCTCCCGGCCCAGGAAGTGGGACCTTGGAGTATCACTGGGCCTCTCAGCCTCTGCCTCTCCTGGGCAGGGTCACCTCTGGCTCCACACGTGAGGTTGGTCCCTCTAGGGCCAAGAGCCCACAGAAACAATCAGCCTTAAACAAAGACCCACCAAATTACTGAATGAAAATTAATAAAATTTTGAAATCCACGACTGCCTAACACCATATGACTTTGATTCTGTGCTTTAGTTTAGTCCCCCAAAACTATGTGACATTCCAAAACTACCTGAAGATTTGGTTTTTCTCATATTGCAATAATTCCCAGGATTGTGAGTAAGGACAAGCTATCAAAGTTTCACTAGGTCAGAAATGATTTCAAAAGCAAAATGAAGGGAAACACTTTAAGGCATTTTGTTATCTATACAATATATACCAATATATAAAATATATTATATATACAGTCAGCCCTTCCTATCTGCAGCTCTGTGTCCAAGAATTCAACCAACTACAGAGTGAAAGTATTCAGGAAAAAACTGCATTTGTACCAAATACGTACAGACTTTTTTCTGATTATTATTCCGCAAATGAAACAGTATAACAACTATTTCCGTAGTATTTACACTGTATCAGGTATTGTACGGAATCTAGAGATGATGTAAAGCAGTGCGAGTGGGTTCTATGCAAATACTACTCAATTTTAAATTCGGAACTTGAGCATCTGTGGAGTTTGGTACCCAAAGGGGCTCCTGGCTCATTAGGCGCAGGTGCTGAGGAATGCCTGTGGGCTTATTTAAATATGTCTGAAGTCAAATCAACCTGGAAAGCTCTCTCCAACAGAGATCCAATGCCTGACAGGAGGGAAATGACCACACATAACTCCACTCCCTGGGGCACTTCACCAGGGTCCCGGATACCTGTGTACGCAGGGTCTCAGCAACCTCCTGGTCATAAATCCCAGCTCTGGCCCAATGCACACTTGGATGTGGCATGTTCAAGTCCAGCCTAGGAATAATTTATGATTAACCTGGGTTGAGTAAAAGGCCTATAAACATCTGTGCAACAGAACCTAAGACCATAGCAAAGAAAAATTCAGAATATGCGTTGACAGAAGTCTCTGATGGGTCGGGTTCCCCAGAAGGAAACCTGCTCTTAACTGTGTCTTGTTTGAACGTCATAATTAAAAAAAAAAAAAATCTTAGTTCACTTTAATATTGAGAATTCACCCCAAAGATTCAAATTTCTTTCTTTTTTGGTACCAGGGATTGTACCCAGGGGTGCTTAACCACTGAGCAACATCCCCCAAGCCCTTTTTAAATTTTTATTTAGGGACAGAGTCTCACCAAGTTGCTTAGGGTCTTACTAAGTTGCTGAGGCTGGTCTTGAACTTTCGACCCTTCTGCCTCAGCTTCCTGGATTACGGGTGTGCAACACCACACTCAGCAAAATTTCTCGCATCTGTGGAAAATTTGGCGGTCGTTGGCTGGAGCGGTGTAGATGCAGCTCTTTAATGATTTTAATTAACCTTTTTTTTTTTAGATGGTACATTTCGGAACATAAAATCCAAAAGGTAAAAGGAGCACGTGATGCTGAGTCTCTTCCCCGTCCCCTCCCCAGCAGCAGCCATGGGTGCAAACCTACAGCGATACCTTCTCCATACACAGGAAAACGGTTTTCTCCTTGCCGAGAGCACACTGCCGCGTCCCTGCACCCTGCTTTCTTCCCTAGCAAGGTCCCTGAGAGGTAGCCCTCCACCCACCGCGACTTGCTCCAACCTTTTTGGATATGACAGTGGTTCTCCAGTTTGCCCAGTGGCCAGCGTGCTTTATGGTTACACACCTGTCCTGCCTTCCTCATTCAGGATTTTGCCCTGGCCTCTCTGGCCTCTGCACGGGCAAATAGGTAGAGATGAAGGACAGAGAGGCGGCCTTTCCGGTCCCCACCCACTTGCCGCCATTCTCGGATGCCTGCAGTTCCTATAACTTTCCAGCAGAGGGCGACACCACCTCACTCCCGGGACCACAGAGGGGTCTTCCCAGGGACCTCCAAACGGGACATCTGGGGAAGAGATGCTGTCTGACTGGACACAAAGACCCCCTTAGCCGGACTCAGATCCTCCAGCCACCACCCCTGTCCTGCCCTGGCCTTATTCCTCTGCGTCTGTCTCCCCTGCTCCTCTGCTTTGAGCTGCACCCTGAGGCCCCCACCTCTCCGCCCCGTAGGGACTGGTCCTTCTTTCATGGAGGAGGCAGGAGGCTTTGTCCTAGTCTAGGGCCCAGAATTGAGAGACCGCTGGAGGGAAGATCATAACAGAGAGCATGCATCTGGACCAGCAATGCTTACCCTTCCCTGACAAAAAGTGGGGGGTTCCTCTCCCTGCCCTCACTTCCCTGAGTCGACCCCAAATACCCTTTCCCTGCCCTGTTTTGCACACTCCCAAGAGCACCCTCTTGCTGGCCTGGCGCCTGCTGCCCTCCTCCCCACCCCCACGATGGTGTTGGGGGTCGCCTGGAGTCCAGCTGGTGGCCAGTGCAGAGCCACCCCTTTCCTGGCCCTGCCCCTCCCCGTGACCCCAATCCTCCGCCAGCCGCTCAATGGTGCCTTGTTCTCCATCCAGCCCCCAGACAAAAGTCCCTCTGTCTACGAAGACGGAATTGGGGGAAGGGGGCACCCCCAACAGGGACCATGTGGGGGCCTCCGCAGACCCCAGCCGGAAGGAATGCTGTGAGGCGGGGTGACCGGAGAGGGAAGGAGGACAGGCCTTGCACAGGGCAGGCGGCCTTATCTGGAGTGGGAGGCAGCCTCCCACCCAGCACCACTGTGGAGACTCGGGCATCTTGCTCCCAGCACCTTGGAAGGAGCATGGGCTAGGGAATCTGACCTGGTGCTGGGGACCTGGCCCTCAGTCTCCCCGGGGCTGACCAGGGGTGGTGACCTGGTTTAAGGACGCTTATTTGGTTCCAGTGTCTCCTACACCTCACAACCTTCGTCTTAAAGGCATCTTCTACTGACCCTCAAATGGTGTCAACAGAGAGATGTGGCCCGGAAGGGGACTTTAAATCCCCCAAAATTGCCACTGATCCCTCCTCCAAGCAAAACACACAATCCAAGTCAAAGAAGTTGGGTCGTTACACGGATGGGTCACCTCTCTCCACAGCCTTGCCAAACAGAGATCTGCCGTCAAAGACCCCAAAACCTTCCCCGTCCAAGATCTCCTTCTGGTTTCAGGAGATTGGAGAAAGTCCCTCCCCTAAGTCGAGGGACCAAGTTCCAGACCATGCTGCTGTCCCTGCACCTCACCTGAGGCTGCTGGGGCCTTGGTGACCCCAGGGAACTCCCTGCTGCGGTAACTGGGGCGGGATGGAGCTGTCTCTTTAAGAGCAGGAATGGGGTGGGGGAGCCCCGGAGTCTTAGGGAGACTGACTTGTTCCCTACCTGCCTAGGTTTGCTCAGGGCGTGGCCACTGTGGATAAAGGCAGAGCTCAGGACTCCGCTTGGCAGCTGGCTTTCTCCAGGACCCCAGCTCTGCCAAAGGAGCCACCAGGTGAGCGCCAGGGCCCCTTCCCGCCAAGACCCCCTAGAACCTTCCCCCTCCAAGGTCCTTTTCTGATGGCCAGAGATTGGAGGAAGCCCCCTCCTTTCCTGTGACCCTCCCCCTCATTCTCCTCGCGGGTACTGGGCCAGGCAGCTGTGGCAAGGTGAGACCTGTAGGTGGCATCTGGAAAGACTGGTGGCGTCTGCGTAAACTGGAGATGTCCGAGCGGAACCGACGTGTCTGGATCGGGGTGTCTAGGTGGCCGGGGGTAGAAGTAGGGGGGGTATTTAGGGGCATGGTGTGTAACAGGGTAGGTGAGAGGAGACTAGGTAACTCAGGCATCTGGGCGCCTACATACGGGACCTGCGTGGATCCTGAAGACCTCCAGGAAAAGGAGATGCTGCTGCCAGGAAAGCTGTCAAATAGGAAGCTAGTTAGACTTCAGGGACTTGGAGGTGGAGGGCTCTCTATGCACACCTCTGCAGTTGTGGTCATTGGCCACCATCTTGGAAGAGTAGAGGGATAGCAGAGGGCAGGTGGTAGGAGCGGCCTTCAGGCTGGGTGTCGGGATCTCCATGGCCAGGAGGAAGCGGGCAGGGCTGCTTCCTCTCCCAGCTGCCCCCACCTGCAGTCAGCTGAGTGGGGGTGGGGCTTGAAGGCCTGAAGAGACAGTGAGGGCAGACCAGCTCCCCCTCCCTGGAAGTGTTCAGGCTGGGAACCCTCTGCACAGGCTGGGGTGCAGCTAAGGCATCTGTCAGTCACCCCAGGTCTTGGACACAGGGTGATTTCATAGGCATGGCGGGAACAGTGGAGCCTTGCAGGCCAAGGGTGCTTGGAGAGAAGTCCCTGGGGAGAGGCTTAAGTGGAGAGACCCAGCAGCCCCAGGAGGCAGAGCATTTGTACTAAGTGGAATTCTCAGGGGTGACAGGGTCAGCGACAGCGGCGTGGGATCATGATAGTGCCGGCTTCCTCACGCTGTGAAGGTGATCTGAAGGAACGGCTCTCAAGAGCTGGGAACAGGCCACGTGGGGCGAGCAGCGCTCAGCAAGCATCGGCTGTTATTCCTAGTGTTGGTGTCACTGAGGAGTGACAAACCCCAGGGGGTAGCTTTAGACCTCAGGCAGGCGCCTGCCGATGGCCTCCCCAGCCACTCTGATGTCCTGCCTCCACTCACCCAGCTCCCTGCAGAGGCTTCTGGGGTCTAGATGCCTGAGGCACACTCCCCAAAGCTACCGCCTCTCTTCCTGCGAGAAACGGATGCTCCGGCTGAAATCACTGTGGGTCCAGTGTCCCAGGGGAGCCAGAGGACTCCCAGGCCTGGGGTGACAGAAACCCCAGCTGCTGAGCACATCCTCTTTGAGCATGTGTTTTGCCATCAGTGAGACAGGGACACAACGGCTGGCCTCGGGGCTTGCTGGGGATCGAAGGGTTGAAAGCATGGCAAGGCCACTGGGCAGTGTCTGGTGCAGGGTATGTCCGGGGAGTGTCCAGGGAGTGTCCACTCTGGCCATCAAGATGCCCGCAACACGTGCCAGGGGCAGTGGAGCCAGTGGGGGCTTACGGCAGGCGCCCATGGTGTGGGTATAAGGTTGACCCTCGGCCAGGAGGGAAAGGGAAAGTGTTCCAGGGGACGGGCAGGCCTACCTGGGGAAGCGGAAGGCCTGGCGCCAGGAGAAGCTTGGCAGGACCAGGGCCTGGGTGGGGAGCAAGCCCTGAACCTGCAGGGAGAGGGGCGTGGGCCAGGCTGGGCCAGGGAGGCCAAGCTGGGAGAGCTGGGACTGACCAGGGGCTTAGTGGGGGCCAGGCGGGCAAGGGAGGGTGGGACAGAGGGTGGAGCTGGGAATGCCAGCAGCGCCAACCCAATGTCCTCCCCTGACCCCCTGCCCCAGCCTGGCGTTCTCTCCTGCCTCCACCCAGCCCAGCAGCCCGAGGGGAAGCTCAGCCCCAGCCTGAAGCCCGCGAAGTCTGGGCAGAGCCGGGCAGGCTCCACGCTGTCTATGGGAGACACTCCCCAGCACCCGGGCTTCCTGCCACCTGGCTCCTAACACCCTCTTTCCCAAAACACCCCAAGGCCCCGACCGTCCTGAGTTAGAACAGCCACTGAGGAGCCAGGCCTGGTTGAAATCCTGCTTCCTGGCCAAGTGACCTTGGGCACCAACTGTCGCCTCTCAGAGCCTCAGTTTCCCCATCTGTGAGATGGAGATAGAGCAGGCCATGCTCCCTTGTTCAGGTGCCAGAGCCATTCACTAAAAGCCTGACATCCCTGTCCTGTGAGTCATGGACGCTGTGTGCTCATCGGGCCTGGGCCCTCACCCAGCCCTCACTGGACTCTGGGGCTCCTTCCTATCTCAGCCCAGCAGTCCCAGGGCCAGGCTTCCTGCACACAGCCTGGGCGGCAGCAGGGCAGGAAGGCGGTAGGAGCCAGAGGCAGGGGACCACATCCCCACGGCCGGCTAACGCTGCCCCCACTTCCCGCTCTCCCGTAGGTCAGTTCTCAACATGCGAGAGGTGGCTCTCAGCCTGCTGGTCCTCCTGGCAGGTGAGTGCCGGCCCCTGGACTGTCCTTTTCTCTGGACCCCCAGCTGGTGGCATCAAGCCTTGTGGTGTGTGTGTCTGCGTTTTTCTATCTCCCTTGGAGAGCTGGTGACTCTTAGGGACACTGTGTCGTATTTATGATTTCAAGGGACACACAAGGACAGGGCCTCTTTTAGCAGAGCCTCACACAACTGGAAAGTCACCTTCTTCCCCATCCCCCTGCCAACCGTCAACCTTCTGAGAACCTCGAAGAGAAGGCTGGGCCCAGGGCGGGGCCTCTAAGGGGTCCCTAAACTTTATTCCAAGAGGTGACTGGAAGCTGGGCAGGGCAGTCGCAAATGATCGGAATGTTCCGTGCCTCAGTTTCCCCATCTGTAAAAAACGAGGAGACTAACAGCACCCATTCGCGGAGTCCTTTCAAGGAGGAAGCGAGTTCATATTTGGAAAGCACTTGGAAGGGAGCTGGGTACAGTCAGCCCACATGTACTTCCCGTGTCCGTAAAAATCCCAACGTCCCTGCAGCAGTGTGTTTCCGGCCGGCCTGAGGGGCGCGCTGCTTTGAACCAGGATTAAATCCTAGCCCTTGGCTTGCGTTCGTGTTTCTTTTTCTCTCTTGCTTTGGGCGAGGTTGGACGCCACGCAGGGCAGGCGTGTGAAGTTGCATTTTTACGTCCTGGTGAGTCACTTTGCAGGGAGCTGGTGAGCAGATGCCAGAGCAGGTGGGGCGGGATGTGGCAGAATCCGTGGGTATGGCCATGGCTGGCTTTCGGGGAACCAAGCCTTGGAAACGGAAGCCATATGCCGTCTTGACAAGAAAAGTCCCCCATCTCTGCAGGAGGCGTGGATTAGCCACGAGTCTGGTGGCCCCAAACCACCCAGACCTATTCCAGGTGATGCATGCTGGAGTGACTCAAAGGTGCGAGGGCGAGTGGGTGAGTCCACGTCTCCGTGAGTGGACGCACCAAGGCAGTGAGACCAGGCAGTGAGACCAAGGCAGTGGGATCCTGCGTCTCAGGCATTGGGGAACTCACCGACCCCCAGGGACCCCCTCCCAAGGACCCTAAGGCTCCCTGGACCCTCCAAGGGCTCTGCCGAGACCAACATCCCCGTTTGTCCCTGCCAGGTCTGCCTGCATTGGACGCCAACGACCCGGAAGGTGAGTCAGAGGGTGCCCCCACCCATCCCTGGAACCCTGGAAAACTGCTATTGTCTTCGACTCATGTGGTGTTTTTTTTTTTTTTTTTTTCTTTCCTTGCAGATAAAAACAGTCCTTTCTACTATGGTGAGAGCTCAGGCCCCCCACTTAGTCTCTTTCCAACCCCCAATACTATTTTGTGCTCAAGTCCCCACACAGGGTGGGTGGAGGGTCTGGTGTGGGACTCCGGGGCCAGGATAGGAAGGAGCATCGACCATGAACATGGTGGATTCCAGGAACAAGAGATGGCAACGTCACCTTGGGGCAGAGTCTCATCCAGCAAGGTGGTTAGACACACTCAGCGAGGCATGATCACAAGAAGCCATTAGGTTCGAACCAACTATTAGAAGGGCAACTGTTAGAAAAACTTCCTGGAGGAGGTGAGGGACTGCACCCAAGCCAGCATTCTCCACTTATCTCCTCCCCTTGTCCCTCTGCCCTCACCTCTTCCACTGCCTGTCATTCTGCTCCAGCCACACTGGCCTCCTGCTGGTCCTCAGGCACAGAAGACAACTGCAAACCACAGGACCTTTGCACCTGCTGATCCCCCTGCCTGGAGCACTTCCTATCATATATCCACACACTCCTTCCTTCACCTCCCGCAGATGGCTGCTCAGTTGTGGCCTCCTCAGAGAGGCCTTCCCTGGTCACTCTCTTTAAAACACCTGCCCTCTGACTTGCAGATCCCTGCCCTGGTCATTTTCCTTCAGAACGCTTTATCTCCACCTGACTCAACAAGAAATACCTTGTTTGCTCGGGTGTAAACTGGAATGTGTGCCGCACCAGTCGGGCTTGGGTTTTGTTCTGTTCTCTGTCCTCAGTGCCCTGCACGTGGGAGGTGCTCAGTGCCTGTTTATCAAATGGATAGGGGTGATGGATAGAAAGGACCCGGCTTGGCCTTGAGGTCCCCTCTGATTTTCTCCCAGATTGGTACAGCCTCCGGGTCGGAGGACTCATCTGTGCGGCAGTCATGTGCGCCATCGGCATCATTGTCCTCATGAGTGAGTGCAGGGGCTGGTGGAGGGGGGCAGGCAGGGCGAAGCCTGGAGTCCCCTCCCTTGATGGCTCACCTCTCCCCGACAGGCGGAAAATGCAAATGCAGATTCAGTCCGAAGCCCAGGTAAGATGGTTCCCGGCATGCCCGCCTCGCCTCCTGCAGGCTAAACACTCTTCAGGGCCAAAGAGCCTTTAAGTCTTCCAAAAAGTGGATGAGACTCAGTGTGCTTCCACTCGGATTTCCAAGACGTATTATTCATGGCTAACAATTCCCCAGAGGGCCCCCAATTCTGAAATGCTTAAGTTCCTGGAAAAGTAGCCAGGAAGCCATACCTGGGCGAGCAGAGTCTCCACTCACCCTGCAGGAGGGGACAGATGGGTGGAGGTGAATCTCACCACCTGCTTTCTTCCTAGTCACCGGCCAGGGGATGGCCCGCCTCTCATCACTCCAGGTAAGACAGGATGGGTGGGCATGGACCGCGGGGAATACCCGCGTGTACTGGGGACCCAGGACTCCATCTGCCCCTACGACCGAATCACCACCTCTCCTAGGTTCCGCCCACAACTGCTGAGGTCCCACCAGCTGAAAGAACACAGAGGGCCCTTCTTTGTCCCCAAGTCCTGGCTGGGCACAGAAGCCTGGACTCCAGGGTAACCTCCTCCCTCCCCTCCTCTCAAGGGAGGGCCCGGCTCTTTGTTCAAGGCTAATACAAAATTGCTTGCCTGCCGCCCAGGCAGCCTGCAGACTCCCTGTGTGTGCCTGGGAGCGGGTGGGCCCGAGGGCCTGGCCTGGGCTGGGGCTGGCCGGAAGCTGCCTGTTGGTGGGTCTTCGCTGGGAAAAGCTGCTCCGCCTACTTTCTCAGGGCCTGCCCGGGGCCTGGGGCCTGCTCTCTGCCTCCTGGGTGCAATCGGGGATGTTCTAGTGTGCACGGGGCACTTCTGAGAGTGCAAGAGAGCCCTAACCGGCTGGAATGTGTGGGCACTCGGGCGAACGCTGGCACCATCCCAGGAAAACAAGGATAAGGTCTCATCCTACCACCACGGAGAACTCCATTTTATGATTGTGACAGTGAGACACCTAGGATCCCCTCCCCCACCTGAAACCTTTCCGAATACCCAAGTGTCCCCATGAGACCTTTAAATGATTCCCCATGACAGCCCTAATAATATATAATGGCCACACGGTGTGAGAATCTCCAGTGAGTCTTAAACTCCCTGGAGGCTCCCCAGTACCCAATAAGACATCCAAAATGTTTCCATAAAATGCCTAAAATCCTTCAAAACATCCCAAAATATCTCCTACAAGGCCCTGGGACATGACCTCTAAAAAGAGGCCGCAATCACGCCCTTCTATCTCTGAACGTCCCGTGAGCCCACCCTCCTTAATGCCTTCCAGAGCCCTCCCCCTGGCCATGACAAGGCTCCAGGGTCACCCCAACCCCCATGCCATCCACAAGACTCCCGCTCCCAATGACCCCACGACAATGGGCAGGGCAGTGCACAGCGCATTTATTGAACTCCCGCTTGCTGTCCTCTCCCCTGCCGCCCTTCGGGGAGGGGCACCCGCGGCCTCCTGCGCACCTCTCCAATCCCAACGCCCCCGACAACCCGCCCTCCTGCGCACGCGCAAGAGAGACGGAACGCGGGGCCACCGCCTCTGGCAGCAGACATGCGTACAAGCAGGAGAGAATGAGCGGGTCAGGCAGGAAAAACGACCCAGCAACTGTGACGTCGCGGAGTCGGGCACGCCTCCATGAAAGCGAGTGGCAGGGTTGACTTTGAAGGGAGAGGAATTCTCTTACCCCAGCTTTCACAGGGAGCAGGTGGGTGGGAGTCGGTAAGGGGGAGCTTCCAGACCTCACGGAGCCCAGCGCATCCCCCCTTGACTCTGGTGTGCCAGCTCCAAGCAGGGCCCCAGCCTGAGCCCTCGAGTCACCAGTTGCGGGGCATCTCTCCCGCCAGATACTGCTTCTGACTGGGAGGGCAGTTCAGGCGGGGACTTTCCATTTCTCCCAGTGGGTCCAGATCCTCCAAGAGGTGGTGTAAGGCCTGGACCTGGAGCTGATGGACTTGGCCTGTGGTCAGCATCTCACAGGACTGGTCATTGCCCCCAGTGGGGCCACGCCCAAGGCTCCCCATGCCAGCACCTCGTGTCTAGTCTAGGCGCTCAGGTCCAGCTCATGGTGCTGGTAGATCTGCGTGGGGCCCTTGAAACAGGCTGCAAACAGGAAGCGCTTGCCGGCTAAGGTGACGTGGGCAAAGGCCCGGGGGGCCACCAAGGCCGGAGGCCCCAGCTCCTGTACTGGCTCCAGGAGCCACTTGTCAGGATCAAGGCGGAACACCTGGCTGAAGGCAAAGTCGCTGCCCAGGATGGCCAACTGGTCCCTGGCAATGAGCAGCGGCTGGAAGACATGGGCGCCTCTGGAGGGAAGCTGGTGCAGAAGGCGGAACATGGAGCCGTCCCAGCGCATGACCTGAGGGGATGGCGGCCAGTTAGGGCCTGGGGCCTTGGGCAGGGCGCAGGTCTGCCTGTCATCCTTAAGGGTCCAGAGAACTCGGGACAGCTTGGAAGCAGGCCCCTAGGTCTTCAGTTCCCACAGCTGTCTTAATTCAGTGCGACCATCCAGCTGCCCAGGCTGCTCAGCTGCAGTTCTGAGCTGGGGAGTCCCCCTCTCTTTCCCTCAGGCCCTACACTGAATGGTCAGCAACGCCATC
Source organism: Sciurus vulgaris (assembly GCF_902686455.1). NCBI lineage: Eukaryota > Metazoa > Chordata > Mammalia > Rodentia > Sciuridae > Sciurus > Sciurus vulgaris. The sequence goes on from NC_136478.1 coordinate 43,540,871, forward strand.
TGTGAGTTTTACCTACAAGAGCTATTCGGCCTCTTAGTGCACCCTGGCCCAGCCTCCACCCTCTCCAGCCTCCTTCCTGGGCCCTAGTTCCTGCCCCTGTCCCCAGTCTGTTCCCCACCAGAGACCCTGTGAACACCAGAATTAAAGCAGGGGGCCCTCCCCTGGTTGCAGTGCTGGGGGGCAGGGCCAGCCTCTCCATCAGTCTCGGGGCAGCAGCATGGGGCGGGAGGACAGGCTGGGGTTAGGGCAGTCCTGGAGGGTGTCCAGGAGGCGGAGCCAGGCTTGGGGATAGACTTAGAATCCTGGGCAGCGATTTGGACACAGAGAGCCTCCAGGGGCCACAGTGTGACTCCAGTGTCAGTGTTGGGATGGGATCAGAGTTCAAAGGTCAGCCTGTGAGGCCGGAGCAGTTTATGGCCCACCGTGCCCCGCCACCTTGCTGGCCAGCCTCACCATGGAGTCCCCGATGTAGCGCGTCAGGCACAGGAACACGTCCCCGCCAGCCTGGAAGTGGCGCGTGGCATAGACGTCCTCCGCCTCTGGGATGTCGGTGCGCCTCTCGAAGCGGCCACCCGACCAGTGGAAGAGCACGGGCCGCTGAGAGGCCGAGGCCAGCAGCAGATGGGGCCGGCCGTCCAGCTCCAGGGCCTCAGCGTCGGTGTCCCGGTGCCAGGCGTGCAGGCTCTGGCGTGGGTAGAAGCCGGGCCCGTCACGGCAGAGCAGCGTGGTGCTGCCCGCTTTGGAGGCATCGGCCACTACGAAGCAGGGTTGCCCGTCCAGCCAGAGGAGCTCCGCGTCATTGGGCCTCAGCAGCCGCCGGGGGGCCAGTGCCTGCATGGGGGCCAGGCGCAGGTCGGGGCCTGGCCGTGCCCACAACTGGGAGCCTCCCCACAATCGGGCGGCCAGCACGAAGAGGCGCTGGCCCAGCACCAGCGGCTTGCAGGACACCACTGAGGGCGCTGTCGGGGAGCAAGGAGGCTGTCAGGCTGGTGGGCAGGCTGCTGGGCCGGCAGGCAGGCCAGGGACAGGTCGGGAGGAGCACTCACCCGACAGCTCGTCCTGGGTCCGGAAGCGCTGCAGGCTGTAGTCCCAGGAGAGGATCAGGCAGCGGCCGGCGAAGGGCTGAGCCAGGATGACGTGGGGCTCCCCCTGGTAGGAGAAGGTCTCCACGCCCAGCGCAGACTCCCCCACTGTCTGGAACCAGGACAGCTCTGGGGGCGGCAGGAGAGAGTCAGGTAGGCTCCAGGGACCCAAGGGCCCTCACTGCTGAGCCGGGATTTGCACATTTCTGAAAGGAGGGTCCTGCCGACGCTCTTCACCCCACAGGGTCCCCAGCATTGTGCCATCTCTAGCAGTATTGACTCAGGCAGCACCTTGCTTTTGTGAGCCGAGTGGCATGGTCAAATAATCCCCTAGACATGGCCCACTCAGTGGTTCCTGGGCCTCCACAGCATGCCAGCGAGGTACGTGCTGTCATGAAGCAACGGAGGTTCCTTGGCCCAGGTGGCCGGCTGTCTGAAAAGGACTGGGGCCGGCCAGCAGGCTGCCCAGCTAGAAGCCACATCATCCTGGCCCCTCCACCAACACTCTCCCTGGAAGTGAGGTGTGGTCATGTCAGGACCAAGTTCCCACCGGTCAGGAACAGAAGGGTAATGGACGCTGCTTCACCTGGGGGTGCAAACCCAGCCTGTCTTGGACTTGACCTAATTCTCCTCCTTCTCGGGAGCGCATCCTAGGGAAGCGTCAAACCTGATTTCAACCATGAAAACGAGGTCAGTACCCAAGGGCTGCTGCACCCACCTGGACGGCTCCCCTCATCTCCCCTCTTCAATTCATGGTATTTTGAGCCTCTTTGTTACATGGCTTAGCTTTTATGGGATCTGATCTAGCAAGATGCCATAAAAGATCCCGGGTCGTTAGTGGGGTGCCATGCTGTGACCCCAGCTTATCATGTGTCACCCGCGTCCAGATCCAGGTGTCAGAGCTGAAGCCCACCCAGAGAAGGTTCTTTTAAAAATGCCCATCAACTCCTGCTCCACACCCTCCATGGCTCCCCTACGCCCTTGAAATAAAGTCTATTCCCCGTGACTTTCAAAGTCCTGCATGGTGGGGCCCCATGCCAACCTTGACCTCATCTCTGTTCCCTCCCTCCAGGCACCATCCCAGCCACACTGGCCTTTTGATCCTCAAACAGGGCAAGTTCTAGGCCGCCTCAGGGCCACTGCCAATGCTGTTCCCTCTCCACGGAGTACCCTTCCTCTCCTTTTCACATAGCTAAGTTCAGATCTGATCTCCCCTATTCAGCGAAGCCTTCTCTGACCCCATCGTGCAGGATAGGAAAGGTCCCACCTCCCCCACGACTCCCTGTGGAATGTGTGGCTCGTTTATTTGTGATCTCACTGAGTATTAGTTGATTAACTGAATCCAGAGTGAACGTTGGGCTGGGGTAGAGCCCCGTGGACAGTCCTTGCCTAGCAGGGGTGCGGCCCTGGGTCTGATCTGCGGCACCCCTTCCCCTCCAAACACAGAGCGATCCCTGAGCTCAGTCACCTTGTCCTGTGAGTCCCCCAGACCAAAAACATGTCTCACGCGTAGATCAGATTTGGTCATTGTTATCATATCAGTAGCATCTGTGTAAAGACTCTTTGGGTTTGAGCTCAGATGTCCACTCCTGACTCCTGCTCAGTTCTGTGGGACCCTGGCCCTGGCTCCGGGCTCCCTCAGCTCCCGTGGCTTCTGCCCTGGCCTTATTTCTTCCCCATCCCACCCCAGACCCCTCTGCCTCTGACTGCCCGTCCTGGCCCGGAGGGTTCTGGGCTGTCCCTGTGTGGGGCTGGGCTGTGGGCTCTGTGAAGCCAAGACCAGGGGTGTCTTGGTCACTGCTCTGCTCTCTGCATTGCCCTGTGCCCAAAGATCCCCAAAATATATTTATGGAAAAGCAAAAGGAAAAGAAATACAAGTGAGGAATGTGGTGTGTGCGGTTCCTGGCACAAGTCGAAGGACGTGTTTAGAAGTAGCCAACTGTATCTTAACCACCAGCGTGAGCATGTGCAAGAGTCCTGCTGGGCCTGGGTCGGGTGCTGGGCGGGCCTCGACGTGTCACAACTCCTCAGAGCCTCCTACCTCATGGTTCATTACCCCCATTTTACAGAGGAGGAGACCGAGGCTCAGGGTGGTGATGCTATGTGCCCGGGGTCTCGTGGCCAGGAAATGGCAGGGAGAGGCCAGCTCCTCTGTGCCGCGGACCCCTCTCCTAACTTCTGGGACCCCTGGGCCCTCCCTCCCCACTGGGAAAGCCCCACCTATGGCTCTGCACTTGAAGGTCTTTGGGTCGAGGTGGCGGAGCTGCATGTGAGCCAAGGCTGCGGGGCCTGCACAGGCCCCGGTCCCCACGCTGGCGTTCACGGTGGGCATCCACTGAAGCAGCCAAAGGACACGGCAGTCGCACTGGAACGGGTTCCCACGGAGGTCCCTGGTGCAAGAGGCCAGGAAGGGGCTGCGACCCAGCCTCTACCCGCTGGAGGCCATGTACCCCGCCCTAACCCCACAGCCCCCGGGGGCACGAAGAAGATGTCAGGACCCTTGCAACTTGTGCCGCCAACCCAAAGTGGCACCGACGGCGCCCCCACTCCCCGACCGCTCCCACACGCCCGCCCGCCGGGGCCTGGAGCCTCACACGTGAGTCAGGGTCTCCAGGCCTCGGAACAGGAATCTGGGCAGGGCCTCCAGGTGGTTATTGGCCAGGCTTCTGGTGGGGAGAGAGAAGGAGCGTCAGCAGCTGCCAGCAGAGGCGCCGCCCGGCGGGGGTGCCTGTGGGTGGTGGGGCGCCGGAGGCACGCACAGGTGTGTGAGCGAGCGCAGTCCTCGGAGCGCGTTCTTGGAGATGGAGCCGATCTCGTTGTCCTCGATGAAGCTGTGGAGGGAAGGCGGGCAGGGGTCCCCCGGTGCCGGGACCACCCCGCGGAGGCCAGGCCCAGGAAGGGGGCCCCCTCTCTCCCCGCACCCTGGCCAGTCCCAGGGAGCGCCTCCCCAGAAACCCCTCCTGGCCAAGGTCACGGTCCCCAGAGCCGTGAACCTGGCCCTGCATCACTGCCAGCCTCGCCGTGAGCGCGGCCACCACTGTCACCGACGTCAGCATGGTCCCACCGTCATCACCAGGACCTCCCTACGGGTGCCGGCACGCCGCCACCACCACCGGCACCACAGCCGGCCACCGACATCACCACACGTCCACTGTCAAGGCCAGTCACCAAACTGCATGCGGACAGCACTGGTGAGCATCACCAAACAGCCCGGCCTTTGCGATCCACACCAAAAACACCCGCCACCCTCACCAGCACCGTGGCTGATCAGAATCACCAGCGTCACCATTATCCCAACACTCACGTCACCTGCGGCTGACACCGTTGCTCTCACGGCTTTACAAACATGGACAGTAGCAATACCACGGTCAGCACCACCGGCACCCACGTCCTGCTCACAACAATCCGCCACACCAAAGCCCACCGCACCGGTGACCCTCACGAGCACCCGCAGAACCGTCCCCTTGAGCAGTGGCCTCCTTGCCGGCGACGGCAGGTCGATGCTGGCCACCACTTCCCACGTCAATAGCAACAGGACCCCCCACCATCACCACCTCTGCCCTCACCATCCGCCATCAGTCCCACCAACACCTAACTCGGAGCGGTTTCCTGTTCTTTAAAACGCTTCCTTCCCCTGGCCTTTTTGCCCGCATCCTCCCTGGGTTCCCGTGAGCCAGGAAGGGGCCAGAAATGAGTCTGGTTATCTGGGCCCTTTGTGGATCTTGAAGCACAGAGAGGTGAGGTGAGCAACCTGAGGTCACACAGCGGATCCAAAGCCCTGACGCTATCCGAGGAGCAGATCTGAGGGTCCTTGTCCAGACAGCTCCTCTCCAGACCCACCGCGCGACTGCCTCCTACTCTGGGCGCCACACAGAAGCCCCTCGCCTCCTCCCAGGCCCACCTGCCCCAGCCCCTGGCCCCACTCACAGGTACTGCAGGTGGGACAGGCCGGCAAACGCGTCGTCCTCTATCACGGAGAAGGAGCTGGACGTGAAGAGGCTGGCGGGGAAGAGAGGCGACCCAGTCGAGGACCCTCTCTGATATCTTGGCCTTGCCCCCGCCATCAGCCCAGTCAGGCCGGGGACACTGACACGCACGTGGGTGATGGTGCGCAGGGACCGAGGGACTTTGATAGGGACACACGCGTGCGCGCACGCCCTCTCCTGCAGGGACACCCCACGCCCGCACACGCATGCGCGCCGCCCACCGCCTCCCTCCAGCTGTCCGCGGCTCTGCGGGGCCCACTCACAGCAGGTGCAGTGACGGCACCCTCAGGAAGCTGCCGGCCTTCAGTTGGGTGACCCCAGTCCTCACGAGCGAGCTGGGGACGTGGGCGGTGGCGGGTGAGAAGAGGACCACTGCAGCGCTGCGGTCGCCAACGCAGAGCCCTCTGCCGTCTCAGACTGCCCGCCAGCACCCTGACCCCGGGCGCTTCCCCTCCGTCCCAGCAGGGTGCTTGTCCTCTGGTTGGTGAGGGTCCCGGCAAGCGCCCAGCCCGGTCCAGGGCTCTCCCTCCTTCCAGGTGCCCAGGACCCCTCCTGCTCCATCAAGTCCCGGCAGCCCCCACGCAGTGCGGGCATCCCGACATCCTTTGCTGCCCAGGATCCAGGTGGGCCCCTGTTTCCTTGGGCACCCAGGTACCCCGACTCTACCCGGGGGGTCCCAGGACCCCTGTGCCCACCTTCAGGCCCGGAGAGGGCCCGGCACTCACAGTGACAGCAGCGTCGGGGAGAAGCTCTCTGGCAGGTCCGGGGAGCCCTCGCACAGGGCGCTGTCTTTGGAGCAGGAGCAGCGGGGGGGACACTTGCCCTTTGGGGGTCTCCAGGCCACCCCCAGCCCCAGCCCAGCCAGCAGCAGCAGCAACAGAATGCCTGTCTGTCCCATGCCCCCCACCCCCCGCCCAGGTGCCCACTGCTCTCCCGCCCAGCCTGGCCCAGGCCGCTACATCTCGGCCAGAGGCCCCTCCATGCTGCCCACTGGACCCTGCCCTGGCTTCGCTGCCGCCCCGGTCCTTGGCCTCTCTCAGCTGCCCTTCTCCCTGGACCCTGCGGTGTCTGCTCCTCTGTCTTTCTCTCCCTCTCCCTTTGTCTGTCTGTCTCTGTGTTAGTCCATGGCCCACTTCGGCCTCTACCCAAGTCTCAGTGTGTCTCTCTCTGTCTCTGTCTCCCCAGGTCCCTTTCTGGTGGCGTGTCCCTCTGCCTGGTGTCTTTACTTCTCCTCTCCCGCCTTGAGCCCGGGAGTCTGCCTCCTCCCACGCAGCCTCTCCCTGAAGGTTTGGGGAAGGGATGTGCAGAGCGGGGCAGGGAGAAGGAGGGGGTCAGAGGCCATAGGAAGAGCGGCCCTAGGGAAGGGACTTTTGGGAGGGGGTGGGGCCACCAAGGACTGGAGCCGCCCTGGCCACTCCCAGCCAACCCCCTCCCCAGATTCCCCCACTCAACCTCACCCAGGGAGTGTGAGGAGGATGTCACCGGGGTGGGAACTGAATGACCCAGCAGACAGGAGGGGGAGTGGAGTAGAGGCCACTCCTGAGGGGTGGGGGAGGTCCTGGCCACTCCTGGCCAGCCCCCTCTTCTGGATCCAGGAGGGTGTGGTGGGCCCTGTCACCAAGGCGTGGAAGGGGCAGGTCAGGTCCAGCTGCGCCCTCTGGTGGCCATACTTGGTATGACAGTTGCCTTCCCCCAAGCCCAAGACCTCCTGCCCGCCCCTGAAATTAACCCTTTAAATGCCCGCCACCCACTGGGGTAGACACGCGACCCAAAGAAATAATGACGACTCCACCTCTTTTTCAGCTTTTACTCTGCAATAAGCCTAGTCCTAACAGTTCATCTATTGACTACTCTGGCCACAGCCCTCTGGGGTTGGTACTATTCTCATGACTAGGGTACAGCCTGAGAAACTGAGGGCAGGGGTCAAGTAACCTGAGCTCCAGGTGTCCAAGCCAGAGGCAGAGCCAGGATTCAAATCCAGCTGGCAGCTGGCTCCAGGTTATGTCAGATTTTGTCCTCAGAGATCAGAATTCATGGATATGTGGATAATGAACAGTTTTGATTTGGACTAAGCTTTTAGTAATGTGGATCGATTCTGTTCATTAAATAAAATGATACTTGCTGCCTAACCTGACGTAGTAATAGTGCTTACTGAGCACTTACTATGTGCCATTCTTTTCACGGGTTGACTCAGTTTCCCCAGTAACCCTGTGAGGTGGGCAGGATTATTATCCCCACTTTACAGATAGGCAAACTGAGGAACCAGGAAGTTCCTCAGTTAAATGATTAGTTTTATGGTGCCCATCAGCTCTAACACTGACCACTAGTCTGTACTACCTCATTTCCCAGGACCAGGAGACTCACCCTTGAGACTGAGGAACACACTTCCTCTCTTGCCACTGGGGTAGGCATCCAGAAGACTGGGCTTAATAGCACCAGCTTGAGGTCACACAGATCTGGGTCCATCCCAGTCCCTTGTGACCTCCAGTCAGTCAGTCAACCTCTCTGGTCCTCATTTTTCCCATCCATCAAATGGGAACATTCTTAACACCCACTTCCAGCATGAGGAAAGGACTCAGTGAGAAGATAGAGGCCACTCACCCTCCTGGGGTTCAGCACAAGGTGGGCACCCCAAAGTGGTAGTGGGCTTGGGGAGGAACTCTAGGTCCAGGTCTTAGTTCTGCACTCGGTTTCCTTTACTGAAAAGCAAACATGATAAGCCTCTTTACTGGGACTTTGAAAGTACAGATAAAGATCTTAGTACCAGGGACATGCAGGGCACATGCGCCCACACACAGAGGGTCAACCCAGCGGGCTCTCCCTCCACTTTACCATGAGAAGGAATGGCATGGACAATAATAACGACAGATAACTTTTTTTTTTTTTTTAAATCACTTACTATGTGTCCCGCTTTTTCTCTGGTTTTATAGGGATTGTTTTACAAAATCATCCCAACTTCCCTCTGAGGTGAATATTATTATCCTCTGCATTTTACAGATGGAACAACGGAGCCACAGAGAGGTTAAGTCATTTGCTCACTATCACACAGCTAGAAAGGGTTGAGCTGTTCCTCCCTGGGTCAGTTTATGCTCCTGGGTTGGCCCCAGGAGGGAGGGAAGTTGGGGGGCCAAGAGTGGGCCAGGTGCCCCCTCCCAACTGCCCCCTTTTGCCCCGTCCCTCCTCCTCAGTGCCGTGTAAACACCAGGTTATCATTAACCAGGGCCAGCTGATGACCCTGGGATGCAGGGTCAGGGGGCAGAGGCTAAGTGGACTCAGCAGGAGGGATGAGGGAGCCTATTGAAGCCTCCTGGGTCCTCTGAAGCCAGGTGTGTGTGTGTGTGTGTGTGTGTGTGTGTGTGTGTGTGTGGACACTCACATGGGTGTGTCAGGGCTACACCTGTGCCTGCCTGGGAGCACCTTGCAGTGTCCCTGCAGGTGCCCATTGTTGAGGGCAGGGGCATTTCTGTCCTTAGTCACCAGGGGGCCCTCAGGAGAATTAGCTCCACCTAGCTAAGCCTTGGTTTCCTCATCTGTGAAGCGGAGTTGAAAATGAGACAAGGTCAGGTTCAGAGCCGGGGTGGCATATACAACTTCAGCCGCGTATCCATCTAGTGTGGGAAACTGAGGCACAGAGCAGTCACGAGGGCGGCCCAAAGGCACAGAGTCGGGAGTGGCGAGTCTAGACCTGATTCCAGGTGCCTCTGTCCCCAGGGTCTGTGAGCCTGGCCTGTCCCCAAGGACACCAGAGCTGTTTCCCTGGGCGTCCATGGCCTCCTGCTCTCAGGGAAAGGCCCCTCAGGCTTCAGCGCGCAGCTGTGGTTTGGGCACGTGAGCGCGCTGTAGGTCTGCACACACGAGGCCCGTGTGCCCGCCGCCCCTGTGTGGACTGCGGAGTGGCTGGTCCTCGGCCGGGCTCCTCCACAGTTGGCTTCCCCATACGCCCAAGGAAATGAGGCGTGTGTGGACACAGCTCACTGGCCTGCAGGTCTTTGAGACGGCGTGGGAGTGCAGGTGACGCGTGTGTGGCAGTGAACAAGTCGACGTGTGCTGCGTGTGTACCGGTGTGTTGCTGTAAGGCCATTTGTGAGGGGTCTTCACACAGCATGGATCTCTGTTTCCATTTGCACGAGCGGACAGATGCGAGGCTGTGTCTTGACTGTGCCTCTACGGGTGTCACGGGGAAGGGTGTGTGCGTCTATGCAGGGTGTCCCTCCTGGTGTTTGGGGTCTGGTATTAGAGGTGCTGGCTGTGTGTGTCTTTGGGTTTCTCTGGTGGTGTTGTGTGTGTGTGTGGGGTGTGCATCTCTGGTGAAGCTCACAGTCGGCAGCAGACCACACACACACACACACACACACACATGCAAGTAAAGTTCCCCCCAACCGTCCTGTGGCACTGTCAGGGACAATAGAGACACGGGGGTCAGGGGGCAGTGACCTGCAAAGCACCAGCAGATTCCCAGAGCACAGCCCTGAGATCACTCGCCGGCCCCAGCTCCACTGCCAGGAGCTCCACGCCAAGGCTTGCCGTGTGCACGCGTGTGTGCACGTGTGCCTGTGTCTGCGTGTGCCTGGCGTCCCTCACCGGCCCCTGCTGTTTCGCCCTCTGAGTTGAGAGAGTTAACCTAGCGGGCCAGGGCGGTCTGGGCTGGGGGCCGCCCCCTGGCCCCCCTCCAGCCCGGGCTCCAGTTACAGCTGCTGGTTGGGGAGGGGAGGGGTGGGGTGGGGCCAGGAGGGGAGCCTGCGGGGGGCGGAGCGTCCAGCTCTGGGCCAGGGGGTCCAAAGTGCTCAGCCCCCAGGGCACCACGGGACACTTGGGGGCCTTCTTTCGGCAGGGGACAGCCTGATCGGGGTGAGCGTCCCCCCCAGACGTTTTCCCACTCCTGCCTGGGCAGCCTATTTTGGGAGCGGGAGTGGCCAGCCGGTGGCTTCCCAGGCAGGCCTGACCCTAGGGGGAGGAGAGTGTGGGGACAGTGGGGTTCCGCTGGCTGGGAATCAGGGTGCGACTCCTCCCCCTGCTGCTGCGTGAGCCCCCTGGCTGGGTGTGGCGTGGTCACCCCTGTGCAGGTCTGCTTGCCACATTGCTGGGCACTGGCGGCCTGGAGGAGGAGCGTGTGTGTTGCTGTCTACACCCCACATTCTGCCCCCAGCAGTGTGGGGAGAGGGTGTCTTCTCCCATTCCAGCCCCACCCACCCTGTGTGTGTGTGTGTGTGTGTGTGTGTGTGTGTGTGTGTCCCTGCCCCTGGCATCTGTCTTCTCTCTCAGGCCCGCTAGCTTGGGCCTCACGTCACTTGTCTGGTGTTGTCTGGTTATAAAAGATGTCACCCAGGGGCGGGTGGAAGGGCTGTTTCCCTCTTCTCTTGTGGTTTCCAGGAGTGGAGAAGGGGTGGCTTTACCCTGAGGGCGATGTGGTGGCCAGGCCTCACCCCACCAGGGTTGTGCATGACCCCCGAGTTGGTGGGGGGAAGGCTGTTGCCATGGTGGCCTGTGTGAGGCGGATTCTTCCAGGGTGAAGTGGGAGATATTTATACCCAGGGTCAGGCCGAGAGCGGGCGGAGAGCGGGCAGGCGGCCGAGGGCAGGAGAGCTGGGATCATTCCGGACGCAGCGAGGCAGCAAGGCCTGGAGGCCGCCGGTGTGCAGGCAGGTGGGACTAGGGTGTGTCCTGCTGTCTTGCACACAGTGTGTCTGTCTCTCCAGCGGGGTGAGGTGGCATCCTGCCTCCCCTGTCAGGGCAGAGCTGAGGAATCTGGGGCCTGCCGTGGGGAGATGGAGGCCAGCGGGAGACCCACCCGGTGGCTGTGCGTCTTGCCTCTGCCCTTGCTGTGTTGGGTTGTGTGACCCCCACTGTGTGAGCTGCTTTGGTGGCACTGCCCCCTGAAGCAGGGGGTGCCCCTGTTTCTTGGGCAACTAAGCTCGATGACTGACACTTTTGTGATTAAGTCCCAGGACTGTCTCTGACTTAACCCTTTGGGTCCAGGCCCCAGTATGGAGAGGATGAGGGAACACATTTCCTGACCCTTTTGTCCCCTCAGGACAATGGCGTCTGTCAGTCACATCTTGGTTCTCTGCGTGGGTCTTCTTGCCACGGCCAATGCAGGTGAGTCACAGAGGGCAGCCCACTGCCCACCCTAGCCTCAAGAGTGGCAGGGGTGGGAGAAACCATGAGAGAACCAAGTGGGAGACTCCTACCTAAATGAACGAAGTTGGAGTACCAGGACATTTGGGATCCAGCATGGGGTCCAGTCACAGGCTGGCATTTGGAGGAAGGGAGCGGATGGGTACCCCAGGTCAGGCAAAGGTGGGGGTGGGACGGAGCTTGGCTTCCTTCCAGATTGAGGGAATCACAGACAGGCTGTAGTACACGGGGGTGCTGGGGCAGTGACATGACCCCACCCTGCCCAGGGCAGTACAGAGGGGGCGGTTAGGACCCAGAGTGGGTGGGCAGCCTGCCGGGGTCCAACAGCCCCCAAACTCTCAGCCTTGGAAGGTAGAGCCCCCAAAGGGTCTTTCGACGCCCCTCCCTGTTCAGAGTCCTGGGAAGCATCAAACCCGGATCCCTCTCCCTCTCTCTTTCCAGAAGCGCCACAGGAACACGACCCATTCACCTACGGTGAGGGGCGGCATCTATTCCGGGAGTCAGGGGAGCGCCTGGGTGTGCCGGCCCGCCCTCCTCCTCTCGGCTGGCTCTGAGTCCGAGCCCGCTCCGGCTCCTTCGGACTCAGTTTCTTTCGGTCGCTCAGGGCGGGTCCTCCGCCGCCTACGGCCGGGTCCCTCCGCTCTCTGCCCTCCTCCCTGCCCTGCCCCCTCCTCTGCTTCTCTTCGGTCCTCTCTCCCCACCAACTGATCTCCTCTCCCGCTCTCCTCTCCCTGCCCGCACCCTCCTCCCTGCTGCCCTCAGACTACCAGTCCCTGCGGATCGGAGGCCTCACCATCGCCGGAATCCTCTTCATCCTGGGCATCCTCATCGTTCTCAGTGAGTGCCCGCACCTCGCCCCGCCCCGCCCCGCCCCGCCCCGGCCCCGCCCCCCCGAGGGAGCGCGCGGACTGAGCGCAGAGCGGACACGATCTCAGCCTCCGCGCCCCTCTGCCCACCCCCACAGGCAAGAGATGCCGGTGCAAGTTCAACCAGCAGCAGAGGTAAGAAGTCCCTCTCCGCCCTCCCTCCTGGGGAGGCGCGCTGGGGGCCAGACGGGGAGTCCACCCAACCCGAAGCCAGAAACCCTTCGACCAACACGTGCGAAGCACCTACTATGTGCCAAGCCCCGCACCAGGTCCTGGGACCAAGTGGTGAATAAACTCCTGCCTTGCTTGGTCAAGCTCTCGGCCCAGTGAAGGCGGTGGCGGCGGTTCCACAGATTAAAATCACACAGCATGATAACAAAACTGCTGATAAAGAGGGAGCCGCTGTGAAATGAGATCATCTCACACGGCGGCCCAGTTTAGCTCAGGGTCTGGTTCCTAGCGCTTTGATTCATCTTTAAATAAAAAATTTAAAGCACAGCCAACATATGAATACCTTCATGTTAAAACAATTATAATATCGTTATCAGCAATAACTAACACATTTTGGCTATTATACCACGTGCCAGGCACTCTTTCCTTGGGTGTTATTTTATTTATCCTACCACCTCCTTGAGGTAGGGGCTGTTATCAACCCCCATTGTGCAGATGGCAAAACTGAGGCGCACGGAGGGAAAGTCACTTATTCAAGATGAGGATTCTGGGTTTCCCACTCAGATCACCTCCTGGCAGTCTACCAAGTGCCTTTGACCATCCCCGCCCCCCAACCTCAAGTCCCTTCCCCAGCATCCCCGGTGGTATTCACCGTTACCTGCGTAGAACGACTCTGCCACACATACTGCTCCTGGGCCCTCCTCATTTGGGGCGTACCCCAAGCGTGTCCCTTGTCTGGAAGATGAGGCCGTCTTTGGGGGTTTTCTGGAAGCCACTGTCGCGCCTTTTCCATCTCGTGTTCCCTCTTGCTCTCCCTTCCCAGAACTGGCGAGCCTGATGAAGAGGAAGGAACTTTCCGCAGCTCCATCCGCCGTGAGTCTGGGGAGACTGCGGGTGTTTGGGGGTGAGAGCTGGTTCCTGGCCATCCCTGGCCGTGTAAAGGGAGGGGCTTGTGCTGAAGCCAGAGGGCAGGGAGTCGCCCCACCCGGACCCTCCCTCCACAGGGATAACCCTCCTGACACCCGAACTTTCTGTCCCCCATCAGGTCTGTCCACCCGCAGGCGGTAGAAACACCTGGCACCATGGAACTCGGCCAGGTCCTGCAGCTCCGACGGGGCTTGGGGAGTCGGGGAGGGAGGGAGGAAGAGGGGGCCACGAACCAGGGTGGGAAGGTGGCTAAGAGGAGGAGGAGGAGGGCTTGAGGTCCTTCCTCCTCTCACCCTTTTCACCCCACAGGATTCCCCGGCACCTGATGCGTCCCACCCACCTCCTGCGCGCCTGCCACCACCTAGACTGTCCCCTTTCCCAGTCCTGCCTCACTGAGTCCCCATGCCTCTCAGATTTCCAATAAAACGTGCTTTTCTCTCTTGACAGCGCTTTGTTGATCTGTCAGTCCCTCTGCGCGAACGCCTGGGAGCCCCCTTGGTCCCGGCAGGGGGCGCCCCCACCCTTGGGGAAGGGGCGGGGACGACAGCAGTGGGCGGGGGCGGGGGCGGGGGTGGCCTGGACGGGGGCGGGCTCCCCGGGCCCCCATTGGCTACAGGCCCCCCCACACCAGGGCTCCCCCCATCTCCCCCCCACATCAGTCTGTCCTGCTTCCAGCTGCTGCAGCCGTGCCTTCGCTGCCTCAGCATCCAGCAGCCCCCTGCTCTGGCTCAGCATGGCGACCCCAACCCAGACCCCCACAAACGGTGAGCGTCGCCTGGGGAGTGGGCGCCGGGGAGGCTCCGGGATCTGAGAGCTTAGGAGAGAGGGTGTGGGGAGATTCCAGCACTGGAAAGGGGAAGAAGTGAGGAGGGGATATCCGCCCCTTCCCTGGGCAGAGGCCCCTGTAGCGCACCCCTTGACGCCCCTTGCGGTGCCTCGGACACCTGCTCCTCTGCGATGTGATCCCTGTGCGGGACCTACGATTAGAGAGTGGCAGTCCCCGGAGAAAGGATGCTCGGACCGGTTGCTATGGCAACCGGGTGGCTGGTCCAGCTCAGTGGTGGTAGCAGACGGGCAGAGATGGGTTTTGAGGGTGGGAGCCGGCAGGTCTGCGGCCAGAGGGGTTCTGGAAGATTTTAGGACCCTGGTGGGCAGGGAGGAAGCGTCTACAGCCCTTGTCTTTCCAGCTCTGTCTCCTACCACAAGTGTTTCCTGAAATTCCTGACAGGCAGGTTCAGAGGGAAGAAGGGACAGCTGAAAAAAGAGAAGGGTGGGAGCAGAAATTGATCAGGAATTGACTAGAAGAACCTAAAAAAGATAGAGGAGAGACAGGAGGTACAGAGTCAGAGACCCAGGGAGACCCAGACAGATAGACAGGAGACGCCGAGAGACTGGGAGATAGGGGAGGGGAGAGGTAAAGAGCTGCACCCGGAGATGCAGAGAGGGAGAGAAAATCAGACAGACTCAGAGAGAGGGATGGAGACAACCATGGAGAGGGAAGGGGAGAGAGACACCAAGCCACAGGCGGGGGAAGAGGAAGGGGGCAGCACGGGGTGGGGCTGCAACCACTGCAGTGAACCCCTGAGGGTGGGATAGGGTGAGGGGCCCTCCTTCCAGCCCACACCTACTTGCGGCTTCCAGACTCCGCGGTGCACATCGCTGACCCTCCCACCCCATGCAGCGGCACGGTTACATTGCATACCCGTTAACCCAGATATGCTCCCACTTAAACACTCCTTCCCACTGTTGCCCCCAGCACGCCCCCCTGCTGAGCCTCGGGCTGCAGAGGAGCCAGGAATGGGATGCTTCAGCGGGGGAGGGGACAGGGCAAGTGCTTCCAGTAGGAGGGCAGGGCGGAGGCTGAGGTGCCCCTGGCGGTGAAGGGAACCCCGATTCCACTCGGTTCTCTCCTTCCCTTCCCCCTTTCCCAGCAGGCAGGGGCTGCTGCACTGAGCCGTATCTGCAGAATCTGAAGCAGGGCGGGGGTTGGGGGGGCTGCAGAGGCTGGAAGCCACCCTAGGGAGAGGGGGCGGGGCAGAGCCAGCAAGTCTGGCGGGAGCCCAGGGCTTCTTTTTGCAGAGGTGGTGGTTAGCAGGATCGATGGCAACAGACGGGCAGAGGTGGGAGGGCAGACGCCTCAGTCCTCCCCCTCCCCCCACAGCTTCTCCCAATCACAGCATGAGAGGGGACCACAGGTCTTGGGAATTCCCTGGGGAGGAAAAAGCACGTTGTGTATTGCAAACTGCTTCAGGAAATGAATTAATGAATTGCTGGGGAGAAAAGGGGAGGGAGAAGAGTCTCTTTCCACCCTGCCAGAGAAAAGGAAGGAGAATTGGGGGCAACAGAAAAGGGGGATGTGTGAGCACCACCCAGAGGGACCCTCAGCTTGGCCAGAAGCCAGCCCTGCAGGGACAAGAAGGGAGGTGCAAAAGGAGGAGAGGGAGTTAAAATTTGGCTCAAGCTCCCAGCTTCACACAGGACCCCAGCCAGCCTGGGGTACCAGGACCCATCACCTCTCAAGATGCCCCCGTTGCCATAGCAACCACCTCCTTCCCGATCTCTCCTTGGCAACTGGCCAGGAG
Source organism: Sciurus vulgaris (assembly GCF_902686455.1). Lineage (NCBI taxonomy): Eukaryota > Metazoa > Chordata > Mammalia > Rodentia > Sciuridae > Sciurus > Sciurus vulgaris. The sequence continues at coordinate 43,556,620 of NC_136478.1, forward strand.
TAGTGCACATTCCTTCTCTGTCTCCTGGCTCCACCCTTTGCCCAGCCACACCCTGGGGAACCAGATTGCTGGGCCAGCAGGATCCAGCAGAAGATCTTCCGCGTGGAGCACTGCGCCCTCAGGTGCCAGGCAAAGAGGATTTGGGGACAGATGCTTCCCCGAGGGGCCCCTGAGCACTTTGGAGGAGGGTGTTTGGAAAATCGGGAGACAAAAGCAAGATAGTCCAGTGGTCCCGCCTTCGACGCAGCCTCCTGCAGCCCAGGAGGGCTCGCATGCCTTCATTCCTCCCTTGATGCACGCATGCGTGCACCCCAAAAACTTCTCTGAGAGCCTAACAAATTTACTCACTCTGGTCCAGGAGCAAAGACAGAGCACAGGTGACTGCAACACTGTGACCTCATGGGGACACTTTTAAGGATCACCTTCAAGATTTTTGCCCTGTTCAAATGTTCTCCATACTGCTATTTAATATTTTTTCCTTTGAAGGATTCACTTTTTAAAATATTTAAATTAACATTATTTTATATCACCACCACAAATGGAAAATGAGTGTGTGTTTTTGTTTTTGTTTTTTTTTGCTTTAAATTGATGGTAAACATCAAAACAATCTAAAACAAGTGATTTCACTTTTCTGGGTCCAGTGTCTCCTTTTTGTGAAGTGGAGATGAAGATAGCACCTATATCAGAGAGTTCCTGCCAAGATCAAATGTGAAATGTGTTAACATCCGTAAAGTGCTTAGAAGTGGTTCTGGCATGGAGTCAGTGCTATCCATTTCTGACTAGATAAATAAATAAAGGAGAAAAGCTGATAATGTCACAAAATTCTACCTAGGTATTATTATTGTCTGCCAAAGACTCTGAGCACAGGGCTTGTTTTCTCTTGGGTAACAAGAGTAGATTAACAAGGTTTGCTAGGCATTAAAGACACATCAGCACCAACATAAGATTTCCTCCTTGGAGACTAGAAGAGACCTGAGAAGGGCAATCTTACATACTGTCGGGGTCTTGCCTCTGAGTCACTTGTATCAGTCAGTTTAGGCAACAGCTTGCTTTGATAACAAGCGGTACCAAAAAGCTCAGTGGATGATGATCGCCAGGGCTTATTTCTCCCTTATGCTAGATGTCCATCACAGATTGACTGGGGTGGGGGGCATTCTCTACTCACCAAAGAAAACGAGAGCAGCTACTATGTTGAACCTTCTGGTCACCAGGCCACAGGCAAAACAGAGCTCTTGCCCTGGCACTTAAATGTTCCAGCCTCACAGTGACACTTCCCTTCACAGTTCATGGGCCGGAATCAATCCCACAGCTCCAACCAACCTCGAGGGAGACACCCTTCCCTGATCCTTGGGAGGCGGGAGGAGAACACTAATGACATTACCTGACATCCCTCTGGCCCCCCTCTGGAACGCCCTCTGCAGAATCCCTACTCCAAAACCATCAGACATAAGGGGCCATCGAGATGGACTTTTGGAGTGGGAAGATGTTCTGAGCTGTCCAGGGGAATAGGGTCTGGGCCAGGGAGATGGAGGAGGGAAAGGGCAGATTCACAGGCCCCCAAGCTGTCGACTCTGAAGTCAGGGCGAGTCTCCTAACAGAGGCACATGCTTCACGTGGTGGAGAGCCACACACCCACACATGCACGCATCTTGGGAACACCATCACAAAGCCAATTTTGAATCATAAACTCACGGGTGTCTTAAAAATAAGTAACACAGGATCAGAACGGCAGAGCAGCCCTGTGCTGGATTCGGTGTCAGGAGTGGCTGCAGCACCTGCCCTTGGGAGCGCACAGATACCTGGGAAGTTTTAGGGATTGTACAGGGGAAGCGGATACATCCAGTGGGCCCCCAGTGGAATTGTTAACACTTGGCATCACATTTAAGTGGGAGTGTGTGTATTTTTCTGGGAGTGAGCCCATAGCTTGCATCAGCCCTCCATGGGGATCTAGGACAGAGACTGCCGTGAACAGTTGGGTAGATCATACACTGCACAAGGGATGGTACCAAATGATGGAAAGAGTAGGGATGGAATCCATCCTATGCTCCCTTCTTCAGGCCTGTGTCCTGCCATGGAGCTACATGATCCAGAGTAAGGGACATTTTTGTCTGATTTCCACTCAGAAACCATTAGGCCAGTGGCCCCATCTAGGTCCTTAAAAATGTTAAGGAACCAGTGTTGAAATATTTCCCTCCTCTTCCTTCCCACAGTTCCTGAGGAACCTGACCCATTTTATTACGGTGAGTGTTGGATTTTGCAATGGGGGTACCCTAGGGCTGGATGGAAGGGTGGCTGCATATTCCCACAAGCCAGTTGGCTTCGCCTATGGCTCTATGGTTCATGAGCCACCAAACATGTGACCATGTGGGTACAGTTCACATCAGCTGGGTTTATGGAGGGCAGAACCAGACTAGGGTGGATCTGAGTCTCCTTCAGGCTTCAGCAGGACTCTGGGCTAGCGCCTTGAAGTGATCAGAGAAGCAGGCAGGGAACTCTTAAAAGTAACGTCTAAGTCCAGATCACTTGGACCTGAATCTCCTCTCCCTGCTGTGTGGCCTTAGGCAAGTGACTTTGCCTCCCTGAGCCCTTTGGTCAACAAGAGATGTCATCATTCCCACCTGTGTGGGCTGTGGATTTACCTGAACGATCACCCGGAGGGCACTGAAGCACAAAGAAGTTACCCCCAGGTCTGGGCGACCTGGCTCCAGTGTCCTCTCTGAACACCCTCCTCTCCCCCCCATTTTTGCTGTTCCTCCAATATGTCAATTTCCTTCTCACCTCAGGGCCTTTGCACTGGCTGGTGCCTCTGCCAGGAGGATTTCTCCCCTTGCTCTCCACATAGCTGGCCATGCCCCTTTCCCTTTTTCTGACCTCAGGTCAAATATTGACTGCTCCCAGAGACACCTTCTCTGACTGCAGGCAGAAGGAGCCACACCACACCCAGCCATGACTTGGATTTTTACTTTATATATTTTTTTGTTTGGTTGGTTCATTGAGGAGTGCTTAATCACAATACAAAAGTCCCCTGCTGGAGGACAGAGGCCTGGCTCACTGCTGGTATAGACCAGGCACCCCACAAATTCCCATTTCAGCAAATATTTGCTGGGCACACGCTCTGTGCCAGCAGCGTTCCAGACACTTGGAGAACTGCAGTGAGCAATACAGACCAGATTTCCTGCCCTCCTTGACCTTACCTTCCACGAGAGGGACAGATACTCAGGAAAAATTGAAGTTATTCTTTAGAAGAGAATATAAAATAGGAATGTTTCTTACAAAGGGAAATAAGACTTCCTTCGTTTGCTGGCAAGTATTGAGGAGAGTTTGGGAAAATTCTAACTAGGACAGCCAGAGGTTTCACTGACATTTGAAGGAAGCTCAGAAGGGAGGAAGCCATGTGGATATTTGGGAGGAGGGTTTTTCAGGCAGTGGGAGCAGGTGCAAAGGCCCTGAGGCAGGACCAACTGGCTATTCTCCAGGAACTACTGGGAAGCCAGCCTGGCAGGGTTGAAGGACCCCTGGGGAGAGCTGGAGCGGGAGTGGGGGTGAGCCTTGAGTAGGAAGAAGATCAAGATCACACAGGGACCTCGGGGCTGTGGTGAGGACCTTGGCTTTTACCTGGAGAGCACCGGAGGCCAGGGAGGGCTCTGAGCTGAGGCAATCTGTGATCTGACTCAGCTGTTAACAGGGTCCCAGTGCCTGTGGGTGGGGGCAGGGTAGTGCAGTAAGATCATAGCCCAGGTGGGCCACCTGGATGGGCGTGTGTGTGTGTGTGTGTGTGTGTGTGTGTGTGTGTATTCACTGCAGAGGGGAGGGCAGGAGAGGAGAGAGAGCAGAGGAGAGGAGAGGAAGGGAGGGGAGGAGAGGAGGGGAGAGGAGGGGAGGAGAGGAGAGCAGAGGAAAGGAGGGGAGGGGAGGGGAGGTGGGGGTAGAGAGGCCCAGGGGAGCTGCCCAAGCCCATGCTCCCAATCCTCCCCTGAACTTCCTGGAGGAACATCCACGTGGCCTGCAGCATCCCTGGGTTCCGGGCCCTGGCTGGGCAGCCTGAGCCAGACCTGAGGTGGGGTGCTGAGGTGCTGGCCCGCCCTGATGTCCCCGTCGTCTCCCTAGACTACGCCACAGTGCAGACCGTGGGAATGACTCTGGCCACCATAATGTTCGTGCTGGGCATCATCATTATCCTCAGTAAGTCTGGTCCTCCCTGGGCTGCCTGCTGTCCCGGGCTGGCTCCCGTCCCCGCCCTCTGTCCTCTGTCCTGTCTGTGTTGCTCTCTCCCAACAGGCAAGAAGGTCAAGTGCAGGAAGGCGGACTCCAGGTCTGAGAGGTCTGGCGGCTGGGGGCGGGCGGGGTGGGCGTGGCCGGGGCCCGGTGCTCTCCCAGCGGAAGGGCCTGGGGCTGCCGCCTCCTCACGACCCCTCTCTCCTCTTTGCCTCCACAGCCCAACATGCAAATCCTGCAAGTCGGAGCTTCCCTCCTCAGGTGAGGCGACAACCATCGCGGTTCTGGGAGGTTGTTGAGTGGCAGCGGAAAGTGATGTCCTTGCAAGTCCCCCTGCGGTGCATGGAGCAGGGAGTGGGGTCCTGGTGGCTGCACCCGGGAGGACTATTCCACAGGAGGCCGAGTCTCCCAGATGGAAGATGCTAAGCCCCCAGGGACCGTAGGACCCCAAAGGTCCTAAAGAGTCCACAAAACTCCCAGAAACAAATGCATAAGCCCCCCAAAGCAAGGAGGAGCTCATTTCCCAAGGAAGAAAGCCACACCCCGCAGAGAGAGGGGCCCCATATGGGAGAAGGATTTCAGGCCAGTAGGAATGAGGGAAGTTGAGGGCGCAGGGAAAGAAAGAGAGGAGCGTGTGTTCCAAACTATATTGTTCAGCTGGGCGACCTAGGATGAAATGACTCAGGAGAAGAGAGAAGGGAAGGAAAGAGAAGGAGGGAGAGAGGGAGAGAGGGTGTGTTTCTGAATAATTGTATCAAAAGAACAAAAAGGTGGCAGCCTGCTGGCAAACGCCTGTAATCCCAGCAGCTCGGGAGGCTGAGGCAGGAGAATCAGCAGTTCAAAGTCAGCCTTAGCAACTTAGCAAGGCCCTAAACAACTCAGTGAGACCCTCTCTCTAAATAAAATATTAAAAAGGGCAGGGGATGTGTCTCAGTGGTTAGCTCCCCTGGCTCAATCCCGGGTGAGGGAGGGGATAAAATATTTAAATGTTTAAATATTTTAAAATTCATTGTAAGAAACAAGACGGAGGCATAGGAGGGTGTGGGGGTCAGGAAGGAGGAGGATAGGAAGGGATAGAAGAAGAGGGGGATGGAGGTGTTGGGAAGAAGTGAAGGAGGCTGGAGGCTGAAGGGGGTGTGGAGGGGGTGGACGGAAGGCGTCAGGGAAGATGGGGGGTGAGGATGCAGCGGGAGAAAAAACGCAGATGGAGGCATGTGGCCCCTTGGGGGGTGTTAATTTTAATTATGTAAAAATATCTCGACCTGTTTTGAGGGGAACTGCATCCTTTCCAGGGACTGTTTAAAAAAAAAAATCAGCTGGGAATCTCTCTGCCTCTTATAAAATTCTTAGAACTGAAAATGGGGAGGAGCTTGGGAGCGCCGTTTTGGGGGAGTTGGGTGTGGACTTTTATGTGGTTTCCTGCTCTGTTGACGATCTGTAAGAAGGGCACCGCTGCGCTCTGGGTGCGGCGTGCTGGCCCTGGCACCTGGGGAGCCATCTAAGAACCCCTGCAGGATTCTGACCCTTCCCGCTGAAGCATGGCCTGGAGTGGGAGAGAACTTGGAGAGTCTGTGGTGTCCAAGCGCTGGGGACGCGGGGCTCAAGCGCGGGAGGAGGGTGTAGGAGGCTGGGCTGTAGAGGGGGGTCTTCCTCGCTGGCAGGGGACGCGCCCTGGAGCCCAGGTTCCCTTTCCGGGCGCCATCGCAACTGCGTGGGCTCTCTTTGGCAGCCCCTGAGGTGTCCCCATAGGGATCAGGTGTTAGGGTGTGGGGGGAGCGGGGCGGGGAGGGGCTGGGGGACACGAAAGCTCCGCAGCGCTCGCTCCGGGGTGAAATCCCTGGGGGCTCTGACTTCCACGGTCGCTGTGGACCCGGGGCCCACGGGCTGTGGCTGCGCGCAGGGGCTACTCCCCGCCTACACCCGCGGGGACCCCCCAGGTCCCTGCTAACGCGCCCCTCCTCTTTCCGCAGCCCCTGGCGGTGGCGGCGTGTAAGAACAGCGCCCGGGAACCTCCACAGCTGTCCCTGCCTGAACGCGGGAGCCTGAGGACCGGGTGAAGGCGGTGGGGACCCCAGCCTTGCGCCGGGGAGCGCTCCCCCGAATGAGCCGCCCCACCCACCCCAAGGCTGGAGCCGCTGCACCCCGCTGTCCCTCCCCAGGCCTTGGCAACGACGATCCCCCAAAGAGCCCGTCTGCATCCCAGACCCAGGGACTCGGGCCTCCTGCTCCTGGGAGTCCACGCCCGGCGCCCCCAGATCCCCGTGTGCCGCCCCCTGCACCCCCTCGTCTCCTCCCCGAAGATCCGCCCCCGGCGCCCGGGTGTCCACGTCTTGAGCTTAATAAATGTGCATTTGGTGTTTTCCCTGTTCCGTTTGCCTGTTCTCGTCTGTGGGCTCGCGAGGTGGCGGGTCGAGGGCCCCCGCGGGCTGGCGTGGGCCGGCTGCCTCCTCCCGGTCCTCACGCCTCCCCGCACACCTCGGGCCCTTCCTCGTCCTCCGGCCTCTGCGAGGAGCCCCACCCACCGCCCTGCAAGCCCGTCCCGCAGCCGTCCCTGCGCCGCGCCGTGCTGGTGGGTGGAGACCCCTGCCCGGCCTCCCACCAGCCCCACGTCGCCCTGAGCCTCCCCCTCCTGCCTCCACCCGGCTCTGAAGTCAGGAAACCCAAGAGGAAATGACTGGGCCGTCTTGGTCCCCGCCCGCCCGCGCTCCCCTGGCCACACCCTCCGCCCGGACACCGCTCCCGCCGCGGTCCCCTCTCCTCCAGCTGCGGGCTCCGGACCCCCGGCGCTGACGTAAGTCCCTCCTCCAATCCACCTCCAGCCGCTGCCCCTCTGCCCAGGGCCGGGCTCAGGTGGGTAGCAGACCGGCCTGGCTGGGCCTCCCGCCTCCCATTCATGCCCCGGCCTCTCACCTCCCCTGGGGCTAGACGGGTCGCTCCATTCTCCGCTCCTGCCTCAGTGTCCCCGGCTCGCGCCATCGCCGCAGACCAGTCCCTCTCAGACCCTCCCAGCACCCGGGGCGCGCGGTGCCCGCCTCGCAGCCCTGACACAACTCATTTTTTCCCCTGCGATCAGGAGGCATTACTCACTCTTCCTCTTTCCACTCCTTGAGGGCTCTGGGCCTCCGAGAGTGGGGCGGGGACCCCATCCACCGCCCCAGGCCCCAGGGCACCGTGAGCCTTCGCCACCCGGAGCGCTGCCCCGCGCGGAGGCGCATGGAGGCTTCTCCGCCTCGGGGTGCCCCTGTGCCCTTCGTGTTGCTGGGACGCCAGGGTGGCCTGTGCCTTGTGTTTGTGTTTGCTTGGGAGGGTGTCGCTTGGGACTCTCACCTCCAAGATCCTCCCACTACTCCGGTGGCAGCTGACAGCCCTGGCAGGGGTCCTGGAAGCCAGAGGCCCTGCTCCTGGGGGAGAAGGGGCTGCCCGCCCGTCTCTGACCCCAGTTCCCACTTACCCCGCAGATGTCGCCCTCGGGTCGCCTGCGCCTCCTTACCATTCTTGGCCTCATCCTCCCCAGCAGAGGTAAGAGCCTGCCCCGGAGCCCTCAGCGTGCTGCTGGGCGGGTGGCCCGTGCATGTGGCTGCTGTCCTGTCATCTCCCTCGGCCCCTCCACTGAGCAGGCATCAGACAGTGGGGCTCCCTGGGCACCTGGGGCTACACCTTCTCTGGGCACCTCAGACCTGGGCGGTTGCTTCCAGAGAGTCTGGCTGGAGCCTGTCCTGCTGAGCATCCACAACTTCACCTCCAAGAAGAACTTGGAGAGTTTGATTTGGCTGGGTGTCGGTTTTCTGTTCCAGAAAACCTGAGCTCCCAAAAAGCAGATCCCTGGGTCCCCTCACAGTGAGCTGTTAGGCAACGGGTGGAGCTGGGGCCAGTCCAAAGAGGAGGACGCGCAGCCTTGCCCAAGAAGTTCTTCCCAGGGCAGTGACCGTGGTGGGCACATCCTGTGTGGCAGGTGCTGTGTGCCTGGGTGGATGGAGGCTTTACCTCTACTCTCTTTCTACCTGTTGTTGTGCCCCTTTTATGGATGAGGAAACTGAGGATCAGTGGGCAGAGGAGCCTTGTGCCAGAGTCTAGTGGGTGGAGGAGCTGGGGTTGCAACATCCCTGCCTCTGCCAGAATCCAGATCGTTGGCTTCACCAAAGGGCCCCCACTTCCCTTGGATGCTCATGTATTCTCTTGACCACAGGACAGCTGTTTGTTGAGCACTTACTATGTGCCAGGTAGTGCCACAGGACATTACGTTCCTCTGGGGCAAAGACAGACACTGAGCCACTAATGAGTAAATTCTATGGGAGTGAGCTGGGCAGGGATCTGGAGGCCAGAGTTGTCTGAGGCGTTTGAGAAAAAGCAGGAAGACCCAGGGGCCAGGTTGGGGTGAGCAACAGGCAGACTGCTAGAAGAAGATCGGGAGTCTGGGGGCCAGAGGGAGGGGAGAAGGACGGGCAGGTAGGGCTTTGGCCTTTACCCAGAGTGAGGTGCAGCTGGGGCTGGGCTCTGAGCGGGGAGGTGGGAACAGATGGGGAGCAGGAGCCAGGGAGAAGTCCCTGTGACATCTGGGTCACAGGAGGGGGGATACTGTACAACAGAGGTCACCCGGGAGGGGACAGAGGCTGGTGTGGGCAAGGGCAGTGGACATGTGCAGGCAACTCCGGGCCGGCGGAGGGAGGACCCTTCCCCTCCTCTCCCTCCCCTCCCCTCCTCTCCTTCCGCCCCACCTCCAGCCCTGTCATCCCCACTCTGCAGACAAGACGACTGAGGTGTCATGTGTTCTAAGTCAAACGGGGAGGAGGTTGTTGGGAGTATTGAAAGTAGGGCCCCAGCTGACCCCAGCCCCCGGCTCACTAGAGCACCCCACAAGGATGGGTGAAGAGGCGGCTGGAGGAAGGGTCCTGGGACATTAGCACAGCCCGGAAACGTCCCGTAGCCAGAGCTGAATGGTCCTCCCAGACACAGGGCCTCTGCAGTTGCCCCAGGTCTGGGAAGCTTGGTCAGGGTGGAAGTGGAGACAGGAGAAGGGGGACCAGAGACTCCCTCCTGGCTTTTCCTTGGTTCCCCAGGACAGACGCTGGAGGAGGCCACGTCCATTTCTACAGTGGATCCAACTACTTTGGGCACTCATGTCCTGACACAAGTCCCAGGTAAGGAAAGAGGGACAGGACTGTCAACATCTCATTAGTGCCAATAACACCAGCAACAAGAATCAACAACTTAGAATAGGAATTTGTGGGTTCGTGTAACTAAAAAAACTAAGCCATGCCTAAAAACCTTCAGGCATGGCTTGATCTAGGTGCTCAAATGTTGCCATCAAGAACTTATCTCTTGGTTCTGTTTTCTCTGTGTTGGCTTCATTCTCGGTCAGCTTATCCTTTCATGGGGCCCACATGGCCCCTGCAGGCCTACTAAGAATCCAAAGGCAAGAGAGTTTCCACCTCCTCAATCTATCAGATGTCCCACACCTGAGTGTCATTGGTCAGACTCAAGTCATGTGTCCAACTGAGCTGATCATTATGGCCGTGAGCATAGAAAGCAGATGGGTGGACCTGGGTCCCCTGGTCAACCTCTGCCCCTGAAAAAAGTGGTCCAGACATCAGGGAGGGAGGGATCCCCAAAGGAAGTTCCAGGGGGTTCTAATCAAGGCAGCTGGGTGCTGGTCTGTGGTCGAGATATTTGGAAAACTGAGTCGAACACGTTGCTTTAGACAGGACTTCTTCAGGTCCCAATAAAGCTAACTGGCAGCCATGTCCCCAGAAGGAACTGCGAGTGTGGTTGGTGTAGGAGGCAGGTACCCAGGCAGGGAGACCCCGGCACTTGACAAATGAATGGCAGAGACTGCGGTCATTTCGTTACATCAGAACGAAGTTGCTCCGGGAATCCCGCGGGTCTCGGTCTTGGACCTTCTCCGCTTCCCTCTCTCCTCTTCTTGCCCTGACTCCCTTTTTCCTGACTCCAGATACAGTCCACCCAGAAGTCCAATCCACCCCTGAGACCCGGACCCTGCCCACTGATGGTGAGTCATGGAACCCCGGGTGCTTAACCCCAGGGTCACAGTTCCAGCCCCGCTTCATTTTTTTTTTTTTCTGAGACATCCTCACTAGGTTGCTGAGGCTGGCTTTGACCTTACCATCCTCCTGCCTCAGCCTCCTGTCCACCCACTTTTTAAAAACAATACAAAGGGAACTTTTTGGAATTGCGAAGCCTTACGTGTACCAAGAAAAGTACCCCAGCCACCAACGTAAGACTCAGCAACCCACCCTAGACCAAACTCCTGCGTCACTTCCCAGGTAGATCAAAGAACAGACCTTTACAAAGTCCCCGCAGAAACTTCCTGTGTGCCAAACCCTATTGATTTTTTCTATTTATCTCTTTATTTTTTCCTTTAAAACTTTTTTTTCAAATACTATTTTTTCTTGGAGTTTAATATAATTCAGAGTGCCCCTGAATTTTTTCGGTTCATGATTATTGACACAGTAGTACACAAACACATTATCCTTGGAAAGAATAGAAGTATTTTATGCAAGACTCAATCCCTTTGCCACCCTGCCACAGCCCATCCTTGTTCTCTTTCTGTCTCTGGGATGCCCCACAGTTATTGTTAGGGGTGACTTCCTGATCCTATGATATCACATGAATATTACCTGCAGAAAATACACTGTCTGGTGTATTTCTGGGAGTTAAAGGATATTGTGTGAATGTCCTGCAACTTGGTTTGTCTTTTCTAAGCAATAGCATGTTTGGAAGGTGTTCTCACATCATAAGACTCACACTTTCCTTCTTCTTGGCTGTCTAGTATTCCACAGGGTGCTGGGCTGCAGTGAATATAGACACACCCTTCCTGATGCGCTCCTTGCTTGCAACACACATGGCCACAGTGAGCAGCCTTGTCCCTTCCTCTTGAGTGGACACAGAACTTACCCGCAATGTCACAGTCCTAAATACTTTATGTGTGTCAACGCCTTTGACCCTCACACAAACCCTGAGACAGAAACAGCCATTATCTCCACCTTGTGGATAATGACACAGAGATTCAGAGCAACTTGCCCAAGATCTCGCAATAAGACAGGTCCACAGACGGGATCGGGGTATGGAGATCTAGCTGCAGAGCCTGGACTTTCATCCAGAATGGTATGGGGAAAGGTCCTGACATGTAAATTTGTTTTAAAAGTTGCTCTCTCAAGTGGCCACACCGCCGGCAGCCTACAGTGACACTCGGTATATTGACATCTTTGAGCCGTGCCAAATTGATGGCAGGGGGAGATACAGTCCTATAGATCTGCATGTCACTGGTTCACTCAGTCTGTCCGTCCTTCCTTCCTTCCGTCCATCCTTCCTTCCTTCCTTCCTTCCTTCCTTCCTTCCTTCCTTCCTTCCTTCCTTCCTTCCTTCCTTCCTTCCGACTGAACCCTAACTACTGAGCAACAACCCCGGTCCTTTTTGTACTTTATTCAAAGACAGGGTCTCGCTAAGCTGCTTAGAGCCTTGCTAAGTCGCCGAGGCTGGCCTCAAACTTGCCATCCTCCTGCCTCAGCCTCCGCATCGCTGGGATTACAGCGTGGGCCATGGCACCCGGCCCACTCAGTCCTTATCCTCTCCTCTTTGTTCTTTGACCTGAGGAGAAACAACACAAAGCCAGACCACAATCCTGACTGAGACCCAGCAACCGACAGGAAGGGATGTGCTTCTGGTGACAGATCCAGGGACGCTCGTGAGCAGCGAGGAAGGTAGAGTCTGGGGCTGGGAACAGTGGCCTCCAGTCCTTGTTTGATACCCCATCTAGGTCAGCAGATCCCCAAGTACGTTTTGGGGAATTGTTAATTCATTATTTTTTTGGGGGGGGTGTGTAGTCAAAGCATTTGGGGATCTCTGAGTCGAATTTAAACGTGTTTCTTGGTGGCAAGACTTCTCAGCACCTCCATAAAAGCTAATTTGCAGCAAGCCTCCTGTGAGGCAGCCTTTAGAAAGCAGCGTTTCCCAAAGGCAATGGACTTGGTTACCCTCCTTTGTTCAGCTTCCTCCCTGGGCTGGTGCTGGGAAATAGGACTGTAGACGTTGCCTTTGTGTGTATGCTGCCAATATTAGGAAAGGAACTCTTCAGCTGCAAAATATAGAACGCCCAATTAAAACAAAAAGATTTATTAGCTGCATACGTTCTGTCAAATCTGGATGTGAAAACAGTGTCAGGCATAGCTGGATCAAGGGGCTTAAGCACATCACTATGACAGAATTGCTCCCGCTCTTGACTGTGCTGCCTCCCTTCTATTTTTCCCTTCTTGTTGGCAAACATGGTCCCATAATTCAGTGTCTACAGAGGATTTCTTTCTCATTAACTCCAGTCCAAAGCCCAGAATTGACTCTCATTGCCCAAGCTGGGGTCACATATCTGTATCTGAACCCATAGAATCCTGGACTGCTCTGCTTGGTCGGGTCTGAGTCCCACCCTAGGGCTGGACAAGGGAGTCAGCCCTGCAGGCACCACATAGACCAATAGTCAGGGAGGTGGCTCCTTCCAGACAAGTAAGTTAATGTTACAAGAAGATGTGAGAAAAGGGTCTGAGATAAGATGAAGGCAACAAACAGCCTCCCGTGCCTCTGCGATGATCCCTGTTCAAGGGGAAGCTCTCACTGGCTAGCACTGTAGCTTAGGTCACAGGCTGAGAGGCAAGCACAGTTGCACAGATTGAGCACTGCACAAGAGCACCACCTCTAGGGTCATATCATTCCGCTTGTCCATCTTTATAATCATTCTGACTTTCCAGTGATGACCGTGGCACATCTCATTCCTACAGAATCTATGAAAACACTTTCACGACAGATGACAGTAAAGTGTCTTGGGGAATGGAGCTTTTCCGTTTTGCACCAAAGTGCCCCACGGGAGGCAGCAGCAGCGTCTGCGTTTCCCAATTGATAGAAACACTTTTAATTTACTCTTGAGCCGTTGCTGGGCTGTGTTGCTCTCCCGGTGAGTCTGCGGTCCTGTTATGTGTGACAGAAATTTAGCAGGAACAGGGGGTCATCAAGTCAAGGGGAAGAAGCTGCCGCTGAGCCTCTCCCTCCTCCCTCCTGGCTTCTCTCCTGCTGGGGCACCAGGTGGGGAACGTGGCTTCTGCCGTTGCCATGACGAGGGACCATGGGCTGGGGGCTTAAGCAGCAGGAATTTATTTCTCCTGCTTCTGGAGACTGGACGTCCAAGATCAAAGGGTCAGCAGGGCCCACGTGGGGTGCGGGCTCTCTCCTGGGGTTGCGGATGGCCGCCTCCTTGCCCTGTCCCCGGGAGGCCTTTCCCAGGTGTGTGCAGGTGGAAGTGGCAGCCCCGAGTCCACCGCGCGACCTCGCCACACCCTGTGGGCCGTGATGGGGGGGGGGACTTCTAGTGTGAATCGGGGGAGACACAGTTCAGTCCCTTGCTGTCACTCAGAATCACTACCTGGGGTATGAAGGGCCTCAGGGACGAACTGGGCAGGGGTCACGTGGTCCCGGGTTATACCCGAGGCTACGAGGCGGCACCATTACCACCTGGGACTGGACGGGCTGGGCGGGGCTCTCTGCCTTGCGATGCCGACCCGGGTCAGGCTCTCCCCAGCCGCCCTGATCCTCTGCCGCCAGGTCGTATCTAAGGGGCGAGGTGCTGAGAGAGCCCAGGCAACCCAGGGTCCAGGGGACGGGCGGTGGGTGCTCCCGAGAGCCAGGGTGGGGACTCAGGCCTTTACTTTGGGGGACTGAATTCTTATCAGCACCCCCTGGGCTTCAGGGTTTCAGGACTGAGGTGCTGGTGGAAATGTGGTGCTGGCCCCCGCCCCGCCCTGCCAGCTCCTGGACCGGGGACTGGTGTCTGGGAGGCTCGAGGAGAGGGGCCAGCAGCGGGTAGGGGCAGCTGGCTTTGACCAGCAGGTGGGGCCATTGCTGTGTCTCTGCGGATGGACAGGCGGGGGACACCTGTGCCCTGCACCGATGCAGAGATTGGGGGAGGGGCTCCTCTCACGTCAGCCCTCCCTGAAGTCCTCCTGTCTGTGTCCCGCCCACCCCTGCCCTCCCTGTCTTCTGGCCACCCTCTCTGACCATCCCACTGAAGGCACCACGGAGCTCCCTGGGAGGCCATCCCCAGGCAGAGACGCCAGGACAGACCCCCTGACCCCCGGCTCCTCAGGTCAGCAGCTCCTTACCAGGCGGGCAACGGGCCAATCTGGGTTCCTCTGTGTTTCCTGCCCCTGGAGTAAGCGCAGCACAGAGGGTTGGGGCGTGTGGGTAGCGGAGGACTCTGGGCCTGGGCAGGGGCGGGGATGCCGTCAGAATAAAGGAATGGAGGCCGGTGCCTCCAGACCTCGACCAAACTCAGCTGCTTAAAGTGGCAGCCGCTCCTGCAGTTTCTAATGGCCCGTCAGAAAGGGTGGTGGGGCTCAGCCGGGTGGCTCTTCTGGTGCCGCTGAGCTTGCTCAGGTGTCTGAGGCCCGTTGGGAGTCAGCAGGAAGCGCGATGCTTGGGAATTTTGTCCTCCGCTTCCTGCCCACTCAGCTGGCTGCATGTGGCAGGGATGTGCCCAGCAGACAGCCCACCTGGCTGTTAATTCAGCGCAGGTTCACTGAGCACCAACCTGGGAGGTGGGACCGGACAGGGCGTGGGACAGACAGAGTTCCTGCCTCATGGAACTAGTTCTGGGGTGGGGAAGACAACAAATAATAATTGTAATAATACACAGCCGGTGGTTTTACTTTGCTATCCAGAAAAATAAAGCCGGTTTAGAGTTAATGGAATGACCGAGGGGTATTTCATATAAAGAATCATGGATGGTCTCAGTGAAGGAAGCAGGGGAGGGAGCCAAGTGGATATTTAAGGACCAGCCAGTGCAAAGGCCCTGAGGTGAGAAGGCTTAACAGCCTGGAGGCCAGTGAGGCTGAAGTGCCGCAGTCAGCGGGAGAGTGAGGAGAGGTGACAGGAGCCAGGTCATGTGCCCCAGTGAGGACAGAAAGGCTGAGGGAGACCCGTGTCTGCCCCGGATTCTGCCACTGACTTATTCCTCCACAAGCCTCTGCCAGACACTGACGTGTGCCTGTCTTCTCTTCCAGATTCGGATGAGGACAACCCCTTCTACTACGGTATGTCAGCCGCGGGAAGACGTGGGAGAGGGAAAGCCAGGCCCCCTGATCTTCCACCTCCACTTCTCTCTCTGTAGATGTGACCACGCTGCGGAGACGGGGCCTCCTGGTGGCCGCTGTGCTGTTCATCACTGGCATCATCATCCTCACCAGTGAGCCGGGGGCTGGGGTGGGAGGCTGGGGAGGCTCTGACCCGGCTGCTCCCAAGGTCAGGTTACTGAAGGCCCCGGGCCAGGGCTTCCCACCAGGCACCTCGGCAGCTCTGAGTCTGCGCAACCTCCCTGGAGCGGCTGTAAGGAGGTGACCCCTGCTCAGCTCCCACCTGGGAAACTCGGGCGGGGCTCAGCAGGCCGGTCTTCTGGCTGCGTCTGGGGCACCTGAGGCGTTGACTGCGAGCTGGAGCCACGTTCCTAGGGCACCTCGGGTCTTCATCTCCTGTTCTTAGCCTCCGTGAGGTGACGATAAAACCATGGATTAGACCAGGAGGCCAGGAGACTGGGAGGTGAAGGTGTGAGGGGCAACGAGAGAGGGAGAGGGAGAGAGGAAGCTCGCAGGCTCCTATGGATATTGAGAGGGAGGGTTAGGGAATGGGGCCATTTTAGCAGTCAACACACCAGTGCACTGACCTGGCTGGGAACAAGGGGTGAACAAGACTAGGCGGGGAGAAGGCAGATGAGGACCAGATGACCCGTCTAGACAGCAACCACACCCGCCCCATGGAACAAGAATAGGGGGCCTGGAGCTCCCAGAGAAGGGACTCTTTCAAGAGCTTATTGTTTCTGTAAAATCTCCCCATGCTGATGTATTGGTGGCTGTGACAGTCGGGGTCACGACAGGTGACAGATGGACCCTCCAAGGGTTAGTGGAAGAAGGTTTAAAAGAGGATCTATTCATCTGTTTTCCTTTGCTGTAACGAAATACCTGAGTGTGGGTACTTATAAAGAAAGGGGTTTATTTGGATCACAGTCTTGGAGGCTCAGGTGGCCTCACGGGTTTGACCTCTGGTGAGGGCCGCTGCGGCCATCATGGGACGAATTCAGGAAGGGAGAGACCCCGGGATGAGACAAGAAGCAGCGTGGGAGGGCCGTCCCGAGTCCCCATCCCTTTCTTACAACCTGACGCCCCTCCTGAAGGTGACGCCCCTCGCTAGGCCCCACCTCTTAAAGGCCCCACAGCCTCTCAGCACCGAGGACCTCACTTCCGACACTTGAACCTTCTGGGGGACACTCTCCGACCATATCCAAACGCAGCCGGGGACTCTGGTGGGAGCAGTGGCCCGGGGAGGGATCCCAACCACTGCCTCACTGTAACAGGCGGAGAGATCCGGCGCCCCCGCCCCTCCTCTTGGCGGGTTTCTGCTAGTGCTGAGGTAGAGGCGAGGGGCCCCTGGATGCGGCCGTCGGATGCGCTCCTGAGGAAGGGATGCAAAGCGGGATAATAAGGAGGGACACTAATATTTTTTTAAAGTTTAAAAGAAATTCTGTGTGGGTGCAATAAAACACAAGCCCCTTCCCCCATTTATAAGCTCTCAGCTGAGCCGTATGACCTATGCCAAAGGCCTCTCTCATCCCACTTTCTCATCAGGAAAATGGGTACAGCCACATCGTTCTTGCCTGAAGGCGGAGGCAGAACAGTAATAAGAATAGCCAAGGTGGCGAACACGCCGGATCCTCCTCCAAGAGTATGCGGGTCAAGCGCAGTCGCCTCAGTCGCCCATGAGTTTGTAGATCCTGACTCTGTGCCAGGCCCTGTTCTCTCCCCAGTGGGGATATTAAGGCTCAGAGAGTTAGGCGTCTGTCCAAGGTCACACAGCACGTAAGAATCAGGGGAGAACCGGAGCCAGGTCTATGAGGGCAGAGCCTGGGTGTTCTATCTGGGGCCACATAGTTTTCCAATGACAAATATTTCGGGGCACCCTCTCTAGGCCCGACCTGTGCTGGATGATGTTGGGGGCGTGGCCATGACAGGCAGCCCTGACCCTGGTCCTGGGGGAGCTCACAGCTGGTGGGCAGATGACACTAAGCAAGGAAATGCAGGAACCAGCTGAGTACAAAAGAGAAAAAGGGTATCTGTCAACTAAAACAAGGACAAGACAGGGGCAGGGGAGGGGCACTCTGAGGAGGTGGAACTGGAACTGGTTTCTGATGATGAGAAGATGAGAAAAACAAAACAACCCAGGCAGAGGGAGAAGCAGGCAGAACGTCCTGGAGGCAGGACGGAGGGGAGCCTGTTCAGTAATGGGGGGGGGGGGGGGGGGCAAGAGAGGAGGGGATGGGGGAGGCAGGCAGGTTGCTTATCTCAAGTCCTCCTTGGCTTCCAAGATCCCCCCTCACTCACTCTGGCCTCCTTCCTGTTCCTCAAGCCCATCCAAGCCCTCCCACCACAGGGCCTTTGCACTGGCTATTTCCTCTGCCTGGAACACCATCTACATATCCACCTGGCCCCCCTCACCTCCTTCAAGTCTTTGCCCAGATGTCACCTCCTCCGAGGGGACGACATCGTCAGCGAGGCCCCTGACGCCTAGGCCTCCCTGAGTCCTTCTTGGCTCTATTTTTCTTCACAGCACCATTTACACATTTGACCTAGTGATTTTTCTTTGCTAGTCTCGCCTACTAGAAATGTCAGTTCTGTGCCGTCAGGGACTTTTTGTTCCCTTTCTTGTTCCCCCCTCTTTTCCATTGCCCTGATCAGTACCTGGAACATAGTAGGTAAATGAATCTGTAACACTCAAAATGATCTACATTTCCGAAAGACCCGTCCGTCCGTGTGTGTGGAGGGTCTCCTGCCTGGGGGCCTTTGCACTGGCTGGTCCCATGCCTGTCTCTCCGTCACTTATTTATGGAGCTGCCCGTGCGCATCCTGAGAGGCGGGACCTGGCCTGTTCCCGGTCCCCAGCACACACTAATCAATATCACATTTCCTTTTCCTTCGCAGGTGGCAAGTGTCGGCAATTGTCCCAATTGTGCGGGAATCGTCGCAGGTGAGTCCATCAGCAGTGGGGGCCACCAACTTCCTGGGGACTGCAAGACAGAGCCCCGGCCAGTGCCTGGCACCCAGCCTCCTCCCTCCTCTCAAGAGCCTACAGCGTGGTCAGTGGAAGCAGCCCCGCCTGAGAGGGAGGACTCGAATGGACAACGGAGCCGCCTCGGGCTGAGGGCCCCCAGTCCCGCCTCCCCGCCCCTGCTGCCCCCAGGGCTGCGGCTCCCTGGGCGCCGGCCCTTCAGTCGTCCGCTCTGTTCAGACAAAAATTAAAGCACCGTGGTCCAGCCCGCGGCTCCGATCCTGCCTGCACCGCTCGGGAGGGAGTAAGAAGCCGGGCTGGGCGTAGGGACCCTGGAGAGGAAAGTCAGGGGCGGGGAGTGAGTGGGGGGCGTGGCCGTGTGGGGTGCGGCTGGTGGGTGACTCTGGAAGTGAGTCGGGCGGGCGAGTCTGCCTGCGAGCCATTTGAGCCCCTGCTCCCGTTCACGTGCAGAGCCTGGTAACCTGGGCCAGCTCCCCAGCACAGATGGAGGCCCCCAGCCCTGGCGACCCCCTTTTCTTCGCACTATGGGTCTCTCTTGCACCTTGAGGAGGGTCACACACGAGCGTGGACACTTCGCCTGCACATCACGCTCTGTCCACACTCCCAAGACGCATTGACCGCTGCCGGGTAACCTCTGGACTGAGGGATGTGTCTGCCAAGAACGCCCGGCGGGCCCTGGGGTGGGCTCAGAGCAATGAGGGTGGGGAACCCCCGGGCCCTGGGGACCCCGGCATGGTGGAGAAGGCGCGGAGTCTCCAGCAGGACTTCCCGAAGCCCTGGGTCTCCAGAGCCCGTGGGGAGGGGCTCAACCCCTCTGGCCAGGGCGGCCTCTGAGGGGCAGGGCTCCGGATGGGGACCATGCCTAAGTCAAGAGAGGAAGGAGACCCTGGTCCCCGGTGTTGCAACAGTGTTTCAGAAACGTCAGGTCACAGACTTTCCCTGAATTTACTGGGCCACCAGCTTGGTACCAAAGGAACAGAGAAAGAAGTCATAGAAAAGAAAATATCCGACTTTCTTATTTTTCATGTTCTCCCTCCAAAATACAGCATAGCTACTATTTACATGGCATTTATATTGCATTAGGTATTCTAAGCAAGGCAGAGGTGACGTAGAGCGAATGGGAGGACTCTACAGATCATAGTAGATACCACACCATTTTATAGAAGGAACCTGAGCAGCCACAGATCTTAATATCCTGGGGGGGGGGGGGACTGTAACCAACCCCCTGTGAATACCCAGGGAAGACCACATATGTAGTGTGAGAGACTGAAAATGTTTTATTATTGACATCCACCACCTACTAATCAGAACAGATGCCTGCCCAGTCATCCAGCCAGCCAGCCAGCTAGCTGGCTGCATCTATTTATATGCATATATATTAGACTGAACCATTTGAAAATGTTGCCATTCATATATTTTTGAAATAATGATTTCCTGTGACTGAACCTAATGACATACATCCTGGTGATGATATAAAGTGTGTTTCTAATCACAAGGGGCTTTTAAAAATATCAAAAAACACCACCCGTTGCAGAGGTGCAGCCTGTAATTCCAGCGGCTTGGGAGGCTGAGGCAGGAGGATGCTGAGTTTGAAGTCAGCCTCAGCAGAATCAAGGTGCTGAGCAACTCAGTGAGACCCTGTCTCTAAATAAAATATGAAAAAAAGTCAGGGGGACTGGGGATGGGACTCCGTGTTTAAGTGCCCCTGGGCTAAATCCCCGGTACCAAAAAAGAAAAAGGAAAGCTCGGGGTGGGGGGTGGGGGCTGGAGGTGCTGCAGGTTGTGCCGGGAAACTGCTCTGACCCTGGAGTTGCTGGCGGCCTAGTGCCCCTGGCTGGCGGCTGCGCCAGCTGCCGGATGTTTCTGGGTATTATTTCCCGACCTTCCGTTGTCTCGTATTCTCTTGCCAATGTTCACACCCGCCCGCCGCACCTGTACTATCCATCACTTTTTAAAAAGACGGATTCCCGTTTTCACTTCAATACCTTTATTTTGAAAGGCACACTCGTGTATAGAAAATCAATACTGCTCGATATAAATAGAAGAGCCATAAAGACGAATCCCATGGAAACCAACGAAGATGGGGTGGTGTTGCTTCCTAACTGGAGACGCCGGCGCTGACCACAGATCCGAGCCAGAGGCCCGTCTGTGCGGTGGCAGGGGGACCCTCGGGCTCGGGGGTGTGATCGTCCCCCACCCTCACCTCTGGGACCCACTGCGGGTTTGAGGGTCCCCGAGATCCCCCTTGGGTTCGACGATCTGCTAGAAGGACTCAGCGCACTGAATGTCATGTTCCAGGTCGTGGTTGACGCCATCAGAAGAAGCACCTTAAAATCAGCCAAGGAGAGAAGCACCTGGGGAGGGGTCCAGAGCGTTCCAAGCACAAAGCTCCCCCTGTCCCCTCCCGGGGGAGCATTTGCGGACCACGCTAACTTCCCCAGCGGTATTGCCCACCAGGGAAACTCTCCGTGGGCCCCGAGTTTTTACTGATCTTAGTCACATAGACTTGACTGGCTTCCCAGCTGTCCGGCCTTCCAGGGGTGTCGCAGATCCACGCGACCCAAAGCCCCCACCATAAATTGCAAACTGTTAGAAACCAGCTGATGTGACCAAGGGCCCCGTAGAAAGAAGGCCACACACCAGGCAGAAGGTACCCAGGGGTTAGAAATCACCTTCCAGCAGCCAAGGGCAAAGCCAGGGTGTGGTCGATTCCAAGTCAGGGTGCAGTCACTCCTCACCATATACACACTTTCTGCTTTGTATCATCTGATGGATTAATCCTGCAGAGTGGGCCAGGAGCCGCATACAAACCATTTTTTATGATGCAATGTGACATTCTCTGGTGACACAATGCAATGTGATTTAACATGGTCTGGGACCTGAAGCCAGCTCACGTGCCACCACCTCAGCTTCAGAGAATATCTGACAGTGGGGAGATGCCAGCTCACCTTGTGCATGACAGGAAAGTGGGACTCAGGGACCAGTCCTCCCTCATCCACCTCCCTGTGGGGTGGAGACAAGAAAAGCTAAGCTATGGATACTGAGTTGGGTTCTGAACATGGATTCAAGTCTTCTAAATAGAGCCCCTCCTAGCAGATCTGAAAGACCCAGGAGACCCTTTCTCCTGTTTTCTGCAGGCTAGCTTGGTTGGACAGGTATTGAGTTTTTTGATTTGGGATTTGTTATTTTTTTTTTTGACTATACCATTCCAGCATCCAGTCACTTGCCTTGTGGTCCTTGAAAGGCTGTTGTTTCCCATGTTCATATATGAACGCACTACCAGTGTAACGCTACATCATGCACAACTGCAAGAGTGGGAAGTTAGCCAGGTGCAGTGGCGCATGCCTGTCATCCCAGCGACTCGTGAGGCTGAGGCAGGAGGATCGGGAGTTCAAAGCCAGCCTCAGCAAAAGCAAGGCTCTAAGCAACTGAATGAGTCCCTGTCTCTAAATAAAACACGAAATAGGACTGGGGGTGTTGCTCAGTGGTTAAGCGCCTCTGGGTTCAATCCTCAGTACCAAAACAATAAAAAATAAAAAAAGGACATGACACTCCACGTATGTATAATATGTCAAAATATACCCTACTGTCATGTACATCTAAAAAGAACAAATAAAAATTTTAAAAAAGATGAAAAAAGGCAATTATGCACACAAAAAGAACCTCTAAATGGCCAATAGAAACATGAAAGATGTTCAGTGTCATTAACCATCAGTAAAAGATAAACAGCAACCACAGGGAGACAGCACCACACGGCCCTGCAGTGGAAGAGACTGACGATTCTAAGGGCTGAAGAGAATACAGAGCAACTAGAATTTTCCCAGGAGCATAAATTGGTTATCATCATTTCAGAAAACTGGCCCTTTCTTAAAAAGATGGATGTACTCTTAACAGAGGACCCAAAATTCAACTCTCAAGAATTTATCCGAGAAAAGCCCTATATTCACAGGGAGACTTGTACACAGATGCTAGAAGCTGGGCACGGTGGCACGCCACCTGTAGTTCCAATGGCCCAGGATTGCCCAGGAAATCAAGGGCAGCCCTTGGCAACACAGCAAAACCATTTCAAAAAAAAAAAAAAAAAAAAAAAAAAAAAAGTCAAAACAAATCAATGGTGACAAAAGCCAGAACAGCAGTGGCCTCTACTACTATTCTGTTGCCTCCGTTATGTACCCAGCAAGGGAATGGAATGACTGCCAAGATGCATTAGGGAAGCTTCCTGAAAGATCAGGGTGTTCTGTACCCTAACAGTGGTGCTGATTGCACATCCACATGTCCCATCATACCTGAGATCCACCCTGTGTGTAAGTTAAACCTCCACACAGACACGAGGAGACAGAAACCCAAAAGACAGCTCTGTTCTGGGTCGTGATTTCCTGATCCCTGAATCTTAGGCAGAGCAACAGGATTCTGAAGGTGATATGTATGGTGGCACCTCCTGTTCAGGGTTTGGGAGAAACTCCCCTGGTGAGTGGGCTTAGCATATCTTGGGGATCATTTGCAGAGTCTTAGCCTCATGCTCACTCCACAAGTCTTTCCAGAGAGCTCTTGGACCTCTAATGCCCAGATCAGACCAGATCGTTTTTGCTTAAAATCCACAAGTCGCAGAATCTCAGTGGCTCACAGCAAGGGTGTGTTTCTCTCTCACACTGCATGTCCATCATGGGTCAGCCGGAAGTTGCGGTGGGGCTCAAGATGATGCGGAAGCCATTAACAGAAACATTTATGGTGGTTGTGATGGAAGGACAGAGAGAACAAAGACACCACAGGCTCTTGCAGCCTCTGCTAGGAAGGAAAATACATCATTTCTGCTCACGTGTTCATGGGCCACAAAACAGCTGCAGGGGTCCCAGCCATCGTGCCAACTCCAGGGAAAAAAGAAGAGGGGGGGAAAATTGTGGGGAAGCAAAGGTGACACCAGGTGGTTCTGCTCTTCTTAAAAAGGTTTCTTCTCCCAAACTTCTACTTACTTCTGATTGGTCACCTTTATCTGCAAAGGAAACCAAGCAATGACCTTTGGCTGAGTTCATGACACCTTAGATGCCATCAGAGAAAACCACAGGCTCCAGGAATTTGTTGAGGAGGACACCGAGCTTCCCCCAAGTTAGGAGATGGGGGCTTAAGCCACTGTGACTCAAATCTGAAAGGAAAAGACACAAGACTGGGGGATGTTGAGACTTGCAGGGTGCAGCAGCACTGAATCTCCGACTTGGAAAAGACCTCCAGAAATTTCTCTAGCAGGACCTTCAGTGCTCCCCAAAGCCTGCTTCTCTGCTGCCCAAACCCTTCCTGGCCCAAGACACTTTCTGTTGCATCATGTTCTGCAATGAAGCCTTCTCATCCTCCACTCTGACATCAGGGGAGAAATTTCTTGCCAAGGGCTAATGGAACAGCTCTTATAATTCAGCCAGCCTCCTGAGTATAATTCTGTCAAGGTTCTTGTTTTGGAAGAATTGAAGCCAAATCACATTGACTGAAAGGAACCTGATTTTTCATATGAAACTCGATTGTTCAGGGTGTTGCAGGGGATCTCCAAAGCTGTGAGTTGTTTGCTTTTAAGGAGGTTGGGGAATTGTTGACTCCAGCTTCTGATGGTGGGAGATTGATTAAACATGACCTGAGGCTCTGTCTTGTGTTAACTTAGCTTGGTTAAACTACATTTCCCAGAATTCCCTTCCTTGCATGCCTACAAGTCTCTGGTTATGATGGACCACAGGAGACCTTCTTGTGGGGTGGAGGTGACATGGCAGCCATTTTGTAGTTTATACCACTTGCCAATTTTATGCCAACTCATCTTGTAGGTGTAAGGCAGCAACCAAGACTCAATTGGACTACCTTCCCTGGATCCTCCTTCAGTTTATCCAACCCCTGGGCCATGTGGGTGTGCTTAGCCCTGTGAAATGGGCCCTGTTTCTGGTAGGACACCACACCACCAAGGTCAAAGGTAACAAGAACTGACATGGAATTGTCTAACCTTGTGGACTCTAGCTTGTGCTTGTGGGCTCCAGCTTTTTCCTTACTCTCCCAGAACTTATTCCCATTTTCCATTCTTGATTTCCTTCCCTGTGGGTTTTAGCATCAAGCACAGTAATAGCAGCTTAATAGAGACAGATTCTCACAATTATTGAAAGTTGGATGTATGTGTGTGTGTGTGTGTGTGTGTGTGTGTGTGTGTGTGCGTGCATTAGAAGTTCACCTTTGCCAGGCACGGTGGCACACATTTGTAATCCCAGTGACTTGGGAGGCTGAGGCAGGAGGATCATAAGTTCAAAACCAGCCTCAGCAATTTAGCGAGGCCCCAAGCAACTTAGCTAGACCCTGTCTCAAAATAAAACTAAAAAAGGCTGGGGATGCAGTTCAGTGGTAAAGTGCACCTGGGTTCAACCCCAGTACCAAAAGAAAAAAAAAAAGTTCAGCTTTGCTAATACCAAATTTAATACTGAGTGGTGCTCCAGAAGAGCAGAATCCTAAAATGAATTCTTGGTTTTCTGACCTAATTTGATTTGAAGTCATTAATGACCTTTCTAATAATAAAGGGGACACTGACAGCCCATGGCAAAATTGGCAAAAGAGCTACTCAGATCATCACCCAGAGCTTCCTGTGTTAAGTTCCTGTAACAAGGTTCTGAATGAGTATCTGCCTCCAGCGAACATTTTTTGGGAAAATAAGATGGAGAGTGGAATTGGTTCACTGTTTCTAACTGTGCCGGGAAACGTGGGGACAGAAAATAATAAGCTCAGGGTTTTAAATTCCCAACTCACGTTCTTAATCAGGGACCCAAAAGTTTCTGTGGCCGCTTTGAAAGAAACTCCTATTTCCTGTAGTCACAAGGGCTGAGATTTCTGAAAGCCAAACCCAAAGTCTAATTCCATGGGTGGTGCAATCACAACAAACACTGAACTTCCGACCTCACAGGGTCTCTTTTGTTGAAGTTAGGGTGTTGACTGTGAAGGAATAAGACCCTGGAAATTGGAGTGGGGACATGTGAGCAGATTCCAGGGTACCTGGGAGCCTCGAATCTCTTAAATTCTGCCATCTCTTTGTAGATAGAAGCAGCCCTTTCCCCTCTGCCTGCAGCGTGAGCCTTCCCTTGTCTGAAGAAACGCTAATGGTCTTCCCTAAGATAGTTGCCTCCTCAGGACCTATTCCTACCACCTCTTCTTGTTCCTGAGACCTCAAATTAGACTCAAGGCTCAAGAGAATCCAAAAGGTCAGGTACAGAGTGACCTACGAGAAACTGAAATACACACCCGATTAATTGCCCATTTCCGCTTTCCAGATTATATCAGCAGAAAACTGGGAAATTTGTGCAGAAATGGATATTGAGGTGGTTGAATCAAGGTAGAAGAATATAAAGTTGGGTCAGAGATTCAGGGTTTGAGATCGAAGGGCTAGGAATAATCCTCACCACTTTCTTAATTGGTTGCCTGATAATAGGGACCTCAAGGTGGCCTATCCCTTGGTATCCCCAGGGGACTAGCTCCAAGACCCCCACAGATACCAAAATACAAGGAACCTCACATCCCTTATATGAAATGACATAGTATTTGCATAGAAACTACCTGTATCCTCCCATGTATTTGAAATCATCCCTGGATTATTTATAATACTAAATAGACAATAAATGCTATGTAAATAGTTGTTATACTATATTGTATTTAGCGAAGGTCAAGAAAAAAATGCATTGTATCAGGACAGATGCAACCCACACACACATTTTCCCCCCAGTTCACGGCTGGTAGATTTCACAGATGTGGACCCAACAGATACGGAAGGTCCACTCTACTGGTGGTAATGTCAGAAGTTCCTTGGTATACAGTAGTCAGCAAGCTTTTTCTATAAAAGGCCAGAGAGTAAATGTCTCAGATTTTATGGGTTAGTCTCCACTCGTAAGTATTCAATTTTCCCATAGTCATGGAAACACCAGCGACTCCATTTGAAAACAAGTGAGTGGGGCTGTGTCCCCCCAGAAACTTATTTATGGGCCCTGACATCTGAATTTCATATTGTTTTCCTATGTCACAAATATTATTCTTCTTTTGATTTTATTTCAACTAAAATGTAAAACCCATTTTAATCTTGTGGGTCATAGCGAAGAAGCCCGCGGGCTAGATGTGGTCCACAGGCCAGAGTTGGATGGTTCCTGCTGTACCGGAAGGCGTCCAATGGCTGGGGCAGAGTGGAAGACCAAAGTGGCTTTGTCATGAAAGATTTGCTTATCCTCACACATTGGAAGGTCAAGGGGACACAACTTTCATTACTGCTCTCGGAAATAAATTTATGAAAGCAAGTCCCAGCATTCTTCAAGAGCTCTCTTGGAGATCCTTCTTCACTGGTCAGAGAGTCTAGTGGAAACGGATACCGCTGAACTGGAATTTCTAAATGCAGTGGGCGTGATGGGAGTCTGGAGTGGCAGGGACCCAAGGAGCATTTCTATACAAAAGATAAGGTGAGCATGGTGACTGTAGTAAGACCAAAACAGCAACGGAGAAGAGGCGGACTCACAGAAGTCTTTGGCATCTGCTAGTTTATCACGGTATCCGTAGAAATGAAATAGGAGTGAGTCTGCTAAAGTCTTGCTTGATCAGAATGGCTGAGTTCTGATCTAGAGAGCAGAGGTGTGGCCTGAACCACCAAAGCAGGGAGTCATAGCCCCTCGGTCATTTCCCATACTTGAGTCTTTGAAGGAAGGACAGGCAGGGTCCCCTTGAGGAAGAATGTTGTTACACTGCCAAACTTTATGCTGTTACTCTTCCTCTTAGGCTTTTCCAGATAGAAGTGGCCATTTACCAAGCGACTAGGCAAATAATCACTTTCCAGAGATTACTGGACACTGGGTTTGACTTGACCTTCTTTCCTAGAGATCCAAAATGTCACTGCAGTTCACCTAAGTAGGGACTTCGGAGGTCAGTGGACAATGGAGTTTTAGGAAGTTCTGACTCACTGAGGTACTGACAGCTCCTTGAATTCACCCTCTGGCTATTTCCTCGATTCTGGAATCAATCATTGAAATACACATCTGGAGCAACTGCAAGAATTCCAATTTGGTTCGTGGTCTCATAGAGTGAGGAACATTATGGTAGGAAAAGCCAGTGGAAGCCACCAGAATTCTCTCTGCCCATGAAAATAATAAACCAAAAGCAATGCCACATTCCTTTAGAAAGAGCATTTGGCCTTCTACTGGGCCTCGGCAGAGACTGAAGGCTTGACTCTAGGCAACAAGATGCCTTGTGACCTGAGCTTCCCCTCACACCCTGGTGTCTCACCCAACCAACCACGGTGGGCAGCCAGTTCGAAGGCACTCAAGGACCAAATGGAAACGGCATCAACTAGCCTGGGACCGGGTAATTGGCATGCGAAGTGGTTCCTCCCCCTTCCTTTCCATCGCCCCTCTCTCAGGTGACACTCGTGGCCTCGTCAGGCATTCCCTAGGACCAGCTGACCGAGGAAGAAAAATGGCAGGCTGGTGTTCGCGGAGTCCCGCGTGATACGCAGCTGTCACAGGAAGGAGCTCAGCTGCAGCAGGACGGCCCAGCCTGGGACATCCCTGAAGGAAGGAGCAGTTCCCCACCGGAAGAACCTCCAGGCCTGCGGCTGGCTGCATGCGTGACTTGGAGGAAAGATGTCCAGAGTGTGAATCTGCCTCAGTCATGGGCTGGCCAGAGGCTTAGGGGCCGAGAGGAACCGCCTGAAAGGCTGGTCACTAGGAATTCTGGGGAAGAGGAATGCAGACAGACCTCCCCACGGCAAGGTGGGCGAAAGCACACCCAAGAGCCCAATGATCGGGTAGGCAGGACCACCCAATCTGTGGGCCTCCGCGGCCTCCTTCCAACCACAGTCCTGCCCCGGGGGAGCGTTAGCACCAGGGCCACGCGGCAGTGAGGAGGGCTCCGTGTGGCCTCACCGCAAGGACTTCCAGTGACCAAAGCAGATCTGGCTACCGTGACTGATTAGGTGCTCAGACTTCCAACAGCAGAGACCGGCCCTGAGTTCTGATGTGGCACCATGGCTCAGGACCCTCCCCAGTTTCCTGATGGCAGGTCAATTGCATCGAACCGCTTCTAACACGGAAAGGACACCACCTTTACTTTATCTTATTTTTATCAGTTATTGTAATATAATTCACATGCCATACAAGTCACACATTATAAGTGCATAAGTCAATGGCTTTCACAGATGTGAGCAGCTAACACCATAATCGATTTTAAAACATTCCCGTCATCCCCCATACCCCGTAATTATCCATCTCCCTGTTCCCTCCTTCCCCTCTAAGCTCAAAGCACCATTGACCTCCTCTCTGTGTCTAGATTTGCCTGTTCTGGACATGTTGTATAATCCGTGACCTTTTGTGACCAACTCCTTTCACTGGGGCATAATGTTTTCAACGTTCGTCTGGGAGGCCTAACACGTGGGGACCACCTTTCTTTTTTATGGTTTAATAATATTCCATTGTAAGGATTTGCAGTATTTCATTTATGCACTCATCAGTTGATGGATATTTGGGGTGTCTTTGCCTCTGGGCTTTGATGAATAATAATATCATGAGCCCTCAAATAAACTTACGTGTGACCATGTGTTTTCACTTCTCTTAGGAACAGAATCATTGGGTCAAAACATTCAACTCTATTTTTAGCAGTGTGAGAAACTGCTAGGCTGATTTCCAAATTGGCTGCACCATTTTATATACCAGCGATGTGCATGAGGGCTCCAATTTCTCCCCACCCTCACCAAAGCTTGTTATGGTCTGGCTTTTTATTCCATTCATCCTAGTGAGTGAGAAGAGATCTCTCATTGGATTGCATTTCTCTAAAGACAAACACCGTTGAGCATCTTTTCATGTGTTTATTAGCCACATGTATATATCCTTTGGAGAAATGTCTATTTAGAATCTTTGCCCAGTTTTTAAAAATTACATTGTCTTTTTATAACTGAATTGTAAGAGTTCTTTATGTATTCAGGATACAAGTCCCTTATCAGATATATGATCCACAAATATTTTCTCCCATTTGGTGAGTTGTCTTTTCACCTTCTTATGGTATCTTTTGAAGCACAAAAGTTTTAAATTTTGGTAAAGCCAAATGTATTTGGGGGGGGTGTTGTGGCTTTTGTACTGACGTTCTATCTAAATGTCTGTTTGGGGCTGGGGTTGTAGCTCAGTGGTAGAGCACTTGCTACTGTGCACAAGGCCCTGGGTTTAATCCACAGCACTCGTGGGTTAGGTGGGGGGGGCGGGGAATCTGTTGCCATAAACGAGATCATGAAGATTCACCCTCATGTTTTCTCTTCCGAGTTTTATAGTTTTAGCCCTTATATTTAGGTCTTGCTCCATTTTGAATCTAGTTTTGTGTATGTTGTGAGAGGTTATGGTTTGGGTGAGAGGTATCTCCCAAAAGCTCACATGTGAGACAATGCAAGAAGGTTCATAGGAGAAATGATTGGGTTGTAAGAGTCTTAACCCAATCAGTGATTTAATCCCCTGATAGAGATTAACTGAGTGGTAACTGAAGTGGTGGGTGTGGCTGGAGGAGGTGGGAATTGGGGTGTGGCTTTGGGTACATATTTGTATCTGGTGAGTGGGTCTCTTTCTCTGCTTTCTGATCATCATGCGAGCTGCTTCTCTCCACCACACTCTCCTGCCGTGATGTTCAGCCTCACCTCGAGCCCTCAGGAATGGAGCCTGCCTTCTATGGATTAAGATCTCTGAAACTATGAGCCCTCAAATGAACCTTACCTCCTCTATAGTTGTTCTGGTCGAGTCCTTTAGTCCTTCAGTCACAGCATCAAAAAAGTTGACTAAAACATGAGGTAAGGATTCGACTTCATTCTTTTGCATGTGGCTATCTGGTTATCAAATCACCATTTGTTGAAAAAAAATTTTTTTTTCTCTACCATTTACTACTCTAAGCATTCTTGTTGAAAGTCAGGCTACAGACTTGGGGGTTGACTTTGGATTTTCAATTTTATTCTATTGATCTGTATAAGCATCCTTGTTCTTGGTTACTCTTGTTTTACAGTAAGCTTTGGAATCCTGAACTTTGAGTCTTCCAGCTTTGATTTTGTTTTTCGAGATTGTTTTGGTTGTTTTGGGGTCCCTTGGAATTCCAAAAGAATTTTAGAATCAGCTGATCGATTTCTACAAAGAAATTAACTGAGATTCTGATATCTATTGCCTTAAATCTGTAGATCAGCTTGGGGAGTTTCATCATCTTCACACTATTAAGTCTTCCAATCCATGAACATGGGATGTTTTCCCACTTATCTGTGTCTGCTTTCATTTCTGTCGCATTTTGTAGTTTTCAAAGTACAAGTTTTGTGCTTTTCTATTACATATATTTCTAAGTGTTAGAAATGGGTGTTAGTATGGATGTAATTGCTTTCTTAACTTAATTCTTGGGTTGTTCTTTGTGAGTATATATAAATAAAATTGATTTTTATATTTAATCTTGTATCATGAAAACCTGCTGATCTTGTTTGTTATTTACAATACTGTTTTTAGTAGAATCTTTAGAATTTTCTATATAGAAGATCAAATCCTCTATGAATACACGTAGTTTTACTTCTTTTCCCTTCTGGGTGCCTTTTGTTTCTTTTACTTGCCTAATTGTCCTGGTAGGAACCTTTATTATAATGGTGGATAGAAGTGGTGAGCGGATGCAGTGAATTCTGTCTTTCATTATCCAATACAATGTGAGCCCTGGGGTTTTGGGGATTTTGATTGTGTGTGGGGGGGCGCTGGGGGTAGAACCTTGCTCATGCTGGGCAAGCACTGTCTTCTGTCTTTTTTTTTTCTTGGTCAATCCAGCTAAAAGTATGTCCGGTTTTGTTGATTTCTAAAAATGATCAGTGCTGGATTTCCTTGATTTCTCTCTATTGGATTTTTAAAAATTCTCCATTTCATTAGTTTCCACTGTGTTGTTTATTATTTCCTTCCTTCTTCACAGTTTAGGTTCTGCTCTTATTTTTCCAGCATCTTAAGATGTGTTATGGACTAAATGTTTGTGTCCCCACCT
This sequence comes from Sciurus vulgaris, assembly GCF_902686455.1. NCBI lineage: Eukaryota > Metazoa > Chordata > Mammalia > Rodentia > Sciuridae > Sciurus > Sciurus vulgaris. The sequence goes on from NC_136478.1 coordinate 43,587,955, forward strand.
CGTTTCCTATGCTGAAGGAACCCAGTGTGGTGTCAGTAGGGCCTTGGGAAGGTAAGGAGGTAAGTAGATTTAGACTCAGTCATGAGGGTCGGGCCTCCCCATGGAATCAGTGTCTGTATGCGAAGGAAGAGAGCTGAGCTTGCTGACTTCCCTGAATCCCTGTGAAAAAAAAAAAACAGCAAAAAGGAGGCCATCTGTAAGCCAGGAAGAGAGCTCTCCCCCTGGATCTAAATCACCCAGTTCCTTGATCTTGAACTTACCTGTCTCCAAAGAATGAGAAAACAATTCCTGTTGTTAAAGCCAGCTAGTCTAGGGCATTTTGTTATAGCACTCCACACTAAGACAAGATGAACAGTTACATTATTGATTTGAGGTCTCTCTCCATATTTATAGGTATAAATTTCCCTCTAAGCCCTGCTTTAGCTGCATCCCATAAGTTTTAATATGCTGTATATTAATTCCTGTTTCTCTCAATTTAGTTTTATTTTCTCTTTGCTTTCTCCTTTGACTCATTGGTTATTTAAAAGTGTGTTATTTGGTTTCCATCTATTTTCTACATACCACCTGGAAATATGGACAGTTTTCCCTTTCTGATATGTATGCCTTTTACCTATTTTATTGGTCTGTTACACTGGCTAAGATTTCCAGTAAGATACTGAATAGAAATGGTGGACTGTTCTTACTTTTTCCAATCTTAAGGGGGAAAGCATTTAATTTTCACTATTAAGATATTTGCTGTAGATGCTCTTTATCAGGTTGGTGAAGTTCATTGCTAAGCATAATTTGCTGTTTTAAAGCAACATGTATTATTGTTTTATTTTGTTAGTAGTTTTTCTGTATCTATTGATATGTGTGGGAAGCCATCCTTATTTAGCAGAAGCAGACTAGGTTGAGCCATGGGTTGCAGAGGCCTGGCTTCTAGGAACTGCCAGGAAGCATGTGGCGCTGTGTGGGAGTGGTTCCCTGTCTCCTTCTGGAATTTCCCCCCAAGAGGAGGGCTTCCCTAACTCCACCCTATCCTGTCCATCACAGAAGCTCCTCCCAGTCCTTGCCCCCTTTACCTGTATATTGTAAATAAAGGAGAGTTGGGCGACTCCATGTTGTTCTAAGAGGCCAGAGCTGGTACGGCCAGACCCCTCACGCCCCCTCTCATAAAAAGAGTATTAACTCTTGTGTGTTCATTGAGTAGATAAGTTTTCTGGGTAATAGAAAAACTGCCAACATCCTCCTCCGGCAGTTAACCCTTTTCTCCTCCATGCAGTATGTGGCAGTGATCATATGATCATATGATTTTGTGGTCTTTGGACTATTAGTATGGCGGATAACACTGATTTTCTTTCTTCCTTTCTTTCTTCCCTCCTTCCTTTCTCTTCCTTCCTTCCTTCCTTTCTTCCTTTCTCTTCCTTCCTTCCTTCCTTCCTTCCTTCCTTCCTTCCTTCCTTCCTTCCTTCTTTCCTTCCTTTTTTCCTTTTTTTTTTTTTGGCACCTGGAATAGAACCAGGAACACTTAACCACTGAGCCACATCCCCAGCCCTTTTTATTTTTTATTTTGAGACAGGGTCTAAGTTGCTGAGGCTGGCCTTGAACTCTTGATCCTCCTGCCTCAGTCTCTGGAGCCGCTGTGATTATAGGCTTCTGTCACTATGCCCAGTGGCATTGATTGATTTTTAAACATTGAATCACTATTGTATTCTTAGTATGAATCCCACTTAGTCATAATTTATTATTCTTTATATGTGTAGCTCAATGCAATTTGTTAAATTTGTGTTGAATATTTTTCATGTACATTCATGAGGGATATTTCAGTTTTACTTCTTCTTATTATTTGTACTTTTTTTCCATCAGGATAATTCTGGCTTTATAAAATGAGTTGGAAAATATTCCTTCCTTTTGCATTTTCCAGAAGAAGTGAAAAAGTTGGTGATTTTTCATCTTGAAGTTGTTTATGGAGTTCTTTGGTGAAACCATCTGGGCCTGGAGTTTTTTTTTTTTTTTTTTTTTTATAGTCACAATTCTTTATTTTTACCAATTTATTTAGTATAAAATAGCATCTCAGTTTTTAAGATTGGATTTACCTGATTGCCAGTAAGGGTAAGCATCTTTTCACATTTTCAATTGTAATTTATATTCAGATCATTGCAGATTCATTTGTGGTTGTAATAAATAATAGAGAGCCCTTGTGCATTTTGCCCAGTTTTCTCCATGGTAGCATTTTGCAAAACTATAATACAACATTGCATGAAGGATATTGGCATTTATATATCCAGTCATATTCAGATCTGTGCAGTGTTGATTATTTTTTATGTCTGAAGTGAGTGATTAAATTTTACATTTTTTTATCATAAACAAATGGGGTACAACTTGTTTCTCTGTACATGAAGTAGAGGCATACCATTTGTGTAATCATACATTAACATAGGGTAATGGTGTTGGATTCATTCTGTTATTTTTTTCTACCCCCCCACCCCTCCCACCCCTCTTTTCCCTCTATACAGTCCCTCCTTCCTTCATTCTTGCCCCCCTCCCACCCTGGAGATTTTTTAAATTGTATTATTAACTATATATGAAACTTACTTAATAATTATTCATATTGTGTAGGGCATCAATGGTAAGTTTTGGTTAACTATTGGTTTTTGAGAAATTGGCTCATTTCATGCAAATTTAAAAATTTGTGTATAGAGTTATTCCTAATATTTCTCTATTATCCTTTTAATAATTATAAGCTCTGTAGTGAGATCTTCTTACCCCACCTGATATTAATAATTTTTATCATTCTTCTTGGCTTTAATAGAGATCCTAAATGTTGTTAATCATTTCAAAGAACCAGCTTTTGGTTTCATTGATTGTTGTCTATTTCTTTTCTGTTTTCTGTGATTTTTGCTCTTATCATTATGTATCTTTGTGCTTGATTCTGGTTTATTTTATTCTTTATGTTCTAGTTTCTTAAGATGGAAGTTTAGACTATTGACCTGAGATCTTTCTTCATTTCTAATATAAGGATATAATGTTATACATTTCCATCAGAAAACTTCTTTAACTGCATTCCACAAATTTCAGTATTGATTTTCATTTTCCTTCTGTTCAAAATATTTCCCAATTTCTCTTGAGACATCTTCTTTGACCCATGAATCCTTCTGGAATGTCCAGTCTGTTTTTCAGGTGACTAACGATTTTTCTGTTAACTTTCTCTTATTAATTTCTACTTTAGTGCTATATGGTCAGAGAATATAATTTTGTATGATTTTCTTGTTTTATGACTCATGTTACAGTGTATCCTGGTGAATATTCCATGGGAATGTAAAAAAGAATGCTTATCCTGCTGCCATTGGGTGAATTGTTACATAACTGTTGACTAGATCCATTCAGTTGGTGATCTTGATAGGTTCTTCTATATTCATGATATATATCTTCTATATCCTGATTTGCTCTTACTAGTTCTATTTATTCCTGTAGAAGTGTCAGTTTCTACCTGCAGTTGTGGGGTTATTTATTCTCCTTTCTGTTCTGTCAGTTTTGGGTTCATGTGTTTCATAGTTCTGTTGTTAATACACTTAGAATTGCAATGTCTTCTTGGTAATCAACCTTTTTATCAATATGAATCTGAAGTTCGTTTTATCTAATGTTAATCAAGTCACTCTTTTCATTAATGTCTACATAGAATATCGTCTTCATTCTGTTACTTTTAACATGAATTTCCTTACATTTAAAGAGAGTTTCTTGAAGAGAGTGTATAGTTGGGCAATTTTTTAAAACCTCTTGATAATCTTTCAGTTGATGTACTTAGATAATTTAAATCTAATTTAACTAATAATTTAATTTAATGTGATTAATGGTGTGTTTGGGTTTGGTATAGCATCTTATTGTTTGTTTTCTTTGTTCTTTGTTTCTTCTTTTTTCTTCCTCTTTTTCCCCTTTCCTGACTTTTTAAAACATGTTTAGCATTCCATTTTTAGTTTTCTATCAAACAGATTTTTGACTACATCTCTTTGCATACTTTTTTAGCGTTAACTTTAAGGAACTTAAACCGAACTTTTCACAGTGTACGTAGAAACAATATTTTACCACTGGAAACCCTCCCCACTTTGTGTTATCGATTCCGCAGTTTACACATACGCTCATTGAAAATCCCTTAAGCAATATCATTTTTCTCCTTTCAACCTTTAAGTAGATTTTAGAGAACTCCAGAGGAGGATGGGTGACTTTATGCACCGAGATGATCAGCCTTTCTGTTGTTTCTCCTTCCTTCCTGGTGTTCCAGTTTCTTTGCCTCATTTCCCCCTGTCAGAGGCACTTCATTGAGCCCTGGTTTTTGATAACTGGTCTCAAACTTTCCTACTGTTGCTTAATCTGAGAATGCCTTTGTTTCATCTTCACTCCTGAAGGATATTTTTATTGCATACGGAATTCCGGAGTGGCGCTCCTCTTGTGTCAGAACTTTAAAAACACTGGGCTGCTTCCTTCTGACCTCCATGATCTCTGATGAGAACTCTGTCACCATTTCTCACCATTTGAATTGTTCCCGTGTATGGTTTTCCTTTGACTTCTTTGGAGATCTTTTGTTTGTATTTAGTTTTTAGTGGTTTAATTTTTATTTGTCTGAGCATGGAGTTCTGTGGGTTTCTCATATTTGGGGTTCACTCTATTTCTTGAGGCTGGAGGTTTATGTCCGTATTTGGGAAAAATCAACTGATTTTCCTCTTGCACACTCACACTCAACACTCAGTATTTCACTTCTGATACTAAACGTCCAACTGTGTCCTCTCCAAGCAATTCTTCAGCTGAGTGTCACACAATTTGACTCAGTTCTGACCTTGTCTACCTGGTGTCAGTTCCCACAAGGTAAGGGAGGGCACCTCACAAAGATGCCCCCATTTCAGATGCCAATCCCAGGTGATATGTTTCCAGGTCACCCACGACTTCTGTCTTGGCTCCAAATCCGTTTTCCTTGCCCCTCTCCTTGGTTGGGTTCAGTCATTTGCTGGAATGGCTCAGAGTCCTCAGGGGAACTCTTGACTAATGTTTCCCCATTTCTTACAAAGGACACAGCTCAGGAACAGCCCAGTGGAGGAGACGCCCAGGGCAAGATGGGAGCCTCGTGCCCTGGGGGTTCATCACCCTGCAGCCCCTCCACTTGTTCAGCAACCCAGGACCTCTATGAACCCTACCCTTTGAGGTTTTCTTGGAGGCTTTATCACGTGGGCGTGAACTGTGGCCGCATTGACCCTCTGTGACCAATTCCACCTTCGACCCCTCTCCTACTTCCCAGAGATGGAAGTGGGGTGGGGAAGACAATTCCAACCAACTAACCACGTGGTGGGTTCCCCTGGCAACCATCCTCATCGTGATCCCTCCCACCATAGGTCATCTCATTAGCATATGGAAAAGACTTAGGAGCTGTGAGCCGGGGTGGGGTGACCAGAGGAGGGGTAGCCCACAGCCGTCCATCTTACTGCGCGGCAACGTCTTTGCTAAACTTGAGGTGTTTTCAGCCATTATGTCTTCAAATATTTTTTTCAGCACCACAACTTAATCCTAACTTCGGGGACACAAAGGTTCCTAAGGTTCCTAAGGCTCTGTCCATATTAAAAAAAAAAAAAAAAAAAAATTTTTTTTTCTTTCTATGGTACAGTTGTGAACATTTCTCGTGATTCACCTTTAAGGGACTGCTTTCCGTCATCTTCATTCTGTAACTGAGCCCACGCCATGGCAATTTTAATCTTGGTGATTGTGTTTTTCAGTTGCAAAATTTCCAGTGGTTTCCTCTTTGTGCTACGGAGGTCTGAGCAGCTTGTGGGGGCGGGGCATCAGGCAGCCCGCGCCAAAGAACAACCAATCAGAGGCCGGCAGGTAAACCTTTACTGGCGTCTTGCAGCCGACTGTCAATCAACAGAGCCCCCAGCCAACACCAGGGGGACACTAAACCCTCTATAAGGGTCCCCGGCCAGCCGGAGCTCTGCGTAGACTCCCAGGCCCTCCACCCTGGCCTTTCCCTGCAGAGGACTGGTGAATCCTGCTCGAGGGCCAGACCCCAAAAAAGCCTTGTTCAGCTGCTTTTGGTCCAACTCCTTTCTGCTCACCCACATCTGACCTTACAATAAGTTCTATTTTTCTTTACTGATACCTTTATTTCAGTATTTGTTTCAAGAGTAATGCTCATAGCTAGATAGGTCCCTGACTATGAGAGCTTGGCCTACAGACATTTTTGAGATTTTGGTGGTGCAAAAGCAATATGCATTGCGTAGAAACCATACTTTGATCTTTGATCTTTTCCCAGGCTGGCAGCCTGTAGTCCTAGGCAGGTAATATGTATGTTACTGGAGTTCTAGGCCAGGGGCCTGGCTCCTGGGGTCCCCACAAACAGGGTCTGTTCGCTCACTCCAGAAACAAACAGAAAAGGTAAGAGTGAAAGGAAGTTATAATCAGCTGCAGCTGCAATCAGGAAGGCAAGGGCCTGTGCTCGCCGCAGCCCCCTCTTCTGGATGCTCCCAGGCCTGGGGTGGGAATGAGGAAGCGCTGGGGCGGGGAGAGCAATGGGCGGCCGCGCAGGCTTGGTCAGGCCGCGCTCCGGTCCCTCACGCACGTCTCAGCTCTGGTTCTCCGAGGTGGCTGGAGAAGGTCCCCGTCCACTTGCTGCTCAGGATGTTTACAATTCTGGAAAGGGGCAATTTGGTTCCCGTTTTAGTCAGCTTTTTCACTCTGTGACTAAAAGACCTGACAAGAACAATTACGGAGGGGGAAACGTTTATTGGGGGGCTCAGGGTTTCAGAGGTCTCAGTCCACAGAGGGCCGGCTCCCTCCCTGCGGCCTGAGGTGAGGCAGAACGTCATGGCGGAAGGGTGTGGTGGAGGCCAGCGCTCACATGGTGATGGGAAGCAGGGAGAGACTCCAGTCTCCAGATGCAAAATACATACCACAAAGGCCTGCCCTGGGGACCCGCCTCCTCCAGCCACACCCCACTTGCCTTCAGTCACCTCTCCATTCATCCCATCAGGGATTAATCCACTGGTTGGGTTAAGGCACACAGCCCAATCATTTCTCCTCCAAACCTTCCTGCGTTGTCTCACATGTGAGCCTCTGGGGACACCTCACACCCAAACCATAACAGTTCCCATGAGTCCATTGTTCCTGCTTAGAGTGGGCAGTCACATACTGGGGTGATCGGCCTGCACAGCTCCTGCTGTTCCTGAAAGGTATAGGACAGTGATTCCAGACTTCTAGGTGTCCCTCCAGGGTTCAGAAACAGGGTGTTGTCATATGTCATGCCATTGTGTCCCCCAGCAGGGAGGAGTGAGCCTGAGAATGAGGACAAAATAGAGGCCCAGGGAGCCGGTAGTATGGGTGGAGACACACTCTTCCCACCACCCTTTAAGCACCTCAGATCCAGCCGCACCTGAAGCTGCAGATGTCTGGACTTTAAAATGACATGTCCCAATAAGTTCCATCTTTGTCATTTAAGTCTATTTAGAGTTGAGGTTCTGACTGCTGCAAAAGAGTCAAAACAAATAAACTGACCCTTCCGTGAAAGAATCTGTTTACACCTGAAGCGGGTTTGATTTTCAGGGGAGGCGAGAGACGCCATTAATAATAGTAGCTAACTTTATTGAACACCTATTATGTGCCAGGGGCTCTTTAGTTTGTGTAATGCTGGGGATGGAAGCTGGGACCTCATGCACGGCAGGCAGGCTCTACCTCTGAGCTGCCTCCCAGCCTCTGATGCTCTTTAAACACCACATGTGTGAGCTCTTGAAATCCTACAAACAACTCTGCGAGGCGGCTACCAAAACTGACACACTTTTAGATGCAGTCCAGAGAGCCTGGGCAGCCACCTCAAGGTTACACAGGAACAGGAAGCACTGACAGGAAAGGAGTGTCAACCACCCCCTGACCACAGTGGCTGCGAGGACCCTCCTAGCACCGGAGAGAGAGGGGGATCGGCTCCCAAGGTCTCTGCAAGTCCAGTAAGCCAAGAAAGCCCTCATGCCCTGCAGACCAGAAGGCCCAGCCGTGGGCAGGGGGGAAAGGGCCTCTTCACTTCGGACTGAGAGCTGTGCACTTCTAAGTGCTACCTCGTGGTCCTCCTCCCGTCCTCTGCAGTCACAGGTTGGCTCTCTCTCCCACGCCAAGACTGGAGATGCTGGAAGCTGCCGTCTGGTCCCCGGTCTTCTCTGTCATCATCGACCTGTGACGTCTCTTCTGGCAGGGGCTGAGCTCCCACACTGACACCCCAACATCATTTCGAAGATCATCTCGGGCTAAAGGAAAAGCCATTAAATAGATTTTGTCGCCCGTATGATGCAGCTCTCTCCAGCTCTGCTGTTTTGCTTATTCTGGTCTCATCAGAACTTCCAGAGGCTGATTTTAGAAATGCAAGTCTTCTTCATTACCAAACGCCATGTCAGGAAGAGAGGGAGCGTCGCCTGTCTCCTGCAGCTGTAAAGGAGACAGAACAGTCTGTGCTGTAAATTTAGTTCACAGAATCTGACAGGCTGCAACATGAGACAAGCCTTGCTTGAATTGTTCTCAGCCTAAAAATCCAAGTCTTTCTGTTGCCTCAAGTCCCACTTGGCCTTGACGGTCACTATGCCAAACTGGTCCCTCTGTTCCTTACTCTGTTCCCACTTCCAGCTATATCGCTCCGATTTACCTTCTCTCTTTTGGCACAGGACTTTTGCACATGCTTTTCCTTCTCTCTGAAACACTGTTCCCTGCATCCTTTGTCTACCTAAATCTCCTTGTCCTTCAAGTTTGCTCAAATTTCACGTCCCTAGGGAAGACTTCTTGGGCTCATTTATATTATATGCTTTCGTGGGCTCCGTACTTTTCCATCCTATTATCATATTCACATTGATCATGTTCACATGTGTGTGTGGCGGTGAGAGTACAGTATGCCTCACTCCCTTAGAACACAGCTCTGCCAGTGCACGAACCAGGTGTGGGTCACAGCTGACCAGTATTTAGCACTGGCTATCACAGGGGAAGAGGTACTGATGTATAGCATTTGCTGTTGTCCATGAGGTCAATATCTGACCACCATGGATTTCAAGCTATTAATGCAATTTCAAGCATCATTCCTGAAAAAGGTAGCAATTGGCTCTTCTGAGCTGGTGTGAACTGGCTCCAGCATGATCCCCAGCACCTAGCATGGACTTGCTAAATGAGCGAATGAATGAATAGTCCAATAGAGTGAGCCTCCTCTACCAGCGCCTGTGTGCAGCACTCTCTCCAGCGAGGTCACAAAATGGGTTAATCCCATCCTGGATTAAATAAAGTAACGGTTTATCCAGGGATTACATGCCTGGAATTCTAGCCACTTGGGAGGCTGAAGCAGGAGGATCACAAATTGGAGACCAGCCTGGGCAATTTAGGAAGACCCAGCCTCAAAACAAAAAATAAAATGGGTCGGGAGGTATAGCTCAGTAGTAGAATGACCTGGGTTCAATGACCAGTACCACTAAAACATAAAAAATGAAAAATTAATATAAATTAATGAATGGATTAATGGGTTCTCACAGGAGTTTCTTTGTTATAAAAGTGAACTCTCTCCCTCTGTCTTCCCCTCTGCAATGTCATGGCACTCAGGAAGGCGCTCACCAGTCAGTACCAGACTCTTAGACTGTTGGAACCATGAGCTTAATAGACCTCTTTTCTTTATAAATTACTCAGTCTGTACCATTCAGTTATAGCAACAGAAAATGGACTGAAAATGAACACTGGTACTGAGAAGTCAAACTATTTGGAATAACAAATGCCTGAACATGTGGAAGTGGTTGGAAACTGGTTCCAGCAGAGGCTGGAAGAATTTTGAGGAAGAATTTGGAAAATGCCCATATTGCCATGAACAGGGCATTAAGGGTGACTGGTGAGGTCTCACAAGAAGACAAAAAGACTAAAGTCTGGAACTTCTTAGTGACTGGTTAAGTGGATGTGACCAGAGGCTGATAGAAAGGGGGACAGGAGCCAGACGTGGTGGCACACGCCTGTAATCATAATGCCAGCAACTTGGGAGGCTGAGGCAGGAGAATCACAAGTTCCGAGGCCAGTCTCAGCAACGTAGTGAGGCCCTAAGCAACTCAGTGAGACCCTGTCTCAAAATAAAGCATAGAAAGGGCTGGGGATGTAGCTCAGTGGGTTCAGTTCCTGGTATGAAAAAAGAAGGAGGAGGAGGAAGAGGAGGAGGAGAAGGAGAGGAAGAAGAAAAGAAATGTGGGCAGTGACGGCCACACCAGTGAGGTCTCAGAGGGAAATCAGAAATACAGGAACCAAAGCAAAGGGTGCTCTTGTCACATGGTTGCGAGGCAGCTAGCTGGCTGCATGGGGTCCACATTCCGTGGAAGGCAGAGTTTGAGAACATTGAGAGAATATTTGGTAGAGGAAATAAATAAACAGCAAAGCATTCAGATACCCAGTGACTCCTACCCATTTATATTAAATTGTATGAGAAAAAAAAGACTTAAAGACGAAATTTATAGCCGGGCGTGGTGGCACATGCCTGTCATCCCAGCAGCTCAGGAGGCTGAGGCAGGAGGACCGCGAGTTCAAAGCCAGCCTCGGCAATAGCGAGGTGCTAAGCAACTCAGTGAGACACTGTCTCTAAATAAAATGCAAAAAGGGTGGGGATGTGGCTCAGTGGTCCAGTGCCCCTGAGTTCAACCCCTGGTACCCACCCCCCCGAAAAATAAAAGGGACTTTATAATCAAAAGGGCAGCAAAGCAGAAAGATTTGGAAAACTCTCAGTCTGGCCATGGGGTAAAAAATAAAACAGCATTTTTAGGAGAGAATACCAAGAGTGTGGCCCAGTGACACCACTTGCAAAAGAGATTCGGGTGGAGGGAAGGCAGCCAGCTGCTGAGCCAGGCCTCAGAGGATTTTGGGGATCTTTGAGGCTGCCCTGCCCATCATGGGCCAGAGGCCCAGGGTAGCCTCGAGACTGCTCCCCAGTGCACACAGTACTTGGTCACCCCAACTGAGGCCCAGACAGGCCCAGGCTCAGGTTATGCAGATACTCCAGAGGGTAGGGACCACGAAGCTTGGCAGACATGCTGTGGCTCAAGGCCCAGGTGTGACTCACGCTGCCGCCATCCTAGACAGCACAAGCAGCAGGTCTTGATGGCGACCGTGTGGTTCTTATTATTCAGGCACACAGAGAACAAGATCCCTGGGGTCACAGAAACTTCCACCTGGGTTTCAAAGGACATACCAAACAGCTTTCAGACCCAGGCAGAAACCAGCCATAGGGGTGGAACCCCAGAATGCCCACCAAAACCATGGTCAGCACAGCCATGGAAGAGGGCTGCTCTTGAGACCCCCGGCAGCATGCAAGCCCTCCCTGGGGTACCGGCATGCAACCCCTGAGAGCTGAAGCACGGTTGCTCCCAGCAGAGCCAATGGAGGGGGCTCCCCAAGGCCCTGGTGGCCCATCCTCCCCCACCCCTACTGTGCACAAGCTGCCCTGGGGGTTTCAGACTTGCTTGGCACCTGGGACACCTTTCCTATTGTCTGTATCCCCCCTTTGGAATGTGTCTTAGTCTGTCTTTTGTTACTATCACCAAATACCTGAGGCTGAGTACTTTATGAAGAAAAGAAGTTTAGTTAGCTTACAATCCTGGAGGCTCCAGGGCATGGTGCTGGCTTCTGTTCAGCCTTGGTGGAGGCCTCATGGCAGGAGTGTGTGCGAGAGAGCGCGATTGCATGGTGAGTCAGAGAGAGCGCGATTGCATGGTGAGTCAGAGAGAGCGCGATTGCATGGTGAGTCAGGAAGCCAGCATGAGGGGAGGGCCTGGTCTTGCTCTTTTTATAAGAACTCACTCTCACAGAGCTCACTGGCATCCCACAAGAACCGCTCCACCCCTTCTGTGGACAGGGGCTCCGTGACCCACTCTGCTCCTCATCTGAAAGTTCCCTCCCCTTGGGTGCTGACGTGTGGGCGCCCACACCTGCAATACTGGAGCCCTCCAGAGGGCGGCTCAAGCCACATCCCAAGCACAGCAGGGTGGGCGGGGTCCCTCTACCTGCCCGCCATCCTGCTGGGAAGCAGGATGTGAGCTCACACACTCGCAGGGGAAGGAGTTTGCCATCGGTGCTGGAATGAGTCGAGACTCTGGGCGGGGGGCGGAGAGATGGGAGCATTTTATGTGTGAGAAGGCCGCCAGTTCTGGTAAGCCAGGGCTTGCGTGCCAGGTTCAGATGTCTCCGCCGAAGTTCATGTTGAAGGTTGATCCCTGTCGGGAAACGGGGGCTGTTAAGAGCTGATTGGTCATGAGGGCTCTGACTTCAAGCATGGGTACATTAATGGGTCACCAAAGGAGTGGCTTTACTATAAAAGCAAAATATAAAAGCAAGTTGTCTCTGGCTGGCTTGTGCTATCTCAGTGTGTGATGGCCTCTGCCAGGTCCTGACCCAGCAGAAGGGCCTTCATCCAGATGCTGAGCAGATGCCAACACCATGCCCTTGGACTTCAAAACTGTGAACTAAAGAGATCTCTTTTCTTCATAAATTACCCTGTGCATGGTATTTAGTTATAGTCCTAGGAAACGGACCAAGACAGGAATGTTCTATGGGCAGAATGTTCCCCTTCTCCCTGGGGTTAAACATGCTTTCTAGTGCGCAGCAAGAGCTGGGCAAACTCTGAGTAGTGACTCATTAGTGGTTCATGAGAACAATCGAGAAGGTCATAACCAGCATTTAAAAAAAAAATAAAATTAAGTACAAGAGGAGGTATTTCAGAGCGTCAGAGTTTGTCTCCAGCCAGCAGTGTTATTTTGGGAAGTGTGTGTGTGTGTGTGTGTGTGTGTGTGTGTGTGTGTGCGCGCGTGTTTGTGTGTGTCCTGGGTTGTGATATAAAACAACTCTTTTACAGTCCAATAAATTTGAAAGCCACCATGGTAGACAGCCATGTTTTGTAGTTTAGTAGCTTCGTTTTCCACGTGGTCACGTGGACTTCCCTGAGTCCCTGTCTCTCGGTCCCCCAGGGACCTCAAAGGTGAAGACCACTGAGCTCCCAGATTTGAGGAGAGGTGACTCCTAGAGAGGCCTGGCTTAGTGGCCAGGGGACTTCCTCTTCCTGTCTGCCCTGCCCCCACCCCCTCTGCCCTGGTGTTGAGCCCTCAGCCCAAGAGGTGGGAGTCCTTTCCATCCAGCTGCCCCCACCTGGTGATAGCCCAGGTAGGACAGGCAGCACTGTGGGCTGGGCTTGCTGCCCCCACCTTCCGGATGTCCAGACCGGGGACAGCCTGCAGCGGACCGAGGGGTTGGGGGAGGTTGGAGCTGTAGCCAGACTCAGGCCATCAGTGAAGTCACATGGCCTGCCGGGAAACCTCCCTAGATTCTATTTGGCTGAACTAATTACATCATGAATAATTTCCATTTTCTGCCCAGAACCCTGCACTAGACCCTGTCTGCATAAGCTCATTAAACCTGCACCACAGGCTGCGCGTGCATGCGTGTGTATGTGTGTGTGTGTGTGTGTGTGTGTGTGAGAGAGAGAGAGAGAGAGACAGAGAGAGGGAGAGGGAGAGTGGGGGGGGGGGAGAGCAAGAACGTGATGTGCCCCATGAGCCCCATTTTACAGAGAGAGAAACAGCCCAGAGTCGGGAGTGTCGCCCAATCGTGGCTGGAATCTGGACCCTGCAGTCCAGGCAGATGACCCCCAAGAGTCCACCGCATCCCTGGGGGGTGGTAGATCGTTAGCCGTCATCCAGCTAACGATGACATCCCGGAGCTGACTCGTGGGGACACCTACTCTCAGCCCAGCTCCAGGGCCCTGTGCCCCTGACGGGTGACCTTTGGCAGCTATGCCATTGCCATGCCGTTCAGGGAGGAGGAAACTGAGGGCGCCGAGTGCTGGGGGGCGAGGGAGCAAGGCCGGGGTTCTGTGCAGGGTTTGTGCTGGACACTGCGGGGACAGCTGTGACCACGAGAAAGACGGTTTCTGACAGGAAGTGGGGTGGGCGGGCAGGGGCGACGTTCAGCAGGGTGACCAGGGGGTTCTGCGGAGGATGCTTGGCTAGACCTGAGGCTGGGAGGAGTCCAGGCAGAGGGAACAGTAAGCACGATGGCCCCGAGGTGGGAAAGAGTTGGTTACATTTGAAGAACTGAAAACAGGAAGTGGGCGTGGACCGGGCGGGGGTCTGGGGCAGCCAACCGCAGCCAGCCCGCCGCCCCTGGGCTCCTGGGGAGTCTGCGCACCCCTCCTCCTCCTCCCCGGCTGCGCCTGCGCGCCCCGCGTCCCTGAAGGGCTGCGGCTTCCCTGTCCCAGGCCAGATCCCGGCTCCCTGCGCACGGTCTCTGCAGGTCCACCTGGGTGTCACCTGCGATTCGCCTCGCGTCTCTTCCCGGCAGATGCCCCGTCCTCATTGTTATCCCTCGGGATCTGCTTCTGGCACGCCTCCTCCCAGATGCTCTCCCGACCACCACAGCTAACCTGGTCCCCTCACCTGCAGCCACGCTTCACGTTAAAACAGCGGAGGGCAATGTTCCCCGGGCCCCTTCTCTATAGGACGCCCCATGGACATTCCTTTCCCCTTCTCAGTTCTCTTTTGCAACCACAAAAGAGAACTGTGGGCCATGTGGGGTGGCACTAATTGGCATTCCCTTGTCTTATGTTGAATGATTTGCACAGGGTCAACCCCATTTCCCAGATCCAGCAATACGCCCATCATCCGAGGAAAACCGATGAGAGACTGCTGTAGGACTTTTGCTGGAACTATTGGGAAAGCAGATTTTCATTCTGCCTTAGTTACTCATCTGTTAGGCTTCTGGGGACCATCTTTGCCCTAAGAGGAGAGAAACTGCATGAAAATGAAGCCAATATTGAAGAAAGTGGGGGCAAGAGAAAGAGAGAAGCACAGTCTTGGGTGAATTAGTTTAACACCTGGATCCAGCCGTACCTGAAATCCAAACTCCCACTGGACTTGCCATTATAAGAACCAGTAAATTCCTAGTTTGGGTTTCAGTCACTTGTGATAGAAGGCTTAATTGAAAATAATGCTTCAAAGATATGCAGGCAGACAAGTTTAGATACTTTTCTCTCCAGGGATGTGGGCAGCTGCTTCCTTTCTCAGAAACCACGCCCCCTCTACAGGCTTCAGTTATGAGACCTGAGCCTTTGAGGTTCGTTCAGCCCGAGGCATAAAAGCAGAATCAAAGCCTGAGGTCAGAGGTGGAACAACTGCAGAAGCAGCAACTCAACCAACAGCAGGAACTGGGAATCTGCATTATTAATAAGCAGATCCATTTCCCTTTACTCTGCTCGTTTGTAGACCGAGCCTTAATTTTATTAGCCTGTTTATTAACTCTGGTCACGTGTACAGGAAAAGCAACCTCAGCCTGTGTGTGGCTCACGCCAGTCACAGTTCTCTAGGATCTTGTTAGGTGCTCAGAAGGGCTGATGCTTGGGACCACCAACAGGTGAGAGGAAAGCCAAAGAGGACCCGCTAGCTGGAGGCTTTGGGGAAAAAATGGTTTTGCTTTTAAAAGAACAAGGCAGGGCTTGGCAAGGCCCTAGGCAACTTAGGGAGCCCCTGTCTCAATATAAAAAGTAAAAAAAAGGCTGGGGATGTGGCTCCGTGGTCAAGTCTCCCTGGGTTCAACTCCCAGTATGTCCACCAAAAAAATAAAAACCTAATACAGGAGAAAGAAACTTCCTTCTCCTCTTGCCAGAGAAAGTGTGGCCATGTGGGGAGGCACTAATTGCCATGAAATTAGACGCTCTCAAACTCTCTGTCCAAAGCAGATTTATAGCCCTCATGTGTTTTCTTTTTCCTTGCATCCGTGTGGGAGAAGAGGGGGCGGGAATGACATTTTTCTGGCTTCACCAAGGAAAAACTCACAAATATTTATCCTCTTTGGAGTCTGCATGCCAATTTAAGCATTATTCCCGGGACCATAAATTATTAAGTAAGACAACAAATCAGAATTACGGACTTGGGCAGGTTAACAGTTCCTTTCGCAAGATGCACTGACAATCTTTGAAGTCCCTACGGCCCACAAAGAGTCTTTGCAAGACATGTTTAATGAGGCTGATGATTTTCAGCAGCTGCAAAAGAAAAGGGGTTCATCCCCATTCCATCTTTTTGTAGTTTCTTTCACTAGCACTCAGAAGAACCTATAATCTTCAAGAGCTAGAATCCCATTAGTTGGTACCAAGAGCAAAACCAGAGAGGCTAAATGCTCAGAAGAAGGACAGAAAATGGGCAGAGTAAATTTTTAGCGAAAGGAAGTGTCAGGTTGTAATACTTTGCATCTGTAGATATGATGGCTGGAACTATGGCAGCCATATTACCACCATGAGGGAGGATCCAGCCAACATGCCAAAGAGCCTGAGTCCATGAGGACACCGTTTAATTGATACATAGCATCTCCTTTGTGGAACTAGTTGTTTTTGTAAAATAATAAAGACCCTTAGTTTTTAAGATGTTTGAAATTTGTTCTTTACTTGCAGCCCACAGTGCCTTACATGATACACCTGGAGTGAATAAGTTACGTGAGATGGGTCATCCAGTGTGATGCAGGAAACTTAGAGCAAGGCCCACTCAACGCTCGAACCAGTGGCCCATGATGGGCATTGTTCCAGCTGCTGTCTGTATTGAGATTCCTGACCCCTTCCAGGCCCAGTCACTGCTAGACATGGTTATGGGGACTGTCATGTAGAAGGGAGCCATGAGTATTTTTTCTTCGATTCTAACCACCCACCACTAAATTGAATTAAGGCCATTCCCAGAACAGGCTGGTCATCAACCCTGATAATTTAGCTATAAAGAGATGAAGCTATCAGGATTACGATTGCCATCGGGGGTGCATTAGTGGGTGGAGATGAACTATGGAGGGGCAGAAGGGGACTTCATGGGCTGATGGAAACGTTCTTCATCTTTACAGGGTGTGTATCACAGAAATGTATCCCTTGGTCAAAAGTCAGCAAGTGCAGCCAGGCATGGCGGCACATGCCTGTCATCCCAGCAGCTCAGGAGGCTGAGGCAGGAGGATCGCGAGTTCAAAGCCAGCCTCAGCAACAGTGAGGCACTAAGCAACTCAGTGAGACCCTGTCTCTAAATAAAATACAAAATAGGGATGGGGATGGGGCTCAGTGGTCCAGTTCCCTGAGTTCAATCCCTGGTACCCCAAAAAATAAAAAACAAAAAATATAAAATGGTGTAATGATGGCACGTTGACCTTGCATGTTCTTCCATGCACTTTATTTATTCGAGGTGTGGGGATCAAACCCAGGGCCTCAGGCATGCCAGGCCAGCACCCCGCCACTGAGCTCTGTCTCCTGCCTTTTCCATATACTTCAAAACATCTCTAGATCACTTATAATGCCTAATACAAAGTTAAATGGTCTATAAATAGTTGTTCTACTGAATTAATTAGGGGAAATGACGAGGGACAGAAAAAGGTCCGTATATATTCAGAACAGGTATTTCCCCCCCAGATATTTCCAGTCTCAGTGGCTCACGCCAGGCAGACGTCTGTGTCTCTCTCAGTGACAATCCAGCCAAGCCCTTCCTTCCCGCAGATGGGCCACCCAGAGGTGTTGACCTCAGTGACCCCAGGCCACCAGCCTTGAGGAGAGGAAAGCGCAGGAAGCAGAGACTGTCTGATATTCAGTGTCACAAAGATCAATAGCAGACAGCTACGTTCTGCCCGCGGTGGGCAGCAGCCGCTCCGGAAGGTTCGCAAGAGTTCCCGCAGGTGCTCCTCTCAGCTGCCCTCCGAGGACGTGGCATCAGAGCCCCAAAGAGGGCGCGGGAGGCAGCAGCTGGACGGCAGGCATGGACCCACCAGGCCGGAAGTCAACAGAGACCCGCTCTGTGGGTGACAGAGATGACTCACAGCTCAGCCACATGGACATCTGGTGAAGAAGAGCCAGGGCCAGAGCGGGGCCTGCCCTTTGCAGGAAGGAGGAGAGACGAGGTGGCAGGCGCGGTGACAAGCCAGCAGACCTGCCATCGAGGCTGGAAGGCCAGAAGTCACAGGCTTGGATTCTGGGGGGCTCCCCCCACCACCCCGAGCATCAGCACCTCAGTCCTGTGAGTGTCCCGTCCTCCTGCAGTAGGGACGCCAGCTCGGAAGGCTGAGAATATTCCACAGGGACGCGTCCTGCCCGGGGCTGAATAAAGACGCCCACCGACGGCAGGAAACCTGGGCCTGGGCACCGGCAGAAGCACCGCCCTCATCCGCTCACTGGACCCGGGTGCGGTGCTGACCTCACTTCACACACGGGCACCGGAGGCAGATGGAGGCGTCCCGTGAAAGGCCGTTGCCCTGGGGACCCTTCCGTGGGCCCGTCGCAGAGAGGTTGCTGCAGAGTCAGTGTAAATCCAACGTCAGCTCCCCCGAGGCGAGTCCAAACCCGATTCCTTTCTGGGACCCTCACTGGGACTGCAGCAGCACTGACCCCGACATCGGCTGGGGAAGACGAGGAGGGCATGGGCGGCAGGAGCCATGCCAACCCCACCTGCCCCGGAAGCTCACCCCAAGGGGCCGTCCTGGCCGTCCAACGGGCACAGGCGGGTCAAGTGCCTACACTGGTAAAATGGGGATGGTGATGGATTTAGCAGAGGCAGCGGAAGCTGGGGCAGTTTCCAGGTCCCACGTGGAGGAATTCCGAGACGCGGGAGCCCATTCTGATGTTCCTACTGGGAGAAATAGGATGCGGTTTTGATTAAAAAAAAAAAAAAAAAAATCCAAAGCTGGGGGCGGTGGTGCCCGTCTGCACCCAGACTACTCGGGGCCAGGCAGAGGAGTTTGAGACCAGCCTGGGAACACAGCGAGGTCCCATCTCAAAAAGCAAAAGGCAAGAAATAAACAGCAGAAGATAGATGCAAAGAAAGAAAGGCAGAAGAGGAAAAGGGGTGGAGAAGGGAGAGAGGAGAACATGTAGGAGCACAGAGGAGGCTGGCCCTGGAGCCGGGAGCAGGTACCAGGTCTCCAGGGGTTCCCAGCAGCCAGGAGGAGGTCAGGCCTGAAAGGAGCTGACTGCAGGCCAGGCACGCCACCCGGCCTGCCAGGTGACAGTCTTCCTGGATTCTACGCCCAGCCCCGTGGGGCTGAGAACGAGTGACTTCTCCCCCACCCCAGCCTCAGTTTCCCCTGCTGCTCAAGAGGGACTGCTGTCCCGGTGCCCGCGTGTCACCCCGGGCACCCGACCACCGGTGCAGCCCAGCAGGCCGTCGCCTTTGTGAGGCAGCAGGCGTCTTTCCCCTCGGAAGAGGTCTTTACGCTCACCCAGTTGCACTTGGCAGACAAATCAAAAAGCTATAAATAGCCGCGTGTCGGTTTCTCATAAATGCGTTAAATATGACTTGGCGTCCTGCCCGGGCTTCCTGTCAGGGCGGTGGGCGAGGACGGCTTTGCAGGGGTCTGCCAGGTGTCAAGGTCATGATCACGGGCAGGTGTTGAGGTAGGACCAGGGGAACCTCAGCTGCCCTGGACACCAGGGGTCGCCCCCCCAACCCTGGGCGCTGGCGCTCCTTGGCCTGGACTCAGCAGCCACTCCGGGCCTCAGTAAGCCCTGCCCAGTGACTCAGGCCTGCGCTGGCCTGCTTGCCTGGACTCACCCCTCTGGCTCAGCCTGCATTAGGTCTGTCTGTCTGCAAATGAGTTCTGGGAAGGCTGTGCCAGGCAGCGGGCGGAGGGGAGAGGTGGGAGAGGCAGTGCCCAGCCTGGGCTGCCTAGGGTCCCCTCCCACCTTGCTTCACAAAGTTCTCTGCGGCCAGCTTTGCCCTGGCTCTGGGGTGGGATCTGGGGACAGTAGATGCAGATTCTGGACTCCACTGCCTGGGTTCAAGTCCCAGCTGCCTCTTGTCACCATAGGCTTATCTATGCACTCAGTGTGTCCGTGTTCCCATCTATGGAACAGAGATTAGAACAGTGCCTATCTCACGGGGTTGCTGGAGGATTGAACCCAGGGGTGCTTAAGCACTGAGCTACATCCCCAGCCCTGTTTATTTTGAAATAGTTTTTTTTTTTTTTTTTTTTTTTTTTTATGAAGTTGCTTGGTGCCTCACTAGGTTGCTGAGGCTGGTCTTGAACTTGTGATCCTCCTGCCTCAGCCTCCCAGGTAGCTGGGATTACAGGAGTGCACCATTATACCTGGCTTGCTGGAGGAATTGAATGGATGATGATGGTGGATAGTGATGGTGAAAGTCATGGTGGCGATGATGGTGATGGTGGTGATGGTGATGGTGGTGATGGTGGTGATGGTGGTGGTGGTGATGGTGGTGATGGTGATGGTGGTGATGGTGGTGATGGTGGTGATGGTGATGGTGGTGATGTGGTGGTGGCGGTGGCGGTGATGGTGATAATGGTGGTTGTGATGGTGATGGTGGTGATGGTGGTGATGGTGATGGTGATGGTGGTGATGGTGGTGGTGGTGATGGTGATGGTGGTGATGGTGGTGATGGTGATGGTGATGGTGATGATGGTGGTGGTGGTGGTGATGGTGATGGTGGTGATGGTGGTGATGGTGATGGTGGTGATGGTGGTGATGGTGATGGTGGTGATGGTGGTGATGGTGATGACACTTTAACAAAGGACAAAGTAGGCACATAATAACTGCTGTGAATCTACTACTAGTATTTTTCTGCCAGACTATGTGATAGTCCTAGCGAGGACTCTAGAGCCAGGCAGGTTGTGTTTGACTTTCAGCCCTGCCACTTGCAGTCAAGGTAACCACAGACATGGATTTAATCTCTCTGTGCCTCAGTTTCCTCATCTGTAAAATAGAAGTGGTGATTAGTTATACCTCATAGAGTACTAGGAGGATAAAATTAGCATCTGTCAAATACTTAGTGACCAGTGACAGTAAAATATTCCATAATTATTACAACTGTTATTATTAACTGTTATTATTAACACTGACATTTTAAGAAGTGTGTGCTCTTTCTGCCAAGGTTGCTAGGCTGCTATGATGTAGTGCTGGAGCTGCTGAAGGACGTCTCATCTTGGGAAACATCTGCTTGAGAATTGAAAAAGTGGACTAAAGAGATGGAGGAAGACAACCTTGAAGGACATTCTATAAGCACCTGGAACTAACTGTGCCTGAAGCAGAACCTACTCTTGGGCTTCTTAATTCCAAGAGCCCATAAATTTCTTCTTAGCTTAAACTGCTTTGCTTGAAATTCTATTACTTTCAGACAAACACATCCTGAATAATACAGAAGGTTGTTGGGGGGCTCAAATAATAGCTAGGGAACATAAGAGAGGGTGGGAGATGCTGAGGAAGGAAAGAGACGAGATACAGCTTGGGGTGAGCAGGCCATGGGAAGGCGGTATGCCTCCTGGGTTAACCCAGGAGTATTATTTGCTGCTTGTGGCAGAGCAGGTGCAAAGCTAATGGAGCCCCGTACCTCCCTGTGAGTGCTCTTACCATGTGACGTTGCCTTTCTTCCCATCAAGAGATGGAGTCTGTCTCCCACCCCTTGAGTCTGGGCCGAGCTTGCAGCTCGTTTGGCCCATAGAACATGGTGGAAATGACGCTGTGCTAGGTCCAAGCCCAGGCTCTGGAAACCTTGCAGCTTCTGTTTAGTGTCTTGGACACATGCTGTGATCTTGTGGACATAACTGGGCCAACCTGATGGAGGATGGGAGACTGGAGGCTGCCACCCAGCCTCCTGAAGCAGAGCCACTTCGCAACCCAGAGCTGACCACGAGGTGCAGGAGAGCCCCGCCATGACTAGAAGAATAGCCCTGCTGAGCCCAGCCTGTGCCACCAACCCACAGAGCAAAGAGATAAACACAGTGGTGTCTTAAGTCACTGAGTTTTGTGTGGTTTCTTTCACAATGGTAGATCATTGTTACATCTGGTTCAACCCAGTTTTGCCTGGGAACCTTCCAAAATCCTAACCTGTAGGTCACATGCAAACTGAGGCCTCCCCAGCCCAGTCCCTGGTGATAGTGTGCTCATGCTTTGTTGGGGCCTCAAGTGGCTTTATAACTTCATGTGCTTTCTTGGATGCCTGCCACCACCTGTGGACAAACCTGGACCTTTGGAAGATGAGAGATCCTGTGGAGAAGAGCCCAGTTGTCCCAGCTGATGACATCTAGTTCAACCTAGGGAAAACAGACTCCCAGATAAGTAAGAGACCACAGCCGAGATCAGCAGAGCCAAGCTCCACCCACTGCTGATCCGGGAAGCTGAGACCAGCACTGCCCAGTGAGTTTGTAGACTTGTAAATAATAATAAATCCTTTCTGAAATCTAATTTGATGGCTATTTTGTTTTGCAGCCCGTAACTGATAGCTGAACTTTGCATCCATGGGGAAATGACTTCACCTGTCTGGGTTTCAGCTTCCTCCTGTGAAAAAAAAGGAACCTTCTGGAATGGCGATGGAGATACCCTGAGCCTGTGACCCTAAAGCTCTTGGCACAGAGCCTGGCTGTCTTAGTCCCTTCAGGCTACGATGATAGATTGCCACAGACTCTGTGTCTTGAACGAACATTTATTTCTTACACTTCTGGAGGCCGGGAAGTCTAAAATGGAGGAGTTGCCAGAGTTGGTGTCTGGTGTTCTGGGTTTGCAGATGGCCATCTTCTTGCTGTGCCCACACACAGCAGAGAGCAGAGAGAGAAAAGGCAAGCTCTTTTGTGTTTCTCTTGAGTACATAACCTACTGAGGATTTAATTACCTACCCGAAGCCCCACCTGCTAACACCATCCCTTGGGAAGTTAGAGTTTCAGCAGATGAACTTTGGAGGGACACAAATATGCAGTCCTTCACACCAGCGGAGATTGGAGGAGTTAAGTGGCAATATTTTTTAAAAAGAGGTATCATGAAAGGCAGAGACAGCTGAGAAACACTCCCTTCACCCAGAATCGCCTTGCCTTATCCAGTTGGACATTCTAAGGTAGATATCCAATTGCCCATAGGCTTCCAAGTCCCTTCATCCTTTATATCATCAACACAGAGGACATTACTTGGTGAGAGAGTCAAAGGCCCTTAGAAAGAAGTGCCAGGAGCTGGTACCCTGAGCTCTTCCTAGTCAGGACAGGAAGCATCACATAGTAATAACAAGCTCTGGTCTCAGGCCTGGATTCTGAGTCAATCTTTGCCACTTACCTGTCATGTGACACTGAGCATTCAGTGTGACCATTCTGAGCTTCATGTCATTCTCCTAAAATTATTTCTCATTCCTTCAATCTGTTGATATAAATTTATTGAGTATTTACTATGTTCTACCTCATTCAGGAGCTGGGGATGTAATGGGAAAATAACAATTCCTGACCTCATGGAGCTATCAATTTAGTAGATTAAAGAAAAATATTAATTCCATAGTGATAGAAATAGAAACAAGTGAAAAAATGCAATTTGATAAGATTTTTTTTTTTTTAAGAAGAACCTATCAGGGGCTGGGGAGATAGCTCAGTTGGTAGAATGCTTGCCTTGTAAGCAAAAGGCCCTGGGTTCAATCCCCAGCATTCCCCCGCCCCCCGCCACAAAAAAAAAAAGAAGAACATATCAGTCAGGATGGGCTTAGTTATGCTGTAGTAACAAATATCCCCCAAAGTCTTAGTGGTTTACAGTAACAAAAATTTCTTTCTTATGTCTGTGCTATGACTATTCTGGATCAAGTAGAGCTCTGCTCCATGTCTCTTCAATTCCTCAATTCAGGTTGGCAGGAAAACCAACATCTCAAGCTTTCTGGGTTCTTCACAGAGGGAAAGAGAACCCTAGAGAATATTATATTGGCAATTAAATGTGGTGGCCTGGAAGTGACTCACTTTACTTCGTCCATAGCTCATTGGCTGGAGCTAGTTGCATGGCCCTCTTCTCAACAAGAGGTCCAGAAAGCATCATTCTATCCAAAGCTGGGGAGGTGGAGAGCCAGGAGATTCAGAGAGTTGCCCTGATCATTCAGAAAGCGTGTACACGGTGGGAAGGTTTCCATGGGCAACGGTGCTGGAGCTGATCCTGGAGTACAAGAGTTAACCAAGAGGAGGGGAAAGGAAGGGTTTTCTAGATGTAGGGCACAGAACAATGAGAAGGTAGCATGTAGGAGCAGCTCAGTGGAGCCATTCTGACTGGAGCCAGAAGGGCATGGTGGCAGACAGGTGGCACAGAAAAAGGAGGTGTGAGCAGCTAACTGCCCAGCTGTGCACGTCTTGGAGGCCACGAGGAGAGGTTGTTCTGACTGAAGGAGCAAGGAATGGCCATTTTAGGCAAATGCAGTGTCTTCTTAGATTTGCTTAAGAATTCAGGGAGAGCATGGCCAGAAACCCACATAAAGGCCAAGAGGGTGTGCCTTGAGCTATTGGGGAAGGATATGGGACCTCTGAAATTCTCCAATTAGACTGGCAGATGCAAAGCTTTATTTTAACCTAAATGTAAGTGAAGACGTAGATGCCAGTGATGCTCTTATGTCTGAGCAAAGAAGCAATGAGTACATACAAGGATTAGGAATTCAGAGAAGTTGCTGGGTGCTGTGGTGCATGCCTATAACCTCAGCAGCTTGGAGGTTGAGGCAGGAGGATTGCAAGTTGAAGGCCAGACTCAACAACCCAGGGAGACCTTCAGCAACTTAGTAGGGACTTGTCTCAAAATAAAAAATAAAAAGGGTTGGGATGTGGCTCAATGACAAAGCACTCCTGGGTTTAATTCCCAATCAATGCCAAAGAAAGACAGAAAAAAGAAAGGAAAGAAGGAAGGAAGGAAGGAAGGAAGGAAGGAAGGAAGGAAGGAAGGAAGGAAGGAAGGAAGGAAGAAATGAATTAATTCAGAGAAGTTAGTTTATTATAATTGTTTTAACTAGGAAATACTATTTTGGACAGGGAGTTGATTATTGTTTTTAGACAGGAATTTTTTTAAAGAGAAGTCAATTTAAATGTTAATCTCGGGTAAGTAAATTATTAGTGTGTACAAGGAGTCAGAATTCCAGATGCTTTTTGGCAGTTTAGATCACTTTCAGAGGACCTGACCTCAATTTCTGAAAACTGACCTGTGGCATTAATTAGTCACATGCCCAACAACTTGCCTCCTCTTCCTAAATGCACTGAGAGGCAAGTTTCCCAGCTTTCTTTGCAATTAAATTGGGAATCATATGACTGAGTTCTAGCCAGTGGGATATAGGCAAAACACACAATGATTCCAGACCTAGTGCTATCCCTCACAGAATATCCCTGATTCTATGTTCTCTCTGCTCATTCTGGAGCGAAAACCTGGATCCCCAAGTCACCTGACTCAAGTGGAAGAAGGCCATGGAAGCTGCATCTGATTATAAGGTGAGTAGGAAACAAACCAACCTTTGTGTTTGTTCTGGAGACTATTATCACTGCAGCAGAACCTACCCTATACTGACTTATATAGAAAACTTCTTTAATATAGTTACATCTGCCAGGACAATTTCATGATGTAAAAAGTGTCTATTTAGGTTGCCTTGTGGAGTTGTGCAAGTCAAGCACTATGCAAAGTAGCCAGCAAAGGGGCAAGTAGGAACTCAGTCCATGCTCTATTCACCACGCCAGTATAAAATATAAAATTCACACTGAGACAGTATATAGGCTGGTGGCAGCCTTGCCTGCATTTCTGCACCTTCTCCCCAGCAGGTCAGAGGAGCTAGGTAGCAAGGCCATGTACAGTAGCCCCACCTTAATCCATTGGAAATATGTTCCAAGACCTCAGGGGATGCCTGGAATCCTGGGTGACACTGAACCCTAAATATACTATTTTTTTCCTACACATACAAACCTGTGATTAATTTATAAATTATGCACAACAAAAGATTAACAATAATAGCGACTAATAAAACAGAACCTTTATTATTATACTATAATAAAAGTTATTTATTATTAATAAACATATTATTTCTGGAATTTTCCATTTAATATTCACAGGCCACAGTTGATTGTGGGGAACTGGGAAGGTGGGGAATTGATACTACAGAAAGTAAAACTGCAGAAGGAGGACTACTTTACTGGAATTACTTTTAATTGAAAATTTTCTTTTTCAAAAAAGTAAGCCTGAGAAATTAAAAGATGACAACCCAGAAGGGAAAGGGCAGAAGGGGTGGTTAAAGCAGAATAGGGGGCTCAGCGGTGTGCACCTCGAGTCCCAGCTACTCAGGAGGTTGAGATGGGAGGAGTGTTGGAGCCCAGCATTTTGAGACCAGCCTGGCAACCTAGTAAGACCCAGCTGAAAAACGAACAAGCACAACAAAGCATGGAGTACAGGGCACATTGCGTCTTCTGCTGGTTGCCTGCAAAGTGGCTGCTACTTCCTGCTCCAGCCCTTGCCTCTAAGGAACTCCACCTTGTCAGAATCACCACTTTAAATGGACATCTGATCATGTCCCTCCACTGCTCGAAACTCTCCCGTGGTTCTCTTCTCGTTTCTAATAAAGACTGCTCCTGAAGGCTGGGCATAGTGGCACACATCTGTAATCCCAGTGTCTTGGGAGGCTGAGGGAGCAGGATCGAAAGTTTGAGACCAGCCACAGCAACCTAGCAAGGCCCTAAGCAACTTAGCTAGATCCTGACACAAAATTTTTTAAAAAAGAATAAAATTTTTAAAAGATGGGATGCGATATGACTGAGTGCTTAACTTCTTCTGCGTTCAATCCCTGGTAACAACAACTACAACAACAACAGAAACCCTGACCCTGGCCCACAGGGCCCTTTAGGATCTGAGCCCTGGACATTTCCTTGATGTCCTCCTCTATCATGGCTGCCTCCATATCCTAGTCAGCTTCATCCACCAAGCAAATGCCCCTGCCCTAGGGCTTATACATACTGTCTCTATAGGAGTTCCTACAGCCTGCAGCTTCTTGCCACATGGGCTCCCTCAACATAGCTGCTGTTAGTCAGTTTTCCATTACTATAACAAAATACCTGAGGTAATCATCTTTTAGGGAGGAAAGGTTTACTCTGGCTCAGTTTCAGAGGGTTCAGCCCTTGATTGGTTGATCCAGTTGCTTTTGGGCCTGTGGTGAGGCAGCACCTCATGGTGGGAGCCCATGGTGAAGAAAGCTGCTCATCTCATGGTAGTGGGCAAGCAGAAGAGAGAGGCTGGGAGAGGCAGGATCCCATTGCACCAGTGACCTAACTTCCTCCCACTAGGCTCCACCTCCCAAAGGTTCTAACACCCCCCAATAACACCATGGGCTGGGGACGAAGTCTTTAACCCATGAGTCTTTGGGGGCCACTTATCCAAACCACAGTAGCTGCTATGTCATCAAACCAGCAAGACTCTCTGCTCTAGGCTGTTGAGACAGAGTCTTATTGTCATCCAACCTCATCAAGAATGGAGTCCAGCAATGTCGACGTACACTGCTGGATCGAAGCAGGGTCACAGATCTGGTCCACACAAAGGGGAGAGGATTGCACAGAGATGTGAATACCAGGAGGTAGAAAGTCTTGGGTCACCTTAGGGGCTGCCCGCCACAGTGCAGCACCGGCACCCTCAGCTGTGGGTCGTGAGTGCTGCACAGACTGGCAGGGGCACAGGCCACTGGTTGGCTCCTGCTCTTCCCCTTCCAGCTTCTGCACAATGCGGGGCTACTGTCAGTCTGGGACACTGGGGTTTTCCCGGGAGCCAGCAGGGAGCAGATATTTCCTTTCACTGGCCCCTTCCCAAACTCCCTGTGTGGCCTTAAGCGGGTGGGTGTCTCCTGTGCCCTGATGTTCTCAGCTGCAGAGTTGTGGGTGGCTGTAGGGACATAATGCTTATGAAGTGTTTAAGTTTTGGCCAGGTCTCCTGAGGTCCAAAAATGTGTGCTATTATTCGAATACCAGGGACATTCGTGGCCTCTGCTTCCCAGGGAGTCCCCGTGAATTCTTAGGGCACCTTCCCTCTTTCTGTAGGAATCTGAGTCTCTGAGTACCATGCCAAGGCTTCTGGTGCCGCGGGGGTGCTCTGCCCTGTCCTCTAGGCCCACGCTCCGCTCTGGGGAGATTTCAGAGCTGTCCTATTGCTACAGTAAAATTTTAGGGAGATGAATTTTAAAAGGCATTAATATTTCATTTCTCACTCTGGCCCTCGGCTCAACAGTGCACGTCATTTCTGGGAAGAGCTGGGCCTGATGATTCCCGTGCAGAACCAGGCCTGGCACCTCATCCTACTGGGGGTCCTCAGGGGTCTCCTCCGCCAAGTCTGTTCAAGCCACCCTGGGCCCAGACTTGGGGAACCACGGCTTGACCTGAAGACCTCGGTGTGACTGAGCGAGGCTGGGGCAACAGAGAAGCAGGAAGGGTGGGGCGGCAGACCTGGAGGACCTGGAGATGGCCCGCTGGCATCCTCCATGCTGTCCTGGGGAGAGCGGATTGAGAGAGGAGGCCGTGACTGACCACACCTGAGAACAGCTGGGTGCTAACCCCTCAGGCTGCAGAGGAGCAGGGCCTGAAGCCAGTGGCTACTTGTGGCCCTTGGCTGTTGCCCCGGTTCTGTTCTGACCCACAGGGCATCTCAGAAGGCGATGCAGGTGGGCACTGGGGTGGGCGGGAGCTATAGATGGGACGGTGGAGGCAATAAATAGGCAGGAAGCTGGGTTCCCTTGGGCAAGCAGCCTCGCTTTATTTCACCAGCAGGACCGAATTCTTTCTTTTGTCCCAGGTGGGGCGGAACACCCTGAACAGTAGCCCTACCAGGGCCAGGACAAAGACCACCAGCAGCATGAGCTTCAACCCCTTGAGAACTGAGTCTGCCTCCTTTGGTGGGCTCAGGACCTTCCCCACCTGCCAGTGCTGGTCCTCCTTCTTGCTCTTCTGATCCTCCAGCTTCTCTGGACTGATCATGGGGCTGAACTGAGCCATGAACTCCTGATGGACGAAGCATTTGTACGTGGCCGGCTGGAAAATCTGCAGCAGCCTGCCGCCAGTGGAAGGGTCCAGAATGGTGCTGATCTCTTGGTCAGAGAGCTGGTCCTGCCAAGTTAAGGAGGTGCCATTGGCTTCCCACATGATGGGCCTGCAAGGAGGACAAGGTCAGTGCAGTGTCCCATGGAGAAAACGGGGGCGGGGCAATTCACAGGGGAGGGTGGGGCCATGCATCTGGAGCCCCCAGAGCTCCACCCCTTCCTGGCTGGGTGGCCTGAGCCAAGGCCCCCAGCTGCAGCATCCCTTTCCTGGTCAGACAATGGAAATGTAATCAATGACTGCATCTCTCCTTGAGTTCTTTGGAGGAACTAGCAAGACCACTCCGCAAGTGCTGCTCTTCCTCCCTCTGCCTGCCTGACTTTGTCTCCTCCACTGCCCCTGAGTCACTCTGCCAGGGTGTCCAAAGAGCAGAGGGTGACCCGGATGTTCCTCAGACAGGCCGGGTGCTGTCCTGCCTCAGGACCTCCGGCCTGGCTGTTCCCTCTGCCTGGAATGCCCTTCCTCAGCCCACATGGCTCCTTTGCCTGCTTTGGGGCTTGGCTGAAGTGGCACTGTCTCAGAGAGGCTGTCCCTGACCTGCTTCCAATTCCAACGTCCTCCACTCCCATCGCCCCTTATCATCATCTAAAACACTATTGTTTATTCATCCTGAAATGAAAATGCAGGGATCTCTCCGCGAGGGCAGGGGTGCTGGGTGTCTCTGTTCTGTGCTGTTTCCCAGGCCCCTGGGGCCATGCTGGGCACCAAACCCTGTGTGGCCAAAGGACAGAGAAGCCCAGGTGACAATATCCCCATATCCTAACGAGGCCGATAATCACAAAGCGATCACTAACACCTGGGAAGAGTGTGGAACACTGTCCCAGAAGATAAGCCCTGGGCTGTCACTGGCCCTCTTAAACATCACAATGACCCCTGAGGCTGGGCCAGCCAGACCTCTGTGTCGTGTCCACTCCCTTCCCCACCAAATTCATGTCCTCCCCGGGACCTCGGAATTGGCTTCATTTTCAAGTTGGGCTATTGCCGAGGTAATTGGGTGAAAATGAAGTCATGTTGTAGGAGGGTGGGCCCTAGGTCCAATGTGACTGGTGGCCTCATGAAGGGTGGAGGCTGGACAGAGAGGTCAGACATACAGGAAGAAGGTCTAGTGGCGACGGCAGATGTGGGGACTGGGTGACAAATGCAGAGAGGAGCCAAGGGCAGGTCAAGGTTCTCGGCTGCCACCAGCAACTGGGAAAAGGCAGGGAAGGATTCTGAGAGGGTGCATGGCCCCGTGGACACCTTGGGTTCAGACTTCCGGCCTCCAAAATGGCGTGAGAATAAATTTTTGTTGTTTTAAGCCACCCAGCTTATGGTACTTTGTGCTGTCACTAGTGCGACCCCATTCTATGGATGAGAAAACTGAGGCTCAAAGAGGAGTCATGGACCCAAAGCCACACAGCTGGAAAATGGCAGAATTGGAGGTGTGAACCTGAACCTGGCGGAATCCAGAGCCCAAGACTGAAACCTCACGAGAAAGGCCGCCCTTCTCAGTTCCTTAGAAACAAGGCACTTCTTGATTTCTCTGTGACCTCCCTCCCTTCTCATCTCGCTCCCTGGGACTGGGACATGGGAACTCCTTGTGGGGACATGATGGAGCAGGTGTCCCCATAGAGGGGGAGGGGTCCACACATCCTGCATTCCTGAACTGGGTTGGTCTTGGTTAAGAGACATCACTTCTGTACTTAACGGAAGAGGAAGGGAGACAAAACGTCCAAGAGACAGGAATGAAGTCACAACGGGACCGGAAGAAAACCCAACGGAGGTGTGGAGGTCAAATCCCACACACAGAGCCTGGGGCTGGCTGCAGAGGCCCCAGACGGAGCTCAGGCCTCACCTCACCAAGTCTCACGCAAGCAAAGAGCTGCCCTGGGTGTCTGCACAAGGGAAGAGGACCCCTGACCGTGTGTAGGATTTAGGGTCTGCCCGGCCACCTCCCTCTGGGCAGAGTCTATTTCCCCATTTCCAAATGGATCCCCTTGGAGTCCTTGAGGCAGGAGAATGCCGTGGTGAGGATGTTGTCCATGAAGAGAGTTTGCCCTGGGGCATGGTCTCTGATGACGCCCTGCTTGGTGCAGGAAGTGGGGAGGGGAAGAGGAGGCGGAGGGCGGATTTCCCAGGGGCTCCCGGCAGAAGACGAGCGTGAGAGCAGACTCCAGGGAACCGGCAACTGTGAGGCTGCTCTGCTCTCCTCTCCTCGAGGGCCTGCTGACCCTTCCAGATGATGCAAGGGCTTCTCAGGAGCACCCACCCCCCAGCTTCCTGGGCAGCCCCCTCACTCTGCCAGGGCTCCTCCCTGCCTAGCTCTGACCACCTGGGCTGCCTCCCCCGGGGCTCACAGGTGTCCTGAAGGCAGGACCCGCTCGCACCCTGAGGACCCCCGAGCCTGCAAGAACCCCTCCCTCCTTGCACAGAGGAACCCACACAGACCGCCGGGCTGCAGGAGCCTGGCTGGGGGCTAGGGCAGGCCTGGTGACCAGGTTCTGTCACCTGTAGATGGATCCCAAGGGGCAGGCGAGCCACAGAGATCCTGAGTCCTTGCTGAAATGGAAATTGTCGAAGATGGTGTACTCGTTCTGGTGGACATGGTGCGGGTCGCAGGGCACTTGGCAGGCTTCCACCTGCATCTCAGGTCGCAGACGCTTGGACATCAGCCTGGCCTGTCCCAGAAAGATCCCACAGGGAACAGGTTCTCCCAGGGGCTCCTGGACGTAGCAGTAGCCCAGGCGCTTGCGTTCCCCGGGCACCCTGCAACGGTTACAGTCCTGCCAGGGCTCCCACAGGGTGAAGATCGTCTCCCGGCGACCCAAGTTCAGGGAACTGTTCTCCAGGGAAGTTTGGTCCAGGTCTTTGTGTGTAATATACAGGGCAATGACATTCTGAAAATCAATCTCATACTGTGTCACTTGGGTGCCGTTCTTGGTCTGGCAGCTGTAAAGGCCCGTCTGGGAGGGCTGTGGGTTTCTGATGATAAGATGGCCTACAGGGGTTGTTTCCATGTTGGAAACGCTGGTGTTGGAGGTGGTCCAGCCGTTTCTGGTCTGCAGGAAGAAGTAGGACCAGTGCGCCCCA
Source organism: Sciurus vulgaris (assembly GCF_902686455.1). Taxonomy (NCBI): domain Eukaryota; kingdom Metazoa; phylum Chordata; class Mammalia; order Rodentia; family Sciuridae; genus Sciurus; species Sciurus vulgaris. The sequence goes on from NC_136478.1 coordinate 43,619,863, forward strand.
GCAGACTGGCATTGTAGGAGTACGTCATTGCCCGAGAGCAGGGCCTTCTGGCATTTCTTGCCATGGGGGCAGCTGACAAATCTGTAGACCCCCTGTGCCGGGACAGCAAAGCTGAGCAGCAGCCACAGGGTACTCAGCATGGTGGACTGAGGCTGTGGCAGTGGGCTGGGCCCCACTCTGCACATTGTGAGGTCACTCACACTCAGACCTCAACCCTGAGCAGCAGTGAGCAGCAATCTGCTGCAGGGGGCTATGAGGTCACCATCCCCTTTTGATTTGTGTCAAGGTGATAACCCTATTTAATTTTTGTTCTCAGCCTTCGGTTTTGCTGAGACAGGAAGAAACTTAACTTATCTATTCAGGGGTTTCTCTGCCACCTGCCTCCCCTTACTTTCCCAAGGGGCGAATCTACATCTCCAGGGATGGTCAAGCAGCATTGAAGTGTCACATGTGAACATTCAACACGTTTTTCCTGAATTTGTACTCTGTTCCAGTCATACTTCTTAGCACTTGGGACACAGCAGTGAACAGATCCTACCTGTTTTGAATTCCAACATTTCTCCCACCAACCCTTTATCTCTAGACATGCTGGCCCATCCTGTCTCTGAACATGCTATTCAAGCAGAGGGGCTCCTGCTTCAGGGCCTTTGCACATACTGGCCCCCCCGGCTCTTTCCCCAGAGAGCTGCATAACTCAATTCATCTGAAACAAACAAACATTTTCATCAGTTGCTCTTTTCCCAAATCTTTTCCTCAACTCCTTTTTGGACCAGAAAATAAACATTTTCTGTCAATCATTCATTGCACAGATGCTCACTAAATGCCTACGGCATGCCAGCCATTACTGTAACCACAGCAGTGAGCAAGTTAGACAAAGCCTCTCCCTTTCTCGAGCTTATCTTCTAGTGAAAGAGACAGGCACTAAACAAAAGCATAACACACAATGTCACACGTAATTAATTCCCACTACTCATGTCAGTTATGATCTATAAAGTTGCCGGGAACACTGAAGTAGGGAATCCTGAATAATTGCCCCAGAGGAAAAAGGGGGTTAAGTTCCTGGTCATAACTTTGTTGTCAACCAATCAATACATAACCTTGTTTTGTGTGCATTTTTGTTTAAAGGCAATAATTACTTAATTCATATTGTTGATTCATTAACATTGGACTCTGGCAGCACTAAAACTCATGCCTGAGCAAAGTTTATCAAATGCATGTGTTTTTTCTTTTCTTTTCCTTTCTTTTCTTTTCTTTTCTTTTCTTTACTTTTTTCCTTTTGGTACTGAGATTGCTCTACCACTGAGCTAAATCCTCAACCATTTTTATTTTTATTTTTTACTTTGAGACAGAGTCTCACTAAGTTGCCCAGGCTAGCCTCAAATTTGTGAGCCTTCTGTCTCAGCCTCCAGAGTTGCTGGGATTACATGCATGCGCCACCATGCCTCAGACATGTGTTTTCTTAAACACAGGTTATCACAGCCTTCTTGCACTTAGGAACACTAGACAGCACTCCAGCCCTATATTGGGGAGCCACTTTGAACAGAAAAATTACTGAAAAAGTACAAAATGGTGAAAAATATGGACTAAATAGGTCACCAAAAGGTTGCTTCTTAACAGCATACAAGTTAGAATAAGAAGGCCAAGTGTCACCTTGTTTGACCTTGGCTGGATATATACGCTTTGGGTGACTCAGATTTCTCATCACTCTGCACATGACTGTAGATGACTATGAACACACTAAGAGCATGAATTTTGAAGTAACAAATAAAATCCAGTGAATAGGCAAATTTGCAAAGACACAACCTGCAAATAATGAGGACTGACTGACTGTAACCAGGATTGCTCAAAAGAAAAACAGCAGAGAAAGGAATAGGAATTGAAAGAGTAGTGTGTAGGTGGGAGCTGTTTTAGGAAGAATAGCTAGGCCTGTCTCAGCACCTTCTGAGGATGTGAGGTTTCCCAAACAACTGGATGGAATGAGATAAGGAGCCACTTGGCTGTCTGGTTAGTGTATTTAAAGAGTGACTAAAGAGGAGTGGACAAGGGAGAAGTGGTGAAGTCACAGGTTCATCTAGGTCTTGGTTAAGATATCTACTTATCTCCTTATGGCTCTCAATCACATCCCTGCATCATGCAGGGACAAGACTACAAGGACTATTTGAAGAGATGCTGACTAAAAACATTCCAAAAATTGATGAAAGACATCAAACCACAAATCCAAGATCTTTGAATCCCACACAGGATGAATATAAATAAAACCACACCTAGGTCCATTATAGTAAAAGCACTGCTGAAAAACAAAGAGAAGATCTTTAAAATGCCGGAGGAGAAAAAGATGATTACTTTCAACACAACAAATGAAAGATTTTGATTGACTTTTAAACAGAAATAATGGAAGCTAAAAACAATGGAATGATGTCATGGGGCACTGAAAGAAGATAACTGCCACCCTAGAATTCTATACTATGGTAATAATATTATTCAAAGATGGAGGCAAAATAAATAAATGCATTTCGGGTGAAAACCGAGAAAAGACACCATAAAGGAGCACAAGAGAGGTAATACTAAAGAGGATTCTCCAGGCAACAAGAAAATGATCCCAAATGGAAGCAAGAATGAAAAGCACCAGAAGAGCAAAGATGTGGATGAAAGTAAATCAATACTGAGTGTTTTAAAAGAATTTCTCGTGGATTTAAAATATACATAAAATAAAAATAGTTGACAATGAAAGCACCACACAGAAGGGGAAAAGAGTTATTAATTTTCTTTGTTGCCTGGGAAATAACACAAGTGCAAATTTATATTATACTCTAATGAGTTGAGATGAAAGATGTAATTTCTAAAGTAAATCATAAGATGATGCATATCTGATAAACTAAAAGAGGAGGAAATAGGATAATAATAACAAATACTTAACATATCTAAAGAAAAGGGAAAAAGAACAAAGAAGGGACAAAATAAGCAGAAAACAAATAGGAAGATGGTAGACTCAAACGCAACCATGTATTAACTACATTAACTGCAAACAAACTAAATATTCCAATTAAAAGACAAAAATTTTCATACTTAATAGCAAAACAACTCTATACACTGCTTAAAATAGATTTCTTTTCTTTTAAGAAATTTATTTTTGGTGATGCTGGGGATAGATCTCTGGGCCTTAAACAAGACAGGCAAGTTCTCTACCACCAAGCCACATCCCCAATCCTGGATTTATTTTAAATAAAGGATTGTAGAAAAGTTGAAAGTAAGAACATGGGGAAATACGTGTGAATACTAACCAAAAAAAAAAAAAAAATTCCTAGATAGATAGATCAATAACAGAAAAAGTAAGCAAGAAAACCAAGAGTATTAATAGACAACATGAGACTTTTTATAAAATGGTCAATCCAATAGGTAGATAGAGCAATTCTAAGTTTGTATTAACTAAAAATGTATAAAGCAAAATCATGACAGTTTTAAGTGTAGAACTAGACAAATCCACAATCACAGTTGGAGATTTTAGTATACATTTCTCAGTAACTGGCAGAACATGTTAACACAATTCAGTAGAGATATAGAAGATGTGAACCCCATGATAAATAAATGACCTAATACACATATATGGAACACTGCACTCAACAACTGCAGAACATACATTCTTCTCACATTCATGAGAAATATTTGCTTAAGACAACCATATTCTGGGCCATAAAGTAAGTCTCAATAAATGTTTAAAAAAATTGAATCATATTTTTTGTCCGTGGAATTAAGCAAGACGTAAATAACAAAAAGAAAATAAGAACTTCCATAGATATCTAAAAATTATGCAATATGATGTCTGAATAACCAGGACAACAGAAGTTACAATTGAAAATAGAAAGTATTTTTAACTGATGAAAGATAAAAATATAACTTGTCAAAACTTGTGGAATGCAGGGAAGCTGTGCCTAAGTGAAATTTATGGCCTGAATACATATTTAATGGTAAAGGATGAAAAGTTGTGGTCTCAGTGAACACCTTAAGAAGTTAGAAAAAGACAACCGTTAAGCCAACAAACACAGAAAAGGAAATAATAAAAACCAGAAACCAAATAAACAGAAAATAAAAGTACCATAGAAAAAACAAGCACCATAATCCCAATGGCTTGGTGGGCTGAGGCAGGAGGATCTCGAGTTCAAAGCCAGCCTCAGCAAAAGTGAAGTGCTAAGCAACTCAGTGAGACCCTGTCTCTAAATAAATTACAAAATAGGGCAGGTATGTGGCTCAGTGGTTGAGTGCCCCCCCACCACAAAAAAACCAAACAAATAACAAATTGGTTCTTTGAAGAGATGAATGAGACTGATAAAGCCCTAGAGCAAGACTGATCAAGAAAAAAAGAAAACGGCCTGTATCAGTGATGAAAATAGAGACATTACTACAGACCCTAGGGACATAAAAATGACAAAATATTATCACTGTAAGACAAAATTTATGAAAATTTAGACAAAATGGGTAAACTCATGGGGAAAAATCAACAATCCTGGCATAAGGGGAAAAAAACTGAATAGATTTATGTTTACAATTAAAGACACTCAATCTGCAATTTAAACCTGTGCACAAAACCCCCTTTAAATCCAGAAATCCTTACCAATGAGTGCTCCTGAATACCTCTGAGATATTAAGAAATGGTATCACCTGGGCATGGTGGTACACACCTGAATTCCCAGTTTCTCAAGAAGCTAAGGCAGGAAGATTGCAAGTTGGAGGTCAGCCTCTACAATTTAGTGAGATCCTGTTTTGAAATAAAAACTAAAAAGGGTGGGATTGTACCCCAAGTGGCAAAGCACCCTTGGGTTCAATTCCTAGTGTCAGAGAAAAAAATGACATTAATCTTATAAAACATTGCCAAAAATAGAAAAATATGGAACACTTAGAACTTCTATGAGACCCACCTCACCTTGACACCAAAACCAAAGGACATTATAGCAAAAGAAATCCTTAGGAAAGTCTCTTTTATGAACACGGACACAATATCCTCAAGAAAACATTAGCAAATTGATTCCAATGACAAAACAAAAAAACCCAAAAAAACAAAAACAAGCAAACAAACAAAAGAAAGAAAGAAAGAAAAGGGCAAACATCACCACCAAACTGGGCTTGTCTCTGTAAGGAAAGTTTGAGTTGACATTCAAACAGCAATTCTTTGAACAGCAATCAGTGTAATTCACCACACTGACATAATAAAGAAAAAACATTATTATTATCTCAGGTAGAAACAGAAAATGCATTTGATAAGATTCAACACCCAATTATGGCTCAAAACTCTTGGCAAAATAGGAATAGAGGTGAATTGCCTTATTTTAATGAACTGTGTCTATGAAAAACCCAGAGAAAACTGTATTTCATATAAGAATATTGAGAATAAGTGCATCTGCCATCGACTTCTCCATGTGATATTTCACTAAAAGTAAGTGAATTTAATAAAATAATTTATATACAGGTCATATACAAATAGCAACTATAATGGAAATAATAAAGAATTAATAATAAATAAACAAATAATGAAGAATTAGACGATGAAAATTTAAGAATACAATTTGATTGATAGTATGAAAAATTGAATATGTAGGAATAAACCATAAAATGTATGTAAGGCATTAACAATTGCAGATTTTTGAGAGATTTTAAGGAAAGACTACATAATGGATTATCTACCATATTTGAGGATGGGAAGACAATATTGTAAAACAATGATTTCCCCCCAATTTATCTTTAGGTTCAATGAAGTTCCAAATTTTTCAAAAGAATAGAAAATGGGGTTTGAAAACTACAAACTGATTCCAAAATTTTTATACAAAGGGCTAAGAATAACTGAGACGATCTGTCGGAACAGTATTGGAAAATATTCACTGCCAGAGATCATGACTTACTGAAAAAGTACAGTAATTAAAATACTTTGGCATTGGTACAAAGATGGACAGAGCAATCGTATTCACCAGGGTCGAATCAGGAGACAGAAACTACCCTGTGTCTCTGTGGCCAAGAGCAGGGGCCTGCGTGTGTTGGTCTCTGGGTTTTACATTTGACTGGCAGGTGCCTAAGTTGGCCAAGACTCGGCCTTTTTAAGCTGTCACCCTGTGCCACCGTCATTGGCCCAGGGCCCAGTTCAGAGGGCCCAGTTCAACCTCTGGGAATTCTTGCTGAGTGAACATCTGAGCCATCCAGTGAACAAACCGCTTCCTGCATACACGGACCATGAAGCTTATGGCTGGAAGAAAGAGCCTGATTTTCTATCAGAGGGCAAACCCAGTGGGCATAGGAAACAGCTTGGGTGAGGGCCAAGGGTAGGGCTGCTGCCCTGGTCCTGTCACCTGTAGATGGAAGCCAAAGGGCAGGTGAGCCACATGGGGTTGGTCAACTTGCCCAGCTGGTAAATGTCAAAGATGAAGAATGGCTGTTGGATTTCCTTGTCAGGGTCGCAGGGCACAAGGCAGCCTTCCACCTGCATCTCGGGCCGCAGGCGGCTGTACTGTACCTTCTCGTCTCTCAGATAGAGCCGGCAGGGCATGGGTGTTTCCAGGGGCTCCTCAACATAGCAGTACCCCAGGCGTTTGCGTTCGCCTGGCTCCCCACAGCGGTTACAGTCCTGCCAGGGCTTCCAGTGGGTAAAAACAAGTACCTCACCACCCAGTTTCAGAGTCTCATTCTGCAGGGGCTCTTGGCCCAGGTCTTTGTGTGTAATATGCAGGGTGGTGGCATCCTGGAAGTCAATCTCATACTCCACTAAGAGGCCATTTGCATCGTCCTCACAGCGAAAGAGGCCTGCCTGTGAGGGCTGAGGGTCGGTCAGCTGCAGGCTGCCCCCTGGCAGTTTCTTTATATTAGGCCATGAGTTAAGCAGGATGATATTCTCCCCAATAATGGAAGAAAAATACCAGAGTGCCTTCTTATGGTCACAACGCAGGACAATGTCATTGCCCGAGAGCAGGGCCTGCTGGCACTGACTCTTGTAGGAACAACTGATGAATGTCTGGGCCCACAGCATGGGGAAGGAGAAACTAACCAGACACAGGGCGGCCAACATGGCGGACTGAGACCACAGGAGGAGTCTGGGCGCCACACTGGCCATTGTGAGATCACTCACAGAACTGAGGCATGAGCCTGGGCCGTGGAATGAAAGAACCTTGGCTCCACATGCTCCGGGAGTACCCTTCCCCTCATGTCATCGCGTGGCTAATCGTAGGATGTAGCCTCAAAAACTCAGACGTCCCCAGGAGCTGCAGAGGAAATGAAATGAGTGGATTTACGTCAGAAAGAAGTGAACTTTTATAAAAAAGGCAAATTATTCACTAGTCAATGATGAAATGGAACAAAATGACCTCACGTCCAGCAGAAAGGGGAAGGGGAGACATAGAGAAATCACTGGTCTGTACCAATCCTAAAACCCAGCGGAAGACATTGCAAGGGCCGCCCGTATCATAGACGGGGAGGATTTCTTTTCTTTCTTTCTTTTTTTTTTTTTTTTATTGTAAACAAATGGGATACATGTTGTTTCTCTATTTTACATGGAGTCAAGGCATACCATTTGTGTAATCATAAATTTACGCAGGGTAATGTTGTTTAATTCATTCTGTTATTTTTTTTCCCATTCCTCCCCACCCCTCCCACTCCTCTTCTCCCTCTATACAGTCCTTCCTTTCCGGGGAGGATTTCTTAATGAGCATCAAGCCAGCTCCTTGATGGGGGCAGGGGCTTCTGAACCATGTTCTCCGTGGTGCATATCTCCCTTCTCCAGGGACAGGTTTCCTTTCCCATCCTGCTCCTTGGATATGTCTGAAGTAGCGCTGGAAGATGTGCCTTCTTGAGACAGCATCCATTTCCTCAGTCTACTTTCTGTCCCCCAAAGTTTGACACCTTCGGATTCTTACAAACTTCCAAGCATCTCCCCTCTCTCTTTCCCTCTCTTCTTTCTTCTCCCTCTCCCTTTCTCTCTCTCTCTCTCTCTCTCTCTCATTTCTAGGTACCTTAAAATGTCTTCATCGGAGACTCCCCTTACTTTTACTTATAGGCCACACTTACTAAACTTTATCTTTTTCGCTGAGACATTTGTCCACCTGGGAGGATTTCCTGATAGTGTCTTAATTTATTCCTCAATTTTAACAGTGGTTGATGATGACTCAACCATACTCTCGGTTTTATTCTTGCCAAAAGCTGAGTTTTAATTGGGCTTTGGATTTCTCAATTTTCAGCCAACTTTGGCCAATATCATCTCCTAATATCCTGTATTCCAACTGCTTCCCCTAAAACTGCAAGTTCATTAAATACATTATCTGCCTTACAAAGTAACAGTCTCCATCCTCTGAGTCCTAATAAGTCTCCTCGTTCCCAATATAGCTAAGTCGATGCTGTCTATTTTTAGTTTTGAGTACAGAAGCGCCCTATTCCTGGTACTAACTTTGGTATCAATCAAGATAGGCTATTTGCCACTATAAGAAACTTCCCCCAAATCTCAGCAACTTTAAAATAGCAAAGGTTGGTATGTCCACAGTGGACCACGGATCCAGTCCCAAGCTTCACTTCTCTAGGCCATGCACTTACTACACAAATAATGACTGATTACCCACCTTGCACCAGGCACTAAGGATCCAGGTAAAGTCGCTGAGCCCTTGGAGCTTACAGTGTAGTGGGGATGGAGTCATCGGGATAGGTTAGAGCGTCCTATGTAACAATAGAATTCTGGAATCTTAGTGGCTTGACACAATTCTTTTCTCATGCTACATGCCTAGTGTTGGTTAATGGAGCACCCTACCATGGTCCCTAAAGATACCACTGGCCACATCACTAGTTTGCTATGGCAGAAGAAGGGAGAAAACTGAGTCTCATGCTGGCAATTGATTGCTCTGGCCTGGGAGGTGTTTGCCTTACTTTTGCCTACAAGCCACTAACTAGACCTAATCACATAGCCCCACCTGACTACAGAGGGGCTGAGATACGTAGGGATGCACAAAGAATATTGGTGGAGCAATACTGTCTTTACATTGAGAGATGACAGATGACAAAGACAACAAATGACTAATAAAGCATCAGATCATAGTAAATGCTTTGAAGGAAAAAAAAGGGGGGGGGGCAGAGAAATTAGAGAGAGAGAGACTGTTAAGGTATGTATGCAACCCCCACCCCAAATGCGTAGGTTGAAGCCCTAACTCACAGTATCACAGAATGTGACTATATTTGGAAATAGGGAATTTAAAAATGCAATCAAATTAAAATGAGATTACTAGGGTGACCTCTAATCCAATGTGATTGACATCCTTATAAGAAGAAAAAAATAGAGACAACACAGAAGAGGGAGATGATATGAAGATAGAGGGAAAAGGCAGCCACCTGTAAGCCAGAGAGAGTCCTCAGAACAAGATGGAGGCTGCCAACATCTTGATCTTGAACTTTTAGCTTTCGGCACTGTGAAGAAATAAATGTCTGTTGTTTAAGTCATCGGGGTCTATGGAGTTTATTATGCATCCCTCACAAACTAGTATCTAGACTATTTTAAAGGGGGTAGAGAGAGGTCTCTCTAAAGAAGTGACATTTGAGCAATTCTCTATAAAATGAGCCATGAAGATCCCAGAGGAAGAGTGGTGTCTGGATTAAGCACACAGCACATGCAAAGTCCTTCAGGTGGGAACAGTTTGACCTGTGTCAATATCCTAAGACTAGCAGAAACACACCTATGAACAAAGTGGGGTTTATTTGACTCACTGCAGTGGAGGAAGGTAACTTGGGGAGTGATAGGGTGTCTCAGCAAGATGTGTCAGAAAAGATCTGTGGAATCTGAACTTTGTTAGGTGATTTGGGGAAAAGTTTGAAGATGTGGGGAGTTGCTTTGATGGGGAGCTGCCAGGAAGCGTGACTAATTCTATCTTATTTAGAAGATAAGAAAAATGGAGCACAGTTTAATTTATAATGGGTAAAGCAGACATCACTCAACATCTGGGTTGGGGGATATTTGATATATTGTGGCTTGGATAATGTTTCTGCTTGGTGTTCAGATGTGACAGAGACTGTCAGTGTGAGCTGTGTCTTACAAATAGTGGCTTAAAAACTGTTTTGTATTGATGCATCATAGTCACAGGGAAGGCTTGTCTAATGTGAGAAAATTGTTGCTGTCTCACAGCAGAATCCCATGACCTAGCAGGGAGTTGTAGGCCAGCTTCCAGCGACGCCAAGACCCAGTTGCTAGTATCAGGGCAGCCCCCAGCTATCAGGGGCTGCCTTCTTTTTCTCAGATATTTGAGGAATGTGCAACAAAACCTCTTCTGAACATGGAAGTCTGGTTTAATGGCTTTCTCTTGGCAAACCTCAGCTTCCTCTTTTTCAAAGGATTTTAATGGCATTGATACAGGGCTCTTGTGAGGATTTGACGAGACACCATCTAGAAAGTACTCAGCCAGTATGATTACTGGGAAGTGGGAAATAAGGATGTTGTCCACCAAATGTCAGGGTTAGCTATCCTGATTGTGGATTGCTACTTCTGATCACAGAGGTGCAGACACAGAGGTCGGCTACCCTCGTCTTAAAACCCCCTGTGGGACTTCCAAAGGACATAAAGGGATAGGTCTTGAGTTTCTCCCCTTCTCCACCTTGGGAGCTGAACCCATAGGGATTGGAACATTCAACAGCAACCAAGTAAGTGGAGGGGAATTTAGAAAGCCACTGCACAAGCTCAGTAAAAGGTGCAAGCTCACAGAAGAACTAACGTGACTTAAGCTTTCCCCTAAGATATCGCCCATGCAGAGACACCATACAGCAATCAATCAAAAACCTAGCAAATGCTGGGGAATGGAGGAAATGTGATTTCCAGAGTTACCACACTATCAGATTCAAATGTCATTCAAAAAAAATTTTTTTGTTCTTTGTAGTTGTGCATGACATAGGATGTATTTTGACATATCAGACATACATGGAGTGTAACTTCCCATTCTGTGGTTGTACGTAATGTGGAGTGATGCTGGTCGTGTGTTCGTAGTGAACATAGGAAAGTGATGTCCGATTCATCCTACTGTCTTTCCTATTCCCATCCTCCCTCCCTTCCCTTCATTCCCCTTTAATCTACTGAACTTCAATTTCCACCCCCCTTGAGTATTAGCATCTGCATATCAAAGAGAACACTCCACCTTTGGTTTGAGGGGGGGTTTGGCTTATTTCACTTAATATAATTACTCCAGATCCATTCATTTCCAGCAAATGTCATAAAGTCATTCTTTTTTATGGCTAATACTCCATTGTATATATGTACCACGTTTTCTTTATCCATCTGGTGAAGGGTATCTAGGTTGGTTCCATAGCTTAGTTATTGTGACTTGAGCTGCTATAAACATTGATGTGGCTGTGTCACTGTAATATGCTGGTTTTAAGTCCTTTGGGTATAAACCAAGGAGTGGGATAACTGGGTCAAATGGAGGTTCTATTTCAAGTTTTCTGAGGAATCTCCACACTGCTTTCCAGAGTGGTTGCACCAATTTGCAGTCCCACCAGCAATGTGTGAGTGTACCTTTTCCCCACGTTCTCGCCAACATCTACTGTTACTTGCATTCTTGATAATTGCCTTTCTGACTAGAGTGAGATGAAATCTCAGTGTAGTTTTGATTTGGATTTCCGTAATTGCTAGAGATGTTGAACATTCCTCATATATTTGTTGACCGTCTGTATTTCTTCTTCTATGAAGTGTCTGTTCAGTTCCTTTGCCCATTTATTGACTGGGTTGTTTGTTTTTTTGGTCAAACATCCATTCTTGACAAAAACAACAACAACAGAAATCAAAATACATACAAAGAAAGCATGACTCAATCAATCAAAGGAAAAAAAAATAAGCCATCCCTGAGGAAGCCCAAGGGGGTAGAATTACTAAACAGACTTCCACGGCTGTCTTCAAAATGGCCAGCAAGCTAAAGGAGACATGACAATGACAGGAAAATGACACATGAACAAAATGTGAATATTAATAAAGAGAAAATATGAGAAGAAACAAAGAAAGTTCTGGAATTGAAAAATACAGTAACTGATATAAAAAATTCATTAGAGGGGTTCAAAAACACATTTGATCAGTCAAAACAAAGCAACAGCAAACTTGATGATGGGGCGATTGAAATGACTAAGTTTAAGGGACAGGAGAAAAGTTGGTGGTAAACTGAACGAAGCCTAAGGTATCTGTGGGACACCATCCAGAAAACCAACGTGGGAGTCCCAGAAGGAAAAGAGACACAAAGCGGGGAGAAAATATATATTTTGAAAATATATATTTGGAAAAACAGTAGCTGAAAGCTTTCCAAATTTCACATAAATCTACAAATCTACAAAACTCAATGAACTCAAGTAGGTAAAACCCAAAGAGATCCTCACTGAGATATAATCACTGTCAAAAGTCAAAGATAAAGAGACAATCTTGAAAGCAACAAGAGAAGTAATTTGTCACATTTAAGGAATCCTCAATAAGATTATTGACAAATTTCTGGGGAGGCTGAGGCAGAAGGATCACAGGCCAGCCTCAGCAACTCACCAAGGCCCTGAGCAACTTAAGGAGACCTCGTCTCAAAATAAAAAACAAAACAACAACAACAACAACAAAAAAGGGCTGGGAATGTTGCTCAGTGGTTAAACACTCCTGGGTTCAATCCCTGGTTTAAAAAAAAAAAAAAAAACTATACTCAGAAAAACTATCCTCTAACAACCAGGGAGAAATTAAGACATCATCACATAAACAAAAGCTGAAGGACCTGTCCTCTAAGAAATGCTAACAGGAGTCCTTCAGTTTGAAATAAAAGGATAATAAACAGTGACTTGAAGTCATATGAAGAATTAAAGATCTCTGGGAAAGATAAATACATGAGCGATTACAAAAACTAAAGCTCTCTGGGAAAGATAAATACATGAGCGATTACAAAAACTAATTTTATTGCAATTTTGGTTTGCAATTTCAGTTTTTACTGCTTACATGATATACAAGAAAATGCATAAAATAATCATTAATCTTTATCATTTAAAAAAAAAATCAGGCCACCCTAAGTACTCTGAGTGAGAAGGATTCAGTTGAGAACTTGCTTGAGTACCGAACCCACCAGCCAGGGGGCCAGTCTGCAACCTCCAGCCGTCTGACCTGAGGATGCGCTCCCCATTTGACGCCACCGGGAGGCAGCAGAGTCGCGCCTAGCGCCGCCCGGGTGGCTTGCAGAGGCAGCACCCCGCCCCGGGCGCAGGTGGCCAGTCCCCGGGAATTCCTGGGTGGAAACGGGTCTCCCGCCTTGCGCCTCCGCCCGGCCCCTTTAAGAGTGTGAGTTTCCGGAGGCCTGACCTAGGGCGAGGGATGCCCGGGAGCCCAACCACCAGTTGAGGGCAGGGGGAGGCGGGAAAAGCTTCCGAAGTAGAATTCTAACTTTTTCAAGGCTTGAGTCCCACGGGGCGTCCCGAGAGGGTCGGAGATTCCCTTCGGGGGATTTCGCTTGACTCTTTAGGTCACCTAACTAGGAGGTGTGCGGAACCGGCGGCGCCTCGCGCACCACGACTCAAGCCCGCGGGCTGGAGAGCAGGCGCCTCGGGCGCGCTTCCCCAGCCGGCCGGCTCAGGCTCGCCCCTCCCCGCAGGGCGCACCTAGGCGGGTCCATTACCGACCCGGGAGAGGGGTGTGAGCAGGAAGAGAGCAGGTGCGCGGCAGGACCCGCCCTCTCCTAACAGGTGACTCTCCCCAAGCCAGTCCCTGTCCTCCGGATCTCGGTCCGCTCTGCCCGGCTGGGGCGGGACGGGGCCGGGGGAGCCCCGCAGTCTGCGGGCGCCCTCCTGGCCGGTCGGTCACTTGGTTTCGGCCCTGGGGGCAGGAGCGCACCTGGGTCAGCCCACTTCCGGGGAGGGAGGCTGAGGAGTCCCTCCCCACTGCCCACCCCTAGCCCGGCCCTGGGCTCCCACCCTTGTGTACCTGGGCCGATCCATTCCCAGGACGCGCAGGGGGTGGGGTGGCTCGGAGAACCGCCGCGGGTCAGGCAGGTTTCTCCCCGAAAGCTGAAAGCCTGCGCTTCGTCCACGTTGTTTCTGTTGGTCAAACTCCTAGAGCTCGGCAGGATAGACTTGGAATAGGGACAAGGAGCGGAAGTGGAAAAGGGAGGAGCGTGCACCCCTCCCGGCCTTGGCGCTCACCGCGCCCCCTACCCTCCCGGGATCGGGAGGGGACGCGCGGGGCCGACGCGCCCAGACGGCCTCGATGGCGCGGGTAGCCAGTGTTCGTCCCCGGGCGTCCGGCGCCCACCCGGCCGCGGCCGTCCTCCTGTGGCTCTTTCTCAGCACCTGGTGCACAGGTAAGGGATGTGGGGCCTCGGGTGCCGTGGAACCGCGGGAGGGTACTACACGGGGCGATGGATTCAGTTCTGTGCGGCCCAGGCAGTGGAAGAACAAGGGTGGGGGTTGGCTGGTGCGAAGGCGCAAAGGCTCAGGACGTCCAGATTCGCCGGGTTTGGGGAGATCCTTTCTGTGCCCGAGCGAGGGGAATTCCCATCCCCTCACCGAGCGCTCCCCGCGCCCTTGTCGCAAGACAGCAGCAAGTGAAACTCCCCGGATCGTAAGCCCTGGAGGAGCAGGGAGACGGGGACCCTTTGTAGGTTAGGGATGGAGGACTGCCTGACCACGGGAAAGGCTGAAGTGGGGTCTTGGGCTTAGCCGGCGATTTCTGAGTGTTGGGGTAACGGGGAAAGGGTTAGATTGGAGAGGTGGATCAGACGTTTCCTAAAGGAAGAGATCAAGAAATAGTGCCCAGGCCTCGAGTGGGTGTGGGATTGGGGACTTCCCACCACCCCAGCCCCACCCACCTCTCGCGGGTTCCGTAGTATCTCTGCGTAAGAGACTAGTATGATGGACTTATGGACCCGAAACCATCTTCTGCAGGACAGCTCTAGCCTGGATTGGCTGTTCGCCCTGGTTGGGGAGAGGGGGCTTTGTCTTGCAGCACGTGTATTTAGGGGTGTGGTTGAGATGACTTTGGGTAGGGTGAGGTGGGAAGTTGATGGAAGTTGTGGGGGCTTCAGCCATTCCAGGAAAACACAGGCAAACTTATCCAAAATTCACAAACTCAGGTAACTTGGAACCCTGGGCAAGTTCTTTTTGAGCTGAGATCTTGAGCCCTGGCGGGCCCTGCCGTGGCTATTTGGGCTTGTCCCTACAGGCCACAGAGGGATTGGGGAAGGGTAGAGGGTAGACTGGGGTGATTCAGAGGCCATAATCTGGAAAGAAGGATGGACAGAACATTCCAGTAAAATGGCCATTGACCTCATATCTGCTACTTTTCAACCCCAAGGGTCTATAAAATGGGCATGACTGTGAGCTATCTCACCAGCCCTGGGAATTAGAGGACAATGTGTGCCAGGTGCTCTGGACAACCACACACTTATGTCAAGCTGGTGATGAGTGATGTGGCTCATTCTTGTTGAAGTTTTTTCCTGAGCTTGCAGTGATCCTTGCTGACTCTCCTCTTGCTCTCAGCCCCTGCCAGTGGCATCCAGGTGACAGTGTCTGACCCCTACCATGTAGTGATACTGTTCCAGCCTGTGACTCTGCCCTGCTCCTACCAGATGACCACGACCCTCACGGCGCCTATCGTAATCTGGAAGTACAAGTCCTTCTGCAGGGACCGCATTGCTGACGCCTTCTCCCCAGCCAGCGTAGACAACCAGATCAATGCCCAGCTGGCAGCAGGCAATCCCGGCTACAACCCCTATGTGGAGTGCCAGGACAGTGTGCGCACAGTCAGGGTTGTGGCCACCAAGCAGGGCAACGCCGTGACCCTGGGAGACTACTACCAGGGCCGGAGGATCACCATCACAGGAAGTACGTGGAACCTGGTGACTGGGAAGGTTGGCTTGGGTTGGTGGTGGGGCAGGCTTCCTGGTGCCCAGCCTGGAGTCCTCACCTAGAAGCTCTTGAGCACCTGTACCTGAAAGAACCCACAGAGGGAGGACTCCTTCCATCCATCTATTCCTTTATCTCCACAACAGATTTACTGAGCACCTGCTGTATAGCAGGTGCAGTTCTAGACTCTGGGAGCACAGCAGTAAGCAAAACCATGCAGTCACTTCCCTCGTTGGCTTACATTGCACTGAGGGAAAAAAAGCACAACATATACTGTCAAATGCTTGCAGATAAAGAAAATTGGGTAATGAAGAGAGAGGCAGTGGTTTGTTCTATAATAATATGAATAATACCAGCAATGAGAAGTAAAATTTAAAGAAGTGACAATTAATAAAGGGCTTGCTATGTGCCAGGTACTAATCCAGTTTTATTTACATGGATTAACTAATTTAGACCACACGGCCATTGAATGAATTGATTGTATTATTGTCATTTTACAGAGACCCAGAAAGATAAAGTAACTTTCACAGCTGATTACTCAGCTGGGTTCCAACTCAGCGTCTCTGGGCTGAGTCTCTAAGCTCCTCAGCTCTGGGCAGGGAATCAGCCGAGGGCCTCATGACATGAGTAAACTGCATGGGCAGGCGACACTAGCGGAGAAAGCCCATGCCTTCCCACACACAGTGCATGCGTTCTCCCATTGAGCGGTCTCTAGCACATTTCACACTCATGACTGAGGTGTAGATGTGTTAAGTAACCTGTCCAGGTAGTAAGGAGCGTGCGCTGGAATTCCAATCAGGCAGCCCGAGGGCGCTTGTTCCTAGCCACAATGCTGTCTCTTGATAACAAGTGCCCTTGGGATTCAGTAAGGGGAAAGTCATTTCGTTCCTTCATTCATTCATTCATTCAGTGTTTATCAAGCATCTCCTCCATACCAGGTGCTATTGTAGGTACTGGGGATCAGAATGGGCAAGGTCCCTGCCCCGCTGGAGAGAACATTCTAGCGGGTGAGAGTGGTAAGAAATAAGCAGATTAAGAAAGAAAGGAATTTCAGATCGTGCTCAGTGCCACAGAGAAAACAGCAGTGGAGGAAGCCGCGCCTGCCTTACAGCCTGTTCCAGTGAGATCTGAGGTGGTGCTGGGAGCTGGCCCTAAAGAATTTAGAAGGCGGAGAGGAAGGGGCTGAGCAGCGGTGAGCCAGGGATAAAGACTTGCTCACATCACCGTGTGCCCTCTCAGCTGCCTGGAAGAAAGATTAGAGTTTGAATCCTGGGCGTCGGGGCAGAGGTGGGAACGAGAGAAGAGTGGATCCCTTTGCAGCAGAGTGACCAGTGTGGAGCACTCTCCTACCACTGTGTCAGACCACAAATGGAAAGAAAGGAAGGCAGGGTTCCAGGGACTGAACCCATCAGTCCTGTTTCAGGGGAGGGACCAGACTTGCCCTGAATTTCCATGGCAGGTCAGCCCTAAGCATCCTGCCATTTTTGAGGTCAGAGGACTTCTTGGGGGTTCACCCTATATGGACGCCCTCTCTTCCAACCCAGGGGCCTGTCCAGCAGGGATCAGACATGCATGCCCAGCCCCTGCAGGACGATCCAAATACAGAGCCTGCCCTTGAGGGCCAGCTAGAATCAGGTCTCCTTTGCTGTGCACAGAACTCCAGAATGAGCGCAGCTTTATCAGGGGAAGGGGGGGGGGTGCACTTTAGGCTCCAGAGGCCTCAAAGGCCTGGGTCTTTCAGACGCCCTTGACCTGAGCCAGTGTTTGATAAGGGCCATGATAGGGAAACGTCCATTGTGTCTGTCCTTCAGGAAACCCAGTAGCTGTGAGACCTTCCTCCATATCAGCTTTGAGGACAAGGAGAAATGGACCTCTGTAGTGTTCCTTGGGTCACCAACCTTTCTGGGTTTAAATGTAGAAGTAGTCCTGGGCAAACCAGAGGTGTCCCTCCTCTTGGAGTGGATCTGCCTCTCTTCTGCTCTTCCCTGCCATGGGCAAGGTGGAGTGCTAGCGTTGGAGGCCCTGTTTCTATCTCAAGCTGCTTGGGGCCATGCAAGTCCTGTCAGCAACACTGGAGCAGAGACTCCTTGGACCTCTGAAATCCTGAGGGCCACCTCTGCTTATGTAGTTAAGAAACGGAGGCCAGAATCATGGAGGAGGTCCAGCTTCTGTCCCCACTGGAGACCAGCATCTTTTCTTTTCATTGAAAATGATTAAGATAGTGCCTAGCCCCTGTGATCTTAGGGCCAGCCCTTGACCAAGGACAGGGTGCGCCTGCAGGAAGGAAGTGGGCCCAGGCCTTAGGATTAACCAAAAGAGGCCGGAAAGTCCTATTTTGCTTGAATTTTGAAACATGCAGGCCAAACAAAACATACCGAGGTCCATAGATCCGGTCCTGGAGACCCCAGGTTTCAACTTCTGGCCTATATAATTGTTTGCCACGGTGGGGGGTTCCTGTCCACCTCTTTGGCTTTGGGCTTGGCCCAGCTCTTGAGCTCTGGTGTTGGAGAGACATGGGTAGGAGCTCATGAGCAACTCACGGGGGACAGGAACAGGCTAGAAGCGACCCAGCCAGGAGGGCTCTATAGCCACATTCTTCCCAGCCCAGCAGCTCCCCTTGGCCTGACCCAGTGCCCTCCTTTGTGGTGGCACTTTGAGAGCAATAACTGTGGGTGTCCCCATGCACAGCCACCTACTGATGTATCTCAAAGATATAGGTGGAAAACGGTGGGCCAAGAGGACATTGCAGGGAAAGTCTGGAGTATTTAGGAGGTCAGAGTTTCTGAGGATTCAATGAAAGAATGGGTCAGCACATAGTAAAAGCTCAATAAAGAGTGGCCATCTGCTCTGAAGGTCACTTCTGGCCTTCCCTGGTTTCCTTATTCAAAATCGCATAACCCCCACCTGCTTGCCTGGTACTTTCTCTCTGCCTTCCCTGCTTCACTTGCTCCAAACTGTTTATCACTGCATGATGTGCAATATGGTGAAGTTTTTGTTGTTTGTTTTTTCATTGTCTCTCTCCCTCAGTTAGAATCTGAGCTCCATAGAGGCAAGTTCTCCATAGCAGTGGTTCTCAAACATCTTGGTCTTCAGGCCTCTTTTTATACCTTTAAAGACTTCAAAGTTTTTCTTTTTTCTTTTTCTTTTTTTTTTTTTTAATAGCAAGCAAACTAAGAGGAACTTTAAAAACATTTCAAATTACAATAATAAACTCATTATTAAAATAACATATCTTTATGAAAAAGTAACTACATTTTCCAAAACAAAATATTTTTTAATGAGAAGAGTGGCATTGTTTTCTGTTTGCAAAGTCTCTTGAAAGTCTTACTGGATAGAAGAAGCTGGGTCCTCAACACTGTGTCAATCTACTGTGATATTGCTCAAATGTCACCTACCTTCTGAAAATGCCCACTTATAAGAGATAAAGGGGAAAAGGCAAGTAATTATGAAAATAACTTTAACCTCAAGGATCCCCAGAAAGGGTCTTGAGGAACCAGGAACCATGGTACACAGATCATTTTGAGAACCATTGTTTTGTAGTATGCCAGGTGCCTCAAAAGAGCCTGGAATATAAGCTGCATCCAGCGGTTATTTGTTAAATGTTGAATGAACGAATCAAGTGTATTTCAGTGTAGCCATGTGCCCAGAATACTGGAACAGACAACAGAAGCTAAGGAAGGTCAGCATGAGGAGAGGAGGGGTACTTTTCTGCTCCTTGGCCAGTCCCTGTGTCTGGCCAGCAGCAACCAAGACAGACTTGTTTCTGCATGCAGGGCAAGTTCTCACAGGGACAGAGGTGGGCAGTGGGCACCTGGGTGATAGACTTTGCCCGTTGGGCAGGAGAGCCACAGGGGTGGGATGGCCAGGGAGCACTCCTCCATGCTGAGGCTTGATTAACGGGAAGGAACCAGCCCTGAGTCTGCAGGGACAGGGGTGGGAGGTGGACCAGTAGGAAGGTAAGCTGAGGGAGGGTCGAGCCCAACGTGTTCGGGGACAGCGTGGAGGCCAGCCTGTGCAGAGCCCAATGAGCAAAGGAGATGGTAGGGATGAGGCTGGCATGGTAGCCCGGGGCCACCTGGGTCCAGGGAGCTTTGGGAAGGATGTGGACAGGCACTGTTGAAAGGGGTCTTTCTGAGGAAGGGGCTCCAGTTCTTTTTTCCTTCAGCACTGGAGAGTATCGTCCCCCTGGGTGCTGGATGCTGTGGGTGAGGACACTCACAGTTACTGCTGTCAGATGTCGTGGAGAAGCGCATTGGGTCCACGGGGCCAGGTCAGGCAAGGCAACAGGAACCAGAGAGGCTGGAAAGAAGGTGGCCATGAACCGTGGGGCTTTCCTGGCTGCAATGCCTGTGTCTAGCCTGCTCCCGTCCCCCATGGGCCCGAGGCAGAGTTGCCAAGCTGGTGCCGCCCTGTCCCACATTGGTGAGTGGCTGAAGGGATTTAACTAATTAGAGCCTGAGGAGTAGAGGGTGTGCTGCAAGACTTTCATTAGTGGCATTATTAATAGGCTCCTGGCCTGAGGCTGCTTCAGACTGGGCTTCCCCAAGCCTTGGGCCTGGCCTGGAATGTGGGGACAGAAGGGGAGGGTGTGGGGGTGAACAGGGAACTGGGAGAGTCGTCTCTCCCACACATCACACCCACTCTTCCTCCGCCTGGGCAGCTCTATCTGGAATCTGGCCTAGTTAGTCTGCCTCCTCCCTCTGGACCCCTCCCCCAGGTCTTCACTTGTGTCAGGAGATCGCACCTTGCGCTGGAGAGGTTGTAGGGAGGACGGTTCTGAGTTGAAAGCACTGGCCCCACAGTCAACCTGGCTCTGCCAGCAATGAGCGGTGTCGCTTCAGGTGGATTGGTTCACCTCTCAGTTGGGCCCTGACTTATGAAACAGCCCACGTTCAGTGTTCAGAACAAGGCATGGGGCGTAGCAGCCCTTGGCGAGGACACATTCCCACTGGATTCACTTGCAGCCCCGCCCCCTTGTTCCCTGCTCACTGTGCCCGTGCTGGGGGGCTCAGGCCCTGTTGGGGTTAGACACCCCCTCCCATGAAGTACCCTCACGCCATCTCTTCCCACTGCAGATGCTGACCTGACTTTCGAGCAGACGGCTTGGGGGGACAGTGGTGTGTACTATTGCTCTGTGGTGTCGGCCCAGGATCTCCAGGGGAACAACGAGGCCTATGCAGAGCTCATTGTCCTTGGTGAGTGGGGCTGGTCTCTGTGGTCTGGGGAAGGGGAAGGGGAGCGGGCCCTTCTGTCCCTTTTGTGCCTTCTGTGTCCTCCCTCTGCCCTCCAGCCCACTCACTGGGCTCTTTCTCCTGCTTTGCTCTCCCCTCGTGGCACCGCCAGTCACTTGAGCTTCTCTGTGTCCTGCACCCCAGGAAGGGACCCTCCCTCTGCCGCGTTCCAGGTCAGCCAGAGCCAAACTAAGAATGGAGAGAATCAGGGCCTCTACTCCTTTTCCCAGTCTTTCTTTTGAAAACAGACATGCTTAGTTGTGATGGGCAGTGAGTGAAGAGGATAGTGTGTATTGCGTGTGTTGCGGGTGGTGTTCAGGACCCCTCTCCAGAACCACAGTCCCAGGATGCTCCACCCCCTTGGGTGAAAGGGCATAGTGGTTACACAGAACCTACTTCTCATTCTTCTGTATACTTTAAATCATCTCTCTTACTTTTAATACTTGATATAATGTAAATGCTAGGCAAGCAGTTGTTACACTGTGTTACACTGTATTACTTAAGCAAGGGGGGAGAGAGTTCTGTACTTGTTGAGTAAGGATACTTTTTCTTTTTAAATATTCTCAGTCCTCCCTGTCAGGGCCATATTGCACTTTGGAGCCCCTTGGCAGAACACAGGGTCTTTGTCTTTTGACCTGCTAGGAAGTGTGCAAGTTTGTATCTAAAATGAGGGTGGTACCAGATGCCAGGGGCAGGGTGGGGTGTCTAAAAGCAGCCCCACGTGGCTGGGAGGCCTCCACGCCCTGCAGAGGGGATGCTGCCGTGGGCCAGGTCCTCCGTCATGCGCAGTGTGTGGTGTGTGCTGGTGTGATTGAAGTCATGAGCTGTACAGCATCATCCTCTCAAGTGTGTGACCAAGTGGGCAGGCCAGGGGAACGCAGGCTACAGTGCTCATGCACCTGCAGTCCAGGAAGCTCTGGAAACGCACACCCTTGGCACCAGCAATTCTCAGTTTAATCCCAGATCCCATTCACCCTTTAAACACTGTGAGGGTCTCAGAGGACTTGTTCAGAGTTTTTGTGGGTTATGTCTGTAGTTGCTTGGTGTTAGAAACTGAAAAGGGCTACTTTTTAAAGCACAAGATACACAAGCGCACAAGCCATTAGCTATCAAGGCAATGATGTCATTGTGTCACAGAGGCTCTGGAAAGCCCCACGCGAGGAGGCATGCAAAAAGAGCAAATAATGCTTTGGTGCCATGAGAAGGGTCTGAGCCCCATCAACAGGACCACACTTCGAGAACCAACTTACACGCTCTGCCCCGTCGGAGCCCAGGTGCCCAGTGTGCACTCTGTGAGAGCTGCTGTGCACATGCGTAGGCTCCCATGATGCACTGCTCGTAGGCACAGAGCTCCCGGGGCACCTGAGGGAAGGCACAGACTGGGTCAGGACACATGCACATGTGACAGAATGCACAGGTGGAGGATGGAACCCTGGTGGGTCACAATCAGGATCACATATGACTTTCATGGGCCATAGGTATTTTTGCCTTTGAAGGCCCCTTCCTCCATTTAAAAAAAAAAAAAAAAACGAAGACAATCAATTTTTATATACTTAGTATTACTAGTTTTTCTTCTTCAGGTTTAAAAAAAAATTTAAAAATTTTCTGGGTCCTAGGGTGCTGGGCATACTCTGCTTGATACAACAGATGGTTGCTGGTAGGACCCATGGAGGCGGGAGAGTGACTGGACTGAGGTCAACCCTTCCGGCCCCCATGGGGCTGAGAGCGGGTGGGTATGTGATGGCGGCCTTCACACCCACCAGCACCCACTTGTAAGCAGGGGTGGGGGCAGGCACCACATGCCAGGTCCCTGCTAGGCCACCAGCCTCTCCCCTGCCTGCTCCGCTGCAGGACACACCTACTAGCAGCCTGGAGCTGGGCATTTTTAGGGACAGGGCTGCCTGGGCTGGCTCTGGCTGGCATAATCTCCTGTTCTCTTTTGTCCCTCCAGGCAGGACCTCTGGGGTGACTGAACTCTTACCTGATTTTCAGGCGGGGCCCATGGAAGGTATGGGGGTGGAGTCCTCAGTGGGGCTTCTCTCTGGCATTCTCCCCAACCCTTAATCACTGCTCGCTGTGAACCCCACTAACTCCATCTCACCTTGTGGCATCTAGTGGGCTAGCTCTGGGCTTGGAGGTGGGCTGGGCTGGCTGAGGAGGACCTGGGGTGTAGGCAGGGGCTCCTGTGACTGGCGCCAGCTGTGTTCTTCAGGGTTTGGGTCTGGGCCGTGGCTCACTCTCCATCTTCCTTAGGCCATGTTACCTCTTGTTTTCTGCCTTCGCCACTTGAAGCCAGGGGGATCCCTAATTTGGGGACTGGCCCCAATTGTAGAGGGTCAGGCATCCCTCTGCTACTGTGCCCCACACTCTGGCAGAGACTAAGGAGGGCTGCAGGTCTCCCGCCCATGTTCGGCTCTGCGCTGTCCCTGCAGAGCCCTTCTGTCCCTGTCTGCTGTTCTCTGGCCTCCCGGCTCAGGGCCTGTTCTGGTCTCTCTGCAGACTGGCTCTTTGTGGTCGTGGTGTGCCTGGCTGTCTTCCTTGTCTTTCTCCTCCTGGGCATTTGCTGGTGTCAGTGCTGCCCACATACCTGCTGCTGTTACGTCAGGTGCCCCTGCTGCCCGGAGAAGTGCTGCTGCCCGGAGGCCCGTAAGTGCTCCTCTCGCTGCCCTCGCGCTGCCCTCGCGCAGCCTCCCTGCTGGGCAGGTGCACCTGCCTACCCTGGGACGGCACCCCAGCTGCGGGCTGGACGGTTAGCAGTAGGGAGACGGTCATTCAGGGAGGAGCTGCTGTCTTAGATGATCACTTACTTACTTCAACTTTTAATTTTTGTTTATTGAGGGTTTTTGTTTTTTTTAGAGTGACTTACGAATGTGGTTTAAAAATGAAGTCTAACAATATAAGATATTATTCACAGGGAAGTGAGGATCACTTTAAAAACAAAATCTCAAATATAAAAGTTAAGAAAACAAGATCTACAGCACTGTGTAATTCCAGCAACTTTTGAAAAGCACACGTCGACATGCACACTGGGCATGTGACGTGGAGCCTGCGTTTAAGGGCACATCTAGTGTGTCCGAGGGGGTACCTGTGGAAGGTCGGAAACAGAAGTAGGATGGGAGATGAAGGGGACAAAGGACACAAAGCAAAGAGAGAGGACAAGAAAGCTAGTCTCCCTCCCACCACTGCCTCACTCCCCTCCTCAGGGACAAAGCTGTCACCAGTTGCTTAGTCCTGCAGGAGGGCGAACAGCTAGGCCAGTACTGCACACAATGCAAAGACACTGGCAGGAAAACAGGCCTTGGGTAGGTGGAGTTTGAGGTTGGCTAGACACCTGATGGGCTGAGAAGCCTGGAGAGACCTGGCCCTAGTCTCCGTCTTCTTTGTAAAATGGGGCTCATGGCAGAGCTCACTAGGCTGGTGAGTCTGGGATTTGGCGAACTCACGTGCATCGCCTGTGGGGCTGGGCCTGGGTGCTGTTTCCTGCTAGCTGTAGGACACTGGTTTAGCCTCCATTAGCAATGCCTTCAGGCCAGGGTGTATGTAGCTCGGGGCCTTGCCAGACACTGTGACCTCTGGCCAGCAGCATTCCCTCCTCTGTGAGCTTGAAGGGAAGAGTGCCCAGGATGCTGCAGCGCCGTCCATGCCAGCTAGTACTATGGTGGGCAACCTGGCTCCTCAAAGTATCACTCTCACCACTTTTAGTTGGGAGATTTGGCTCAGCTGGCGAGTGTTAGTTAATCCATTTTGCAGATTCAGAAGAGAAATTTAAAGGACTGCCACCAAGTTTTCAGTTAACCCACTGAGACCGATGCCGGGGTCAACGGTGCAACACCTCCTCCGCCTACCCCAGGACTGTCACAGACCCTCCCCATGTTAATGCTCTAGCCCCAGCCCCAGCCCCCTGCAGATCCATCAGCAAGCAGCTCCCACTGCTAATTACAACACAGCGAATCAGTCACCTGGGCTGATGAAGGGGTTTCTCCTAGGTGGGGCTGAGCACTTACTCTTCCGTTTCTGAAGCAAACCAAATCAGAAGTATAGGGCGTCTCCCTGAGCCTGTGGAATACCAAGGAGGAAGTGACTTGCCCAGGGCCCAGTGACTAGGCCACAGAGCAGCCCTGAGGCCCAGCCTCCTGCTGTGGAGAGGAAGGAAGCAAGGATTTGCCCTTGAGCTGTCAAGCCTAGAGCCAGGCTGGCTGGCAGGGTGGGAGTAGGTGGGGCCGGGAGTTGGAAAGCCTAGAAGAGCTATTTTGCTGCTCCTCTGAGGCAGACAAGTTATCTCCTGAGCCCCTGTGTGCCTGTGTCAGATCAACTTCCTTTCCTTGCATCTGTGTGTGGAAGATGATCCAGCAGGCATGACAGCAAAGTCCAGAGGCTCTGCCACCCAAGGGGAAACTCGGTCTCAAACTTGGTCTCAGCCTGTGGGATAGTGGAAGGCCCCATACGTGGGCTTTATCTAAAGAGGTGGCTTTGCTCACTGTCGTCTAAGCACAGCCCAGCCCAGCCATGACTTTATATGAGGTAGTGGAGAGTTGGGATTTCACGTAGATCCTTTTGACTGTTGGCAAACCACCATAAGGTCAAACCAAATGTATTGGCCTGCCAGACTGGGGGCTGTGGGCTGCCAGTGCGCAGCCACCCACCCCACCCCATTCTGAAAGCTCCATGAAGTCACACAGGTGAGAACTTTGGCTGATGTTCCCTGCCTCGGGGGTACTGCAGTAATGGGGTGGGGGAGGCAAGCCCACAGCTCTTCAGAACCCCATCACACTAGGGCAGCATTGCTCTTGGCCACCTTCTCATGCCCACTGTGCCCTCCCAGTGTATGCAGCTGGCAAAGCAGCCACATCAGGCGTCCCAAGTATCTACGCCCCAAGCACCTACGCCCACCTCTCCCCGGCCAAGACCCCACCCCCACCGCCAGCCATGATTCCCATGGGCCCTGTCTACAATGGATACCCCGGAGGGTACCCTGGAGATTTCGACAGGAGCTCAGGTGAGGCTGGAGTGGAGCTGGACTGGGCACTGGACACACAGGGGGCTGGGGCTGGGAGGAAGAGTGGGTGGGAGGTGCTGGGAATGCAAGGCTCCCTCTGGGTGGGCAGCCACTGACAGCCAATCTCCCCCAGTTGGCCACAGCTCCCAGGTGCCCCTGCTTCGGGATACAGACAACAGTGTGACCTCTGGTGAGAACTTGTCATTCCCAGGTTGGGCATGCCCGTAGAAGTAAGGGGTGGGTTGGTGTCCATCTTCTGAAACTGATCACCTTCATCCTGTCCCTAGAAGTCCGAAGTGGCTACAGGATCCAGGCCAGCCAGCAGGATGACTCCATGAGAGTCCTGTACTACATGGAGAAAGAACTAGCCAACTTTGACCCCTCCAGACCTGGCCCTGCCAATGGCCGTGTGGAACGCGGTGAGGAGACCTGGAGTCCTAGGGCTCCCTGAGGGGGAGGGGGAAGCATGGCTCCTTTCTACCTGCCCCAGGGAGGCTTGTTAAAAACCTTGAACATAGTCCCTCCTTCCCTACCACTGCACCTAAGGAGTGTTTGAGCCAAGGGGTGACAGCTGCTAGCCCTGGTCCATGCCAGCATCAGTGACATCCCCCTTCCCTACAGCTATGAGTGAAGTCACCTCCCTCCATGAAGATGACTGGCGATCCCGGCCTTCACGGGGTCCTCCCCTCACTCCAATCAGGGATGAGGAGTGGGGTCGACAGTCCCCCCGGAATCCCAGGAGATGGGAGCAGGAGCCCCCCACAGAGCGGCCAGGGAGTGGCTGGGGGGCCAGGCGACCCCGGGCCCACTCTGTGGATGCTCTGGATGATCTTACCCGCCCGGGTTCTGCTGAATCTGGAAGGAGGTCTCCCCCAAGTAGCGGAAGGAGAGGACGGGCCTACGCACCCCCACGAAGCCGTAGCCGTGATGACCTCTACGATCCAGATGACTCCAGGGACTTTCCACATTCACGAGATCCTCATTATGATGACTTCAGGTCTAGGGACCGCCCTCAGGTGGACCCCAGATCCCGCCACTACCGACTCCGAGAGTCTCGGGATGAAGGCTCCAGGTCTGGGGACCCACAATATGATGGGCGTCTAGTAGAAGAGGCCTTAAGGAAAAAGGGGCCAGGGGAGAAGAGGAAACATTACAGGGATGAAGAGGAAGAAGAGGATGCCGGCTACCCTCCGCCACCTCCCCCGTACTCTGAGACGGATTCCCAGGCCTCCCGGGAGCGGAGGCTTAAGAAGGTGAGCAGATTGTCCTCCCTGAGGTTAGACCCTGCCCTCTTCGCTGGCCCGCCCAGTTTACACTCTTCTTTCTCCTTTGCAGAACTTGGCCCTGAGCCGGGAAAGTTTAGTCGTCTGACCTCACGTTTTGTATGTAGCTTTTGTACTTTTTTTTTTTTTAATTTGAGGGAAATTATGATGAAGATCTTCCTCTTGTAATTCTAATAAAATTGATAATCACAAAGCGATGTCTCCAGAGAATTATTTGTCTTGCTGCGCGAGGTGGGGGACCACCTGGGCAGCTGCTGTGTCTGGAAATGCCACGGCCCGTTTCTCCTGGAGCTGGAGTCCTGGGTCAGGAGGAAGGGACCCAGTCTACCTTCTGCCTTCTGCTTCTGCTTCTGCTTCTGCCCCTGCCCCTGCCCCTGCCCCTGCCCCAGCCAGAGTACGTGCCCCACGCCACCTCCGCCCGGCCCCTGCGTGCGCGCCGCGGCCCCGCCCAGGCGTGCGCATGCGCCTCGCGCCTCCGCCTTCTCGCCCAGTAGCCGGGAGCGCGCGCGCGCGCCCCTTTCCCCTTCCACCCTGTTCACCGCCCCCCCACGACCTACTTTGCTGTCTTCAAACCCCGGCAGCCTGCCTGGCCCCCAGGCGACCAGAGCCCCACCTCCGGGTCCCCCGGTGTTCCATCCGGGCCCACGTTCCATCCAGCGGCGGGCGGCGGGTGGCCGCGGGAGGCGGTGGCGGCGACCTCACGCCCCGCCGAGACCCGGGCCCGCGCGTGCCCGCCGCCATCGGAGACAGACAGCGCGCGCGCTCCCCGGGGGCTGCCCTCCCCCCGCGCGCGTCAGTCCCGGGCTCGCGCCGCCGCCGCCGCCGCCGCCGCCGCGCGCGCGCAGCTCAAGTAAAGGAGGAAAAAAAAGGGGGAAAAAATAGAAAGCGGCGGCGGCTGCAGCAGCGATCCGCCGCCGAACGGGTCCAGGCCGGGAGGCGGGCGCGCGAACCGGCGATCTAGGGGAGAGGCGGCGGCCATCCAGAGCGGGCCTTGTTAAAATAAGTCGCGGCGGCGGCGGCGGCTGCTCAGGGAAGGAGGCCCGAGGGCCGCGTGCAGCGGGCGGGGGGCGGCCGCGCTGAGTCCCGGAGCTTCGGGCAGCCCGGAGTCGGCGGGCGGGCGGAGGCGGCGGCGGCAGGAGGAGGCGGCGGCTGCAGGAGCGACGGCGGCGGCGGCGGCGGCATCTCCTCCTCACATGACCCCACTGTTTGTCCCCGTGATCAGCGCGAGCGGCTCCCGTGTCTCCTCCGTCCCCTCCTGCCGCGCGGCGTGAGCGCCGGGCTCGGGCCCCCCCCGGCCGCCCGCCCCCCCCCCCCCCTCCCTCCCCCCTCCCCTCCCCCCCCCGGGCCCCGCGCCCCCCCCGCCCCCACCCCCCCCATGGACATGCTGGACCCGGGTCTGGATCCCGCTGCCTCGGCCACCGCTGCTGCCGCCGCCAGGTAAGAGCGCCCGGCGGGCCGGTGCCCCCGCGCGCCCGGGTCCCGGCCCTTCGGCCTGCCGGCCGGGCCGCCATGATCCCGAGCGGCCGCCGGGCCCGGCTCAAAATGGAGGCCGCGAGGGAGGGGGCGCCCGGTGTCTAGCGCCCCCGGCCCACCACCCGGGCGGTGTCGGCCCCAGACCCGGCGGGCGGCGCGGGGCCCTGCCCCTGGGCGAAGGGGCGTGGGCAGCCCTGACCCTGACCCCTCTTCCTCCTGTCCCTGCCGTAGCCACGACAAGGGACCCGAGGCCGAGGAGGGCGTCGAGCTGCAAGAAGGTGAGTGCTTGCGGGTCCACTGGGGCTGCGGCCCACGGCCGGAGAGGGGCTGGGGGCGCTGTGACCCCGCGCGACCGCTGATCCTTGCCCCCTGCACTCCGACCTCAGGCGGGGACGGCCCTGGGGCGGAGGAGCAGACGGCGGTGGCCATCGCCAGCGTCCAGCAGGCGGCGTTCGGTGACCACAACATCCAGTACCAGTTCCGCACAGAGAATAATGGAGGACAGGTGAGGCAGTGGGTCGGGAGCCCGGCGGGCCAGTGGCGGGCTGAGCCGGGGCGGGCGCGCGGGCGGGCTGAGAGGCTCCGACCTGGCCCCAGTCCGGGCCCCAGCGCCGGTCTCGTCGCTCTGCCGCCCCCTGCAGGTGACATACCGCGTAGTCCAGGTGACTGATGGTCAGCTGGACGGCCAGGGCGACACAGCTGGCGCCGTCAGCGTCGTGTCCACGGCTGCCTTTGCGGGGGGGCAGCAGGCTGTGACCCAGGTGGGCGTGGACGGGGCAGCCCAGCGCCCTGGCCCCGCCGCTGCCTCTGTGCCCCCAGGTCCCGCAGCACCCTTCCCGCTGGTAGGTGCCCACCAACTTCTGGGGGTATGGAGAGGGGAAGCTAATTCTACCCTTGGAAGTCCCAGGGGGTGGGACAGGTGGCACACAGATGCCGCCTTTAGTCTGTCAGATGGTGTGGGGTCAGGTGCCTGTTGAGCAGAGTGAATCCTTAGATCTCTTGGAGTTTGTCCTTTCTGTAAAATGGAGATGAGGTCTCTAAGAGGAAATCCTCTTAGAGTAAAAAATGGAGAGGCTCAGCAAGCGAGGGCTGAGTATCTGTCAAACTGCGTGGCTGTCACAGACACCAGACAGAATAGTGCACTCAGAGGGCTACCTCCTCCCCACAGAATGCACCACACATCAAGCCCAGCAACAAGGGGGACAGAGATAGCTAAGGGTGGCCTCTGTGTCCTCCTACTCCCCAGGCTGTAATCCAAAATCCCTTCAGCAATGGTGGCAGCCCAGCAGCGGAGGCTGTCAGTGGAGAGGCCCGGTTTGCCTATTTCCCCGCATCCAGTGTGGGAGATACCACTGCTGTGTCCGTGCAAACCACCGACCAGAGCTTGCAGGCTGGAGGTAAGGAGAGGAAGTGGCAAGGGTGGAAGGCAGGGGAAGCAACAGGCCTATCAGGGAGGGAAGTCCCCAACCAGTTCCAACTCTGCCCCATCTTGGTGCTAACCCCTGCTTCCCCTGCAGGCCAGTTCTATGTCATGATGACACCCCAGGATGTGCTGCAGACAGGAACACAGAGGACGATCGCACCCCGGACACACCCCTATTCCCCGTAGGTGCAGGAGTCTCAGTCCCAGGGATGCTGGGAGGTCTGGTATTGAGGCCAGAGGAAGGGAGGGTTTTCTGGCCTCTGAGCTGGGCAGGTCAGCACACAGCAGGCACCAGGTGCATTTTTTAGTCTGTTTCATCTTCTGAAGTGCAAGTAGAGAAAGTTACCATGCTCTTGTTTTCTGCGCACGAATTTGCCAGGCAAAGATAATTATGGAGTCTGACTTTTCAAATAAATGCTTAGGTAAAGGAGCCTGAGATAATAGGTGCCCATTTTTTTTTTTTTTTTCTTTTCTAGAAAAATCGATGGAACCAGGACACCACGGGATGAGAGAAGGAGAGCTCAGCACAATGAAGGTAAGGACAGATGGGGCTCCTGGACCAGCCCAGGCTGCAGTCTCCTAGGCACAAACAATCCTGGGTTTGGCATTTCAGACAGGGAGGCAGCTGAAGCCCATTACCAGACACGTCCCAAATGTTTGGCAGGTGCTTGTTGAATGCTGGAACAATCCAATGGAGGAACAAGAGAGGACAGCGTGGGGTCAGGAACAGATAGGCAGTTGGAATTGTCCAAGTGTTTTTGTAGTACTGGGCTTATGGTTTTCCCTTGGTGGTTAGCATTTAAAATGGCAGAATTTACATTCACATTAGAGATTTCTTGCTCCTCTTGAGAAACTGTGTTGATCTGGTTGCCCTGGACCAAGTTGGCAGCTGTTGTGCCCTTGCACAACATTTCCGTGCCGATCTGCCTCTAGCCATAGCTCTGGTCCTCGTGAGCACACACTTGAGGAGGGAGCCGTAGGAAACTGTGCCTCTGGCTACTGAGGCCAGACCATCTTGCTCTTGCTAGAAACAGCACATCCCATCCTGAACTCTTGTCGGTTGGTGCTATTCTCTGGTCTTCCATCTCGATCATTGCCGCTGTGCCAAGGGTGCACCGACACCCAAACAGCCAACTCTGGATAAATATTTACTGACCCTACATCCCTGGCCTGGAGCCTGGCCTGGAGCATGGAGACTCAGAAGAGGGAGGACCTGTGGCTGAGGGGATGTTGGAGGTGCAGTGATGGGAGGCTCCCCGGGAGGACTTTGGGAGCACAGACTGTGGAGGTCAGGTTGCTTTAGGGGTGCTGGTTCATTTGTAGTAGAGGTTCCATGTGGTGGCCTTGGGAGCCGGGCCTGGAGGGTTGAGGACAGCCTTGGGTGCTAGGGCAAGGTCCTGAGTCCTGCAGCATTTGATGTGGGGTGGAGTTTCTCCCCATGCCTTTCTGTTCTCAGCCGCTGGCTGGTTCAGGCTTTCGGTCAACGCTTACGTACCCTGGCAGCCCCTGTACAGTGGGTAATAGAGCAGTTAAGGTCTTGGCTCTCACAGTGTGCACTGTGGTGGCAGAAGCAAGCCACACGAAGCTGCAACATGGCTTCCGGTGGAATGGTAGGGCACTTGGCTGGGTGAGGAGGTAGAGAGGAATGATAGCCTCTCAAGAGGTGACATTTGGGCAGAGGCATGAATGGATCTTAGGAAAGGAGACGCTTGGGGATCTGGGAAGAGTCCCAGACAGCAGGGAGTATGGGAAACGGCCTGGGCCCCGAGCTGCCATGCACAGGGCAAGAGCAGAACTCAGGAAAGAAAGGCTGAAGGGGGCGTTGCCGGGGCCAGATTCTTTGGGGCCTGCTGAGAGACCTTCCCAGGTGGTTGTCCCTGCCCCTGGAGTTGGGTTCTGCTGTGACAGAAACCAGTGGAAAGTTCCTGTGTGGAGACTGAAGGTAAAAGTGGCGGGAAACCAGAAGTTATGAAAGTAGGAGCTGACTGCAGGTATCCACCTGAGACCCCCAGGAGTGAAAGAGGACCGTGTGGAGAGAAGGGTCCACAGCTGAAGAGTCCAGGCCCTTGGCTGAGAGCAGGTTGCTTTCAAGGGAAAGTGTGAGTTGGAGGTTGGTTTGGGTTGATGTGAGGGGCTGGGAGTTTGTGGGCCCTGCCATGGGCCACCAGAGCAGCCCGGTTCCCGCCTCATGGCCTCAGGCTGGTGTTTAATGCTCTGCCTGTGTTGTTCTCTGGAAGATGGCACTAACACTCCCACCCTGGGGCTCCCCGTGGGGATTAGCGATCTGAGGCACGGGAGGCCCCACGGCTGTGGTGTGGCAAGAGGGAAGTACACAGCCCGAGTGCCCTCCAGCCACCATCCCACCCGACTCTGTCTCCCTCCCAGTTCAGCCTCCCAGCACCTTCCAGTAGTTCTCATCCTCCAAAAACCAGTTTTCTTCATAACCTTGCCCTCACCCTCCAGCTACATCCTGCCCTCCCACTAAACTGCACAACCCTTGACCCAACATTGCCCATCCTCCTTGTTCCCTTGGCATTCTGGCCCCACAGATTGGCTCCATTGAAAGTCATCCATGATGACCTCATTGCCAAATCCACTGACTTTCTTTCCTGTCTGAGCTCTGAGCATCTGACTGTGCCTGCCCCCTGCCTTCAGGAATGTTCCTTTCTCTTCTACCCTCTTGGATTCTCCTACAATCTTTGCTTCTCCTTCTCCACCTGTTCCTCAGAGCAAAGTCCCCCAACTTTTCCTGGGAGGTTCGTTAACAATCAGGATCTCAGGACTCTCCCTGCAGGTTCCAAATGACTTATCAGAGGGAATCTGTTTCTAGTGCACGTTCCAGGTACTTCACACCAGGCAAGTTTGGGGAATGGCTTTGGCAACTGGTGCTTCTTAAGGTCTCTTCCATCCACCTCAGTAGTATGATTCATGAGGTCCAGGGATGGCCCCTCAGAAGCTCTGGTTGGTCAGTGTCCCTGACACTCTGGCCCCAGTTGTAGGTACCCATCATTTTCTTTTCTCCAAGAGAGTCTGCGGCTCACAGCAAGCTGTGCCCTCCCAGGGTTTTGCCCGCCACCTGGATCCTGGTGCTGTGCAAAGCTGTGTTGACTCCATTCTCCTCTCTTGAACTCTAGACCCCTGTTCAGAAGTGCCACTCAAAATCTCCATCACCCCTGTCTGAGACACCTCATAATCAACTTTGTCCAAAAGAGAACTGTTTCCCCTCCCCAGAGCTTCCGGTGCAACACTTCCCTTTCCAGAGCAGCAAAAGGCAGCCCTGTCACAGCCACCCAAACCAGAAACCCTAGGCCAGAGCAGCTTGCCGTTCTGCACTCTCGTGCCCCACGTCCATGGTCTTCAGGACTGTGTAAAGTGGATCTCACATCGGCTTCTCCTCCTCTTTCCCACCTGGTGACTTTGCAGGAGCCTCTCCCAAGAGGACACCTGCAGGGGCCTGAGGGCATGTCATATGTTTGATGTGTCACAGAGGGGACTAGGGGGCCCCAGTGAACTGGGGTGCATGGGTCAGCCTGTGGCCAGCAATCCAAATCGTTACATGAAATCTGACTTAAATGCCAGATTGAATTGCTTTTAATATTCCTAATTCCTTCCTTTTACTTACTTTCAACTTAAATTTGCTGAGTGTTTTTCTTTGTGTTTGTGTGTGTGTGTGTGTGTGTGTGTTTCTGACTCCCTCACTTTTTAATATGATTTTAAAACTTTCTTTTTTTTCCTAATGCAAGCATTTATAGTTGTAAATTTCCCTCTAACTGCTTTAGATGGATTTCGTCTTCATTGTCCTTCAGTGCAAAATATTTTCCAATTTTCCTTCTGATTTCTTTGACCCTTGGGTCATATAGAAGTGCGTTGCTTAATTTCCAAATATTTGTGGGTTTTCTGGATATCTTTTTGTTAATTGATGTTTAATTTAGTTCTCTTGTGGTCAGAGACCATACTCTATGTGGTTTCAAATTCTTTGAACTTACTGAGACCTTAGGGCCCCACTGTGGTCCAGCCGGGTGAAAGCGCTGTGTGCATTTGACTGGCTGTGTGTCTGTTTGACTGGCTGTGTGTCTGCTGCAGTGGGCAAAGGTTCTCTCCGTGACAAGGAGGCCAGTTTGGCTGAGAGTGTTGGAATTTTCTCTCCTGGCGTTGTTTTTTTGTTTGTTCTGTTGACTTTTTCTTGTAGTTGTTGAGAGAGGAATGTTGACTTCTCAAACTAGATTGTGAGTTTGTCCATTCCTCTCTTCAGTCCTGGTAGATTTTGCTCTAATTTGTTTGAAGTGTTGTGTGGGTGTAACAGAAGTTCTCCCATGGAGTGGACGTGACCTTAGCCTTTCTCCATTCAAAAGTGCTGTGATGTCTTCCCAAGCCACAGGCTTGACCCTCTCACCACTGCGTGGTGACAAGCCCCGGGCCTGGGGGCTGCAGCTGTGGAGGAAGCACTGAGGTCCAGCCCTGCCAGCAGAGCATGCAAGACTGACCACCTGTTGGCACCTCTTCCTGCCACCCTACCTCCCACAGTGTTTTCATGTCACCATTTCTGGGCTCTTGCCACCTATCGCCTGATGCCCCTCGTCACGGGAGCCAGATGTTCTTAAGTCTCCTCTGAAGATTCACCTAGCCTCTGTCCCATGCAGAAAATTCTGCCCTACCTGGCTTCCCAGGCGCTTTTTAGTCTTCACTGTAAGACGTTCACTCTGGGGCCACAGAGTCAGGGGCTGATTCCACCCTGGATCCCAGCCTCATGGTGGGGACCACATGCTACCATGCAGCAGTAAGGCTTTTAGAGGTAAATGTCCCCCTGCCCCTGATGGCCTGGAATGAGGAGTGCTGAGAGATGTGTCTGCAGCTGGGCGCTGGCTCAGGAGGCCTGGGTGTGAAGGGAGAGGAAGTTGAGAGGCAGCTGTTGCTGAGAGCATTGGGACAGACACTGCGATGGACGCGGCGGGTGGAGCTGCCAGGCCCTGCTGGGACCCTCAGCTTTGCAGCTGCTTGTGGCCATGGAGTCCCCATAAGGTGTCACCACCCTACATGGCAGATGCCATTCACCACCACAGAGACGGGGTGTGAAGCTGCACCAGAGCCCAGAGCAGAGTCAGCTCGGCCCCAGCAGCGAGCGCAGCCCCGGAGTTCTGAGCGTGATGCTGGCAGCTTTCTAAAAGAAGAGAGGACAGCGAGGAGAAGCAGGGCCCGGGGAAGGGAGGCCGAGGGGAGAGGAGTGTCCTTGGAGGGTGATGTCACCCAGGCCAGCATGGGAAGCCTTTGGAGGCAGGGAAAGCTGATTAGCAGGAATGGACAAACCCAGAGAAGACCGCGGCTCTGCGCTCACAGGCTGTGAGCAGGCGGCTCGGAGGAGAAGGGCCAGGGGAGGTGCTGCACTCGCTCGCCCTCCTTTCTCTCTCTCCCAACCGTCCAACCCTTAGATCATGCTCCCTTGTCCTCTTTTCCAAATTCAACCTAAGCACAGGCTCTGTTCCCCAGCCCACAAACTCTGTAGACTTGAACCCTCCTGGCAGAGCGTGGAGCTAGGGTGAGGGTAGCTGGGAATACCTTGGTCTTCTCTGTCCCCATAGTGTGTGGTCCTGAACATGGCAGGTAATGCAGGCCTGGGGCAGTCTCGCCTCAGTAGGCCCTGAGAGGAACTCAGGCCCCAGTGCACGTGGCTCCTGGGGAGAGCATCCTAGGACAGAGCATGGGCCAAAGGAAGAGCACGTGCCCTATCTGCAGGGGGTGGCTGCCACCCAGCTCAGCTGACTGTGAGTGAGATTGTGGAGTTTACAAATAAAATCACACACCTGGACTTTTCAAGTGCAGTTCTCTATTAGTCCGCCATCTTTGGCCTTCAAGGTGTAGGTAGGGTTCATGTTCATGTTCCATCATGCTCCCCAAGAGCAGATGGATGACCTTGGGGAGCCTTTGAGAGCTATGGGTGCCAGTCTAGGGAGCTGAAGTTAAATCCTGGAAAAGGATTTTAAATAGGGGCAAGACAAGATTAGACTTTGATTTTAAAGATGAGAGGGAAAGCCAGGCGTGGTGGCTCACGCTTGCAATCCCAATAGCTCGGGAGGCTGAGGTAGGAGGATTGTGAGTTCAAGGCCAGCCTCAGCAGCTTGGTGAGACCCTAAGCAACTCAGCGAGATCCTGTCTCTAAATAAAATATAAAGCAGGGCTGGGGATATGGCTTAGTGTTTAGGAAGTGCCCCTGGGTTCAATCTCTGGTACCAAAAAATTTTTTAAAAAGTGAGAAAACAAGAGCATGAGACCCAGAGTTTCTGAGGAGATGTAGAGGGTTGTGGGCATTGAAGTGTTTGTTACTGGGACCTGTGTAAATCTTGCCTCCCAAGAAGATGAGCCTACTATGCCCATTGTCCGTTTTTCAAAGGAAGCCAGAGATGCCCATCAGGATGTGAATAATCCTAATTTTTAAATGTTGACTCAGATGTTTATCAGTGTGCTGGGCAGGCCAACAAAATGGACACCCATCCCTGGCTTCTGATTTCTGCCCAGAAGGTGCATGGCACTCGGGGGTCAGGACTTGATCGTTCCTCCGTGTGAAGCAGCAGAGCTGGCTTGGGGAAGGCCTGTCTAGGTTCACGTCTTGGCACCTCCGGGCCGTAGTCCTAGGCAGGGCCCTGGCCATGCCTCAGTGTGCTTAGGGCTGACAGTCTGTGCTGGCGTGCCGTCCTGGTGGCCAGGATTATTGCTGTTTTTCCTGCAGTGGAGCGGAGGCGGAGGGACAAGATCAACAACTGGATCGTCCAGCTTTCAAAAATCATTCCAGATTGTAACGCAGACAACAGCAAGACAGGAGCGGTGAGTGTCCACTGCCCCCTCTGGCCAGGCGGCTACTTGGCCTTTCATGGCCTCAGTGGTCCAGACTCCCAGGCCCCTTCAAGGAAGTCTGGCTGACAGTGGGCACAGAATTGTCCTGGGGTGGTGGGGTGGGATGGTGGGCAGTGCTCCCGCTGATGCTCTTGCCCACCTGCTGCCCCAGAGTAAAGGGGGCATCCTGTCGAAGGCCTGTGATTACATCCGGGAGCTACGCCAGACCAACCAGCGCATGCAGGAGACCTTCAAGGAGGCCGAGCGGCTGCAGATGGACAACGAGCTCCTCCGGCAACAGGTGAGAGCCGGGGCTGGAGCCAGGCTGGGGCCTCGGGAGGCGGCGCCTGACTTGCTTACTCGCCCCTGTGGCTTCTGCAGATCGAGGAGCTGAAGAATGAGAATGCCCTGCTTCGAGCCCAGCTGCAGCAGCACAACCTGGAGATGGTGGGCGAGAGCACCCGGCAGTGACGCCCGCTCCCACTGTGCAGCCGCCGCCGGCCTCTGCTGCCCCCTCCCCCAGCCCTTAGCACAGAGAGGGACAGACGCCCCTCCCCCAGCTGCGTTTTTTATAGTAGATTTTTAACAAAAACGGGGAGAAATAATGCATTTCTGTGGATACATTGCCCACCGCCCTCCTCAACTTGGGAACGATACCCCTCCCACCTGTCTGTCGGTCTCCCCTCCTCTGGCCCTCACCAGGCCCCGGCGCTTCTAGTGGTCTCACCTGGAGGCAAGAGGGAGGACAGAGGCCCTGCTGCTTCCCGCTGCTTCCTTGGTCTCTAGAGGTGCTGAGACAGGGTGCTTATGGGAAGGAGAGAACCTTGGGGGGCCGTCCCTGGGGCCTGGACCTAAGCAGGGAGGCCATGTCCCACCCCACCTCTTGTTTCTGGATCCCTGCTCCCTCTGGGTGTGTGTATGTGTGTGCGCGTATGCGTGCGTGCGTGTGTTTGTGTGTGTGTGTGTGTGTGTGTTAATTTTCTTTATGGAAAAATGGACAAAAAAAATAGAGAGAGAGAGAGGTATTTAACTGCAATAAACTGGCCCCTGTGGCCCCCGCCTTGTCTGTCTGTGTCTGCATTTCAGGTGTGGGGAGGCCTGGCGTCCGTACAGAGCTCCTTGAGGGCAGGGCTTCAGCTGCTGGGGTCGTGGCCTTGTGCCGGTCCTTGCCATCCCACACCAGTTGGCACCCAGTCTGTGGGTTGGAGACTCGGGCATGGATGTGGGGTTGGGGGGCTGGGGTCAAGGACATGCTCCATGTTGGAGGAGAGGCTGGGGTCCCTTGTGTCAGCGATTCCTGAAAACCGGCCCCATTCCTGGCCCTGCCCTTCTGGGCTGAAGGCCTCCCCTCTGCACCAGCCAATGATGGGGCCTGGCCTTGAGCCCCCCACCCCCAGGGAGGGCAGGTGGCCAGGAAGCCAGGCTTGGCCCGTCAGCCTGTCGCCTCACACTGTGGCTCTGGCGCCTGTGCCATGACCCCTGCCCCTGGGTGGTGATGAA
This sequence comes from Sciurus vulgaris, assembly GCF_902686455.1. Taxonomy (NCBI): domain Eukaryota; kingdom Metazoa; phylum Chordata; class Mammalia; order Rodentia; family Sciuridae; genus Sciurus; species Sciurus vulgaris. The sequence continues at coordinate 43,658,437 of NC_136478.1, forward strand.
ACCTGGCCTGAGCTGTGACAGCGATGCTGGTAGGGCGGGGGATGCTGTTGTCTCGGGGTGCACACACCACCGTCCTTGGCCCTCCTGCAGCGCCTGATGCTCATGCACCCCCAAGATCAGGCCTGCCGCATCCCCACACTGAGCTCCAAGGGCCTCCCAACTGACTGTCCCCTGAGAGCCCATCCCCTTTTCCTGGTCGTCCCTTTGTGAAGCCATCTTTGAGTGTGCCAGAGGAGCCACCTAGCAGAGTGAGGGGCTGTGGCAGGGAGCAGCCCTCACTCCCCCGGCATCCATCCACTTCTGTGGTTTCAAGGGGTCTTGACAGCAGTCACTGGCCAGGAGGAAGTGCTCACTCCCTGACAGCATCGTTCCCCAGCCTCTGGCGGGGTGGGTTGACAGGGTCAACACTGAATTGCCCTGGCCTGAGTCACAGTGGCCAACAGCCTTCTCCAGAATTGAGGTGGGTGGGTGTCCTGAGCCACACGCACTGCGAGGCGGCCCAGGTAGTGGATAGGAACAAAGGCACCACACGGCCCTGGTTCATCCCCACCCAGGAACATCCTGGGGAACAAGCTCAAAAACAGTACAAAACGAAACCTTGCTGATTTCGAGGTGCTGACATGAGACCCTGAAGTGCAGAGCTGGGGTGAGGAGGATGCGGGCCTGCTGAGCCAGGTCCAGTGCGCTGCTGTTCCCTGCTGGGTTTGGGGCCTGGAGTCGTGGATGCCAGGTCCTTGGGGTCAGTGGCTGAGAAGGCAACCAAGACCCTGAAACCCTGCTCTGAGCAGAGCCCGGGTGGGGGAAGTCTGGGGCTACGAGGACAGGTGGCGCTGGCTGACACAAGGGAATTGACACAAACGCTGGCACAGAAGATGCAGCCGCCGGATGCCAGCTGTTATCGTTACTGCCATCTTTGATGCTCAAAAGTTCACTCGGACATTTTTCAGTGTCGAGGCCTGCTTCTGAAGGTGCTGACCCTTGGGAAGCAGCATAGGGCGTATTGGGGGCTCTGGCTGACCAGTGTCCCTCCCAGAGCCCGTGCATGTGTGAAGAGAACCTTGGGAATGGGGTGCTCTCCCCGCAAACCATGCTGGACCCTTCTGAGGGGCATAGGGTGCCATAGCCACATGTGAATGGGGATGCCAAGGAGGGGCGAGGACCAGGAGCCGGGGGCACTCTGCTTCCATTCACAAACCTGGGACCAAGGGGGACACCGGAGGACCACCTGGGAGTTTGACACCAGAAGATGGTCCTGGGAGATAAAGTCGTGGGTTCTATTCACAAATCTGACCAATTCTTGGGGCAAAAAGGGGAATTTTTTTTTTTTTTCCCTGAGATCAACAGGGTGATATCATATTGGGGAAAAAGGTACTCCGGGTGGCTGGCTAGAGGCATGTGTCTGTGTCCCCGTCTGCCCCACCCCCTGGACACACCTCTGCTGGCTGAGGGTGACACAACCCTGTTCCCTGTCACTCTGTTCCCGCTTATCTCTCCCGCCTTTTCGGCGCCACCACCTTCTTGGAAATGAGTTAGGGCAAAGGGGTGGGGGCTCAGACCACCGCCTCCAGCAGGCCCCATAAAAGCCACTGTAAAAGAGCCCCAGTCACCACAGCAAGTCCTAGACACAACAGCAGGTCACGCAGACGGCACAATGGCACTGAGCACTCAGATCCGGGCTGCCTGCCTCCTGCTCCTCCTCCTCACCAGCCTGACCACGGCCTCCAGCCTCCAGCAACAGGTAAGAGCCCCTGAGGCCTGGGGCCTAGCAGTGTGACTGCAATTGGAGGATCAACCCCTGGGAGGGGGCTGGGAAGGCCGCTGGAGACCCCCTAGCACTAAGCAAAGCTCGGGACAACTCAGGGGGACTGGCAGTTGCTGAAAGGACAGGGATGGAGTCCTGAGTGACAAGGACTGGGGACGGGACCTAATGACAAGTGTCATCGAGGGCCTATTCTGTCAAGTCTTATGGTATACAGTGGGACAGAGCAATGAGCAAGGCGGAGAGACGATGTCCTAATCAGGGCATTAGTTAATGAACAATTAAAACAAATAAATAATTGTGTTTAATAAATACAATTCATGAATGATGTAGAAGCTAGTGGGAGTGTGACCATGGGGCAGGGGAACTAGAGGTGGAGGGCAGGCTTCTGAAGTCAAGGAAGAGTGTTCTGTGGGAAGATTCTAGTTGGCCTGTGCCTTGGAGGGTGACAGGTGAGGCAGGAGCAAACGCTGAGGCCAGCGTGGAACACCTGAAGATCAGGGAATTGTACCAGAAGACGGTGCTGGGAGGGAAGGTCGGACGGGCAGGACGCAGGTTGTACCCAGCCTCCTGGGCGACCGCAAGCGTCGATTCATCATCTGAGTGCCTGGAAAGGGCTGTAGGCTTCTTAAATGAGGAAAACCACAGCCTGACTGGCAAAGAGTCTGACGGAAAGTCACTGGACTGTAAGGGGCATGATGCAGGGAGACCTGGCTGGTGCTGGCATCCAGCCAAGGGAGGGTGATGCCCCAAAAAGAGGAGTGACTGCAGAGAGAGAAGGTGACATACCTGGGATGTTTTAGGAAGGCAGACTGCCCAGGAGGCAGAGAAAGGGAAGATCCCTCCTAGGAGTCTAGCTGAGTGATGAGGTCACCAAGCACCTGGGGAGGAACAGGTAGGTGGGAGCAAGTCCAAGATTGCTGTTGGACCTCTGCATCCTCAAGACCCCTTCTCTTTCACAGGCAGGACAGCTCGCTGAGCGCCAACCCCAGTACACAGATGCAGCCAAAGCCAACTGGATGGTAAGAGCGACGGAGACTCCCTCCCGGGTCCCCTCGCCCACCCCAGGCCCAAGACACGCCCACTCACTATCCCTTCCTTCCCACAGCCCGGGAGCCAGAGGCTGAGGAGGCGAGACACCCACTTCCCCATCTGTGTTTTCTGCTGCAACTGCTGTAAAAATTCCCAGTGTGGAATCTGCTGCAAGACGTAGAGTCTTCCTGCCCTGAACCCCCGGGCCCCACTCCCTCCCTTATTTATTCCTGTTGCCCTCTAACCATGGTCTTGGAATAAAATGTCTGGTTCTTTTATTTTTCAAACCAGAGTGTCTGTTGTCCTTTCTCCCCGCCAAAGACTTAGGTCAAAGGCTTGTCCCAGCTTGTGCTAGGGCCGGTGTTAGATTGGTGTGTTACTGGAGCTTGCCAGAAAGCTTGGTGAAGCACATTTGTTTTCTGTTCTCTCTCTTCTTTCCCCACTTCAAAAGACCTGGAATTCATGTTGAAACAGCAAGGAATGGAAAGTTAAAGTTGCCTCTTCTCAGAATCTTGGGGTGCACCGGCAGTTTGAAATACTGGAAATTGAACTCAGGAGCGCTCTACCACTAAACTACATCCCCAGCCCTTTTTATTTTTATTTTATTGTTCTATTTTTATTTTGAGACAGGTTTCCTCTAAGTTGCCAGGCTATCTTTGAATTTGGAAACCTCCTGCCTCAGCCTCCTGAGCAGCTGGGGTTACTGGTGCGTACCCCGGTGTGCAGCTCTTTGGAGTCTTCCTAAAAGAGGGTGATAAGCTCTAGTGCCTAATAAGACTTCTCCCAGTAAGGTCCAGGGACTCCTTTCAGGACTCCACAAACTGGAAACTACTAAGATGTTGCCATTTTCACTCTCAAAAGTGTACAGTGGCGTTTTCGCCAGGCTCTGGGACATGCTGGGTCATTGCTGATAGCTCATGGTTCGTGTGCTTTTTACCTCGTGCTCCAAAATTTCTCAGCTACAATTTCTATTACATTAAGCAACTACAACTTCCACGTACAAAAACATACACAAAATCTCTTTGAGATTCTTAAAATTTTTTAGGAGAGTAAAAGGAACCTAATACCAAAACATTTGAGAATCACTGACCCTCAGGGATCAGAGGTACCGTGAATGAGTGAGGAATGTTGGATTCGCTTCACGGGAGCATCTGAGCTTGAAGGCTCTCAATATGACCGGCTTTTCACATGAAGCTCACAGGACAGCTGTTCACCTTCACAGTAACTAAGTTCCCTGTATCAGTTTCCTTCTTATTGGCCTAATTTTGGTCGAAAGAGATTCAGGACACATTTCCTCATTTCCTAGCTCATAAGATTACAACAGCTCTTGCAGGATGATAAAGTGCATTGGCCATTTGATAGGAAGGAAGGGTATGGATGGAAGGAAGGAGGCTTGGGGCCAACTTCAAGGAACCTTCAAAAGATGGCAACCATGCCCAAAGGCAGGCCAAACAGTGAGCGCAGATTTAATCCAGAGAAGATGAAATTCTTATTTTTTATGTATGTCCTGATTTTTAAAATATTGACAACTGATTAACTGATGAAAAGAATGTTAAAAAAAAACAAAAAACAAAAAACCCAGCACTCTGTAAGCCAACTGAACCCAACTGGGAGCCAGAGCAGCCCTGTATACCACCAACTTTTTTGACTTCTGCCTTAGAAGCCATGAGCGGCTGGACTGGGAGAAGATGAAGGGGTGGGGGACCCCACAGGTCCTCACATCTGTTTCTTGTAACCTCGTCTTTTCTACTTCACTCACTTTTCAGATTAGCTTAACCCAACAGACACAGGCCCAACAAGACACTAAAACCACAACCCCTGATCCCATTGAAACCAGAATAAAGAGCACAGGCAGTGCAGTACACAGTGTAAAGCAGCACCCTTCCTGAACAAAGATATCAGGGGTCCTACCCACCCTCATTATAATGCTAAAATCTCCCCTTAGAAAATGGGAGCATCCAATAAGCTCCTCCCCGTGGCCTCCCCTCATCCCTCCCCTCCCACTAATGTCCAGGCTATACCCTAGGAGAGTGGAAATGGCAAATTACAACCCCCTGTCCTGGATAGTCCAAGATCCCATATCCTCCAACAACTTGTCCTTGGGAACTTAGGCCCTTCCGGTCGCCATATTGCCCAGTTTCCTGATTTGTTCAAAAATATAAAAAAAGTCCTATTTGACTTCAGAACCCCTGTCAGGGAGTGTCTCTTGTCTTATGTCAAAGACAAGGACCCAAATACCCAGAGGCTTCCTGAATGGAGCCTAAAGGGCAGGGGGAGGAGCCTGCGGTGGACTCAGTCTCCTCTGAGCCTCACCCCTCTGCAACTCTGGCTTACCTAATGGTTGAGCTTACTGAGCTGCTGAATCAAGTCTCAGGCCTCCTAAATGTAAAGCATCAGTGTTGACAGGGGAGAGTGGAGGTCTCTTCTACCTCCTTGATAAATACCTGGGAGGGAGAAAACCTGATTTTGCAAATTACACTGCATAACACTGCCCCCTCATACCCAGACCGGCCTGCCATAGAGCTCCCTGCTCTTCTCTCATTTTCCCTTGTGGTTCTCCTGGTGGTCCTACAGATGCGAGAAGATGCGAAGCAGAAGCATCTCAACTTCAGTGTGTGTCAGGGGGAGTCTCCAGGGCCTGAAAAAATGCAGATTTCCCTGGAGTTCCTCATTCAACAGGTGAATGCTGGGCACACAACCTGAGGACCTTTGATGGGAAGCTGCCAGCCCTGGGTTGGACCAAGCCCCAGTCCCCACTCCAGAGAGCACTGAGGGAAGGCGGTGACTAAGAGGTGTACTCTACCTGGGGATGAGTTTTCCCGAATCTGCATATGCCATTTGAGATAAAAATAGGGCAAATAACCACAAATTAGAGCATTTAAAACAATTATACCCTTATAATTTTTTTTTAATTTGGCTGGACTGAGTCCCCCAAATCCATACGTTGAAATCTTAAACCCTTGACACCTCAGACTGTGACCCCAGTGGAAGGTAGTCTTGACTGAAGTGATCAAGTTAGAATGAGATCATTACGGTGGATCCTGATCTGATGAGACTGGACCGGTGTCCTGGTAAAAAGGGAAAATTTGGACAGATATGGGTTGAACGCCATGTGAACCTGAAGACAGCCATCACAAACCAAGGAGAGAGGGTCTGGAACAGACCTTGCCCTTGTAACCCTCGAAAGGAACCATCCAGGCCAACATCTTGATTTGGGAATTCAAGTTTCCAAAACTGTGAGACAATAGACTCTTTTTAAAATCTTTTTTAACCAGTTTGTGGTATTTCGTTACAGCAGCCTTAGCAAACTAATACACCTACTTTCTCTCAAAACATCAGCTGATCTAGCAGTTGGATCTGCCTGGCAACTGCCCTCTTTGGACAGGCCACCAACTCTGGTTCCACGGCCCCCCACCCAGCCTGTCACTCACTCTCATGCCACCTGCTTCACTCCTGCGTTGCTGAGGGCAATGGCAGATCTTGACAATAGTTAGCAGGATCTTTGTGTGATACCCGGGCCTGTGCATCCTTCCCCCAGAAGCAGCCTTAATTTCTTGCCCAGAGAGGACACATGGTCCCCAACTGCACAGGTACACAACCCCAGAGGGGCTGGTGTTGACCAATGGCTGTGACATACGAGTACCCCAGCATTTCTGCGTCTTCCCCCAAAGCCCGGCACCAGGCCCTTCTCTTCTCCAGGACCCAGGCGTTCAAGCCCCACCCCACTTTCAATGGGCCATTGTCCCAGACTGGGAAAGGCACGGGCAGAGTCTGACATCATGAAGCCTGAGGTGGGGGTGGGAGTCCCCTCCCCCTCCAGCTTCCCTGAGTCCCTGCTCTGCTCTGGGTCTGAGGGATTTCCCCACCCCTCTCGCCCATCCCCGGTTGGTTCTCCCTTGGGAGAGAGGACCCTCCCCCTACCTCCCCACGGCTCTGGCCACCACAGTGCAGCTGACCTGCGTGTATCAAACCACCGCTGCTCTTAATCATACCACCTCCTTCCTGCATGCCCGCCCACCTCGTAAAGGACACCTCCCAGGCACACAGCGGAGGGGTCAAGGTGGCTGTGCTGTGGAACTTGCACCAGAGGGTCTTCATACACAGTCCTCCTTGTGCCACGCACTGTTCTAAAGACACGAGGGTGCAAAAGACAGACTAATTGCCACTGACATCCTGTGCTCGGAACTCCAGGCTGGGCTGGGAAGCAGAGGACTGGGCCACACGCTCAGAGTGTAAGTCCCAAGTGCACCGAGTCCTGTGGAAGGAGAGGACTGCGTTTAAACGGAGGGTCAGGTAAGGAAGGCCCCGGAGGAAGTGGTGTCCACACCCAGCACCCAGTGCTGAGGATGAGCAGGCTGTGGCTAGGGGCGGAGTGGGGCGTGGGGCGAGATGGTGACAGCTTTCCAGGAAGGAGGAGCAACAAGCGCGAAGGCCCGGAGTCCCAAGGAGTCACAGGGTATTTGAGGAACGTGTCCAGTCACCCACTGCACGTTTATTGACGAGAAGGGACAGACTCAGAATAATGTAAAGAGGGCGTGTCCTCACGGAGGAGGCAGGGGACACCTAAGGTCATTTCACCCAGCAAGAAAAGCCAAGAAGAAAATAGAGCAGGAGGACCGAGGGGAAGTGACTCGAGGACAAGGCAGAGGTGACACTGAAGCTAAGGGTGGGAGGGAACCTGTCTCCTCCTCCTCTTGCCCACAATGGCTTCTGCTGGCCTCATAGTACCAGGGTCACACCTAAGGTAGCCTCCAGTTCCCTGAGGACAAGCCTTCTGTCCCACAGCTTGGGACTTCCAGAGAGATTAGACAGCCCCCCACCAGGGACTCAGAATTGGGGTGAACAGTGATGAAGGAGGGGGGAAGGAGTGAGGCAGCCCCCCACCCCCTTCAGGAAGGAGCTAGTAGAACCCAGGCGTCAGGCCGCCCAGTCCCAGCTCACAGTGACAAGGGCCCCTTTGTGCCCCCCTCCCCCGGGGGCAGGGAGGAGCTGGGCCCTGGAGGCAGGCGGCCCCTGGCACCCAGGGGGGAGGGGAGAGGCTGGCAAGTGGGGGCCTAGACCCTGGGAAGCCAGGGGACTGCGAGCCGGGCCAGCGGAGCAGAGGGCGCAGAAGCAGAGCTTCCAAGTGAGTACCGCGGCGAGGGCCAGGGCACGGGGCGGGCCAGCGCACCCCTGGGGAGGTGGCGAGGAGGAGCGCACCAGAGCATGTGCAAGGTGAGGTACTCTGGGTGACGGAGGGTCACCGTGGACGGCCACTAACGCAGGCAGGGGCAGGTGGTTGCTTGAGACTGCTCTGGGAATGTGCTGGGTCCCTAGTGGGGACAGCGGTGGGGCTTTGAGCTGAGACCACAGGAAGAAAGTGCAAGGGACCCTCCTCAGCACCCCCGATGGCTGGAAGTTCTGCAGCAGCAGTTTCCCTGGGGCTCCCAAGTTTGGGACAGATGAGGTGGCAGTGGTCTGGGGATGGCAAAGGACAGAGGGATGTCCGAGTGATCAGACACCTGCATGCTGTAAGCTGGGGTGCAAGGGGAGCAGGCTGTGAAAGAACAAATTCTAGCATCTGGCTGCACAGCAGGCGTGTGTGTGTGTGTGAACCTGGTGTATCAGTCTATAGCAGTGTTTCTCTGCCTTTTTTTATTATATCCCACTAAAAATACTTTTTGCATGATTTTTTCCTATGTCTATCCCACCTTTGAAAATTCAACACTATAGATCCGCTATCTACATGTTAGCGTATCGTGGGCCTTTAAAGATCCATAAGCCACTGTCACAGCTAAGATGGTTTGGTTCCCCACCTAAGACCTGTGTTTGTGTCCCTTGAGACTACGGTCTTCATGTTTGTCCCACCTGTCTGCCCAGGACATGGCTGGTCCTCACCCAAGTTCATCTCCTGCACCTTCTAGTCACAGGTGCAAGGACCAAATCTGCCATGGGCGTGAGTCTGGGTGGGCCCACCCATAGTTACACCTGAAGTGTGCATTAGCGGGTCCTTGAGCCTTGTGTCTTGTGAGCAGGCCACGTGCGCGTGCCTGGATTCCACGCCCAGGCCTGTCGAGGTGTGTGGGGCACAGGAGGGAGGGCAGCGCGGGGAGCCGCTGAGGTGGCGTGGCGTGACTGCAGCACATCACCGTGGACACGGGGGTCATGGTGCCCGTGTCCTCAGGAGTCTACTGTGTGAGCCTGCTCCTGCTGGCCGTCACATTTCTTACCAGCACTTGCCTGTGTCCGTGCATGAGTCTGTGTCCGTGGGAAGAGGGCAGCAAAGGCTGGGAAAGCAGCCACTTGGAAGTCCTGGCTCCAACCCTGCGGCAACCCACAGAGCAGCCGTGTGCCAGGGCCTCGCTGACCCCTGGACCTTCCCGGCCCCACGCAGAGCCCAGTCAGGAGAGTGACTCCTCTCTCACTCCCCACCTACCCCAGGAACCCCCAGGATGAGGAGCCCGCACCCCGAGGGAACAGGGCTCTTTTGTACTGGGCACTGGCCTCTGGTGAGGGTGGGGACACCAGGGCCGGCCGCGGAGTGGGAGAGGGCGGCAGGAATTCACGCGGCATGTTGGGAATGCTGATGTTGTGAAACCCGGTCATTGATGGGCCGGGTCCCTGCCTGCCACCCCCAGGCCTCGGCGGTGGGACATCTGCTCCTTCACCCCACTCACCACATCCTCCTGTCCCCCAGCCTGATACCGCCGCTCCCGTTCCCTCCCTAGAGTTCTCCCACGTCCTCAGTCTGGGGGGAGGTGTGGCTTGGCGACTGAGTGTGGGTGAGTCCCGAGTGTCCATGGGCAGAAGGGGCCACGTGGCAGACATAGGATGGGCCCGACCCGAAGGAGGTACTGACAGAAGGGGACAGTGGGAGCGTGGGCCCTCACCCCCTGGCACCTGTGTGACTCTGTTCCAGGTTGGTGACTGGCAGCTTCCAGTGGAACCAGAAGATAGTCCCAACTCAGGGAGACCGAGGTAAGGGGTGGGTACCCACTTCCCCTTCCTCCTGGCTCCTCTCACTTCCCACTTCTCCATTGCCGGTCCAGCCTCAGCACGGTCCTTGGAGATCCCCAGGCATATAAGAGTGCTGAAGATCATTATCAGCCTATCGCTACCACACAGAGACAGGAAACTTGGTGGCTAAGACCACGGATCTCCTGAGTGGCCTTAGGCAAGTTACTTAACCTCTCTGGACCTCAGCTATAAAATGAGGATAATAATTTTACTTACTTCAAAGAGATCAGAGGCGTTAATACAGCAGAGCAAGGCACAGGCCTGGAACATGACCAGCGTTATATAAGTATTTGTAATTATAAATAACATCAGCAGCAGCACAGGCTCCTTCCTGAGGCCGTTCAAGAAGCTCCGCCTTTCACTTCCCTGGCCTCTAACCTGCTCCTCTCCCTCTCCAGCTCTGGCTCGCTCACTTGCTGCACAAAATGATATTCCTCACGGCACTGCCCCTGTTTTGGATTATGATTTCAGGTAATGGCTGGGGGGAGAGGATGCCGGGGACCCTGCACCCTGGTGTCAGGACCCCCCGGCCAATGGCAGCTGACGGGAGCTGGCGGGGGTCATCGGGTAGGAAGTCTCCCTCAGCCTCAGCTGTCCTGCTTGCCCGCAGCCTCTCGAGGGGGTCACTGGAGTGCCTGGATGCCCTCGTCCATCTCCGCCTTCGAGGGCACCTGCGTCTCCATCCCCTGCCGCTTCGACTTCCCGGATGAGCTTCGGCCGGCCGTCGTGCACGGCGTCTGGTACTTCAACAGCCCCTACCCCAAGAACTACCCGCCAGTGGTCTTCAAGTCCCGCACCCAAGTCGTCCATGAGAGCTTCCAGGGCCGCAGTCGCCTCCTGGGGGACCTGGGCTTGCGCAACTGCACCCTCCTCCTCAGCACCCTCAGCCCCGAGCTGGGTGGCAAGTACTACTTCCGCGGGGACCTGGGGGGCTACAACCAGTACACCTTCTCAGAGCACAGCGTCCTGGACATCATCAGTGAGTCTCCCAGAGGTTGCACAGGCACCAGGGGGTTGGAGACAGTGCTGGGGTGGGCGAGGGTGTGGCGGTCAGTCCTCCCCAGCATCCTCCCAGGAAGTCTGAAGGCAGCTGAAGGTGAAATCCATTTGGCCAGGGGTGCAAACCACACAGACCTCCCACATGACCAAAATGAGCAGAGCAGGACCCTACACAGACTGACTACCCTCAGAGGAAATGGATGCTCTTATTCTTCCAGAAACATCTGGAACTAAAGGAAGTGAGGCCCAGGGGTCAGGAGCAAGGTCTCTCTGGATCCCTGCTTTAGCTGGATGGCCTTGGGCACATCATGTAACTTCCCTGGGATTGGGTTCCACTTCTGTAAAATGGAGATAAGAACAGCACTTGCAGCCAATGAGTGAACAGTGGTCAAGTGCCCCCAGCGGTGCCTGGCACCTGGCACCCAGCTCTGGCTAACAGAAGGCAGGGCATTGCTGTCAGGCATTGTGAATTTTCAAGAGAAACCAAATTGTGTATTTTTCAGTGTAATCTCCTAATTCTTAAATATTGGCTGCTGATTTAGATACATTTTTTTTTTTTAAATCCTGGACTGGGGGGGGGGGTAGCTCAGTGGTAGAGCTATTGCCTAGCTTGTATGAGGCCCTGGGTTCCATCTCCACCACCATGAAATTAAAAAAAAAAAAAAAAAAAAAATCCTGTAAGCCAAATAAAATGCAGTGAACTCCGGAAGTGGCAATCAGAATGGAGCCCGCTGCCTAATTGCAGGTAGTACCATTGCCTGATTTACAGGCGGCCTTACTGCTTAGGGATCTAAGATCAGATTCCCCAGTAGCAGGAGGTCTATATGGGAATTATAGCCCTGGCGTAGAAAGAGACTGCAAACACACACACACCACACAGTGCACATCCTACAGACACACGTGCCGCACACACAAACCCCCCCCCCCCACACACACAGCTCACCTACACAGGTGGGCAGGTAAAGCAAAGCAAGCATGGGGGAGGAGCAAGTTTTCTTAGAGAATATTTTGTGGTGTCAACAGCCTTGATGTTGAAAGCTGGGTGGCAGGGTTTGAAGCCCAGTTTTACCCTGTACTAGCTCCGACCTCAGTTTCCTCCTTTGCAAAATAAGCAAAATAGTAGCATCAGTTTTTCCACATGGCTGGAGGGTCAGGGCAAGTGAAGCACCCACAGCAAGTATTCAAATCATTTTGTTGTTGCTTCATTATTATTGCACCCTGATTGGATCTGTGGAGGGCTTTGGGGTAACCAGGAGGAGGGAAGGTAGTGGAGATTTCGATTTCCAGGAGCCAAGGCACCAGGAATGCAGCTGGACAAGGTGGGGGTGCCCTGTAGCCCAACGCTGTCTCTTGGACCCTCCTTCTCTTCACTTCACCTAGATACCCCCAACATCGTGGTCCCCCCAGAAGTGGTGGCAGGCAAGGAAGTGGAGGTCAGCTGCATGGTGCCGGACAACTGCCCTGAGCTGCGCCCCGAAATAAGCTGGCTGGGCCACGAGGGACTGGGGGAGCCGACCGTGCTGGGTCGTCTGCGAGAGGACGAGGGCACCTGGGTGCTGGTGTCGCTGCTACACTTCGTGCCCACCAGGGAGGCCAATGGCCACAGGCTGGGCTGCCAGGCCGCCTTCCCCAACACCACCCTGCAGTTCGAGGGTTATGCCAGCCTGGACGTCAAGTGTGAGCCTGGGTGCGGGCGGGGGGCGGGGTCACGGCGGGGCGGAGCTGCGGCACGGCCTGCCCGCTGACCTTCGGTGTTGTTTCAGACCCCCCGGTGATTGTGGAGATGAACTCATCGGTGGAGGCCATCGAGGGCTCCCACGTCAGCCTGGTCTGTGGGGCTGACAGCAACCCCCTGCCGCTGTTGACCTGGATGCGTGATGGAACGGTGCTCCGGGAGGCGGTAGCTGAGAGCTTGTACCTGGAGCTGGAGGAGGTGACCCCGGGGGAGGATGGCGTCTATGCCTGCCTGGCAGAGAACGCCTATGGCCAGGACAACCGCACCGTGGAGCTCAGCGTCATGTGTGAGTCCTGGCCCTGTGCACCCCGCGCACCCACGCACCTCAGCAGGGTCAGATAAGGGGGAAAGGGTTCCTCAGGATGCCCGGGACCTGCCATGAACATGGAGGGGAGGATCTGGCGTGTTCCTGTTCTGTTCTGCACCACTTTTATCCCAAGGACAAGGTCAGACACCTATTCTGTCCCTGTCACCTAGGAAAGCCCTTTTAAATGGTTTCCTGGGGGCAGCCCCTGGCTGAGGAGAGCAGATCTGGGCCTCTGTACGTGTATGTGTTGCTGGGGATGGAAAGCATGCACTCTGCCACTGATGGACACCCCATCCCAGGAATCTGTGTTTTAAAATGAGCAGGGTTGTAGTTCTAATGGGAACCCAGCTCCATTGGCCACACCTATGTACTATGGGACCAGGTTGGGGGAGCTGTCAGAACGGGATTCTTAGCAGGGAACCAGGCAGAGGCTATTCATTCATTCATTCATTCACAAATATTTATTGAGGCAAAGTGCCCAGGGCTGGGGATAATAATGACAACCGCAGCCAATGTTTACTCAGCACTTCCTGAGTGTTTACCCGCATGCGCTCCCCCCCCATCCCCTGCCCACCTCCTCCTAGTCTCCCCAAGCCTTCTCTAGCCATCCTATTTTAAACCATGACTACCCTATTTTCCCCTCCCTACCCTTTGTTTTTCCCCACACTTCCCCCGTTTTGCAAATATAGTTTACTTATATAGCGTCTCCTGACATGGACTTTATTAAAGCTAGTGCAGTGCCTGCTACTCAGCAGACTCTCAGTGACTGCGGGATGCTCACCCCTATGAAGTTGGATTTATTATTAAGCCCATTTTTCAGATGAAAAAAAGCAAGTACTGGGAACACACAGAGGTGGGAAGGGGTAGGTAGCACCAGGATCTAAAGATAAGCACCCCGATTACAGAACCGCTGTTCTTGTAAACAAGACAGCCAGGACTGGGGTGCCATCCTGAACGCTTGTGATAGCTTTATAGTGCCATGGGTGCACATTGGCTGGTAGGGGCAGCAGCACGGCCTGCTTTTGACCATCAGTCCCCTGTCCTGTCCCCCAGATGCACCCTGGAAGCCAACCGTGAATGGGACAGTGGTGGCTGTGGAGGGGGAGACAGTGTCCATCCTGTGCTCCACACAGAGCAACCCGGACCCTATTCTCACCATCTTCAAGGAGAAGCAGATCCTGGCCACGGTCATCTATGAGAGCCAGCTGCAGCTGGAGCTGCCGGCCGTCACACCCGAGGATGACGGAGAGTACTGGTGTGTGGCTGAGAACCAGTATGGCCAGCGGGCCACGGCCTTCAACCTGTCTGTGGAATGTGAGTACCTCCCCAACACACTTCTACTCCCACTCCCTACACTAGTGACTGCTGGTTCAGTGGGGCACACCTGGGTGACTGAGAGGGGCACACATGTTCCAGCCAGGGGAAGCTTTGCCTGTCCACTCCAGCAGATGAGGAGGGGGATGTCAGGGCAGCTGAATCCATACAAAACATTTTTTAAATCTCACCACAAGCCAGGTGGAATTACGACCAAGGAGATTGCAGGGTCCTGCGGCCACTGCCCCCTACCTTAACTAAACAGCAACTCTGTGGATCATTGCTATGCACTAGGTACTGTCGTAAATGCTGCACCAGGACCACTCATTTCATCTCATAAGGGAAGTTCTATTACTGTCCTGAGTTTACAGAGAAGGAAACTGAGGCCTGGAGATGTTATGCCACTTGCCCAAGGTCACTCAGCCAGCAAATGGCAGGATTTGAGATTCAAATCCAGGTGATCTGGTTCTACTCTTCTGTACTGTTCAGAGTGCACCTCATGCTGTTTCTTACATCAGAATCCATTGATGGAGAAGTTGTGTGTGCTAAGGGCTGAACAGCTCTGTGGGAGGTGGGGCACAGGATTAAGAAGACACCAAGCTTATTAACTGATACAGTACAGCTGAGAGATGAGTTGGATGCTCACAAAAAGCTACTGTCTTGGAAATGGAATGCATCATTCCACTGCAAATGAGGGCCTCTCCTGACCTTCTCTTCGCTCTGCGCACAGCCCCCCACCCCCCATCACCGCAGCTTGCAGCACCCAAGCCAGTTTCCGCTCCCCTTCCTCTGGAATGCCACTTCTGTGTTTCCGTTTCCCTGCTTCCTCCTCAGCTTTGCTTGGCCTCTGGCACAGTCTCCATGCTTCATTTTGGGCTTCAGTGACTCCATCGCTAATGGCTCCCTCCACATGAGGTGGCCAGTGAGATTCAACCTGTAAAACATTCAGTGGTGTCTGCTACACAGTCTGTGCTCAGGATTCTGTTTGTGGCCGCAGTCAGGACATAGTGGATAGGATCAATCCTGGAAAGCCACCGTGTGTGGTTAGGCCTTGGCCAGCAGCTCCTCCCCTGACTATAATCCTGGGCACCATCCCTCCCAATCTCTGCCCCCTAACTTCCTCAGGATCATGGCAGGTGGCTGTATGGTGCTCTGCTTTCTCCATCTGTGCCATCCTGAGCCCAGTGTCCCTTCTTCCGCAACACCTTTCCCCCCATGCTACTTCAAATCAGTAGCTCTTAGGTTTAAGAGTCAGAGAACCCTCTAGAATCTGATGGAAGTCCCAGAACAGACACACCCCTCCTGGATCATAAGAGCGGGGCAGGACACACTCCTTAAGAGCCTGCCCTGGGTCAGACATCCAGTTCTTGGCAGGTACTATCTTCCTGAGTCCTTGCAGTCAGTGGGCAAAGCAGATCTGTGTTATCTTTAGCCCCCTTAACTAAGAGAAAACCAAAGGTCAGAATTCCCTGCGGCCTTGTACCTAGAAAGGCAGGTCATTGCCTGGATTCTCGTAGAGTCCTGACCACTGGCCTCTGTTCTTAGATCTTTGGCTGCTTCTCCTCCCCCACAGCCCTTGATACAGGAGGGCTCACTGAGTCTTGTTTTGAAAGCAGATGATAAATCTGGAACACAAGATCATCAACCTACTGGAGGCAGGGGGCAGGGCAGCAGAGGCCCCATCTGTCTTCTTCACCAAGGCCTCTGTCAACTGCTTGCCCCAGGTCCCCTCTATCCATGCAGTCAGTGTCCCCATAGGGCATGCAGGAGGCAGTCACCCTTACTGAGTACTTGCAACATGCAGGGGACTAGTCTGGGCACAGTGCCCATGTGGATTTACTTTGTTCTCACAACCACGTGCATGGAGAGGAGGAAACTGAAGTTTTACTGGAGTCCAGTACCTGACAAAGTTGAGCAGACCTGGGGCCGAATCCCAGCCCCACCTCCCTTTTTTGTTGCATGATCCTGGGCAAGTGGCCTCAGCTTTGCTGAGTCTCTCATCCTCTGTGAAAAAGGCGTGATCCACAGCCCCTCACCACAAACAAGGCTTAGAAGACTACGGGACTCGTGTTGAGCATCCTGTGCACTCTCTATGTTAGTGATCAATCTGTTTGCTCAACCACCTTTTCTTGGGCTACCAGCTTGGATATTTGTCATGGATTCCTGTAGTGGAGATGGTACTCATGTGCTGCCTCTGCTAGGACGCTGCCATCGACCTAACCAGAGTATTTGAGTAGGACTCTAAATATTTACAATGCACTCATGCACCTGTCTGCGGAGTCCCAGAGTCCCTTGCAGGTTAAGGATCACAACCCCTGTGTGTACAGAGAACTCCCTCCAGGAGGCCCAAGGAAGCTGGGTGGCATCACTCAGCCAGTAGATGGCAGAGCTGAGACTCAAGCAAAATCATGCCAACCAAACCCCCCATTCTTTGTACCCTTTCGGGTTTATCGCCCATCACGTCAGGGTTTCCTAGGTCCGCCAGGTTACCTGCAGAGCTGTCAAGTTACTGAGCACATGCCCTGAACTAAGGTGTTGGCCAGTGTCCCCCACAGTCCAGGGTGGACGCTTCACCACAGGAGTGCCAGCTGTGCTGGATTGAGTGGAGGGTTTTGACCTCTGTCATTTTAGATTTGTTGTTATTAATTCTCTCTAAGCTGTTTTGATTGGTCAGTAGTACAACAAGCATAAATGCATGTTTGTCTAAACGGCATTTGGGGCCTTTCCTATTTCATTTGTAGACTTAGAGATGACTGCATTGAGATTCCTATTGGAATCGTCCCTGGTGTGATATATCTGCTGTGTGACTTCCTGGCCCACCACTGTTACTGGCTCATTCTTTTTTTTTTTGCTGGAAATTGAAAATTGGTGGGGTCAGTGGACCAAGGGTCTTTGCCTGCATATAAGTGGATTGGGGTCAAAATTAACAGGACCAGCGTTCAGTCCAGAGTAGTCAGAGGAGGGTTTACCAATTCTCCAAGAGACATAAATAACATGGTTTAAAAAGCAACATTCAGTGTTTCATTATAATTTCATATTTGGAAAAATGAAAGAAAATAATTCTAGTACAATATTTGTAATCAAATTTTAGCAAAGAAAAGCTCAACAAAATGACCTTGGATGGATTTGGTGTTTGGTGCTAGTGGCCAATGATGGGGAGAAGCCAGGACTCAAGGGGATTCTGGGGGAAGAAGCAGGTCGGGAGCATCTGTGGGGTGGACTGAAAGGGGGGACAGAGGCTGGAGGCTAGGAAGAAGGCAGCAGATTGGATCTGTGGGCAGGTTGCTGGGGGCTGGGAGAATCCAATAGCTCTTCCCTTCTAAGTGTCTGGGGAGATGCATCGAGACCCAGTCTTGGAAATGAGAGGCCAACCACGATCAGTAACCCAGGTGGGGATAAGGGAGAGCACCGAGCAAGGCAGAGGGTGAGCAATGAGTGGAGCCCAAGAGGTGCAGTTTCCATGGGGGGTCAGATTAGGAGCTGCCTCCTTCCTAGGGAGGTATCCTAGGGGAGTGTCCCCGCAGAAGGAGGAACACACAGACCTGGGGGCGGGGAAGGAGCTCCATGGGTCTGAGAAACTGCAAGGGGGCCACTGTGACTGCAAGGGAAGGGACCAAGGTGAAAGGAAGGAGCCAGGGCTAGAGGAGAGGACAGTGGCCAGGTCCCTGGAGTTTTGTAGACCAAAGAATTGAGGACTATATATATATTTTTTTTTTTTGGTACTGGGAATTGAACTCAGGGGCACTCGGCCACTGAGCCACATCCCCAACCCTATTTTGCATTTTATTTAGAGACAGGGTCTTACTGAGTTGCTGAGGCTGGCTTTTAATTTGTGATCCTCCTGCCTCAGCCTCCCGAACCACTGGGATTACAAGGTGTGCGCCTGACCGGAATTGGGGTTTTATTTTACGCAATCCAGGGAGCAGCCAGAGGAGGGTTTTGAGCAGGGAGTGCTCTGATTTACGTTTCAAGAGGTGAATGAAGTTAGAGATGGTACAAGGAGGGGGCAGTGCCGTTCATCCCTGTGACATAGTGTTCTGATCTGGCTCATGTTGAGGCTGGAGTTGCCCCAAAAGCAGAGGCAGGAGAACATCTTGAACCAGTTGGGATTGTAAAGAAAGAAGTTCTGAAGCATTTATTGGGGAAACTCACACAGATGGGGATTGCCGTGTCCTTGACACAGACAGCTAGAGAAGGGGACGTTCTTCCTAGAGATGTCTGTCATGAGGGTGTCAGAATGTGGTGTTAATGGGTGGAAAGAATTCGGCTCAGGGCCGGGCTGAATTGTTTTTCAGTGTTTTGGGGAACAACCTGAACCTCTTTATCAGTGCCTGGGAATGTTCAAGGCCCTGGCTTAGGTTCAGCTCTGCAGGGAAAACCTGCAGCTGGCTGGGTCACAGAGTGGTCAAGGCGCTCTGTGTTTCCTGGTCAAGAGAGAAAAGAAGTAGGGGGAGCTGGGGATCCCACACACAGCTACCACCCCCACCCTTGGCACCCTGGCCTTGCCCTCTGCCATGGAGTCCTCGGAGGCCAGCCCTGGGTGGGCCCCAGCCCACTCTGTCTTGGTCTTGACCCTGCAGTTGCCCCCATGATTCTCCTGGAGTCACACTGTGCTGCGGCCCGTGACACAGTGCAGTGCCTGTGCGTGGTCAAATCCAACCCTGAGCCGTCTGTGGCCTTTGAGCTGCCATCACGCAACGTGACTGTGAACGAGACTGAGCGGGAATTTGTGTACTCCGAGCGCAGTGGCCTCCTGCTCACCAGCATCCTCACACTGCGGGGACAGGCCCAGGCCCCGCCCCGGGTCATCTGCACCGCCAGGAACCTCTACGGCACCAAGAGCCTGGAGCTGCCCTTCCAGGGAGCCCGTGAGTGGTGTGGCCTGGGGGTGGGAGCTCAGGAAGGAGAGGGCCCCCACTTGGACCCAGGTGCCCCCCCACCAAGGCCACTTGGACGTGGTCAGCTGTGCAGACTGATAAAGTAGCACAAGATCCCCTTTTACAGCTACTGATCCTCTTTTACTGCCCCGAGTGTGCCTGCTCTTCATGAGCCCATTCCTACACCCTCCAGCAGTTTCTAAAGGGAGCCTCCAAGTGGGCCGGTCAGTGCAAGGATGTGCCGTCTGTGAACGTCTCCCAGCCTGTCTTTGGAGACCCCAAGTGTCCTCATTACCACCAGCAACCCTGAGGGCACCCGGGTCTTCTCTGTCCTCAGACCGACTGATGTGGGCCAAGATTGGGCCCGTGGGAGCTGTGGTGGCCTTTGCCATTCTAATTGCTATCGTCTGCTACATTACCCAGACGCGCAGGAAGTGAGTGCCCACTATGCGGGATGTGGAGGCTCCAGGGGGGATGGGGAGGCTGGGGGAGTGGGGAGGCTCCAGGGGATGATGGGGAGGCTGGGAGGGAAGGTTCCGGTGTGGGGGATGGGGAGGCCTCAGGGGATCTGGGGGGGAATGGGGAGGGAGGCTCCAGGGACAGGTGCAGCGGGAAGCCAGGGGTGGGCAAGGGAGGGCAGCCCTGCACGTGTGGGGAGGGCAGATTCTGCTCTGGAGAGAGAGGGCGGGTTCCTGCCACCATTGGTGGGGCCACTGCCTGGCTGAGCACTTGACGTGGATTGTACATGACCTGTCCGCCCAGCTGCATGCTTCAGCCTCCTGCCTAGGGGACCTTTCCCCGGCATCCTCAGCCAGGGAAGGAACCCCAAGGCCGGGAAAGGTGAACAGCGGTGAATACAATGTCGCCGGCCATTCCCAGGAGGATATTTGCTCTGTTAACAGAGAGAGGGGGGTGGCAGCCCCTCTGGGGTCCCGTGGGCCGAAGTCCTAAGGTAGATGTGGGTGCAGAGAGCTCAGGGAGAGGGAGATCTGGGAGTGCCTGTAGGGCTGACGTGTCCTGCCCTGCAGAAAGAACGTGACAGAGAGCCCCAGCTTCTCGGCGGGAGACAACCCTCCCGTCTTGTACAGCAGCGACTTCCGCATTTCTGGGGCACCGGAGAAGTACGAGGTGAGGGCCAGAGCCCCGTGGCTCTAGGCTAGACGTCTAGGGGACCTGGACGTCAGGGACACTGAGGGCCTGAGCAGGGCCTGCAAGGCCGAGGGGCAGAGGGGGAGAGGAAGCAGTCTGGAGGGCTGGGTTGGCTGGGAGGTGGGAAAGGAGGTGCCAGGCTGAGGCTGAGGGGGCACCACGAGGGACAGGCCCAGGGCAGCCCTCGCCCTCCCTGCCTGGGTCTATGACTGCCTTTCCTTCTCCAATAGTCCAGAGAGGTCTCTACCCTGGGAAGTCCCTGAGAGCCCCCGAAGGTAGGTTCCGGGGCCTCAGTGTGCCTCCCTCTGGGCCCTCCACGGGCCTCGTGGTCAGCTTGCCTGTGTGTGTCCTCGTCAGGTGTTCAAGTTGGTCGCTGGTTAAGTCTGGCCCTGCCCAGCAGCCTTGTCTACCCTGTGCCATTGCTGCTCCCTTCTGTCTGTGGCTGCAGTCCCCTGTGTGTCCAGATGCCTGTGGGGTGGGGGAGCAGGGGCAGAGCATCGTGGGAAGGTGAAGTCACACCCACAGGGCCTCCCAGATGGAGGAGGGAGACCACGCCCAATCCAAACGGGGGAGGACTTACTGACCCAGGCATTGGCAGACTTCTGGAAAGGTGGGATCTGACCTAGTAGATTTCATCTTGAGAGGTGTTCTCGGTGGCACTGTGTGGCCCCGAAGTCCCTGTTGAAGAGGGTTTGCTGGAGGAGCGGAATTTATAGACCCATTTCAAGCTTAGCAAAGAGAAGGTTGTGGTTGCATGGGCACCAGCAAAGGCCCCAGAGGGGGATGAGGTGGCTGTGGGGCTGGTGGTCCTCGAGAGAGGAGGTTCATTCAGGGCTTTGGGGCTGAACTTGGGGACCATGGAGATACAGATACTCCATCACTTGTGCATCATTTATGGATGCAAAGGAAAAAGGGGGAGAGGACGCTGCTGAGGGGTTGTTACCTCCACAGAGCGAGAGACGCCTAGGATCTGAGAGGAGGCTGCTGGGCCTCCGCGGGGAGCCCCCAGAGCTGGACCTGAGTTATTCCCACTCGGATCTGGGAAAACGACCCACCAAGGACAGCTACACCCTGACGGAGGAGCTGGCTGAGTATGCTGAAATCCGCGTCAAGTGAGGAAGCCGGGGGCAGCCCGGGTGGCCACTCACCTTCAGGACCCTCACCGGCCCCCACTGGCTGTGGGCTCCCTTCCTCTTGAAAGCTGTGGGAGTTGGGTCAAGAAGGGGTGGGGCAGGTGACAGTGAGGTCTTGGGGCCTGGCCTCCCTCTCCTTCCCAGCTGCCCCCTCCCTGCCAGCACCCCACCCCCACATTACAGCTCCCCTCCATCCTCCTTTAACCTCATCTGTCTGGAGGGGAGCTCTGTCTGTCCATGTTATTTATTGCTGCCCCCCACCCCCGCCTGGTCTCCTGCCCCCACACCTGGCCCCAGGACCTGTACAAAAGGGACATGAAATAAATGCCCCAACACCAAATGTCAGTCTAGATCCTGATGATTTCTGACTTGCCCTAGGGAGTCTGCCATCCTATGGTTGCTGGAATGATCCCAGAGTTTCTCCTCACCCTCTGCTGGGCCTGTGTATGGTCTAGAGCCCAGGGATTCTAGCCCTGAGCCGAGTCAACTGCTGTTCTCCCTCCCTGGTGGCTGTGGGAATGGTCTGTTCTGGCTTCCGGGTGATTTCATGTGACAACCTCATTCTGGCTTTGGCTGCAGTCAGGACAACTGACAGCACTGGGCTCACATTTGCATGAGACTCACTGAAAGGAAGGGAGGCTGCCTGAAGGGCACAGGATCCCATTTGCCTCAGTCCCCACCGCTCCCTGTTTACACCCGGCTGGCTTCACTCTTTGACTACCTTCTAGTCCCTGCAGGTTGTGGGAACCACAGAGCCAGGCAGCTCATGAGCCTGTGTTGGTTTGCCCGCCACCCCTCACATTCATGCTGCACCCTGCAGCTTCCCAACACATATTAGGCACCAGTTGTATACTGAGTCCTTTCAGGACACCTAAGCTATCCCGAGAAAGGACTCCCATAATAAATCTATGAAGATGAGTTTGCTGGGATTAGAAAAGGTGAGTGATTTTTCCAGGGTCCTAGAGCTAGGGAATAGTACGGTCAAACTTTGGACTCAGTTCTGGTTAAAATGTGCTTTTATTCTATCGCACCTGTCAGGAATTAAAGAGCCAGACTCTCTGGTATAAATGGTATTAATGACAACATTTGTTGAGTGCTTACTATGGGCCACAGGATTCTACAGGATTTACATTAATTAATTGCCATTTCCTTTTCCTAATGACTAGGACAATGGTTCCCCATCAACATAAGCATCCCCTGGGAAACTTATTAGAAAGGCAGATTTGCAGGCCCTGCCCTAGACTGCAGGGATCAGACACTGGGAGGGGCCAGCAATGTGTGTGTGTGTGTGTGTGTGTGTGTGTGTGTGTGTGTGTGTGTGTGTGTTTAGTCCTCTGGGGGATGCAATGCCCACTGTTTCAGAACCTGGAGTTGCTAGTGCACAGAGAGATCAAGTCACTTCCTCGAGGGCCCCCAGCTAGTGAGTACGGAGTCCAGAGTTGAGCACCTGTCCTGACTCAGAGGCCGCCCTCTTATCAGTGTGTGGTCCTGTACTTTTGGTGAGAACCAACAGCAATTTGCAAGGCCCTGGGGCATTGAGGGAGCATCAGAGATGAAGCTGTGGTGCTGCAGGTAATTCAGGAAGGGCATCAGGAATTAGGGGACCAAGACAGCAGTTATCCCTGGTGTTTGAAGATGACAGAGGATACGGGACCGGGACCGAGATCAGGTGCTGGAGCTATGCTCACGGAGCTTGCAGTCTGGCAGGAGGAAGGACAGGAAACGAAGAGTCTCTCTTACACATAATTCCGCCTGCTCCTAGGGAAAGCAAGGGACTTCCAGAGCATAGACTGGAAGTGAGACTTAGAGTCTCAGCAGTCAGGAGAGGCTCCCTGTGGAGGGAAAGCCACGCCTGTGTGGAGGTCCCAGGGAGGAATGTGTTTGGCAAAATTCCAGGAGTGCAGCAAGACAGGAGATGTGTGAAATGAGGCAGAGAGCAAGTAGGGGTCTCTTGATGAGCAGGATGGAAGTTTCTTCCAGTTTCCTGCACATGAGCTCCCGGGCCCCACCCTGGCACACCTGTCCCCTGACAACAGACCCTGGCTCCAGCAGGTCTGACCTGGTAGGAATGTGCTCTGAGGACTTCGCCCTGAGGAACAGAGCAGTGTCAATAACCAGGGATCAGGGAATGACATCTGGCCGCCCAAAGTGCAACCCGTGCATGATGGTGGCACTCGCGATGATCCCAGAGGGGCCGTCGTGACTTTCACCTTACTATTTGTGGCTTTACTTAGTATGGGTCCAAACAACAGGAAACCAGCATGCCCAACTAGCAGTTTTTTAAAAAATGATTAAATAAAAGCATAGGAGGAGATTAGGCTGAAAAAAAAATCAAGTGAGTTGATCTAAAGAAATGTATTAAAAGAAAATATTTCTGGAGGTTTGCAGACTGAACCAAAGTTCTGAAGATTGTGGGAAAATCTCTAAAGCTTGGGAAACCATGAAGTACTCTGATGGTAAAGGCCATCCCTTAGGGGAGACTGACACTCCCAGATGATATCCAGTGGGACCCACAACTCAGACTCATGCTCTCAGACACCCAGCTCCTGGAGCTACCAGAACTCAGTACATGCTTCGCCAGGCCTGTGAGTGGACCCCAGAACAACCAGTCGCTGCCTCCTGGAGCTGACACTGTGAGAAAGAGACAGACAGCAATGAGAGGAGCAAGTGACACGTGGTTGTACTTCAGATAGTCACCATGCCAATATGGCGCCTGAGCCAGTTGGGAGGTGAGAGTGTTGGGCGGGGCGAGCCCACAGTGTTAGGAAGAGGGGTCGTCAGGAATGGAGCCCAGAAGAAAGGGAGAGAGGGAGCTCTGTGACCTTCTGAGAATGTAGGTCCCAGGCAAGCCAAAGTCAATGGCAAAGGCCCTGGTGGGAAGGTGCTTGTCACGTTCATGGAACAAGAGGGAAACTAGTGAGTCTGAGGGAGCCCAAGTGGTCGCCCGGGTTGCCGAGCCCTGGATCAGAGGGCTTGTAGGCAAGGGACAGGGCGCGGGCTTTTACTCTGAGTGAAGTGGGAATGATACTCACAGCAGTGTCCTGGACAGGTGTGAGGGTTAGCAGACCCACTGGTAGCTGTGTAGATAGGGTGCAAAAGTGACCCACGGAAGCAGGGAAAGGACCTCAGGGGTCCTGACTCTTGTCCAAGACACAGGAAGTGGAAATGGAGAGAGGGACCAGGTCAGGAGGCCTGGAGGAGGAACAGATGGGATAAGAGGATTCCCAAGAAAAGGGAGAGAGCAGTCAAAGGTGGTTCCTCTGCCTCCTTAGGTGCCAGAGAGAGTGAAAGGAACAGGTTCAGTGGGGAACACAAGAGTG
Organism: Sciurus vulgaris; assembly: GCF_902686455.1. Lineage (NCBI taxonomy): Eukaryota > Metazoa > Chordata > Mammalia > Rodentia > Sciuridae > Sciurus > Sciurus vulgaris. The sequence continues at coordinate 43,683,058 of NC_136478.1, forward strand.
GACGGTCCTGCCTGCATTTGGGCCTGGAGAGGGGCCCCTGGGGACAGGAAAGGCTGATGGTCTCCTCCCCTGGAGCCACTCCAAGCTAGGAAGAAACAGAACCCATGACACAGTGACTCACAGTCACCAAATCACAGAGACAGAGTGGACTAGAACTGAGCAGGTCTCATGGTCTCAGATGCAGTGAGGGATGGGCTGTCACACCCAGGAGGGTGGTCACCCAGGCACCAGGGACAACACCCCTCCCACCAACTCCTGAGTCACTCCTGGCTAAGAGGACCCATCCCTTGCTCACCCCAGTCCGTCCTGGACGGTGCCTGGGGCGGGCATCTCCATTATCCTCCTTGATGGAAGGGCTCCGGGCTGCTCCTGCTTCCTCCCAAGCCTCGTCCTGGCGTGGCCCCTGGTTGGCGGAGGACTGGGCTCTGGCGATGGGCCCAGACAGAAGCTCACAGTGCTCTCGACTCCACCTGCTCCCCAGATAGCAGGTGACAACCTCATCTCACAGCAGGACAGTGGCCAAGCAGAAGACCCCGCCCCTCCCACAGGCTCACTTGGCTTAGAATATCTTCCCCAGGGACTAGGAGCGGAATAAATTTGGTCTCGAAAGCCCTCTTGGTCAAACTCAGTTAGGGTTGAATACCCAGAGTTGTGGGAAGCAACGTCACCACAGAGTCTTGACCACTTGAGCAAGTGACGGTGTCTGTAGTAACGACAGCTCCCTTCACAGAATGCCCTGTCTGTGACAGCTAGTACACAGTGCCACCCGCTTGTGACCATGGTGAACACACACGTGACCTTGGTAACGTCAATGTCATCATCATCCTTAGAGCGGAAACTGAGGGGATGACACGGCTGACGAATGAAGAACTGGGATTCAAACCCAGGTCTGGTTACCACGTGCTCTTCCCAGGCAGAGCGTGCTGCAGAGCGCGACAGGTACAGCAGGTGCGTGAGCCTGCGGGTCCTTGAGGAAGGCGCTAACATCCTTCCCTCCCACAGTTCTGGGCAGGGGGTCAGGAAGCACACAGCCTCGTTGCCTGGTTCCATGGCTTTCCTGGTGGGAGGTGACAGACAGGTCACCTCAAGCAGTCAGTGAAATAAAAGATGGAAGGATTAGCAAGGCCATCAAAAGTACCTTCCTTGGGAATCTTGCACCCCAATCTCTGCCTTCTCCATGAGGCCTCCAAAAAAGAAGGCACATTCTGTCATTCAATTTCCTCTTGGCACGGTGGCCAGCAGAATCCTCAGATACTCCTCCCAGGTGATGAGCAGGGATCCAGTGAGTCCCCTGCCTGAGACTTTTGAGCGCTGGGTGATCTCAGTCCCACACCCAGATCACTGGTTTTTTTTTTTTTTTTTTTTTTTTTAATCTTCTATTTTGAAATAATTATAGATTCACAGGAAGTTGCAAAGATAGAACAGAGAGATCTGGGGGTGCCCGTCACTCGGTTCCCCTATGTAGTCGCTTCTTACATAATTACAGTAAATATCAGAACCAGGACCGGGGCATAATGCGTGTGTATAATTACACGTCGTTTTTTATCACGTCTGCATGTGCACAACACCACTGCCTTCAAGGTACAGAATTCGTCATTCTCCAAAGAACTCCCTTGTGCTGCCCCTTTAAAATCAGGCCCCCTCTTCGTTCCCCACTATCCCTAACCCCTGGCAACCTGAAATCTCTTCTCCATCTCTGTTCTTTTGCCCTCTGAAGAGTGTTACAGGGTCTGACCATTTGAGACTGGCGTTTTTCACTCAGTAAAATGACCGTCAGAATCATCTGCCTGGGTGCCTATCGATGCTGCTTTCCATTTTGCAGCTGCAGAGTGCCGGCAGCCCTCTGTATCTGCAAGTTCCACATTCGATTCAACCAACTGTGGAAAAAATTGTATCTGTAATGAAAATGTCACTTCTTGTCATTTTTCCTAAACAAGACATCTACATAGCAACTATCTACATAGCGCTTCCACTGGTTTAGGTATTCCAAGTAATCTAGATATGATTTTAAAGTAGGTTGAGGACGTAGCTCAGTGGTAGAGCACCTGTCTAGCATGGGCAAGACTCTGGGTTTGATCCTCAGCAAAGCAATAGAAGAAAATAGAATAAAATAAAATATAAAACAAAATAATAATATAATATAATATAATGTAAATAATATAATACAATATAGCAGGGCATGGTGGTCCACACCTATAATCCCAGTAGCTATAGAGGTTGAGGTAGGAGGATCATGAGTTCAAAGCCATCCTCAGCAAAAGCGAGGCACTAAGCAACTCAGTGAGACTCTGTCTCTAAATAAAATACAAAACAGGCCTGGGGATGTGGCTCAATGGCTGAGTGCCCCTGAGTTCAATCCCTGGTACCACCCCACACCAAAAAGATAAATAAAATAAAATAAAAACACTAATGGGAAAATATGCATATGTTGAATGCAAATAACTATAACATTTTGTATAAGGGACTTGAGTATTCTGCAGGTTTTGGTATCCGTGGGGGAGCCTGGACCCAATCACCCACAAATACTGGCAGACAACTGTATTCCCTGGTTTGGATGCTTCACAAATCTCTTAACGACTCACCTCTTGCAGGACATGTTGTTTGCTTCCAATTTTTTTGCTATTATGAATGAAGCTGAGATGGATGATCTGAGCAGATTTTTGTATGGATGTAAGTTCTGGTTCTTGGTGACAGAATGCCCAGGAGCGTAACAGCTTCATCATCTGATGAGTTCTTCGCTCTGTTTTTAAAGAAACTGACAAACTGTTGGAGAGCAGCTGTCCCATTTTGCATTCCCGCCGGCAAGGTGTGAAGGACCCAGGCTCACTGCATCCTTACCAGCCTTGGGTATTGTCACTATTTTTATTTTAGCTATTCTAATAATTGTGCACTGATCGCTTGTTATGGTCTCAATTTGCATTTCACTAATGGCCAGTGATGTGGAGCATCTTTCTGTGTGGTTATTTGTCACCCGTAAATCCTTTTCGGTGAATTGTCTCTGCCCTTGCTCATTTTTTTTTTTTTTTTTTGTATTTGTTCCTTTTAGATACACATGAAAGTAGAGTATTTTTGACATATTATATATGCATGGAGTATAACTTATTTTATTAGGATCCCATTCTTGTGGTTGCACATGATGTGGAGTTTCACTGGTGGTGTATTCATATATTCATATTCATATTTGAGAGTTATGTCCGAGTCATTCTACTCTCTTTCCTATTCCCATCTCCTCTCCCCTCCCTTCATTCCCCTTTGCCTTATCCAATGAGCTTCTCCCTTCCCCCGTTGTGTGTCAAGCATCCACCTTTCAGAATGAACATTCTGCTGTTGGTTTTTTGGGGATTGGTTTATTTCACTTAGCATGATAGTCTCCAGTTCCATCCAGTTACCAGCAAATGCCAAGAAGAATAAATTCTTCTTTGTGACTGAGTAATACTCCACGGTGTATACGTATACCACATTTTCTTTATCCATTATTCTGTTGAAGGGCACCTGGGTTGGTTCCATAGCTTAGCTACTATGAATTCAGCTGCTATAAACACTGATGTGACTGTGTCACTACAGTATACTTACTGATTTTAAGTCCTTTGGGTATATACAGAGGAGTGAGATAACTGGGTCAAATGGTGGTTCTATTTCAAGTTTTCTGAGGAATCTCCATACTGCTTTCCAGAGTGGCTGCACCAATTTGCAGTCCCACCCTGCTCATTTTTTTAATGGGATTAGATTTCATTATATCTGTAACAGTTTTACTGATTTTATATATATAAAATTTATATATATTTATATAATTCACATACAACACACCCATTTAAAATGTGCAATTCGATGGTTTTAAGTATATTAATTGAGTTATGGAAATCACCACAACTGATTTTAGAACATTTTGTTGCCCCAAACAATCCCATTCCCACAGCCAATACCACCCACTCTCTGCCCTAGGCAACCACTCAGTCTACTTTCTGCTTCTATAGATTTTTCTTTTTTGGACATTTCATATAAATGGAATCATAAATATGTGGCATTTGTAATGGCTTATTTTTCATTTAATGTTTTCAAGGTTCATCATATTATAGCATCTATTTATCAGAGTGTCACTACTTTTAATTTTAATTGCCAAATAACACTTCATTGTGTGTACGTGCCACACTTCATTTGTTCATTCGTCACTTGATGATCGTCTGCGTTGTTTCCTCTTTTGGCCTTTCATGGATAATGCTGCTATGAACATTTGTGTCCTAGTTTCTAAGTGCACCTGTTTCTATCTCAGGTATTAGTATACCTAAGGGTATAGCAAGTGTAGGTTTCTGTATTAATGCTTAACTTTTGAGGAACTGTTCTGAGACTTTCTTTTTCCCAAAGTGGCTACATGATTTTATATTCACACTAGCAATATAGAAAAGATTCAGTTCATGCACACTCTATCCCACATTTGATAATGCTACTATTTTTAATTTTAGTTGTTTTAATAGGTGTCTCATGGTGATTTCCCATCAAGTTCTTAATTTACTTTTCCCTGAAGACCAATGTTCTGAATATCTTTTTACATGATTATTTTCTGTCTTTATAGTCTCTTTGGTGAAATGTCTCTTTGTTTTACTCATCTGATTGGATGGGTTTTTTAAATGTTATTTTAATGTTGAATTTTAAAAAATTGTTATATAATCATTAACATGAGTCCTTTGTCAGATATGTGATTTGCAAACATTTTCTTCCAGACTGTAATTCATCCCTTCCTTTTCTCAATGGTGTCCTTTACAGAACTACAATTTTTAATTTTGATGAAGTCTAATTTATTAATTTTTAGGGACCATGCTTTTGATGTCATGTCTAAGAACACTTCATCAAATTCTAGGTCCCAAAGAGTTTCTCCTATATTACCTTCCAAAGTTTTATAGTCTCGTGTTTTACATGTAAATTTATGGTCCACTTTAAAGTTTCGTACAAAACATGAGGTTTAGGTTGAAGTTCATATTTTTGCCTTTGAACAGCCAATTGTTCTATCACTATTTGTTGAAAAGACTCTCTACCATTGAATTACTTTTGTTCTTTTGTCAAAAATCAGCGGGCTACACTTGCATGGGGCTATTTTTTGTTTTCTAGTCTGTTTTATTGATCTGTGTCTATATCTCTACCAATAACACACAACTTTGATTATTGTATATTAACTTTATAAAAAGCTTTGAAATCAAGTAGGATGATTCCCCTTTATTCTTTTTTTTCCAAGATTTTTTTTCTCTAATCTTGTTCTTTTTTCTTTCTATATGAATTTTAGAATCTTGCATACATCTATAAAAAGTCTTCCTGGGATTTTAATAGTAATTTTATTAAACCTATTTCTCAGTTTGGGAAGAAATGACATCATTACTATGCTTAGTCTTCTGATTCATGAACATGGCATATCTCTCGATTTACTTAGATCTTTGATATTTTTAGCAGTATTTTTAGTTTTTAGAGTAAAAGTCCTATATATGTTTTGTTAGATTTATATCTAAGTAATTTTTAACCATTTTAAGTGGAGTTGTGTTTTAAATTTCAGGTTACACAAGTTCATTTTTAGTATAAAGAAATGCAACTGATTTTTATGTTGCTCTTGGTTTCTTCAACTTGCTGTTACTAGTTTTAGAAGGTTGTTTTTCTAAAGTTCTTAGGAATTTTCTATATAAACCATCATGTCACTTACAAACATGGCCAATTCTTTTTCTTTCTTTCTTTCATGTATGTCCTTTTTATTGCCTTTCTTTTGATCTATTGCACTATCTGGAACTTCCAGTACCATGTTGGATTGGAGTGGTGAGTGTGAATATCCTTGCCTTGTTCATGATGTGAGGGACGAAAGTCTCAGGCTTTCAGTGTTAAGTTTATTTTTGTAAGTTATAGGTTAAAAAAAAAAGTTGAGGAATTTACCCTCCATTCTTAGTTTATTGTTTGTTTTTGCTTCCGGCATAAGAAAGGTCTTTGGTGATCCGTTTAACTGGGGGGACGGGGAAGGGGGTGCTGAGGGAGGGTGAGGACTGCAGCATGACTGCAGGTGGGGAGGGGGAGACTGGGGCCAGCCTCACCTTCCACGTGTTTCCCAGTAATGGGCATTGTCAGGCCCCAGAGGGGCCTTAGCTGGGCCCCACCTGCAGGAGTCCACCTACACAGCCTCTGCAGGAGCTAGTGGACACTAGTGCCAGGCACTGGAGGGGCACCCAGCAAAGTGGGACAGGAGGCCCTTCAGCCTGGACCTGGTCTCAGGTCAGGGGAGGGCTGGAGCCAGGTGGTCCCACTGACACAGACCCCCACAGGGCACGCACTGGTCCCACTCCAACAGCCCAAGGGCTGGTTTGTTGGGGATGGTGGGAAACTTCATCCCCCCACCAGGGCCAGGGCAGGGTAGGAGCTGGAACTGGAGAGTTATTTCTTCACAGTGCGGAAAAGAAGGTGGAAGGAAGCACAAGCTAGGAAGGGGCCTCTGGCCAGAAACCTTGACAATAGCCAGGTGTGGGCCAGGGCTGGAGAGGGTGGCTTAGCCCCACCTGTGGGTCTCCATAGCACAGAAGGGCCCCCATTCCTAGTTTTCCAAGTTTTTTTTTGGGGGGGGGTGTACCAGGATTGAACCCAGGGACACTCAGCCACTGAGCCACATCCCCAGTCCGATTTTGTGTTTTATTTAGAGACAGGGTCTCACTGAGTTGCTTAGTGCCTCACTTTTGCTGAGGCTGGCTTTGAACTTGTGATCCTCCTGCCTCAACCTCCTGAGCTACTGGGATTACAGGCGTGCACCGTCTTGCCTGGCAAAAATTTTTTTTCCCCTAGGCCTGAAGGGCTTTAATTTTATCCTGGAGTAGATGATATCTCATTGTGGTTTCAGTTTGCATTTTCCTAATGATTAGTGATGTTGAGGATTTTTTTCATATACCTGTTTGCCATTTGTATGTCTTCTTTTAAGAAACATCTATTAAGCTTGATTACTCATTTTAAAATCAGGCTATTTAAGGTTTTTCTTTTGAGTTTGAATTCCTTATAGATTCTGGATATTAACCCCTGGTCAAATGTATAATTTGCAAATATTCCCTCCCATCCTGTAGGTTGTCTCTTCACCTTGATGATTGTTTCCTTTGCTATGCAGAAGCTTTTTGGTGAAATCCATTTGTCTATTTTTGTTTTTGTTTTCTGTGCTTTTGGAGTCTTGTCCAAAAAATCCTTGCCCATTCCAATTTATAAGACATTTCACCTATATTTTCTTCTAGTAGTTTCATTGTTTCAGGCATTGCATTTAAGTCTTTAATCCATTTTGTGCTGATTTTGATAACTGATGAGAAATAGAAGTCTAGTTTCATTCTTTTGCAAGTGGATATCCCATTTTCCCAGCACTACTATTGAACAGAACTCATTTCTCCAATGAGTGTTCTTATCACCTTCACTGAAAACCAGTCAGATGTAAATTCATGAGGTTACTCCTGGGTGCTCAATTTGGTTTGTAGGTCTGTTTTTATGTGAATACCATGCATTACATTTTTTAGTGAAAAAATGCCCAACATCACTAATTTTTATTATTATAACTTTGTCGTTGTATATTTTGAAGTCATGTCTTCTTTGTCTTTTCCTCTTTTCTAATGTAAGTATTTAATTTTTAAATTTCTTTCTTGTGCTTTATCTGGATTCTCCCAAATTCAGTAGCTCTTCTTTTTAATTCAGTTCAATGTATTTTTTTTTTAATTTCCCTTGAAATTTCCTCTCTGACCCATGACTTATTTAGAAGTATATTGTTTAGTTTCCAAGTTTTGGGAGATTTTCCTGTTACCTTTCTTTTATTGACATGTGATTTGATTCCATTGGGATTAACAAACATATTCTGCATGATTTTATTTATTTCAAAAATTTGAGACTTGTTTTGTAACCCTAGATATTGTTTACCTTAGTCTATGTTCTGTTGGCACTTGAAAGGTGTTGGCACATTGAGTGAATGGTTCTGTGTGTGTCGATAGATCCTGATGATTGGAGGCATTATTGAGTTGTTACATATCACTACTGATTTTCCACTTTGTTGTTCTATCAGTTGTTGAGAAAGAGGTGTTGAAGTTTCCATTTTCTATTTTATCTGTTATTTATATAACAATTTATATAAATTGTTAACTGGTGTTTGCATGGCATATCCTTTTCCATTATTTTACTTTCTACTTATCTACATTTGTATATTTGAAGTTATTTTCTTACAGGCAGTCTATAGCTGAGTCGTATTTTTTTTTTTTTTCCGAGCAAAACAAAATCAAATTTAATGGTCTTAAATGCAAAAGTAAAAACAAACAAAAAACACAAAAAAGCAAAAGAAAATTAACAGAACAGAACAACCCAAAATGTCAAGGCAGTTATGAAGAGAATTTTGAGGGTTAATCTTTAAAACTACAAATCAAAGGTTTTTGTTAATAGATAACTGGCAAGAAGTAAGTACTTTTCTGCTGAGTGTCCATATGAAAGCAAAATTTCACCAAAACAAAATTTGACTAAGATAGAAAAAAGTCTAGCACTCATAAGGAGGGATGCAAGAAATACAATGCTCAAATGTTTATGTGTTATTAAAAATTAGAGCTATCTTATGTATTCAAGCTATGTTAAATGCTCTTGGAAACTGGAGAAATCGTTGTGAACAATAGTATCTGATGTGTGGGGCACTGTGCATGCAATGTGTGGACAGAAATTCGGGATGTCAGAGCAGCGACACATTTTCAGGCGTTCCTGGAGCTCAGGTCTGACTCTGGAATATACTGGAGTTTCCCTGAAACTCTTTGGTCCATTCCCATTGGTGCCCGGGCTTATGAAACACATTTGTGCCCTTCTCTGGAGGGCCCAGCCTGGCCTGACATGTGGGACCCTCCCCTCCCTGGTGGTGGCCCACGTTGGACCGGCCCGCTGCCACTCCCGGGACCACTTGGCAGAGCCCAAAACTGAGTGAGCAGGAGGTGGCAGAGGGACCTGCTTGGGAAAGCAATTTCCTGTCAACCAAAGCATACATTGCTTAAAATGTTGAAGCAGTTGAGAAAACGCACACTCGGCATCTGTCTAACATCTTTAGATTAAAAACTAAAACTAAAAGATCATGTTTTTTAATCCAGTTTGTGGAGACATCAAATGAAATGAGTGTTAGACAGTCTTAGAAGTAAAACATGCTTCAGTTTCACCACCATCCAGAGGGACTGGTTAGTCAACGCAGTCTACTTAGGTTTCTGTTTAATATATATTTTAAAGGAAATAACTTAAGAAACTTAAAATTGGTCTAACATTGTGGGATTTCAAACATTTGAACATGTCGGTTGCATCCCAGAGTATAAAAACCTTTTCACTTCTCATTTAGACTAAGACAAACACTTGGTGAAAATTGGCGCAAAATGAGTTGTACACTAACAAAAAAGTTTCAACTTCTTCACTCTTAATTATCTATTCCGTACAAAAAAAGCATGAGCGAGTTATTTGTGGGACTTGTTGGTTTTGAAGGAAACCTGTAAGATTTTGTCCCCCAGGTGGTAGCCATTCAGACTTGCTATGGCCATTGCAGCTTCTTCATAGTTTGTCATGGTCACAAAACCAAACCCTTTGCACTTGTTGGTGTTGAAATCACGAATCACTTTCACATTGGTGACTGCGCCAAAGGGGCCAAACATCTGCCAGAGGATCCCCTCATCAGCGTCTTGCCCAAGGTTGTAGATGAAGATGCACCAGCCCGAAGAAGCGTTTCCTGGGACATTGACACCAGAAAGCCCACTCATGTGATCTACACCCATAGGGGAGAACCTGAACCTTTGCGCCTGGTGATGCACAGGGCCTCCGAACCGCCTCGCAGGCGAGTGGTACAGCTGCGAGAGGAGCGCCACGTTTTTGTTCTGGTTGGGATTGGCTGCAAACTTCACTGTGATGGGCTCGGAGGAACCTGTGGTCTGATCCACAAGGACCCGGGAGTTGATGATCCGCCCGAACCGAGAGAACATGTCCTCCACGTCCTTCTGGGTCATGGTCCTTGGGAGCCCACTGATGTACAAGTTGGCATCTTTGATGACCTCTGAGCTTGGGCGAGCATATGACACCTTGATGGTTTTTGACTGGAGCCTCAGGCCATTCAGCGTGTTGATTGCTCTTTCTGCATCCTTGGCAGTCACGTAGTTCACAAAGCCATAGCCCAAGCTGTGCCCTGCTACTTTATCCCGAATAAGTTTTGCAGATTCAACTTCACCAATGCTGCTGAATAGACTTCGCAACTCGTCCTGGATCATGTTCTGAGGGAGGTAGTTGACAATCAGATTTGTTCTCCCAATGTCGTCCCTGCGGTCTTCGGCCATGTGGTCTTCATAACCATTAGACATTGTATTTCTTAAAAATCTGGACGCGGGCGGGCGGGCCCGGGGCTGCTCCGGGGCTGGTGGGCAGCAGCAGCGACGGCGGCGGCGGCTCCTCCTCAGCGCGCACCGCTGAGTCGTATTTTTAATCCATTCTGTCCATATCCCTCTTAATTTGTGTATTTAGACCATTTATATTTAATGTAGTTACTTATACACTGATGCTTAAGTCTTCTATTTTATGTTTTGTTTTCTCTTTGTTCTGTTTTTAGATTCTGACTTCTTTTTTCCTATTTTCCTATGGGTTTCTTGAACATTTTTTTCAGAATTAAATTTTGATTTATGAATAGTATTTTCAAGTGTATCACTTTGTATAGCTTTTTTACTGGTTGCTCTAGGTATTAAATTATATGTAACTTATAGGAGTCTAGGATTTCAACATTTTACAAATTCAGTTGAATTGTAGAAACCTTACTTCCCTTTATGTACCTTTATCTTCTTTCGCTTAAAATATACTTGTGTTAAATATTTTTTCTACATACCTTGAGAACCAATTTAGTGTTATAGTTTCTGTTTTGACTATCAAACATAATTTAGAAAATTCAAGAAGGATGAAAGGTTTATTGTATTTACACTCATGTTTGTTCTTTCTATATTCTTCCTTCCTTCCCAATGATCAAAGTTTCCTTTTCTTTAAATTTTTTTTCCTTTTTATTTAGAGAATTCTGTTCAACAATTCTTTTAGGTTAAGACACTTCTGGGAAAAAATTCTCCTAGTTTTCTTTTATCTGAGAATGTCTTAATTTCCCTTTATTCCTGAAGGATTAAGGATTCCAACTGGATGTAGGATTCCAGTTGAAAGTTCTTTTCTTTTTGCAAATGAATAATGTGTTACTGCTCAATGGCCCCCATATTTTGTTTTTAAATAAGAAATACACTATCATTTGAGTGGTTTTTCAATTCTTGTGTCATTTCTATGTTTAATTTCAAGATTTTTTTCTTTGTCTTTAGTTTTTGGAATTTTGACAAGTATTTGTCTTTGGGCTTATCTTTTTGGGTTTCACCCAGCTTCTTGAATTTATAGATATATGGGATGTGTGGTGTGAGTGTGTTGTCAAATTAAGGAAATTTGAAGGCATTATTTCTTCAAATATTTTTTCAATCCACCCTCTATCCCCTCTCTTCCTATAATCCAGTTACATATATTTAGATTTTTTTTTATTGTCATCACATCTGTCCCTGAGGTTCTGTTCACTTCTTTTCAGTCTATTTTTTCTCCCTTTTTCAGAATAGATCATTTCTTTTGTTCTACACTCTTCATTTTGCTGTTCAGCACATCAATGAACACTTTTATTTTCATTATTATATCTTTATTTCTAGATTCTTTATATTTTCTATTTCTTTGTTGGGACTTTTATTCCCCCACTTATTTCAAGCCTGTTTATAATGATTCACATTTTTATGATGGCTGCTTTAAAATCCCCGTTAGATAATTCCGGCATCTACGTCATCTTCATGTTTGTGTCTGTTGGTTACATTTTCTCATTCAGTTTGAGGCTTCCTCGTTCTCAGTGTGATGAATGATGTTTTAATAGAAACCTGGACATCTTTGGTGTCCTTAGAATCTGGATCTAATTTAAATCTGGTACTTGAGCGGGCATCCCCTGACACTGCTCAAATGAAACACTGGCGCTGCTTACTACTTTCAGATGGGGTTATAAGTCCAGGTTCTCTGATCAGCCTCCCTTGACACGGGGGTGGGAGGGCTTGTTGGTATTGCTGAGCAGGGGCAGGAGCTCAGCTCCCCACCAGGTATCCTCACCGATATCACCCTGGCTGGGAGGGAGAGCGGAAGCTCATTGCTGCTCAGACGTGTCTTCCAAGGATTCTTGGGGAGAGGAGCTTGTCCCCACAAGTGCTGACTCTCCACCAGGCCTCCTCTGCCACCCCTCTGATGGCCGGAAGGAGGAACACCTCGTTAGGGCATCGGGGTGGTGGTGGATGTGCAGCCTCTACGTGGGGTCTGCCCTGACACTGTGGGGAAGGCAATCCTGGGGGCATGAAGGTTCCCGCTGCGCTCTCTACCTTCTCTGGCACCACTCCTGCTGAGCACGGGGAGTGGTCTAGGGTCCGTGGTTACAGCCTGGCTAGGGTGCAGGTCTAGGCCCCCACCTGGCCTTGGTCAGCAGGGGCGGAGGTGAGGCTGCTGGTGTGCGTGTGTGTTATTTGGTTGGAGTACAGCACTTACTGACGGAAAGAGTTTTGTCTTTTAGGATGTCCATTTATTATTTCATTGGCTAAAATAGAGTTTTGCTGGAACTTTTTCCCCCCAGTGTTGTCTTCTTCAGCATCCAATCTGGGATATATAAAGTGAGGAAAAAAAAAAAAAAAAAAACCCAGGGAATTCATACCACATTATTCTAGGTGTCCCAAGACTCCTAATCAGTCTGACTTCTGTCCCCCTCTCAGTCTTCATATGCTTGTGTTATAATATCAGGTGTTTTAATTGCACTTAGTAGAAGAAACAGGGAAAAGAGCCATTCACCCGTTGTGTCCACAGGTTTGGGATTCACAGATTCAACCAATGATGGGTCAAAAATGTTGTTAGGGCCATGATGATTGCATATGAAATAAAAATGTATGGACTTTTTTTCTTGTTATTCCCTAAACAATATAGTATAACAACTATCGCTGCAACTTTTGCCTTATATCAGGCATTATAAGTGATCTAGAGAGTATACAGGAGGATGTATATACATGATAAGCAAATACTATGCCATTTTATATAAAGGAACTGAGCAGGTATGGATTTGGGCATCTGAGGGGTCCTGGAGCCAGTCCCCCTCAGATACCAAGGGACAACTATCCCCCGACTCCCTCTTCCAAGAATAGCACTACTTTTTGAAGAAGTTGTTCTTTACCCTTTCAGTTTCCATCCCTCTGGCCAGTGACCCTTAAAGCACAGGGGTGTCAAAGCGAAGACTTCTCAGAAGTTTCTCTCATCATCTGTAGGATTTGCATGGCTCTGGCTGCTGGCTTGCTCTGCTCTTGAGACACTCACTGACAAGAAACTTGATAAAAGTGGTGCGGTCTCAGTTTTGAGACTTTCCCACTCGGTAACACTTCATGCAAGATGGCTCCTCCCTTTCTGATATCTCCGTGCGCCTCCCTCCACCCTGGGGGGCTACTGGGGCCTCAGCATCAGTGGGCGATTTCCCACCATTCCTACCCAGAACAGAAAGTCCTGGGAATGATGGTGAAGTGGATGGTGTCCCCAGACTGCAAATACTTCAGGCACCATCATACTAATGTCTGACTAGAGGAAGAGCGGTAGAGAAGCCGGCTCGGAAATGGAGGTGATGGAGGAAATCCACCCACCGAAACCGAGACCTGACTATGGATGGTCTGAGCCCAAGCCCACATTCCTTCCACGACTTCTTTCTCCTACTCTCCACATCATGATGCCTCTTGCGCACCCTCAGAGTCATGAGCGGCAGCAGGCGTGGCCAAGGAGAGTGGGAGTCAGTCACTGGAGACTTCACTGTACTTCCTGCTTCACCTTCAGATGTTGCCAGAGTCTCTGAAGAGGGAAGACACGAGGAGGCAGGTAAAAAGCCACATTTTTTTTTTTCTTTTTTTGCATTCAAGCAATTATGGAGTGGCCACAATGTGGTGGGCATAATTCCTAGAGCTGGGAATACAGTGGGGACCTCCTTTTCTCTTTCTTGCTTGCATTACAACAGGTTGTAGACAGACCCTGTGTCTGAGCATCCCCTGACCAGGCCTGGTAAGTCTTCTGGGATTGGAAGGGGTGGCTGGATGCTCAGGGGGGAATGAAGAGACGGGAATGCTGTCTCAGAGGAGCCACAAAGCCCAAAACAGGTTTTACTGAGCAGGCCATAGGTCTGGACAGCGTGTCCTTGTCCTGAGTCTTTTGTCCCTCATGACATGTGTCCACATCCCATCCTGCCTCTTCAGCTTTACAATTCCCAGGCCCAGGTTCCTCTTCCTTCCTTCCTTTTTCTTTTCTTTTCTTTTCTTTTTTCTTTTTCTTTTTTTGGTACCAGGAATTGAACCCAGGGGCACTTAACCACTGAGCCACACCCCCAGCCCTTCTTTGTTTTGAGACAGGGTCTTGCTAAGTTGCTCAGGGCTTCACTAAGTTGCTGAGCCTGGCTTTGAATTTGCAATCCTCCTACCTTAGCCTCCCCAGCTGCTGGGATTACAGATGGGAGCTACCACACCGGGCCCGGGTCCCCCTTTCTCATGCTTCAGAGACTATTGGGAGATCCTCAGGTGGGCACACATTGAGCCCCTTTCCCACTCAGCCAGGACCTAGTGAGGATGTGGCTGGAGGGTGCTGCCAGAGGGGTACAGTGACCCAGCCTCTGGAGGCCAGTCTTTGTCACAGCCCTTGTGACAATCCTAAGGGGATCTCAGAAAACTGACCCTGTCACTGTAAAACTTTTGGTGGAAAAGGTTAAAAGGATCCCACAACCAAAGAAGTATAGACAATATACTCTAGCCCCCATTTTTGGAGATTTCCGATGCATGTGGAGTTTGTTAAAAGATTTGAAATGTCCTACAGTAAAGAATCTTCCTGAACTTTTTAACCCAGCTTTTCCCAAGTGGCTGACTTTGAAGACTTTTTTTGTGCAAAACATTGTCAGCACCTGCAGAGCTGAGGTCAGCTTGGCCTGGGAGGATCTGACCTGGCTTCAGTCCCCTCACCCCTAATCCATGCCCAGGCCAGGCCTACCCGACGCCAGGGGACAGAGCCCCCGCTGCCTTCAGCCAGCAGCTGAGCTTTCCCCTGGCATCAGACGCCCAACGATCCACAGCCTGTACCCTTTAACCTGGGGAGATAAACAACCAGACAGCGGGACCCCGATGAGATATCTTGTGTGGGAAATGTTGACGGGGCAGGTGGAAGGGGCCAGGGTCTGCGGTGACACCGGAGACACACTCTGTTGGCACATCCTGCCGGCTCCCTGGGGACCAGAACAGTGTTCATAACCATATAAATAGGGACTTCAATTTAACTCTAGGTAAGTATAACTCTGTAAAATTGTAGGATGGTGGAGGATAAGCTTATTGCAGAGCGAGCGAGAGCGGGTGTATTAGTGGGTAACCAGTGGCCTTGGGATGCCTCTAGCCCACAGAGAAGTTCTGTTCAACCAGCAATGTGTGTCGTTTTAAAAGCAGGACAGTTCATGTGCAAATTCAATGTCTTCCTTCTCCTGAAACAGTGGAAGGTCAGGCAGTACTCAGCCCCTGGTTTCCACTTGACAGCAGTTGGCTGGAATTGAGACAGCCACCATCTTCAGACAAGGCATGACCTTTGTCCCTACTGATTGACTGATGTTTCCTACTGGGACACATAATGTGGTCCCCTCAGACCACATTCTCCTCCTAAGACCTTCCAGCTCTCTCTAAATGTTCCCTTGGCTTTGAATGTCATTATTTGTTTTGGAATGATTTTTTTTCCTGGTCTTTCAAATCAAAAGATATCTCTCTCCTGTGTAAAATCCTATACCAGCAGCCCCCAGCAGGGCTCCCCCTTACCCTGGGAGCCTGGCATTCAAGGTGCTTAGTGGTCTGGTGGCATTCTGAGCCTGAAAACTGGCCAGGAAGTATAGAAAATTATAAATGGACGAAAGGAAGAGAGGGAGGGATAGAGAAGGAAGAAGGGAAGGAAGCTCTCAGACTGAAGGACAAGCAGGGCAGACCCAGAAAAGCTCTGTGAGCGTCCAAGTCCCACATCCCCACAATGCAACCAGACAGGGTCCCCAGGATCAGGAGCAAGGGGTCAGAGCTTGGTGTGTATGGGCAGGGAGTGGGTGACCAGATGACTCAAAGACAAACTCTTCCTAACTCAGGCTCCAGCCCAGACACAACATCATGCATCTCCTTGGTCCCTGGCTTCTCCTGCTCCTGGGTAAGGGCTCTGGCAGGTACCTGGGTTCTGGAATGTCAGGACACTGGAGAAAGAGGACAGGTCTGGGACAGAGAAGGGGAAATGTGGGGTGGGCGGTGCTGGCCGAGTGCATACAGAGAGAGAAGTGCCCCTCTCTTTAGTCTTGCTCCTCTGGGTCTCCCATCTCTAGCTTCAGAGAGAACGCTACTCCTTTGAAAGCTCTCCACAGCCCTAAATAATGCTTTCTGATCACTGTCTTGGGTTTCAGAATATTTGGCTTTCTCTGATTCAAATAAGTGGAAGGTCGAACACCCCAGCACCTTCTATGCCTGGGAAGGGGCCTGCATCTGGATTCCCTGCCGCTACCAAATCCCAAGGGGGAGTGCGCTCCTGGACAACCTCACCGTGTACCACAATTATGAGTACAACAAAAACATCAGTGACTTCAACGGGACGATCCTCTATAATAGCACAAAGACCTGGGAGTCCCCCTCTCAGCAGGGAAGGGTACGATTCCTGGGAGACCAACGAAACAACTGCACGCTGAGCATCCACTCGTTGCTGGTTGGAGACAGTGGCCAGCTAGGGCTGAGGATGATGACAAAGGACGACAAGTGGATGGAGGCCGTAAACCTCAGTATCTCTAGTAAGGCCTGGGGGGAGGGCGTCCTCTTCCCTCAGGGTGGGGAGGGAGCTAGACATAATCAACTTGCTGGGACAGGAACCACAAACTGAGCTCCTCACAGAGGTCAGGCAAGGGGATGCCAGCCAGTGACGTGGGCAGCATACAATGGGGCCAACCACGGCGTGAGCCCTGTTCCCACTTCAGGTGTTGCCCTTGCCCCTCGGCTCCTGCCCATTCCAGCAATCTGGGGTCCAGACAGCCAGATCTTCTCATCTTTCAAGAGAAGGTGGAGAGCTGAATTGTCAAATGTGTTAATGTCGGGGACCAATTCTCATTAACCTTTTAAGGCTAGATGGCGTGTGTGCAGAGTGAGGATGTGACCCATCAAAGGGTTTCTGCCCTGGACAGAGTGGTTGGTCACTTCATGCAATGTGGGTTCTAGGCAGCCCTATATTTAGAACTGTCAGTCAGACGCTGCTCTCTGAAGGGTGGTCCCACCAGGGAGGGGCTTGCTGCACGCAGCTCCACCTACTAAAAGGATGCTGCGCCTGGGTGCCTCCCATATTGAGGCCATTACACAAATATAAATATGTCACCCAAGCTCAGAAATATGTGTTGAACTAAACTGGTAAAATTCACCTAGGGGTAGAGAGTGTAATGAAGCCATTTAGAAAGCAAACATCAGGAAGAAAGAAAGAAGTGTGAAATACATCCCCAGGGAGGCTTAGTGTCCCCAGGGTCTGTCAGAGAGTATTTCAACTGAGCAAAGAGGTAGATGACCTGCCAAAGGATTCTTGCCCAGGTTATTTGGAACAGAACATCTAAAAACAGGTGTAAAAGGCTGGGATGGAACCTGGGTCCCCAGGCCTCCAGCGCTGTCCCTACTCTTTTGCAGAATCTCCTTTTCCACCTCAAATCCAGCTCCCTTCAGAACTTCGGGAGTCCCAGAAAGTCACTGCAACCTGCCTGCTGAACTTCACCTGCTTTGGATATGACATTAAACTGCAGTGGTCCCTGGAGGGGGCCCCCTTCCCCCCTGCTCCCACCATCATCTCCTCCTCCCATACCATCAAGACTGTCTTGACCCAGAGCCAGCTCGCCTTTGAACCGGAGTGGTCTCACCACGGGAAGAACCTGACCTGCCAGGTCTGGCATTCTGCCAAAGTGCTCTCTGAGGGGACGGTGCAGCTGGATGTGAAGCGTGAGTCTCCCCTCTGCTCCTATGGGAATGACGCTGTCCTTGTTGCCTTCTCCCTAAGGCCCCCTCGAGCCCCCTGCAGGGTAAGAGGAAATGTACCTTACAGAAGGATGCACGACCCATCTGCTGTCAGTCACCTGCAGCTGGGCATTGCCCAGGCTCTCCCCGCACCCACCCTCTCGGCCCTGGAGGGTCAGGACACAGATTCATTTTAGCTCCTGCTGTGGCCTGACAGAAAGCAAACAATCTATCCTCCAGCCATGGCGTGCTTCCCGGATCACCTGGTTAGGTTTCTCTTACCCCTTGAGGGAATTCTTCTCACCTCACTATTGTGCCTCATTCATTCATTCAATAAATACTTGCTGCACATCTCCCAGATGCCAGGTGGCTGCAGCTGGAGGGGTGGATAGGGCAGGGAGACCCGTTCTTGTCCACATGGAGCGAGCCTTGCAGTGGGACAGACGGGAAAGAGATTGACAGAAATGCAGAACCTCATGGTAGGGAGTGACATGGGTCTTAAGAGTGAAATAAATCAGGGTTAGGATTGGGGGGTGATGGATGGGGACTTGGCTGAAGAAGGTCAACATGTAGGCTGACCTTGAATGTAGAGAGGGACTGGGGCAGGTAAAAAGGATTCTGGGAAGAGGAAGGAACAGGGACCAAAGCCTTCAGGTGAGATCCTGGGGTGTGTGTGAGGAGCCCCAGGGCCCGGGTTGTCGAAGTTCACTGCATTCGAGGCCAAGTGGTAGGAGAAGATGTAGCCAGGGCAGGACACTAGGTCTCTTGGGCTGTGGGTCATGGTCTGGATTTTATTCTAAGTGTGGAATCCACTGGATAGCATCAAGCAAGGACTGACAAGTTCCGATTGACTGTATTAGGAATCCTGCCGGATGCTGGTGGAGATCATAGGGTAGGGGACATGTGGAGAAGCGGGAAGGAGAACGGAGTGAGGAGGCTGTGACCGTCACCTGGGGCCACAAGGGAACTACATATGTGCAAGCCCTTGCCACCTCCTACCCTCCGAGAATTCCCAGTCCCCTCCCCAATCGCCCCTCTGTTCCTCCAGACGCTCCGAAGTTGAAGATCAAGGTCATTCCCAGTGAAGCCACCATAATAGAAGGGGAGTCTGTGACCATGACATGCGAGGTCACCAGCAGCAACCCAGAGTACAAGACTGTGTCCTGGCTCAAGGACGGGATCCCCATGAGGGAGAAGACGGCACTCACACTAACTCTGCCCTCAGTGACCAAGGACGGTGGTGGGAGGTACCGCTGTCAGGCCTCCAATGATATAGGCTCAGGAATGTCGGAAGAAGTGGCCCTCAAAGTGATGTGTGAGCCTCCTCGGCACTGAGGGTGGAGGTGACAGTGGCTGCTTGCTCATGTCAGAGGGCTTCCCTCACCTCTCCCCTCACCTCTGCCCCTTCTTCCAGATGCCCCGACTCCTTCCGAGGTTCACATCCACCATACACCTGCTAAGGAGGGACAGTCAGTAGAACTGGTTTGCATATCACCGGCCAATCCTCCTCCAACAAATTATACCTGGTATCACAATACGAAGGAAATGCTGGGAGTGACAGAAGAGAAATACTGGATCGCCAAGGTCATTCTGAGGCATGCCGGGCGTTACTCGTGCTTGGCAGAAAACAGGCTTGGTTCTGGACGGATTGGCCAGGAAGCTGAGTTGGATGTCCAATGTGAGCTGTCATGGAGTCTTTGGTTCTTGGGAGAGAAGAGGGGAGTAGGGGAAAGAGGAGGAAGTCAGATGGGGCACAGGGGGTCCCCAGGTCCTAGAATGGAGAACAGGCAGAAGCCAGGATCTCCCGACACAAGCT
The DNA here is from genome assembly GCF_902686455.1 of Sciurus vulgaris. Classification (NCBI taxonomy): domain Eukaryota; kingdom Metazoa; phylum Chordata; class Mammalia; order Rodentia; family Sciuridae; genus Sciurus; species Sciurus vulgaris. The sequence goes on from NC_136478.1 coordinate 43,702,945, forward strand.
TCTTGGGGCTTCGTTGTTCACAATTGCATTCCCAACCCCTACCTAGCCTAAGGCCTGACTCTTGGCAGGTGCTCAGGAGATGTTTGTTGAATGAATGAATATTGATGCTGGGCTCCACTAGCAACGTAGAGACCTGGCGTCAGGCAGTGACTCAGTCCCAGAAAAGATCCTGAAAGTTTCAGGGAGAACTAGGGCATCTTCTTTAACCTAGTGAAAAGAAGTTGAGTCACTGAGTTGAGTCCAGAACAATGAGACCTGCGGACCCTGAAATGTCACATGAAGAACGGGGATTCCCAAACTCTAGGCAGGCCCGACGTCCTTAGCAGCGGTAGCCCTGGCGTGGATGCATTGCTAAGGGCATCCTCTTAGTTCATCCTTGGGAGAATTCCACTGGGTGCCGTCTTCTCAGGACCCCCTCTGACAGGAGGAGTAAGCTGCAGCCCACAGTCCCACAACTCTCAGCGGCAGAGTCTGGCATCTGACTCCGCAGCTGCGCTCTTAACCACTGTAGTGTCTTTCCTCAAGGCACTGCCAGGCCAAATAACCACAGGTGCAAGAGGGAAGCAGGGCCTTCCTCCCCTGGAGCGGACTCTGAATGCGGGGGCAGGTGGGGACAGGGATGCAGAAAGGAAAAGGCATTATGGCCTGATCTCACTTTACTCACCTTTCCGGTCTACTCCCAGATCCCCCCAAGGGGGTGACCACAGTGATTCAAAGCTCCACACGGATTCGAGAAGGAGACAGCGTGACCCTGTCCTGTAGGTACAACTCCAGTAACCCAACAGTTACCCGGTATGAGTGGAGCCCCCAAGGTTTGTGGAATGAGCCATCGCACGGGGTGCTGAGGATTCGGAAGGTTGCCTGGGACACCCCACCCATCTCCTGTGCTGCCTGTAACCAGTGGTGTTCGTCAGCTCCTCCTGTCAACCTGGATGTCCAGTGTGAGTGACAGGATGGGGGACCTGGGAGGTGGCCCTGGTGGGATCTGGCATGGGAGGGTGAGGTGGGGAAGCCTAGATCAGTCTTCAACAGAGACTTGAAGGGTAGGAAACAGGCTTTGAGACAGCAGAGGGAGAAGAGATCTGAGAGGTCAGCCTGAGCTCTGGCCCTGCAGATGCCCCTAAGGATGTGAAGGTCCTGCAGATCAGTCCCGAGTTGGAGATTCATGCTGGGAACCGGGTCCAACTCCAGTGCAACTTCTCAAAGAGCCACCCCAAAGAAGTCCACTTCTCCTGGAAGAAAAATGGAAGTCTTCTGGAAGAAAAAGGAAGAGAATTGAACTTTGACTCCATCTCCCCAGAAGATGCTGGAAATTACAAGTGCTTGGTCAACAACTCCATAGGACAGTCGGCATCTAAGGCCTGGAGGCTACAAGTGCTGTGTGAGTAGCTGGAGCTGGAGGCTGAGTGTGGAGACCCGCGGAGGCCAGGAGACCAGCTGCCTGGACCCTGACTTGGTTTCCCCTTTCAGATGCACCTCGGAGGTTGTGGGTGTCCATTACCCCGGGAGACAGAGTGATGGAAGGGAGAAAGGCAGCCCTGACGTGTGAGAGTGATGCCAACCCGCCCGTCTCACAGTACGCCTGGTTTGACTGGAATAACCAAGACCTCCAGTACATGGGCCAGACGCTGAGATTGGAACCTGTGAAGGTCGAGCACTCAGGCTCCTACTGGTGCAAGGGGGTCAACCGGCTGGGCGAGGGCAAGTCGCCCCCCAGCACCCTCACCGTCTACTGTAAGGCCCCTTCCCAGCTCTGACTGCTCCTGCAGCCCCACCCACCCCTTGAGTCTGTGCCTGCTAGATCGCAGTCCTTACAGTCCGCTTCCTCCCTTCCAGTTCCTGACCAGCCCAGCCCAGCTACGCCCCCTGCTCCATCGCTCCCTGCTGCCACTGCTGGAGCAACTGCCTTGTCCTGCTTCACCAGAGTCTCTTCATCTACCTTCCTTTCAGTGTCTCCTGCCTCTGTCTAGATTCCCTCAGACCACGCCTACCTTCCAGACTTCTGGAGCTCCTGCTGGGTCCCTCTCTCAGGAAATGTAACTGGCGCATTGCATCAAAACGCCATGCCCTGGGTCTCCACTTTTTAGACACCTTGAGACTTGCCTTTTTTCTAAGTGTTGTGCTGTGTCCCCTGAGTGGATGCTGCCCATCTAGTTTCCCCAATCCCCCTTTCAAGGCTGAGCGGGCAGACCCTTATTTTGGGCACGTCTGCAAGGACAGATACAGGATGTAAATGCCCATGCGGAATTGCTGAGTTGAAGAACCGGTGCATTTTAAGGTCTGACAGTCTGTCCCAACTGCCTGTAGAGTTGTAGTTGTTTCTAAGGGTGAGGCTGATCCCCTCTGTGAGGGCTACACCTGCAGAAAATCTGCTTGGGAGAAAGACAGTCCTTTCCTCCTAACCAGAGATCCCGAGGGCAGGGGCTGCTTCCCCATCTTCCTCCACGTCACTCTTCCACACGTGCAGATGTGCTGAAAAGAAGGACGGGTCTGGGTGCGCAGATAGGCAGAGGACTCTGAAGCAGAGAGTGAACCCCTGTCTCCTTCCCCACCAGACAGCCCCGAGACCATCGGCAGGCGAACGACCATGGGAATTGGCCTCTGCCTGGCCATCCTCATCCTGGCCATCTGGGGGGTGAAGCTTCAGCAAAAGTGAGCTCTTCCTGCTGCCCCCTCCTCCCCCTCCCTGGCTCGAAGCCTCCAGCCTCCTGAATCCACAGGGTCCTGTTCTCATTCCCGGACCCCCACAAAGCCTGTCTTTGCTCCTTAGCTGGAAGAGGACTCGGAGCCAGCAGGGGCTTCAGGAAAATTCCAGTGGTCAGAGCTTCTTTGTGAGGAATAAAAAGGTAGGGTGGGAGGAGGATCAAATGCAGGACAGCCCTCGAAGTCGAGTGAGGAGCTGGGATGAGGAGGTGAAGAAGAGTTGAACCAGGCCTCTGGGGAAAGGGAACGAGGGTGGGGGAAAGAGTCGGAGCTACAGCCCTGTCTCTCACCCAGGTCAGGAGGACCCCCCTCTCTGAAGGGCCCCACTCCCTGGGATGCTACAATCCGATGGTAGAAGATGGCATCAGTTATGCCGCTTTGCGCTTTCCTGAGACGGACACACCAAGAGCTGGGTACCGAGGGTTCAGGGATGCTGGGTCCTGCATCCTGGGAGGGACGTAGGGGGTAAAAAGAGTCCCAGTCCTGTGTCAGGCACCACCTGACGCCACCTACCTCTGACCTCATTCCTGTTCTATAACAACCTTCTGTTCAGTAACAGGCCCCAGAATGGGACCTGTTTCTTGGAGCCAAGAGCATGTGTGCCCAGAGCCAACCTTTGTCACGGAGGTTAAGACGCTGTGACTCATACACATACACACTCATTCATTCGGCACACTTTTGTTTGTTTATTTATTTATTTATTTATTTATTTATTTATTTATTTATTTATTTATTTTATTAACCTCTACTGTGAGCCTTGGGCTCAAGAAAGGCTGGGAGTTGTTTTTTCCAAAAGGGGCTGAGGTTGGGGTGCTGCCGGGGGCCTAAGGGAGTCAGAAGGAGGAAAGTTCATAGAAAGCACTTCACTGGTGGCCATCCATCTGTTCTCCCTCTCAGAGATGCAGGGACTTCAGAAACACAAGGTCCTCTCCCAAATAATGAAGACGTGGTCACTTACTCAGTGGTACAGAAGCGTGTGGTAAGAGGCCAGGGCTAAGGAAGGTTGGGGGACCCGGGTCCTGGTCTCAGCTGGGACCCCATATGGGAAGAACTTGGGTAGATGTCAGTGGTGGCTAAAGCTAGATGTTTGTTGGGGGAGGTTTACTGCCTTAGTCTGTTTCCCGTTGCTATCACTAAACACCAGAGACTGGGTAATTTATAAAGGAAAAGGATTTATTTTGGTTCATGGTTCTGGAGGTCCAAGGTCAAGGGGCTGCACCTGATGAGAGCCTTCTTGCTAATGGGGATTCTCTGCAGAGTCCTGAGGTGGCACCAGGCCTTGCTCAGCAAGTTGGGATGCCAGAAAGAACTCGATTACTCCCTCCATCACCCATTAATCTATTATTCCAATCACCTCTCCAAACACCATTAGCTTATGAGTCTGAGGATTCCATTTCCAACACACTGGAATCTGAGGGACACATTTAAACATAGCAGCTGCTCAGGCAGAGCTGAGGTCAGAGCCAGGGTCCAGAGGACCACCACAGCCAGTTTCTGGACAAGAGGACTCTGGCATGGGCTTTTGGACACCCCCGCTCCACAGTGGAACAGGGAAAGAAGGCAGGGAAAGCCATCGTGGGACGGTGGCCCTCATGGGAAGGCCAGGCTGACCACCATGTGGCTTTCTCAGGGTGACTACGAGAACGTGACCCCGGACTTTCCAGAAGACGAGGGGATCCATTACTCGGAGCTGGTTCAGTTTGGGGCTGGGGAGCGGCCTCGAGCGCAGGAGGACGTGGAATACGTGACTCTCAAGCACTGACAGCAGGACCCACCGCGTTGGATGTGCCCAGAGGGGAAGGGGCCAAGGAAACCTCAGGATGTCCCCAGCTGCTGCTGTTCAGCTGCTAAATCACAGGGCCTTCTCCCTGCACACACACACACACACACACACACACACACACACACACACACACAGTCACTGAGGAGGACCTTGTGTCTGTCTGGTTCAGAGCCATTTTCCTTCTCAGCACTGGTAACCCTGAACCTCCTGATCTTTTTCTATTCTCCTCCCCAACCAGAAATTCACCTACACACCCATCCAGCTTTGCACACCCTCTGCCCCCAACTCCAGACACTGCCACCATCCACCCCCTCCTGGGCCCTCCCCTATGTCTACTGGGGTTGATTTGACACTCTTTTTGTCTTCTTCCCTTCCCTGACCCTTTGACCTCCCCACCCCCGCCAGCACCCATTAATCGTATGCCTGATTTCTGCTCCTGGGGAAATCCAGGGAAGGACAGAAATGAGGTAGACAGAGGCATTGTCCCCAGCTGCCTTCTCCTCTGGAAACCTGTCTACAAGTCAGCCAAGGCTTCCATGGAGGATCAGGTAGCAGCAGCCCCTGCCCTGGGGGTCTTTGGACTTCATAGATGCACTGATGTGAACAAAGACAATGTACAAAGAGCTGCGCAATAAAAATGGCACAGAGGCCACTTCCAGGAACCCATGAGCTCTTGCCCTTCCATGTTGTCAGAGTGGGGATGGGACCTGAGGATGGCATCGTGGGTGTGGGGGAAGGAAGAGTCACAGTCATCTCACCATCAGCAGATCCACCGGCTTCATGGCTGGGTGAGCTTGAGTTTGACTCTTGATTCTTCTGCTTCACCAGCTGAGTGATCTTGGGCAGAGTTCACCAGCCTGCCTGCAGCTCAGTTTCTGCATCTGCGAAATGGGGATGTCACTCTGTACCATGCAGCTGGCTCCTGACAGGAAGTGAAGTCTAACCTCAAGTATGCTGGAGTCACATTACAGAAGGCCAAGCAGAGAGGCCAGAAGTCCTTCATAAACCAAATCCCATCTTTTATTTTTCTTTCTTTCATCTTTTTTTTTTTTTTTTTTTTTTTGATACTGGTGATTGAGCCCGGGTGCGCTTTACCACTGAGCCACACCCCCAGCCCCTTTTGGTAATGTATTTACAGACAGGGTCTCACTGAGTTGCTTAGTGTCTCGCTGTTGCTGAGGCTGGTTTTGAACCTGCCAACCTCTGGCCTCAGCTTCCGGAGGCACAGGCGTGCATCACGGCACCTGGCTTTTGTTTGTATTTCTAGAAGAATATTAAAAAGGAGAAAAAGTGGGGGAAGCCAATTCGTTACTCACAGCTATTCTAAGAAGGGGATCTACCAAGTTCTTTCACAACCCACAGCTGCTGAACCTCTTAGAGGCCAGCTACCAGGAGCAACTGCACTTTTTCTCTTGTCCTTCACCGTCACCCCACCAGTTCCCCATTATGTTCACAGAGTCAGTGCTTCCCAGTCAGGTGTCCCAAGGCCCCTTGACACTTCTCAGGCTGAGATCTCCTCACCTGTTTACCTGCTTAGCCAAAGGACTAAGTTCCATTCCACTCAGAAGGCGGGAACAGGTGGCGAACCAATCACCAAGGTGATGGACATAGAGTTCCTGGCACATAGTAGGTCCCACCTTCCTTTCCTGTCCCCCCTCCCTTCTCCACTCAGTCCTGGAATGGAAATTCTTAGGCTAAGGCAGAGCAATGTGTTGACCCCCACCCCCCACCATAAGCCCACTTTGTCTCCAGTTTGAATTCTTGTGAGCATCATTAACTTCTTTGGAGGAAAGTGGGACTTTGAAAACTGTTTAAATGAAAGAAGGAGGGTTTAGGAGTTTCTGTTCCCCCAAATTAGGTCCAGCATCATTTGGCCATTCATGCATGCACGCAGCAGACATTCACTGAGCACAGCATAGAGATGGTTATTGGGGTGCAGAAGTGATTTGCTCCCAGTCTTGGGGCTTTTCAGTCTCGTCTAGGGTTCCCAAAGTTTTTCAGGGCAGAGTCACCTGGAAGGAGCCAAAGGCAACCCTGGGCCTGATGGACCCTGGCTCAGGCTCCCTGGCAACCATCAGGAGCCTTCCCTTCCTGTCCCCAAGCCCAGCTGCTGACATAAACCTACTTCATGACCCATTGACCACGAGATGGGACTGTCAACAGGCATTGTTGAGGCGTGAAGAGCAGGCGGCCAGCGACTCCAGACATGCAGCCCTCCCCGCCAGCCCCGGACTGCCGTCCTCCCAGTGCCCAGAGCCCCTGTGGGTGTGCCACGCGGTGGACAAAGCAGGCCAGAACCTTTGCCCCCGTGAGGCCAGCCTTCTAGCAGAGGGGCCAGCACACATAGTGTCGCAGAGACACGTATGCTCGGAATTTACACCACGTCTGATGGATGCAGAGGAGGGGTTGGGGGTGGGTTTGGATGGGGGGTCAAGGAAGGCCCTCTGAGGAGTGGCACTGAGCAGAGGCCCAGCCGCCAGGGGGAGGGGTGGGGTTAAGCAGGGGTCTGGAGGACCCACCTACCCTAGAGCTCTGCTCTTCTCCTAAAGAGCTGTCACCGGAGTCAAAACGTCACTCTGATTCTTTTCTTGGTTCTGCCAATTTCTCAGTATTTGCCAAATACAAGACACTAAACCATTGGTGGCAAGTTCTTCTCCAGCCAGAGTGAGGCGCCTAACCATGGACGAGCAAGAACCCAAGGTCTGAAAAGGAAGTTGGGCGATTTCTTTGGAGGGAGTAGTTGACGTGCTGGGAATCCACGCCGCCCCCTCCTGCAGCCTGGTGAGAGGAGCTCACTGTGGGTCCCTCAGAATTCTGAAGGTGGCCTGGTGGCTGACACACACCCTAAGAAAACTGAAGCTGAGAGGTTGAGGCAGCAGACAGGGACAGACGGACAGGGGTAGGCATGGCGAGAGACTCAGAGAGACTGAGAGCTTTCTTTTTCACTGACCAGATGCAGACCACATTTGAGAGAGAGCCAGACTGGAGCCATCTTAAGTCTTGCTTAGGAGATCTTTCTAGAAGGGCAAGATGACCTCTATAGGGAGGTAAATGGCCAGACATTTCCCCAGGCTTGAGAGAAGCAAGCTAAGCAACTCCTGCTGGTGGCACCTCCTGTCCCCAGTGAGCACTGCCCAAGATCCCTAACCGAGCATGCCAGGGAGGGATGGGCCTGGACATCTTGTGGTCCAGAGAGGCTGAGCAGTGACCACAGCCCAGTTACTGCAATGCCAACCACAAGAGACTCAGCTTGTCTCCTTTTTCTTTTCCAACACTGAGAAGATTGGAAACTGCTGTCATGGAGCTAGGGAGTAAAGGAGAGGAGGAGAGAAGAGCTCTGTCTTGGAAAGAGCAACCCACAGCCAGCGTAATCTCTCCCTTGGAATGACTCTTTTTGGGGGTGGGTACTGGGGATTGAACTCAGAGGCGCTCAACCACTGAGCCACATCCCCAGCCCTATTTTGTATTTATTTAGAGACAGGGTCTCACTGAATTGCTTAGGGCCTTGCTTTTGCCGAGGCTGGCTTTGAACTCACAATCCTCCTGACTCAGCCTCCCGAGCTGTCCTGCCTGGCTGGATTCTTTTGATATTACACACATGACTGGATGCATACTGTGAGTTTGTGGCTAAAGTCATTGGGGCACTTCTTGTGATCTAAGAATGAGTCAGTAGGGCATGGGCCTGCCCGAATGTTCTTCCAGCGCTGGGGAGGACAGCCCATTCGAGAGGGCAGCGGGTAGGTGAAAGGTACAAAGCTGTGCTCTGGCGGTCCCCCACGATCTCTTTAAGATCCTGGCTACACAGGCCTTACTCAGGAAAAAACCCATTCCTATCCTCGCTCCCTTCTTATCTCTTCACCTCTGGCAATCCAACCTAGTTCCAGCCCGGGATGCCCCATTAGCTGCTCACCCAGGCTGCTAGTGCCTCAGGCTAATGGCCCTGCCACCCCGCCCTTCTCTCTTCCAGCTCACTGCCCATCCTGGGCATCCTCCAACAGCCCAGTGAGGGGACTCCTGAGCCTCAGAGACATCTGGCAGCACCAAGAGGTGAGTCCCTCTTTCTGTGGCTCCTCTTCTTAGCAATGACCCCCCAGGTCCCCTTCCCGGGGTGTCTCCTGAGGTCTGCTCAGTTCATCCCCCATAACATGGAGGGGATCTGGCTTACCCTGAGCTCCCCGCTGGGGACCTCCGTTGCCTGCCCCTCTGCTCCCTGTAGCTCTTATCCAAACCCTGACTTCTCCTCTGGACCCAGGGTCCTCTCCCACTTCCACACTGGCCCTGTGGGCTTCCTACTGGCAGGGAGCCACTCCTCTGGCCAGGGGATGGGGGCAGGGAGTGGGCTCAGGAGTCTAACCCACTCCCAAGGAAACCACTCTGAACTCTCCAAACCCCTTCTCTCCCCAGAGTCCCGGGGAGCTGAGACCGCCCATCCTCGGTGACTGCCCGCCTGCCTGTTGGAAAACACCCCACGATTGCCCTCTTCACTGTAAAGGGTGACATGGTGCAAAGACAGCTGAAGACGGAGGGCTGGGGTCTTTGCTGTTGATCCCGGCTGCACAGCTACCTGGCCGCCACCTTCAACGGGCCTCGGTTTCCTCTCTGTCTCACCTGCGGGCAGCGCTGAAGCCAGCGTGGGCTTCTCCTCGCTATTTGCCAAACACTTCTCCCGCGAGCGCCTCCTCTCTGGTCACGATCTGAAGACAAGGGACCAGGTGGAGAGCGGGAGTGGCAGAGGCCAGCACCCGGCCCCATGAACCTGCCTCCGCAGCTCTCCTTCGCCCTCTACGTGGCCGCCTTCGCCCTGGGCTTCCCGCTCAATGTCCTGGCCATCCGAAGTGCAGCTTCCCATGCACGCCGCCGCCTCACTCCCAGCCTGGTCTATGCCCTCCACCTGGGCTGCTCTGACCTCCTGCTGGCCATCTCTCTGCCCCTGAAGGCAGTGGAGGCCCTGGCCTCTGGGGCTTGGCCTCTGTCGGTCCAGCTCTGCCCTGCCTTTGCGCTGGTCCACTTCGCTCCTCTCTATGCAGGCGGGGGCTTCCTGGCTGCTCTGAGCGCTGGCCGTTACCTAGGAGCAGCCTTCCCCCTGGGCTATCAAGCCATCCGGAGGCCACGCTACTCCTGGGGTGTATGCGTGCTGATATGGGCCCTCGTCCTCTGTCATCTGGGGCTGGTCTTTGGGTTGGAGGCTCCGGGAGGTTGGCTGGACAATACCACCAGCTCCCTGGGCATCAACACGGTGGTCAATGGCTCCCCGGTCTGCCTGGAGGCCTGGGACCCAGCATCTGCCGGCCCTGCCCGCCTCAGCCTCTCTCTCCTTCTCTTCTTCGTGCCCCTGGTCATCACGGCTTTCTCCTACGTGGGCTGCCTCCGGGCACTGGCCCACTCAGGCCTGAGCCACAGACGGAAGGTAAGGGCAGCCTGGGTGGCCGGTGGGGCCCTGCTCACGCTGCTGCTCTGCCTGGGGCCCTACAACGCCTCCAACGTGGCTGGCTTCCTGCACCCCAACATGGGAGGCCAGTGGCGGAAGCTGGGGCTCATCACGGGGGCCTGGAGTGTGGTGCTCAACCCGCTAGTGACTGGCTACTTGGGAGCAGGTCCGGGCCGGGGGACAGTATGTGTGGCGAGAACGCAAGGAGGAACATTCCAGAAGTAGCAGCCACTGCTGGGAGCAAGGGGCAGGAGGCAGGAGGGTCCGGTTGCTTCTCCAGGCTCCGTGGAGGGGCTGCTCCATCAGAACTGCAGGGTGGCCTGGTCCAGAGTCATTCCCCAAAGCCGCCGGCGGGAAGACCTCAGCCTGGAGAGGACCCCACCCTTGTCCAGAGAGAGGCGTGGAGGCCGGGGGCTGGGACACCACAGGTCAGCTCGCCTTCTGCCTCTGTCTCAGCCCTCACATCCTTCCTGCCTAGTAGGAGGATGAACTCTGGCTTCTAATCTGGAAGAACGCCATCGTGGAATGCTAGATACCCTGACGTCATTTATGAGGAAAGAACATTTTGGAGGCAGGAGCCAAGATAATGAGGCTGCAATACCATTTCAAACTCACCAGGGGGCAGCATTTGAGCTACGAATGGGAAGCTGGCCCGGAACGATGCTGGTGTGAGGCAGGCCACTGGCAAAACAAGTCAGACACCACGCAGAGCGCTTCATAATGAGTGTGGTCTCATTCTGTCCTCAAACAACCCTCAACCTTTTAAGAGGCACGGTCTTGTTCTGTTGCCCAGGCTGGACTTGAACTCCATCCTTGAACTCCGGTGCTCAACCAATCCTCCAGTCTCAGCCTCCTAAGAAGCTGGGACTAAGGTATATGCCACCCAACCAGATTACACAACACTTGGATTTATCCAGGCGGCTGCAGCACAGATGGACAGGTTGTTCACTGCACAGGGGTGTCAGGCAGAGGGGACAGGGCTCACTAAGCCGTGTGCCTGCCTTGCTTCCAATCAAGGGAAGAAGTGCCTCATTTTAACTTGAACAAAGACGTCACCCACTCCTCCAGCAGCACCCTTTGGTAAAAAGGTGCCTTGTCCTCATTTGCTCAAAAGACCCCAGTGAGTTAACCACAGTCCTGGGGCCAGGTGTAGCACATCTTCACTGGGGTTAAGAAACTTGCCCAAGCCTCTACAGCAAGGAAGAGGGATGAGTCGGATGCCATCTTCCCAAGCAGGCTCCCTGCAAGGTCAGGGGGAGAACCTGGGGTGTCAGGGTAACACCTGTATTGGTGATCCATTTGGGAAGGTGAAGGTGGCATCCCAGCCCACCAGGGAGAGGACAGAGAAAAGTAGCCATGGAGGAGACCTGGCATCTGCTCTCATGAGTGGAGGTGTGGGAATCAAACTGGTTCCTCTAATGACAATAATGCCACCGATGTACCAGGGAGCCAGGTGGGGCTACGGGACAGGCATGTACATACTGGGCTACACAAATGATCTTGGCACACTTAAATGTCTGCAGCTATCTAGAAGAGGGGCAGACACGTTGCAGGCACTCCACAAACATTTGCTAAATGAATGAATGAATGAATGCTCCTAAGAGCTTTCCAAAGAAAACTCTAGAACATAAATATGGAAACAGACTGGAGAGGTTAAAAAACTTTCTACAGAAGATAGAAAAAAGCTTGTTCCCTGAGCAGTGGGGACACCAAAGAATTTGAGTAAAAACCCAAACTGCAGCCCAGGCCGCCCGGTGCCCACCGCATAGTGCCAGGACTGCCTCCAGCCTCGCTGCTCAGGAGCACCTGCTAGCGGCTGGGCCACTGTACGGCCGCTTGTGCTTCCCACTTGAGGGAGGTGCGGGTCCTCCCTGGTCCTGTGGGGCCCTAGTGATTCGCCCCAGTCTCCTCTGCCCACCTTGAGCCCTAAACTTTGTACCAGTTTTCCCAGGAGGTTGAGTTGTATACCAGCCATGTTCTCTGAGTCTCTCTGCATCTTTTAATTTTTTTTTAAAATTGGTGCTTTTTAGTTAGCCACAGCAGTAGAATCCATTTGACATAATTATACAAGCATGGAATGTAACTCGTTCAGACCCCAGTACCTGTCCTTCCCCTTCCCTCTGCCCAGCCCCGTCTTTACCTCTTCCGTACTGATGTCTTCGTTCAACGTCCCCCTCTCCTGTCCTCCCCACCAGATGTAAGCACAACCAGGGCAAAGCCTTTGCTTCCTTCACTGCCGTACCTTTAACAACCTGAGATGTCGTTTGCACATACAAGGCACCCAGGCTAAGTCTCCAAGGCAATGATCTTCAGTAAATTAAGTTCCATGTGCTCTGCTCTAGTTTTAGAAGATTTCCCCCACCCTGTAAGATCCCTCGTGCTCATTTACAATTAATCCTTTCCTCCCTCAGCCCTCCGGCAACTGCTCATCTACTTTCTGTCTCTAAAAAATTGCCTCTTCTGGACGTTTCATATCAATGGAATCACACGTGGTGTGGTCTCTCAGGCCTGCCGATGCACCGGGCACGATGGTTTTGGGGTTCACCCTTGTTCAGTTAGTTTATTCCTCGTCGTTGCCACAGAGAACAACTATGGTGCAGATGTGCCCCATTTGTGTATTCATTTGTGGGTTGATGGGCAGCCAGGTGACGTGTCCGCTCTTTGTCCCCAAAGCTGTAGAAACATTCAGGAGCAAGTCTTTGTGCACACACGTCTCCATTTCTCTTAAGTAAATATCTACGGTGGGAATTCTTGGGCTTCAGGGTGACTTTTTAAGAAACTGCCAAATTGCTTTCCAAAGGAACTGCACCAGCGATGAATGAGAGCCTCAGTTTCTCCTCTGTCCTCCTCAAAGCTGGGAATCGTCTGACTGTTGGCCGACGGTCAGTCTAAGGGGTGTGAAATGGCATCACGTGGTGACCGGTCCATATCTGAGTGAATAAACACATTATCTCTGAAGCCAGAGAGAACTCGGGTTCTCTGGTGGTCATACTTAATGAGGTCTATGGCCTGGAGCAGAAAGGATTTCACACAGTGAAATAAAACAGTGATACCCTAAGGAACAGAGTGCCTGCAATGGATCTCGTGCCCGCTAGGATGAAGCCATTAGCATCACGACAGCCTCTGCCGCCGCTGCCGCCATCATCATCACCACCTACCAGAGACAAGCCTGAGCCATGACAGGGACAACGGCAGGGATAGCGCCGGGCTTCATTCTAGGTACCTGACCTGTATTAATGTTTTCATCTGTTAACACTGTTTCTATAACAATCCCTGTTTCATAGATGAGTAAAGGGGACACAGAAAGGGGACACTTGCCCCAAATCACCAAGTTGGCAAGTCACAGAGCCAGCTCCAGAGTCCAGCCCTCCATCACCACATCACACTTCCTGCCCTTAGAAGGCAAGCTGGATAAGTGCCATTCTCAGAGAAAGCAGACCAAATTCAAGTGGAAAGGCGGAGAGAGGAAGGCAGAGTTGGCCTGGGCCGGGCTGGGACATCCCAGCCGGGCGGCCCGGCCCGCCGTGGAGTTTGCTCTTCTTTTTTGCATACTGACACAGCCCTGGGAACAGGGCTCAAGGATTCTTTTGTGCTTCTGTTCCACAGTGAGTGACGTCACGGGCACTGCCAGGTCTTTATCATTTCTGCCAGATAAAGAGCTCAGAGCTCTTGTCCTGGAGAGGAGAGCTAGGTGGCCGGCAGCAGACGCGCGCATCTTCAAGGAAGCAGGTGAGCGCGGGAACACCGGGTGCTTTCTGTGCTGGGGGACTGACGGAGGCAGGGCAGGTCCAGGAAGGCAGGCGGCTGGCTGGGGAAAGGCTGTAGGGATTGCTGGGGTGGGGGGTGGGCTGGCTGATGGGTGGTGCTCCTGGCAGGGGACAGAGAGACCCCCACCCAGCCACTAGCTCATCTCTCCCTCTCTCACTAGTGGCTGTGACCATGGGAACCAGCTCAGACCAGTTTTTCTTCCCTGGAAATCACTGGCTGTACTTCTCTGTGTACCTCTTGGCCTTCCTCGTGGGGCTCCCGCTCAACCTGGTGGCCCTGGCCATCTTCGTGGGCAAGCTGCGGCGCCGCCCGGTGGCTGTGGATGTTCTCTTGCTCAACGTGACCCTCTCGGACCTGCTCCTGCTGCTCTTCCTGCCGTTCCGCATGGCAGAGGCGGCCAGTGGCATGCGCTGGCCCCTGCCCTTCGTCCTCTGCCCTGTGTCTGGGTTCCTCTTCTTCACTACTGTCTATCTCACGTCCCTCTTCCTGGCAGCCGTGAGCGCTGAGCGCTTCCTGAGCGTGGCCTACCCAATGTGGTACAAGACCCGGCCGCGGCTGGGCCAGGCCGGGCTGGTCAGCGGCACCTGCTGGCTCCTGGCGGCTGCTCACTGCAGTGTGGTCTACGTGGCTGAATTCTCTGGAAACGTCTCCCACAGCCAGAGTTCTAATGGGACCTGCTACCTGGAATTCCGGGAGGACCAGCTAGCCATCGTCCTGCCCGTCCGGCTGGAGATGGCCGTGGTCCTCTTTGGGGTGCCCCTGCTCATCACCAGTTACTGCTACGGCCGCCTCGTGTGGATCCTCAGCAGGGGAGCCAGCCGGCGCAGGCGCAGGAGAGTAGTGGGGCTTGTGGTGGCCACGCTGCTCAACTTCCTGGTCTGCTTTGGGCCCTACAACGTGTCCCACGTGGTGGGCTACGTCCAGGGTCAGAGCCCAAGATGGAGGAGCTGCGTGCTGCTGCTCAGCACCCTGAACTCCTGCGTGGACCCGCTGGTCTGCTACTTCTCATCATCTAGGTTCCAAGCAGATTTCCAGGAGCTGCTGGGGAGGCTGACTGGGGGCTGGAGCCCCTGGAGGGTGGAGGTCAGTGTGGAACCGAAGGTAAAGGATGGAGGAGACGGGCAGGCCGGGGACTGTCCCACCTAGAGAGCAGGCAGCCCGGAAGTCTGGGCTGACGGTGTGGGACAGGGAGTGGTAGCAGATCCATGTCCCCTGGGGCAGGGCCATGCAGTGACTGGCTGAGGCCTGATGGGCTTGGAGGCCAGCCCCCACTTAGGGAGGTGCTCAGGGAGCGACTCTGGAGTTTGCCTCTTCCTGTTCTCCCACACGCTCTGGATTTGACTCTGGGAAGTTGTCAGGAGCAGAGACTTCTCTAAAAGAAAATGACCTCCCCCGACTTCGGCCCTGACAGCAACAAGCCAATTCCTGTGTTTTTCTGAGGGAAAAGGAGGAGTTAGGAGCAGTACCCAGGGTCAGAGGGGGTAGCCCAGTGACAGGAAGTGGGAGAGGGGGGACATTACTCCTCAGAGTTGCTCCTGCCTGTCAGGTCGGGAATGGAGGAGTCTGGACCCCAGGGAGAGGAGCGGCCTGCCCTCACTTGGGCAGTACTAGAAAGTTCCCAGTGCTCAGTGAATGCAGATCTTCAGGGACATTTATGAACAATGACAGAGAAAAATTACCCAAATAAATTTGGTAGCAAGCAAAAGAGAATGGTCTTTCCTTTTCTCTCCTTTTTCCCACACGGTGTCTGTGGTGAACGGAAGCATCGACACCCAGACTGCAGGAAAAGGACTAAGCAACAGGGTGTCTCTGGCAGAGGCTCCGGGTTAGGGAAAGAAAAATAATAGTGACCCTGCTTTAGGAGTTGACCTGATCCATTACCTCCTCCCATCCTCTCAATAGCCAGGTGGTAGGTACGTCATTGTCACCATTTTACAGGCTGGGGAGCGGGCCCAGGGAGGTGAAGTCTTCCCCGGAGATCTCAGAGCGAGTGTGTGACTGAAGGAGGGCTGGAAATTGGATTTTGTGATTCCAAAACCTAAGCCTCAACCCGCTCTGCTGTCCTTCCTTTAGCTATAGATCGATCTTTGGTGACCTGGCTCAGGGAAGCTTCTGGAGCCCAGGGACGCAGTATAAACAGGACAAAAGTAAATAGGCCATCAGGAGACAGAACCAGAGGCGAAGCCGATCGACTCTGTGTAGGTACATGCTCTTCCCAGGCAAGAAACACTTGCAAAAAAAATTAAGGTCCTTCGCTCAGTTGACCTCAGATTGTGACTAAAATAGGTGGACCTTCTTAAAAGCTATTTTTGCCAAAATGTGGTCACTGAGTAAGTTTCCACTTTGCACTGATGGGTGACACATGGGAAACAGCTGGCCGGGCCTCTCTTCCCAGTGGGACAACCAGAGAAATGTTGGCGCCTATTGGTACTCAGTCTTATCACCAAAGCCTTTATTGATCACCTACTATGTGTAGATAGTTGAGCTCAGGACTTCAAGGATTTCTATACCAAGGTTATAAATGTTTGCTTTCTTCCTGGAAGAATGAGGACAGGCTGTGGGAAGGGGCTGGGTTTGGGTGGAAGGAGAGAAACATCTCGGTGGAGAGAGGAAGGCAAGTGCTGTCTCTCTCTGGCCCATGGCTCATCTGTCTGTCCCAAGGCGTTTTGCCACAGTGACTGCCGAGAAGGTCTTCATGGTCCTGAAAGGAATCAAGCTGCCGTGAGTCCTGTGACTCTAGGATGGGTCGTGCCGACACAAAGCTGGGAATGAGTTGAAAACCTCATGTTGTCAAGAAAGCCACCAAGGGCAGGGGCGTGACTCCTCCCCACTCCACCCACTTTTGACAAGGATCAGAGGCAGCTTAGCTGGCTTCACCTGCTCTCCACCATCACCTGGCAGCGCCCCAACTGCATCTGCACCACTGGAAGACCCCGGGGGGTGGGAGGTGCGGCCTTCAGAGTTTGGGGCTGTTGTCTGCGTGATGTGAGGGAGTGTTGGAGCGTTTTCCATGACTCTCCAGAAGCCAAGGGAAAGGGGGCCTCTGGGGATGGAGGGTGGATTCTGGGACTGCTGCCTGTGCCACGTGAGCAGCAGAGAGAGTGCAGAGAGATGGCAGTGGAGCGTCCGTCCATCTGTCTGTCCGTGGGTGACAGAGCAGCAAAGACTTTCCCAGTCATTGAGCAAGCAGCGAATCGCCCTTGGGTGAGGGGAACACAAAACATTCTGGGGATGCTAACGTTCCCGTCTAGGGGCACTGAGTTCATTGTCTCTGCTCAGCAAAGAACTGAAGCACAGGGCGCAGAGATAGCAGGCAAGTAGCAGGTTTGTTGCAGAAGCAACAGTAACAGGCTTCTCCAACCAGAAGGGGCCCTGGAGCTGGGAGTCCGGTGGGGGAGTTTCTGCGCGTTCTTTCTGTGGTCTCTGCAATTTCCTCCTTTCCTTATCTCCTCCCGTCCACCCGCTCCTCATATTATTGATTAGTGTCCCCTCTGTCCATGCATCTGTGTTAGTATTTCTACTGGACGCCCCCCAACCCTGGTTAAAAGCATGAGTACAGAAGCACCTGTCTGATTGGGTCCCCGACTTGTGTCCACATGCACTTTGGTCATCCGGGAAGGTGACCTCATCAGAAGACCCTCTCCATGCTCCTTCGTTCTGGCCCTGACCCCAACTTCCCCACCCGCCATCTTGCCCTGGCTGCCTAAGCCCTTCTACATCTCCCTCACTAGGAGGCAATCCAGATGGGGTCTCCCAGACATGGAGGACCCACCTTCTAGCTGCGAAAGAGAACCAAGCACTGGGCACCTGACTCATGCTTCCTATTAGCAAAGGCGGGGTTTCGGACACCGGGCATCATTGCCCCAGAGGAAGCTGGTTTGGTCCTTTCTTTTTCCCACTTGGGCTTTGCAGCAAACACATTGTATCAGTTTGCATTGTGGCCCCTTGGAAGGACACAGACCATTCTCAGACTTCTCCTAAGAACCGATTTCCTCCTTTGGGGGGATGATATTGCTCTGCTGAGAAGACACGGGCCAGAGAAACAGCCTCGTGCAATATGCTGAGGAACCCTCCTCACCAACAGCCCAGGGACACTTACCTGGGACTGCTGGGGATCACGCTCTGAGAGAAGTGGGCACCTCACAAAAGGAGGGCCAGGTGACTTCAGAACTGGAGGTAAGGGTGGAGGATATGTAACGGAGCAGTGTTTGCTTAGCTGAAAGCAAAGCCCGGAGTGGGTGACGAGGTCGATATGGGACCAGGCCGAGAAGCGGACTCCGCCCCACATTTCTTTACAAAATACAAAATAAGGATGAAGATAGAATCTGGTATATGAAAACTCTGTATCTCAAGCTCCAGTGGGTTGAAAGTCAGGCTGCTCCTCTGAATCAGAGACTCGGGTCCTCCAAGCAGGACGGGAGGTTCTGCTTTCCTGATGTGAGTCCCACAGCCAAGTTGCTGACTGTGATTCTACACGATGAGGTTTCTCAGCAAAATAGTTTTGTTAATTAACTATGCACGTCTTTAAAGGTCCCAGAACGAAGTTTCCTCCTTTGCCAAAACCTAGGGCAGGGCCATTCAGAGGAGAGAAAGAAGGAAGGAAGGACGTGACCCATCTCCATCCCAGCTGTCACTGAGAGTATGGATGCACGGGTTTCCGTAGGATGACTTAGGAGCGACAGCAGGTTTCTTACCAACCTGGAACCTTTTTGTTTTGTTTGGCAGTGGTAGGGATTGAACCTAAGGCCTCTTGCATGCCATTCATGCTAAGCATGTACTCTACACGGTGCTGCATCCTCTCCCTATGGAATGCTTTTTTTTTTTTTTCCTTTGGTACCAGGGATTGAACCCAGAGGTGCCTTGCCTTTGTTTTTTTTGTTTTGTTTTGTTTTGGTGCTGGGGATTGAAACCAAGGCCTTGTGCATGTGAGGCAAGCACTCTACCAATTGAGCTATACCCCCAGCCCCTGTGCCTTGCCTTTGAACCACATCCCAAACCCCCTCCCTTTTTAAAAAAAGGTCTTTATTTTGAGACAGGGTCTCACTAATTTCCTTACAGCCTCCCTGAGTTGCTAAGGCTGACCTTGAACTTGCGATCCTCCTGCTTCAGGCTCTTGAGATACTGGGGTTACAGGTGTGCCCCGCTATGCCTGGCCATCCCGGCTTTTATTTATATATTTTCTTTAATTATTCATTTGTTCTTTGTAGTTATACATAACATTAAAATGTATTTTGACGTATCATACATACATGGAGTATAACTTCCCACTGCCGTGGCTGTGTATGATGTGGAGCTTCACTGGTTGTGTATTCATATAAGAACATCGGACAGTCATGTCCAATTCATTCTACTATCTTTCCTGTTTCTATCTCACCTCCCTTCCCTTCATTCCACCTTGTCTAATCCAGTGAACTTGTATTTCCTCCCTTCCCCAATTTATTGAGTTAGAACCACACATCAGAGAGAACATTCCGACTTTGGTTTTTTGAGGCTGGCTTATTTCACTTAGCACAATATTCTCTAGTTCCATCCATTTACCTGAAAATGTCATAATTCCATTCTTCTTTATGGCTGAATATTATTCCATTGTGTATATGTACCACATTTTCTTTATCCATTCATCTATTGAAGGGCACCTAGGTTGGTTCCATAGCTTAGCTATTGTGAATTGAGCTTCTATAAACATTGATGTGGCTGCATCACTGTGATATGCTGATTTGAAGTCCTTTGGGTGTGTACTGAGTGGGATAACTGGGTCAAATGGTTGTTCCACTCTAAGTTTTCTGAGGAATCTCCATACTGCTTTCCAGAGTGGTTGCACCAATTTGCAGTTCCACCAACAATGTATGAGTGTACCTTTTCCCCACATCCTCACCAACATTTATTGTTACTTGTATTCTTGATAATTGCCATCCTTTTGGGAGTGAGATGGAATCTCAGTGTAATTTTAATTTGTATTTCTTTAATTGCTGGCCATGTTGAGCACTTTTTCATATATTGGTTCACTGATTGTATTTCTTTTGTGAAGTGTCTGTTCAGTTCCTTTGCCCATTTATTGATGGGGTTATTTGTTTTTTTGGTGGTAAGTCTTTTGAGTTGTTTTATATCCTGGAGCTTAGTGCTCTATCCAAGGTGCAGGTGATTAAGATTTTCTCCCACTCTGTAGGCTCTTGCTTTACGTGATGTTTCCTTTGCTGTGAAGAAGCTTTTTTGTTTGATACCATCCTATTAATTGAGTCTCAATTTTCCTTCTTGCACTTTAGGAGTCTTGTTGAGGAAGGTTGGTTCCTGAGCTGACATGATATAGATCTGGACCAACTTTTTCTTGAGCAGGTGCAGGGTCTCTGGTCTAATGCTGAGGTCCTTAATCTACTTTGAGTTGAGTTTTGTGCAGGGTGAGAGATGGGGGTTTAGTTTTATTTTGCTGCACATGGATTTCCAGTTTTCCCAGCAACATTTCTGGAAGAGGCTATCTTTTCTCCAATGTATGATTTTGGCACCTTTGTCTAGTATAAGATAACTGTATTTATGTGGGTTTGTCTCTGTGTCTTCTATTCAGTACCATTGGTCCACCTGCCTGTTTTGGTGCCAATACCATGCTGTGTTTGTTACTGTAGCTCTGTAGAATAATTTAATGTCTGGTATTGTGGTGCCTCCTACTTCACTTTTCTTGCTAAGGATTCTTTGGCTATTCTGGCCCTCTTTACTTTTCCAAATGAATTTCATGACTGCTTTTTCTATTTTTATGAAGAATGTCATTGGAATTTTAATAGGCATTGCATGAAATATGTACAACACTTTTGGTAGTATGTCCATTTGAACAATACTAATTCTGCCTATCCAAGAACATGGGAGATATCTCTCCATCTTCTAAGGTCTTCTTCAATGTCTGTCTGTAGTGTTCTGTGGTTTTCAACGGTAGAGGTCTTTCACCTCTTTTGATATATCGATTCCCAAGTATTTTATTTTCTTTGAGGCTATTGTGAAGGCCGTCCAGCTTTCAGAGCAATGGGGAGGAGATGGGGAATTTGAAATCATCAAGGATGACCAGAAACCCAGGAAGGCCACCCACAAAGAAACCAGCAGAGATGCTGCAACCCATCCCAACTGGAGACCGTGAACAGTGAGACCCCGCAGTTTACCTGTCCAACAAGCTCTGACTGTCCCACCTTCCTGCATCGGAAGAGGGCAGAGCAGGAGTGAGCCGGGGAGAGGGGTGAATTGCCACCTTGCCTCCAGTTGGACGTGCCACCATGACCTGAGCCTGGGCCTCGCAGTCTGTGCAAGCACCAGGCGGGGTGGAGGAAGCTGTGATGCAGAACAGAAGAGGCGACTCTGTTTCCACTGGATCCCAAGAGGGAGGCGAGGAAAAGACAAGGTCAGGGCCAGCAGAGTGGAAGGGAGGGAAGAAGAGGTGGGACCAGGAGTCTGCTCCAGCTGTTACACCCGTCATCCCAGAGAGGAAAGAGCATCAGCCAAAGTAGGAAGGTGCTCGAGAGTCAGTCCCTAGGCTCTGAGAGAGGAGAAGGAGAAGTGGGGAGATAAGAGTCGGGGTGGGGAAGAGAAGAGAAAGAAAGAGTCAGGATGTGCTCGACCTTTGACCTCTCTTGCAACAGACTCCTCTGGGTTAAAAAAGATATATTAAAAAAAAAAAAAAAAAAGCCCCAAGAAATACAGGTAGTTGTGGTCTCTAAAACTTCTTAAAATCTGTGAGAAGCCGGGTGACTTCCCTCTGAAGACAGTTCTGAAAGGTCATCTCCCGATGGGGGCAAAAATCATTAAAGAAGGCGGCCCGAGTTCGGGGAAGGGAATGCCGGGGGGCATTCTGGAGAAAGAATGGACCCAGCTCAACGCTGGGGGAAGTGGGGAGACGTCAAGCTCACTGCCCGCAGAAGCGAGGGTGGAGAGAGACAACCAAATGAAACATCTCCTGCTGCAGATCCCCCAGCGTCAAGGATCAAGTCATGAGGGGCGCTTACCATGACAATCTTGATCCTCTTTACTGGTGACCGGTCTCAGGATGCACTTGTGACCCAATTCTGGGTCACAAAATGTTAAGGAGTCTTCTGGGGTGGGTGGTAGTCGCTGGGGAAAACTTTTCTCCATCTCGTCAAACAGATAGGTGTGAAAGGAGATGCTTTCTCCCTTCCTGGTTTAGAAGCTTTTGTGGAAGGATGTGATACTGGGAGTTGCAGCAGCCACATTGGGGCCAGAAGGCTACAGACTTGGGGAAGCAAACCAACTAAGGGTGGCAGAGTAGAAAAATGGAGAGGGCCTGGGCCCGTGAACTTGTTGAGCTGGGACGACCTACCTTCAAACTCATCATCAATAAATGATCCTATGGTTGACTCCCTATTGCCAGATATTCTCTAACTTGCAGCCAAATGCATCCTAACTTTAATAAATCAGCTGATAAGTCTGTATCCTCTCAGAACTTACTCGTGTCTAAACTCTGCCTACTTGCTTTGTAGGATCTGTGGGGGAATTGAACCCAGGGGTACTTTTAACACTGGGTCACATCCCCAGTCCTCTTTTATGTTTTACTTTGAGACAGGGGCTTGCTGAGTGGCTTAGGGTCTTGCTAAATGGCTGAGGCTGTCTTTGAACTTGCAAACCTCCTGCCTCAGCCTCCTGTGCCCCTGGGGTTACAGGCATGGGCCACCAATGCCTGGCTGTGTGATATTAATGTCTGCCCTACCTGTTGTGACTGGACTCAGGGGAGCTTCTTATGCTTCCAGTCACCAGCTCTGGTACCAAGATGTCTGACTCTCCTCATTCAGAAGGGGACATTTGATGGCTGACTGGAACTGCGTGGACACAGTACTCCAAGACAAAACAAAAACATCGAGCTGGATGGGATCCTTTTTAAGGTCAAACATCATGTGACCTGCAGACTTGACTGCAACTTGCACTTTTATTGGTAAAGCTTCCCATGCTTATTATGGGATCTCGGATGCCACATCACCAAGAAAGGGCCAAACAGAGGACTGGGGATCACGAGTCATGTTCTGCAAGAGGGCAGCTTAGCAGCAGGAGAGTCACCCTTCCCTGTCTTCTTGCCCACAGAGTGACCATAACACACATGATGCTCATCTGAAGATAGGGTTTGTTTTCCTGCGAGCCCAACGTATTACCCACAATGAATGCACACAATTAGGGGCTGGCTGCTCGCTGGCTCCCTCCCCAACGAATTGTTTTCTAGTGCTTCTCTGTACTTATAATACTGCTCTCATCTTTCTGACACCCTGAAAGTCTCCTTTAAAGCCTTCATTAAAAGAACTCCCTGGTGTGCTAATCCTTTGAAAACTAATCAAATGATTTTCAGGAGCGCTGCCGCCCCCTCTACCACACGCTCTCGCGAGACCGTGCTTCTTTTAGCTCTGTCCACCCACTAGCTCTGCGGTGAACTCTTGGCTTACTTGTTTTCCAGCTGACCTTTTGATTCACAGTGTAGCTTCTGACAGAAAGCAGACCCGTGGTTGCCAGGGGCTGGGGAATGGTGAGGGGGAGGCGATGGAGGGTGAAGGTACCCAAGGGACATCTTAGGGTGGTGGAAATGTTCTGTAACTTGATTACGGTGGGGGTCACATGGTGAGTCAAAATGTATTGCACAGTGAGCTTAGAATGAATGCACTTTATTTTATGAAGAGCAAGGCTCAATGGGGCTGATTTTTTAAAAAATTGTGTCATCTCACCTCCACGTGCAGAACAGACGTGTACCTAACAAGGTCAGTCTCGCTAAGTTCCCTCAAGACCAGCAGGGTTCTGCTTTGTCTGAGCCACTCTGTAGAGGTGTGACTGCTCAGGGATCATGCAGGTTACACTGAAGGGCAGAAACCGTGGTGCAGAGAGGTGGTAGACGGTGACCAGTGCTTATCCTGGTGCTGGAGATCCCAAGGGAGTTGGGGACTATGGCCAACAGGAGGGAAACTCAACTCTGTCTTGCCACCAAGGGAACTGTGGGCTACAGGTTGACTGCACCTGCCCATTTTTCCAGCTGAAACTCCAGTTGTTACTGTCTTTGAATCTTCCATTCTTTTAAGCTAAAAGCAAATTCAAAATGTCCAAGTATTGGATATAGTCAAAGTGAACAGGCCTGAAGGTCATCGATGAGCTTCCAGACTCCCAGATGGTGTCCTTGGTGGCAGTGGAGGCCAGGGAGGGCCCAGATGCTGGGCGTGGGTAGGGAAGGTACGCCAGGAGGCAGGATTTTTGCCGTAAGCTCAGCTAAGACGTGAAGACACATGTAGTCATGCGCCACACGGGGACATTTCGGTCAAGGCTGGACCACACGGATGATGGAGATCCCATAAGTTTATGGTGGATTCCTATCAGCTAGTGACCTGGCAGTAGTGACGTAAGGGTGCAATGTGCCACTCACGCTCGGGCTGATGCTGGTGTCCACAAGCCTGCTGCCCTGCCAGTCCTACAAAAGCAGAGCACACACAGTTCCGTGCAGTCCGTAGTGCTCAAGAATGACAACGGATGACTCTGCCACTGGTTAATTTATTACGCCACACTTTTCATGCGCACCTACTTATTTTTAAAAAAGTCTACTGCAGAACAGCCTGCCCTGTCACACCCATGGCAGCCTCTTCCGTCTCGTGTTTGCTGTGTCCCTTGAGGACATCGAGAGGTCACGTGGAGCAGCTGGCCTAGACCACTGGGGTTTGTGTAAGTTCTCCCTATGATGTTGGCGCCTCGAGGAATCAACTCACCGCTTTTCTCAGACTGTGTCCCCATCAGTAGGCGGATTACAGCTGTAGGAGTTGCTGGGACCTTCTGACTTCCTAAAAACGTTCCTACCAGTCCCTCATTCTCATTTTGCGGTCCCTGCCCGCCCCTACAGCCCTTCTCTGAGGACCGCCTCTCTCACCCACCAGGAGGTATCTGAGGACCCAGGCCAGGCGGGAAGGGAGCACCCGGACTCCAGATCTCGGATCCCTCCTCTCAGGCGTGGCTCCTCCTCAGGTTCAGTCCTGCCTTTTTCTCTTGCTTCCCACCGTCTCCCAAGAATCCCAATCGATGACCCTGGCTTTCAACATGGATGATCTACCTCTGTCTCTGTCTCCAGCCCCAGATCACCCATCTCCAGCTGTGTGTGGGGACATCCCAACTCCCCAAGTCCAAACTGAGCTCTCCACCTCTCCGTTTCATCCCCCAGATCTGGCCCCACCACTCAGACTACGTCACCTCTAAAAATGACAACTCCATCTCCCTATCTGCCTGGCCAGAAATTCTAGAGTCATTTTTTTTTTTTTTTTCCCCAGAGGTTGAGGTTGGCTTTGAACTTTCCATCCTCCTGCCTCAGTATTGTGAGCAGCGAGTAAGAGAGGAATCAAGTTTGGTTCCAACAAGTGGATTTTATTCACGCAATGCACACTCAACATTCCTAATAATAGCAAGTCACAAACACATTGAAGATTCACTCCCTGGTTCACCTAGAGCCCAGTCCCCATGGACTTACTCAATGCAACGTCTCTTAGCCAAGAAGCCAGTCAGCAAGACTGAGGGGATTCTTCTCAGCCGTAGCCTCTCTCAGCTCCTCGGATGTCTTGGATGTCCTCGGGTGTCTGATAAGCCAGAGGCTGGATGGCAGTCATCACCATGGAAGAGGTGGTTGGTCGTCTGACCTCGGTGACAACGGTTGATCAGCAATCAGCGATAGTGTGGACAGCAGCCCGGGCAGTCAAGAGACAGAGTGACATGGAGTCCTCTGGTCACGGTGCTGCTGACAGTTTGCTCCAAGAGTCCAGGGGTTTAAGTAGTGATTTTCAGCCCAGTTATGCTCTGATCTTCATTGATAAAAACCAGAACACGACTAGACTAGGAGCCCCCACTCAAATCATAGATCAAGGTTCATATTGGCATTGTTCAGGAGTGTCATCCTGCCACACAGCAAGTTGGTCACCAGGCACCTTTTATGATTTTAGTTTTACAAGTCCAGGCAAATACCAAATACAGTTTATTATTACTACATAACACACAACTATAGCAATTCCTATTATTTCCTTGTCTCATCACACTCAACCTCCTGAGCCACTGGGATTATAGGCATTTGCCACCACATCTGGCTGGAGTCATTCTTTAAAAAAAGAAAAAAAATTAATTCCTTTTTTAAATTGTTTAAATGAGTTTAAAATGAGTTTTTATACAATAAAACTCACTTTCCCAGGAAGGAGTGTGAGGTTCTGTGAATTTTGAGACACCTAGAGATTCCTGTAAGCATCACCACAATCAAGATAAAAGGAATTAGTGTCACATCATCTCTCACCCTGCACCAGTGATAACCAATGGTCTCCCTCTATCTCTAAAGATTAAAAGAAAAAAAAAAAAAAACCCCGTTCAAGAATGTCACAGAGCTGGGTGCAGTAGCACCGCACGCCTGTAATCCCAGCAGCTGGGGAGGCTGAGGCAGGAGGACTGTGAGTTCAAAGCCAGCCTCAGCAAAAGCAAGGCACTAAGCAACTCAGTGAGGCCCTGCCTCTAAATAAAATACAAATAGGCTGGGGATGTGGCTCAGTGGTCAAGTGCCCCTGAGTTCAATCCCGGGTACAAAAAAAAAAAAAAAAAATAGAAAGTCACATACATGGAATCTTGCAGTTTGTTACTTGAGCCTGCTTCTTTCACTGGGCATAGTGTTTCTGAGATTCATCCAAATTATGGTGGGTAGTAACAGCTCATTTGCTTTTATTCCTGTGCTTTTATTAGCACATTGTCTGTCCACATCCCCACTGCAGCACTGTCTCCAGGTTAGGGTGATCTTGAATAGAGTTGCTCTGTGTGCTTCTGTCCTAGCTTTTGTGTGGACAGAGTTTTCATGTCTCTAGGACTGTGCATGATTCAGAAGAGGGATGGCTAAGTCCTATAGTAAGGATATAAGAATGTATTTAACCTTTTATTTTGGTACTAGTGACTGAACACAGTGGTGCTTTACCACTGAGCCACATCCCCAGCCCTTTTTATATTTTTATTTTGAGACAGGTTCTCGATAAGCTGCTTAGGGCCTCACTAAGTTGCTGAGTCTGGCTGTTGCCTCGAGACCCTCCTGCCTCAGCCTCCTGAGCTGCTGGGATTACAGGAGTGCACCACCAGCACCAGTGTATATTTAATTTTTTAAGATCTCTTCTCACTGTTTGCCAGAGTGACTGCACCACTTTGCATTCCCTCCAGCAGACTACGGGAGACCCTGCACTTGGTATTGTCAGAATTTTTATTCTTGCCATTCTGATATTTCCATATCCCATTCACAATCAGGTCTTATTGCTTCTCTTTCTGGAACATACCTTATAGAAATCTGCTTCTCTCTCACTCCATGACAACCATCCTCTCCCACCTGGACTACTCCAGAAGTGTCCAACGTGGTCTTTCTTCCTATCCACATTCCCATGAGTTCCCTCCAGGTGGGGACTTTGAGAAGCATACATTGGATCATGTTCCTGCCCTGAATAAAACCTTTCCATGCTTCCCATCCTGATCCCCTCTGCCTGGCCCCTAAGGCTCTGCTTCACCTGGTCCTTCCGCCCTCTCTCCTCTCCCCTGGAGCGCCCACCCTTACAGCTCGTCTGGCCTCCTCTCTGACCCTCAAGCTGAGCTCTTGACAGCTGCACACCCCATTTCCTCCACACTTTACCTGACTGGCCGCCTGCTTCCTTAAGGTTTTCTCTCTAGTGTTCTCTGCCATGGAGGGACTGTCCCTGATCGCCCGGTCTCAAGTGCCCTGCCCCTTTGATATTATCTTCTAGGCTCATGGCAGATTGATTTATGTATTTCTGTGTTCAATTATTTAATGTGACTCCTCCTACTGTCCTAGGAAGCCCATGACAGCAGTCACCATGTCTCTTATTTCTCAGTTGAGTTTTTCCTGAGGACCCAAAGGGGACTGGTTTCAGGACACTCCCTGTACACCCAATCTGCAAATATGCAGGTCCCTTATATAAAATGCTCAGTATTTGCATATATACCTATGCACATCCTCCCGAAGCCTTCCCATCAACTCTAGATTACTTATAATACTTAATAAAATGCAAATTTTATGTAAATAGTTGTTATCCTGTATTGCTTAGGAAATAATGACAAGGAAAAAAAAACTCTATTTGGCAACAGATGCATTTTAAGAAAAAAATTTTTTTTGATCTGTAAATGGTTATATCAATAGATTTGTAACTGGTTAAATTGACAGATGTAGAACTCACAGATACAGAGATTGCCTGTGTTCAGGTATTGATTCTGGTTCTCCTGAGAACTCTAATACACTGAGTTCCTAAACATTAGATATCGACTTTTCATAAACAAAAAATACAATGTTTTCTTGTGTTGGAAGGGTTATGATCTCTTACACAATGTTAACAGAGTTGGGGTTGGTTCCATTGAAGTTACCACTATTTAACAAAACTTCAATGGATATAGCATTTAATTCAGCAGTACTGCTTTTAGAAAGTGCCCAAGTACCCCAGTCCTTACGTAAAAGGATGTTCCTTGTAGTCTTATTTATAATAGTAGAAAAACAGATGATTTTTGTGATTCATTCATCAAATACTCAGTGCTAGGTCGATTTTTAGGCACTCACCTGAACACAAGCTTTACTCCAAGTCCACCCACTTAAATGACCAAAGGGCTGTGCCTTGTAGCCCAGCCACACTGACACATAAAATTAACCATCACACTCAGTAACATTTTAACTCTACTCTCCCTGATGAAAGATGGGTTGAAGATATTTGCATACTGTGTACAGTTATTTGTATTTCTTCTATACTTGCCTTTTTCTTATTTGATTTGCAATATGGAAATAGAGTGGCCTTTTACTTTGTTAATTATCTTTTTTTGCATAAGTGTTATGCTTTTATGTGCTCAAATTTGTCATTTGTTCGATGACTTCTACATTTATGTCATTCTAGAAAAAAATCCTTCTCATTTATAAGCATAAAAATTTACATCATACCTATATAGCTCTTATAGTTTTTTAAAATATATTTAATCTTTAATTCACCTGGTTTTGACTTTTGTTGTTTAGTTGTAATTCTTCCAAATGGGTAGTCGACTATCCCAACCTTATTTGCTAAATAATACATTTTTTTCCCACACTGATTTGAAATGAACTTACACTACTTCAGTAGGAAAAATCTTCCAAATGTAATCTAAAGCAAACAAAACAAAAACCCATTTTTACCCATCCTGATCAGCAAAAATATAAAAGATTCAATAGCCATGTTGGAAAAGATGTTTAGAAGTGGATACTCTCATGTACAATAGGCAGAAATGTGAATTACTGAACATTTTCAGGAAGGTAATATGAAAATATCTAACAAATATTTAAAGTTTTAAAGTCACCTCTTTTCCCTGGCAATGACATCAATTATATATCAAAAAATCCATCTGATGAAAATACGCCTTTTTAGATATATGATTGACAGATGATAGACAGATATATAGTCACTGAAGACTGTGGTAGATCTGTAGATCTGATATGAAATGATCACCAGAAGCACACATGCATATGCCCATACACACACACTTAGAGTATGATTTTATTTGCACATTTTAACCTATATGTTTGTATATGTACATATATGGATACAAACAAAATTGAAGTTCCTTCTAGGAAGTGAGAAGTGTCTTGGAGAAGTGAAATGGCATTTCATATTTTACTTCTGTATTGTGGGATCTTTTTCTAATAAGGTTGTATGCATGCATTGTTAGGCCATTTTTTAAAATTGAAGGAATGATATGGAAAGAGCATTTGTGATCTTGACTCTGGCCAAACGGGAGCAGGTGCTGGGGCCTGGGGATTCACAGGAGGTTGGCTGGGATAAGCAGGTAAGTCATTTTGTGTGCTCAGCCTGCCATGCTCACTGCTGGAGGGAGGTGCACTGTGCCCCCAGATCTCAGGCGTTGAAAGCAGGAGTGTTTGCACTAAGAAAAGCAAGCGCCACATGCAGTACCTTGTCTCTTTGGCATTCAGCATCGCCCAACATCTTGGCCAGCTGGAAGGACCAGACAGCTTGGGGAAGGAGGGGCTGCTGCCCTAGCAGATCGCAGCTCTGGACCATCTGTCCATCCTAGAGCCCGTCACAGCAGCCTGGAGGGCATCTGGTCCAGGCCTCACGAGTCCTCCTCTGGCATGATCACAGAGTGAGGTTAAATACAGTCACAGACATATCTTGACAAAACCCAGCTTTAAAACTATGGCCCATTTTCTGATACTACACTTTCAAATACCCAAGTCCTGAAACTATTTTTTTTAAGCAATACAATTCATTTCTTACTTTGTGTTAAGAATGCTGTTCAACTATATCAGCATGTTGAAGGGAGGGTAGCTTGGGGAATCTTATTTTGGCATTTCATCATTTTTTTTTTTATAGATAACCTCAAAAAATGAAAGTGGTGTAGCCTTTCCTGACCACTGAAAGACCATGTTGGGGACATTGGCCATATTCCTACTCTTCTGAACTCTTTTTGTGTTTGGGGAACTGTCTGGGCATGACTCTCCCATCAAAGAAGCCAATAATGTTGGGAACTATTTCCAAGCATCCCTATATTTAACCCATCAGAGACATCTGTCCCAAGGTCTGATTCTGAGGCTTACAGTACAGAGAAGGATGGAGAGTAGAGAATTGTTTCTGGTATTTGGTGGAAGTAAATAAAAAGGTTAGAGTTCAATGTTTATGCATGTGTGCTGGGGAGTCCTGTGGTCTCACTGGACTGGGTGGCATGACCTTTAATATGGTCTGGCTGCACAGCCTCCTTTATTCTCAAAGCCTAGTTTTCCTGCTTTCCTGGCAAATCTCCAAGCTACCCAATATCTTATCATTAAATTCCAGATGAGCCAGAGTTGGCCTCTGTTGCCGCAATTTAGAGCCATTATGGAGACACCAGTTTAGCACAGTGATTATGAGCTAAGAAAGCCTGCACGCTGCCGAGAGATGTGCAGCCCATTAATAACCAGAAAAACAAGATGGCATTAAAACAGCTTAGAGACTGCTCCAGCTCCATTTGATAGGCCACCTCCAGCAAGCTGTGTGACACCAAATGTGGACGGGCATGCCGCTCACAGATCCAGCTGCTGTGAGATTGGTGGTTATGCCTTTTTTCTTTTGCATGTCTACTTTGATCCCGGACACTCAAGATCTTGCTCAACAGAAGAAAAGGCCACGTCTGGGCGGTGTACACTGCACTGCTTCTCAGTTACACGGACAAACTCTCCTTAATCACAGCTCCCTGAGGTGCGCCACAGAGCACGTAACTAATGCTTAGTGCATGTTAGCTGTGGATATTTTTCTATTCGTTCATTCACTGGTACTGGGGATTGAACCCAGAGGTGCTTTAACACTGAACTACATCCCCAACCTTTTTGTTTTTTTATTCTGAGGTAGGGTCTCACTATGTTGTTGAAGCTGGCCTTAAACTTGTAATCCTCCACCTCAGCTTCCGAGTCACTAGGATTACAGGTGTGTACACTGGCAGGTTTGCTTTGATTTTGGGGTAAGATTACACACACACACACACACACACACACACACACACACACACACACAGAGGCATGCAGAATTTTTTTCATAAAGGCTATATGAGGATCCACCCACTGCCCAGTGCCCCTTCCCAGGGACAGCCACTGAGCACACTTTTATGGGTATCACTTCCCCAAGTCGTCCACACTCAGCATCCAGAGGGATCCCTTGGCCATGTGAAGCAGAAAACATCACACCTCTGTCCTCTGGGGTTTTCCCACCATTCTCCCATGCCACTCTACTTCACAGCCGCAAGGCCCCAGATAATCTGGGTCCTGCCGACCGCCCTGACCTCATTCCCAGGGCTCTGCTCTTACTGGGTCCCCTCGGAGCCACTCTGGCCTCCCTGGGCACCTCGGGCACACAGCAGCTCCTCTCAGGGCTTGCTGTCCCTCTGTTTAGAACGTACCCAGCCAGCTCCCACCCCACACCCTGCCTGCTTGCGGGTGCCTCCCCAAACAACAGCTGCTCCAGGAGTCCTGCTTGGGCTGCACTGGCCCTCCTCCCCGTCCTCTGCTGTCTCAGCCTCCCCACCTACTAGGCCGGGCCCCAGGCCTCATCTGCATCCTGTCCTGCTGCAGTGGAACCTGAGCAACACGGGGCCGGCCCTCGTCCACAACCAGCTCTCCGCATGGGCAAGAGCCGGCGTGGAGGCTGCCCAGGGGCACAGCCGCATGGATGCTACAAGGTGGCCTCTTCTCTGGTTCAGCTTTCCATTCTTATATAGTCCTTGCTTTCTCTACTGAGCAGAGCTCGGAGTCTGGGACACACCGGCGTCCCTAGGTGGAACTGCCCTGTCTTTGCAGCAGCTGTACTATATTTCTACTTCATGGATGCCCCACAGTTTTATTGAACCAGAGCTTTTACTGATGCACGTAGGTTGTTCCTAATCTTTTATTATCATAAAACAAAGGTATAACAGACCAAAACCACTGTGATGAAAATATGTGCACATGGCAGAGTGCACTAACAAGGAATCCATCGATGTCAGCCTGTGGCGTCAAATGGTATGACTGTTTTTTTTTTTTTTTCATTTTGAAAGATACCATCCAATTGCATCGCCAGAGATGTGTCTCAAGTAACCAAGAGAGAGAAGAGGGCAGAGAGGATGGGGGCAGGAGGGTGACATTGTGGAAATGATGCCCTACTATGTGGGAGGTGGTATCAGCCTCAGCAGCAGCACGTGGTGAGGCTCCAGATTTGATGATGGAGACACACTGTGGGTTTTTGAGTAGAAGAGGAAAATGATCTACTTACAGTTTTTTCCCACGTTTTTTAATTGGTGCATTATAGTTGTCCACATTTAGGGGGGTGTTACATATTTGTACATGCACACAATATAAAAATATAATTTGACCAACGTCCCTCCCCAGTGCTTCCCCCTCCCTGCCCGCCTCCTCCCAGTCCCGGGTCCCTTTCCTCTACTGATCTCCCTTTGATTTTCACAAGATCCCTGCCCCCATCCTTTCTTTTCCTTTTTCCTCTCTAGCTTCCACATATGAGAGGAAACAGAAAACCCTTAACTTCTGAGTTTGACTTATTTCCCATAACATAATGGGCTCTAGTTTCACCCATTTTCCTGCAAATGTCATAATTTCATTTCTCTTTATGGCTGAATAAAAACTCCATTGTGTATGTATAGCACATCGTCTTCATCCACTCATCCATTGATGGACACCTAGGCTGGTTCCAGAGTTTGGCTATTGTGAATGGTGCTGCTATAAATATGGATGTGCATGTATTTATAGTAAGATGACTTTGATTCTTCAGGGTAAATACCCAGGAGTGGTACAGCTGGGTCATATTGTCTAGTCTTTTGAGGAGACTTCACACTGATTTCCATAGTGGTTATACTAATTTACAGTCCCACCAACAGTGTAGAAGTGTTCCTTTTCCTCCACTTCCTCCCCAGCATTTGTTGAAATCTCAGTGTAGTTTTGACTTGCATTTCCCTAATTGCTAATGATGTTGAACATTTTTTCATGTATTTGTTGGTCATTTATATGTCTTCTTTTGAAAAGTGTTTGTTTAATTCATTTGCCCAATTATTAATCAGGTTATTTGACTGTGGGGCATAAAGTTTTTTGAACTCTATATATTCTAGATATTAATCCTCTGTCAGAAGAGTAGCCAGCAAAGATTCTCTCCCATTCTGTGGGTTCTCTATTCACATTCCTAACTGTTTCCTTGGCTGTGAAGAAGCTTTTTAGTTTGATGCTGTCCCATTTGTTAATTCTTGGCATGATTTCCTAAGCTTTAGGGGTCCTATTGAGAAAATCTTTGCCTGTTCCTTAAAGCTGGAGTGTTAACCTTCCATTTCCTTGTAGGAGTTGCATGATTTCTGGTCTAATTCTGAGGTCTTTGATCCATTTTGAGTTGGATTTTTTGTTAAGGGTGAAAGATTAGGGTCTGGTTTCATTCTTCTGTATAAAGATAACCAGTTGTCCCAGCACCATTTGTTAAGCAGGCTGTCTTTCCCCCAATGTAAATGTTTGTCACCTTCGTCAAGGATCAGATGACTGTAGATGTGTGGGTTTGTCTGTGTCTTCTCTTCTGTGTCTGTTTTTATGCCAGTACCATGCAGTTTTTGTTACCATAGCTCTGTAATATAATTTCAACTCAGGTATTGCGCTACCTCCAGCATTTCTTTTTTGGCTTAAAATTGCTTTGGCTATTCTGGATCTTTAATTCTTCCAAATTAATTTTAGGACTGTTATTTCTAGTTCTGTGAAGAATGTCATTGGTATTTTGATGGGAATTGCATTGAATCTGTATATTGCTTTTGATAGCATGACGATTTTAACAATATTAATTCTGCTTACCCACAAACATAGGAGATTTTTTCATTTTCCAAGGACTTTTTAAATTTCTTTCCTCAATGTTCTATAATTTGTATTATAGAGGTCCTGCACCTCCTTGGTTAGATTTTATTCATACTTATTTTTTTAGGCTATTGTGAATTAAGTTGTTTTCCTACTTTCTTTCTCAGCAGATTCATTGCTGGTATATAGGAAAGCTATTGATTTTTGTATGTTGATTTTGTAACCTGCTATTTTGCCAAATTTGTTTATTAGCTCTAGAAATATTTTGGTGGAGTTTTCTGATCTTTTAGGTATATGATCATATCATCCACAAACAGTGATAATTTAACTTCTTTTCCTATTTTTATCCTTTTTAATTTCTTCTCTTGCCTAATTGCTGTGGCTAGAATTTCTAGCACTATATTAAATAAGAGTGGAAAGAGTAGACACCTTTGTTGCAGATGTTAAAGGAAATGCTTTCAGTTTTTTCCCCATTTACTATGAGGTTAGTTTTGGTTTTTTGTTTGTTTTCTATAGCTTTTATGAGGTTGAGGTAGGTTCCCTGTATCACTAGTTTCTTCAATTTTTTAAAATCATGAATGGGTGCTAAATTTTATGAAGGCCTTCTCTATTTATTGAGATTACTAAATGATTTTTGTCTTTAATTCTGTTTATTTGATGAATTTATTGATTTGCATCTCTGGAATAAAACCAACTTGGTTGTGGTCTACTATCTTTTTAATATAATGTTGAACATGATTTTCTAATATTTTAACAAGTATTTTTGCATCTGAGTTTATCAGGGATATTGGTCTGTAGTTTTCTTTCCCTAATATGTCCTTATCTGGTTTTGATATGAGTGATATTGGCTTCATAGAATTAATTTGAAAGTGTTGCTTTCCTTTCTATTTCATGAAATAACTTGAGGAGTATTGGCATTAGTTCTTCTTTAAAGGTTTGGTAGAATTCAGCTGAGAATCCATCTGATCCCAGGCTTTTCTTTTTGGGGAGGCTTTTTATTATTGTTTGTATCTCATTACAAATTAAGATTTTTCTACATCCTCTTGATTCAGTTTTGGTAGATTTTATTTGTTTACAGATATTATTTCTTCTAGGTTTTCCAATATATTGGAGTATAAGTTTTCAAATAGTCCCTGGATTTCTGTGGTGATTTCTTCTTTTTCAACTCTCATTTAAATAATTTGGGCTTTTTTCTCTTGGTTAGTTTGGCTAAGAGTTTATCAATCATTTATTTTTTTCAAAGAACAAACTCTTTGTTTCATTGGTCCTTTGTATTATTTTTTTTTAATTATCAAGTTCATTGATTTCAGCTTTGATCTTAATTATTTACTTCCTTCTACTGGTTTTGAAATTGGCTTGTTATTCTTTTTCAAAGGACTTGAGGTGCATCATTAGGGTGTTGATTTGGGATCTTTCTGATATTCTTATGTAGGCAATCATAGCTATAAACTTTCCTCTTTCCTGCCTTCATAGTGCCTAGAAGTTATTCTGTGTTGTATCACTATTCTCATTTGAGTCTAAGAATTTTAAAAATTTCTCCCTTGATTTCGTCTATTAACCCATTCATCATTTAAGAGTATTGTTCAATCTCCATGTGTTTATATAGTTTCTTCAGGGTTTTGTTGGGTGGATTTCTGATTTCATTCTGTTATGATCTGATAAGATGCAAGGAATTATGTCATTTCTAAAATTTGCCAAGAGTTGCTTTGTGGCCTAAAATATGATATATTTTGAAGAAGGTTTCATGAATCACTGAGGAGAAAGTGTATTCAGCTGTTGTAGGATGAAATATTCTACAGACATCTGTTAGGTCCATTTGATTTATAGTATTTTTAAATCCAAAGAATCTTTGCTGAGTTTATATCTGCATGACCTATCTAATGGTAAGAGATATATGTTGGTATCACCCAGTAATATTGTACTGGGATCTATCTGAGGTTTCCATTTGAGTAGTGTTTCTTTGATGTAATTAGTTGCACCATGTTTGGGGCATAAATATTTATTATTGTTATATCTTCTTGTTGGATTGATCCTTTACCAATACGAAGTGACCTTCTTTGTTTCTTATAATTAATTTTAGCCTGAAATTTGCTTTTTTGGATGTAAGAGTAGCTACTCCTGCATGTTTTGGGGCTCCATTCCATGGCATACCAATATCCATTCTTTCACTTTCATTCTGTGGCTGTCTTTGTCTGTAAGGTGCATCTCTTGAAAATAGCATATAGTTGGGTCTTGTTTATTAATCCATTCTGACAGTCTATGTCTTTTGGAGAGTTCAGACCATTTATAAACCAATGTTATTGTAGAGAGACAGTTATTAATTCTTGTCATTTGATTTATTTATTATATTTAATGTGGTCCTGTTTCTTATTTGCTTTGCTACTCTTCAAATGAGATATGTTCTTTTATGAGCTCTGAGGATTGATTTTATTTCTTCTTTGTGCCATATTTTTTTTTCAGTTTTATAATGCCAGTTTAGTAGTCATGCATTCTTTTAGTTCTGCCTGTCTTGGAAGTTTTTGTTTCATCTTCAGTTTTGCATAATAGGTTTGCTGGATATTGCAGTCTTGATTGACAGTTATTTTCTTTCAGGACTTGGAACACAAGCTCTCCTGGCTTGTAGCATTTGTGCTAAGAAATTAGAAGTGATTCTGATTAATTTATCATATATGTGACCTGACAATTTTCTCTTGAGGCCTTTAAAATTCTATTCTTGTTTTATGTTTGGCATTTTAATTATAATATGCTGTAGAGAGGTTCTTTTTTATCTTGTCTATTTGGGGTTCTGAATGCTACCTGCATCTGGATGTCTAATTCTGAAGATTTGGAAAATTTTCTGTTATTATTTCCCTGAAGAGTTTATCCATTCCATTAACCTGCATCTCACAGCCCTCCTCAATACCAATGAGTCTTAAATTCAGTATCTTCATTTTGTCCCAGAGTTCTTGTATATTCTGATTATGGTTACTTCTTCTTTTCTTTAAGACTGAATGTTCAAGGATGGTCACTTTGTCTTCTGGCTCTGGGATTCTGTCTTTAGCATGCTGTACTCTATAAGAGACATTCAACTGAAAAATTTATTTGGTTTATTGTGTCTTTTATTTCCAAGATATCTGTTTGGTTCTTTTTCAATATTTCTATCTATCTATTGAATTTCTCATTCATATTCTGTGCTGACTTTCTCAATTCATTCCATTGTTCTTCTGTGTTCTCTTGGAATTCATTGATTATTTTTATAATGATTCTTTTGAATTCCTTATATGACATGTCATTCACTTCAACATTTTTGGGATCATTTGCTGATGAACTGACCTTTCAGAGGTGTTTTGTTAGCTTGCCTTTTCATATTTTTTATATTCATGTGTTGGGTTTTATGCATCTATTGGAAGGGATCTCTCTTCAGGTTTTATGTGTGAGCTTTTTTAGGGTACAGTTTTCACTTGCCAAAGTGTCCTAGGGTGATATAGATTGAGATCTCCTCATAGGTGTCTCCTTCACAGCCTTTGTGTTATTTCCCTCTGTTTCTGCTTTAGTAATGGATGTCCATTCTTGGAATTTGGGCCTGAGCAACTGGAAGGATAGGGGTGGCAACCTTTCTAACACTGGGCCCTCTCCAGAGATGCTGGAAATGAGGGCTGTACGGGCAGTGGCTAGTGGAGGGGTGG
Source organism: Sciurus vulgaris (assembly GCF_902686455.1). Lineage (NCBI taxonomy): Eukaryota > Metazoa > Chordata > Mammalia > Rodentia > Sciuridae > Sciurus > Sciurus vulgaris. The sequence continues at coordinate 43,740,621 of NC_136478.1, forward strand.
ATACCAGTAAGTCCCCAATTCCCAGAAAATGTAGTGTCCTGATGTTGCACCCTTGAGTGACTTTAAAGGGGGTACATTGAGTTGCAGTGGCTGAACTGTGTGCAGGATCCAGCTTAAAGACCGTGGGACCAGTGACCAACCCAGTTCCTTCTTTAGGTCCAGCATGTCCTCTCCCTTTGCTTCCTCTATTAACACATGTGAACATATGACCAGAGACCTCCGTGTCATCTTGTGATGTTCCCTGTCATCCATTCTCTCTCTTTTCTCTTCTCTTCTATTTTCTTCTCTTCTCCCCTCTCCGCCCCTCCCTTCTCCTCCCCCACCTCCCTCTCCCTCTCTCTCTCCCTCCCTCTCCCTCTCTTTTCCTCCAGGGATTGTCAGGGGTGCTTTATCACTGAGTCACATCCCCAGCCCTCTTTATTTTTTATTTTGAGGCAGGGCCTTGCTAAGTTGCTGAGGCTGGCCTTGAGCCTGCAACCCTCCTGCCTCTACCTCCTTAGTCACTGGGATTACAGATGTGTGCCTCTGCCCATCTTTCTGTTTCGATGCCCCATATCTGACCTTTGCCCTATCTCTCATTGTGGAATGCTGTAGAGGACAGTGGGACTCTGTGTGGGCTTCTATTTTCAAGACATCAGGCGTGGGCTGAGCCAGCAGAGGTGGTCAGATTCTGACCGGCTGCTGTAGCTTATCAAGACACGGCAAAGACTAAGAGGGGAAGTCAAGGTCAAGGGAAGAGGCAACCCTCATCTGGGGACAGACACTCTCACACTGCAGCCAGCACTTTCAAGCTTGCTCCTGTGCATTCTTCCTCTTGCCCTCAAGGCTGAGCAGCCAGACTTCACCTCCTGTGTTCAGCCCTGGCCTCCCTCCTGTTCTTCCAACATGGCAAGCTCTTAGGGGCACACCCAACTTTTATCTCTATGCTTCACAAGTATTTGAGCTCTTATTATAGGCAAGGGACAGTGCTAGGGTTCTTCTCTGAGGACAAACTGAAAAATGGCCACTTCCAGGGGAGACAGGGTCACCCCTGGAGGCACAGCCCTTTACCAAGGGCAGGAGCGGACCTATGGAGAGATTCCCACGGGCTTGGAAATGGCTCTTGGTGTTGACACCTCTCTTCCTGACCTAGGAATCAGCTCTGCATGCCTGGGGATGAGGATGGGGAAAGAGAACCCTTGTCTAACATTTTAAGATTCCAGGAGCAGCCCTGTCCAGCAACCTTCACCTTTCCAGTGAGTTTCTGTTATTAAATCAAATGCAACAAAATGGCATAAATGAACTTGGCAGAGACTCAGGGAGAATGGCATTGTTTTCTTGCTGTGGGTGCCAAGCTTTCAAAGCCATTTTCTGAACCCCTATTTTGGGAGGCACTGGGTGGGTTAGGGAAGGTCAGGAAGCAGGAACATGGGGAGAGTGGGGACAGGGGGATTGAAGAGCTAAATGACAAGAGATGATTACTAGGGGACAAACTCAGCTGCACATCACTCCTCCAGGGTAAGGGAAAAGAGGACAGTCTCTGCTGGCAGGGACAGGTGACCAGTGGCAAGGCATGCACATTCCCCAAGGAGAGAGAAAGCATCCATGCAGGTTCCATATCTTCACCCTGAGGTGCCACCAGTGAGCAATGTGGATCCTACACAGAACATGAGGGAACAACAGTGGGAGGAGAAGGAGTCCCAGACATGGCACAGCCAACTGGAGAGGGAATGGATAGAAAGACCCCAAATCTGGCTGACCCCTGCAGCCATTTGGACTCGGATAATCCAAGTCTGTCAGAGGATTTGTAAGAAGGGACTGGAGGGGCCAGAGGAAGTCCAGCAAAGTTTACAATGCTAAGCAGTTTGAGCTGGAGCCTCCTGGAAAGGGAACAGGAAATTGACCAGGTCAGGGGCCTCTAGAGAAAAGATGGGGAGGCTCAGGTGTAGCAAGAGCCGAAGGAGCAAGATGTGGCTGTGGGCGCACAGTCATTTGGGATAATGCCCAGAAAAAGAAAGCAGGATGCAGCTTTTCAGGACCCAGAGAGACAGAACATCTGAAAGAACAGTTGCAATTTGGCTTCTGGGAGAAATATGTTTATTGGGAACAGAATCCAGCAGGAGACTCAAGGGGACCGAGTTACCTTGGGAAGAGCTCACCTTTGACCTTCCTCTTTTTAACTGCATGACTTCTCCGGATATAAAGACCACCTGTGTGAGGAAGAAGAAAAAGTGGTTCAGTTAGACAAGGTTCCACCTGCTTCTGAGACCCGGCAGATTTGAAAAACCATCTGTCTACCTCCAGGAAAAGGCAAGAGACCAGCATTTGCTGGTGCTCAGGGAAAGGGCTGGTGGGATCAGATGCACCCCTGGGAAGAGATGGGACAAAAGGAAGGACTGTGGATAACTCATGAAGAGGAGGCAGAGTGTGGGTGGGACGAGGTCATGGGTGGAAAAGAAGCCAGATCCGGGGGAGAGATGGTGCGGGCAAGGATCTGTGGGGAGGTGAGAGCAGAGGAGAAACAAGAGAACTCAGTCCCACTGAGGTGGGGACTCTCCCATTTGTCTTGTGTCTACCTGCCAGATTCTCAAACACCAAATGAGATATGCAGAGGAGCCAGCAGGAGCATTTTACAAGGACTAGGTGGACGTCTCAGGGTTTATTGTATTTTTTTTTTTTTTTTTTTTTTGGTGGTACTGGGGATCGAACCCAAGCCTTGTGCTTGCGAGGCAGGCACTCTACCAACTGAGCTATATCCCCAGCCCCCTATTGTATTTTTAAATTAAATTTTTAGTAGCTGATGCTGGGACTGAACCCAGGGACTCACAAATGTGCTCTACCTCTGAGTTACACCCCCAGCCCTTCACATTTTATTTATTTATTTATTTAGGCACTGGGAATTGAACTCAGGAATGCGTTTCCACTGAGTTACATCCCCAGGTCTTTTTATTTTTTAACTTTAAGACAGATTCTCACTAAGTTGCTGAGGGTCTTGCTAAATTGCTGAGGTTGGCCTCAAACGTGCAATCCTCCTGTCTCAGCCTCCAGTCACTGGGATTAGAGGCATGAGCCACCACATCCAGATTCTCAGGTTTTATTTTAAAAGTCACCTTGAATGATAAATTGAGCAGGTTTAAGATCACTCTTTTTTTAAAAAATATTTTTATTAGTTGTTGACAAACCTTTATTTATTTGTGTGGGGTGCTGAGACTCGAACCCAGGGCCTCACATGTGGTAGGCAAGGGCTCTGCCACTGAGCCACAGTCCCAACCCTTAAGGTCACTCTTGACTTACTTGTACATATGCTTTCCTCAGTGGGCAAGAAAGGGTGAGTTTGTGGGGGCGTGCTGGGAATCATGGCAGTTCTGGGGAGTCATTGGTTAGGTGTGGAGTGCCAGGAGTGCAGCCAATGCTGAGCGGGAGTGGAGTGACTTTCCGGAGCTCCATGAGGCACGGTTGCTACAGAAATCCTGGTGACCTGGCCCTGATTGGGCCCCTTCCATTTTTCCAGCCAAACCCACGGGCTTTCTTCCGAAAGGCTCTGCTTAGAAAGGAGAAGTCGGGCATCTGGGGCTCACAGGGGCTTAACCTGTTTTCCCCTTAGCCTTCACCAAATTGACACTTTCAGGGGTGCCGCTGAGGAACTTGAGTTCCAACACAATGACTTGGGGAAAGGAAAGAAAAAAAAAAGGGGGGGGGTGGTAAAGATAAGGAAAGAAGAAAGCCACAGTCAGGCTGAGTAACACGAGTAGCATTTGAAAACTCAAGACAGGCTTGTCCAGCCTGCAGCTCTTCCTCCCGCTCCTCACAGACCCATTCATTATCCCCAGATAGTTGTTGAGCACCTACTATGCACTGGGCACCGCTCTGGGTACCAGAGACACAGTGGTGAACAAGACAGGTAACGTGGATGCCCTCATGAAGTGCCCTTTCTAATGGAGACTTGGATACCTCAGAACTTCTCCTAAGAAGGTTTCTGAGGCACTAAAAATTCTTAGGGAACTATTTTTTTCACTGGGGGTAGTAGCACATGCCTGTAATCCCAGCAATTCGGGAGGCTGAGACAGGAGGATCACAAGTTCAGGGCAAGTTGCAGGGACACCTTGTTTCAAAAATAAAATAAAAAGGGCTGGTGGTGTAGATCAGTGGTAGTGCTTGCCACATGTGTGCAAGGCCTTTGGTTTGATCTCCAGGGCTGGGGGGAAACATCATAGGGAACTAGTTTTTTCTTCCCCTGCCCCACCCCTTTTTTGGTTGTGGGGGGTGTGGGATGGAGAGGAGGAAGGTACTAAGGAAGTAATTTGATGGGGAAGCAGCCTGGCCTCCTTTCTGCACCACCCACGGAGAGCAGAATGTCATTGGAAGAGTTAGTGATAATAGCTCTGCGCAGCCGGGGCTGCGATGCTGCAAGGCGCTCGGTAACGGATGGGCTTTGCTTTGGAACTGATCCAATCAGGATCCATCCTATCATTTGTCTTTGCAGGAAGGATGGCCCCAGAACCCCGAAGCGTGGGACTTCTCTTCATCTACATCATATCTTTTTTCTTTGGCCTCCCTGCCAACCTCCTGGCCCTGCGCGCCTTCATGGGGCGGGTCCGCCAGCCCCATCCCGCCCCGGTGCACATCCTCCTGCTCAGCCTGACCATGGCGGACCTCCTGCTGCTGCTGCTGCTGCCCTTCAAGATGATTGAGGCGGCCTACGATTTCTTGTGGCCCCTAGGGAATGCGCTCTGTGCCCTCACGGGTTTCGGCTTCTACAGCGGCATCTACTGCAGCACGTGGCTGCTGGCGGGCATCAGCATCGAGCGCTACCGCGGCGTGGCCTTCCCGGTGCAGTACAAGCTCTCCCGCCGGCCCCTGTACGGAGTCATCGCTGCCCTCATCTCCGCGGTCTTGTCCTTCGGACACTGCAGCATTGTGATCATTGTCCAATACCTGCCAACCAACAACACGAGTGACGCCGAGGGCCTCCCCGTCTGCTACGAGAACTTCACCAAAGAGCAGCTGGACGTGGTGCTGCCCGTGCGGCTGGAGCTGTGCCTGGTCCTCTTCTTCATCCCCATGGCCGTCACCATCTTCTGCTACTGGCGCTTTGTGCACATCATGCTCTCCAGACCCCAGGTGGGGACCAAGAAGCGCTGGAGAGCCGTGGGGCTGGCTGCTGTGACCCTCTTCAATTTCCTGGTCTGTTTTGGGCCCTACAATGTGTCTCACGTGGTGGGGTTCTTCCAGAAGGAGAGTCAGAATTGGCGCGCATGCGCGGTGCTGTTCAGCGCGCTGAACGCCTGCATTGACCCCTTGATTTTCTATTTCTCCTCCTCGGCTGCACGCAAAGCCTTTGATAGAGAACTGCAGAGGCTGCAGACCTGGGGGGCCTCACTCTCAGGGGAGTGGAGAAGAGCCAGAGAGGCAGCCACAGAGAGAGGAAATGCAGGCTTAGGCAAGGCCAATGACAGCTTCACAGGAGAATAAATGTCCCAGCTTGGTGTCGCCTTGGGGGACGGTCCTCCGAAAGGGGAACCATGAATCAGAACTGGGGTGGGTTCTCCTGTGACCAGCTACACAGCCAAAGAAGAGTCACAGGCATCTCAATCCCAGCTCACCCACTGAATGAATGTTTTCATTTCCTTCCTTGGGGTTGATGACATTTCCTTATTAATGGCTGGTACTACCTTACAGTAAACCACAGCCCTTTACTCCTGGAACATCAGAGTCTTGAGTTCCTTATCTTCCCCACTCAGCATCTAGAAGGTGGTGGCATTTCCTCACGTACTGCAGAGCTCTTAGCTCTGACCTTGGCCCTGATTCAGAAGGGGGAATGGGCGGGCTGGGTGGACATCTTAGCATGGGCCACTCTGGAACGGCAAGGTGGGAACCTGGAGGACCAGCACCCTGACACAGCAGTTGCTGACACAAGAGCATAAAACGGGCAAGAAAAAGAGTCCTGTGGGGAAAGTCCATGTGGGCGTGAAGAAACCCAGGTGAGGGTTCTTCACAAGTGGTGTCCTTGTGAACTCTTCTTTTTTCCTTGATCCTTCTTGCCAGAGACCTGCCATTTGTCTTTTCCAGACAATCAAGACCCTCTCCAGCATTTTTCTCTGCTTTCTCTCTCATTAATCTTTATTCTTATTTATCTTCCCTGTTCTTTCTTAAATCTTTTTAGTTGCTCCATTTTTTTTTTTTTAGTTGGGTGTTCGTTGACTTCAGTCCTTCTTCATAACAGATCATAGTGTAAGCACTCGGGGTCACAGATTTCCCTCCAAGAACAGCTTAGGACAGGTTTTGATTTGCCGAATTTTTATTAGTTTGAGGTCTGTGTACATTCTCATTTCCAGATGACATTTTCCCTTGGCTATTGAGTTTAGGAGTGTTTCTTTGTTTTTTAGGCATGTGGATCTTTACCCTTTCATGCCTTTGTTATTTGTTTCTAACTACATTGCACTGCAGTCAGAATATTATTGAAATGGGATCAGTTCTTGGAAATTTGTTGAGTATTGTTTTTTCTCCCAGAAAAATAATCAATTTTCTAATGTTCCAGGTGTGAAAAGAAGACAGATTATACAATCAATGGGTTCTGTCTGGCTTTTATGCACCTCAGATCAAACTTGTTAATTTACAATGTTCATAGTTTCATAAACTTTGCATACTTTTTTTTTTTTGGTACCAGGGATTGAATCCAGGGGCGCTTAACCACTAAGCCACATCCCCAGCCCTTTTTTAAAATATTTTATTTAGAGACAGGGTCTCGCTGAGTTGCTTAGAGCCTCACTAAACTGCTGAGGCTGACTTTGAACTTGCAATCCTCCTGCCTCAGCCTCCAGAGCTGAGGCGTGTGCCACCACACCTGGCCACCTTTACATACTTTTTGTCCATTTGATCTATCAGTTACAAGGAGCATGTGTGAAGTGCTTTTCTATGATGGTAGATTTGTCTCTTTCCTCCTTGTCATTCTGTCTTGCTGGTGATTTGAAACTTTCAGCATTTTTTTTTTTTTTTTTTGCCTTATCACCGATTTTGTCTGATATTAGTAGAGCCACACCCACTTGTCAGGGTTGACTGTTTGCCTGTTACACCTTCACCCGTCCACTCACTTTCAGCCTTCTAGACTCTTGTTTTAGATGTGTCTGTTATACACCATACATGGTAGAGTGGTTGGATTTTTTTGGCAATCTGGTCTTTCAACTTGACACTGTTTGTCATTTAACTATATCATTTTGTTTATTTATATTTATGTAATAATAATTTCTAATATATTTGGGATCATTTCTGTCATCCTATTTTAAATACTTTCATTGAAGTACACGCACATCATGAAATACACGTGTGCATCACATATGGCCAAATGATAAGCGTACAGGTCAAATGAATTACACCAAGTGAACACAATAAGTAAAGAAAGAAATCGAAACATCTGCCAACTTGTGCTCTTTTGTTTTCCTTGAGTTTTAATATTTCTCTTTTCTTCCCTCTTACCTTCTTAGCGGACCAAGTTTTTGTTTTGTTTTGTTTTTCTGGTTTCATTTCTTGTTCTCCACTAACTTGGAGAGTATTTGCTGTGATAGGCATTGTAATATGTCAGGCGTTCTCAGTCTGTCCTTCCCTCGCTGCCTTCCTTCCTTCTTCCTTTTAAATATCATACATTAAAGAAAAATCAATGCCAGATGGTTTTGAACTGTGCAAATCAAGCGCAGCAGTCTGAATGTGGTCTGTTGGCCCTTTCAGGGGTCTGAGAGGTCAAAACTATTTACATAATGATACTAGCGTGCCACTTCTTTTTTCATTCTCATTCTTTGACAAATGATGTATGATGGAGATTTTCAGAGGCTGTGTGACATGTGACATCATGACAGACTGAAGGCAGAGTGCATGAGAATACAGCTGCCTTCGAGTAAGTCAGTCCTTGGAGAGAATCTGCAAAACTGTAAGCTGACACCACCCTTCTCCATAACCTTTTGAAAAATCATGATTTTTATAAGAATGTGTTATTTGTATTAACGTGTACTGGTTTTATGATTATCATTATTTTAAAATAAATTTAGGCATATTTTAAATTTTTTCTCTTACTTTTTAAAATACAGCATATACTGATAGGTACAACCTATGCAAACAAAAGCTCTTTGGGGTGTCGGGGGGTCTTCAATAATTTTTTTAAGTGTGAAAAGGCCTGGAGGGCTGGGTGCCGCTCAGTGGTGGAGCATCTGCCTAGTATGTGCCATACCCTGGGTTCCATCCCCAGCGCTGGGGGGAAAAAAATCCCTGCAGATGTTTGGAAATTGCTGATCTAATGAGATTCTAGATGTGTTAGTCAGCTTTTCATCAGTGACTAAAATACATGGCAAGAGTGTTATGGGGTGCAACTTAAGAGCAGACGGATCACCATTGAGAAGTCCAAATTTCAGAGTCTTTATTAAGCCAGCCGGCTGACTGTCCCACACAATGCCCCCAAAATGGCTACTTGGGAGAACAGCCCCGATCATAGGGTTGTAGGGGTTCTTATACCAAAACTCACATCACTTATAAGTCTCTGTTGCTATGATTCGAAATTACAAACTAGCATCATGAGATCATCAACAGAGGGGGAAGTGGGTCAAAATGACCCTTACCTAGGCACAAACTAAAGAACGGTTACTAAATCCACACAATCACCGTTCACATGGTACATTGTTTAGGAGCAATAGGAATCAAAAGAGAGCAATTTTTCTTCACATAGGAATTATCATTCTGTATTGTTAAATATGCCACACTAAGTCACTGATGATGGGTACAGAAGTGGGGTGTTCCCATGGGAGAAGCTTATTTCCTACATGACATGGAGTCTCGGAGCAAAATGGAATCTGTTTAGTCCTTTCCCTTAGAGTCTGGCCTGTAACATTCTCATGGACCCAGCTCTATCAGCCTGTCACTAAGAGCACCTTAGGGAAGGAAGAGTCTATTTTTTGGGGGCCTGGGGTTTCAGAGATCTCCGTCCAGGGTCAGCAGCCCTCACTCTGGGCCTGAGGTGAGGCAGAACATCGTGACTGAAGACCAGGGGTGGAGGACAGCCGCTCAGTTCTTGGCAGCGGGAAAGCAGAGAGAGAGAGAGAGAGAGAAAGTGCACTGGGATAGGGTACGGTTCAAGACCATGCCCCCGTGACCTACTTCCTCCAGCCATGACATACCTGCCCACAGTTGTCACCCAATAGTCCACTCAGATTATTAGTCCATCAAACAGCTGAGTAACCTGAAGAGGTTACAGCTTTCATTATCCAATCATTTCACCCCGGAACGGGCCTTCCCTGCCTAACTAACACATGAGATTTTGGGGGGGACTCTTACCATCCAAACTGTAACTCTAGACTAAACTCATTCAGCTACATGCGATTATGCACATGCAGAGCATTCTTACCTGGCATGAAGCAGCTAAGGAGTCAAAATTTTACGAGGTGTATACCATTTAAACTTCCAGAGATGTGAGTTTTAAAGTCTACCTGACCAAATTCAAAGTTTTTCAATGTAGTAAATATGAGATTTTATTTTATTTTTTTTAGGTTTTTTTTGGGGGGTGGGGGTGGGGATTGAACCCTGGGGTGCTTGAGTACAGAGCCACATTCCCAGTCGTTTTTAAATTTTTATTTTGAGACAGGATCTCACTAAGTTATTTAGGGTATCTCTAAGTCGCCGAAGCTGGCTTTGAACTTGGGACCCTCCCTGTCTCAGTCTCTCAGTGGTTGAGATTATAGGCATATTTATACCCAGTGTAAATATGAGATTTAAAAAACAAAATTATCCCATCATGAGATAAAGAGTAAATAAACCAGTTTAGATGCTGTAATGGTTAATTAGAATTGTCAACTTGATTGGATTAAGCGATGCCGATGATTAAGAGGCCTCTGGGTGGGTCCATGGGGGCGTGTCTAGGAATGACCGGAATGTGGGATAGTGAACTGAAGCGGAGACCCTCCCTAAGCGTGGGCAGCATCGCCCAGTAGGATGGTGGCTTGGTTGGAATGAGAGCTGGAAGACAAGGAAGCAGAAGCAGATGCAGCTCGGCTCTTCTTGAACGGGTTCTTGATCGCTGCTTCGATCGTCTGAGGATATGGGACTCTCGCTTCTTCACTCTTCCAAAGCGGACTCTGCCAGTGATTCTCCACGGAGTTTCCAGAAGCCTTGGTCTCAGACTAGGACAGCAGTGTTGGTCTTTCTCGTTCTGGGGCTTCCACCTCTTAGACTGCGCAGCTGCTAGTTCTCCCAGCTCTCCAGCTTCTGGTCCTGTAAGCCAAACTAATAAATCCCCCTTTGTAACCATACTTCCCATTGATTCTGTTCCTCTAGAGAACCCTGATTAACACAGATGCAAATAATACAATTGCACAGCATAGGTCTATATGTTCATCACTGTGTGCTGGTCAAGAATCTTATTCTAGCGTTTTTTTTCTTTTTTCAATTTTACTAAATTATAAAATGTATTTTTTGCATTACATATTGTTAATTTGCAATTGAGTAGGTATTTTACAATCCTAATAGTATATTAGATTGTATAACTTATTTATTTATTTTTATTTTTACAGCCTGTATTTTGATTCACAAATGGGGTACAACTTTTTATTTCTATGGTTGAACACAATGTAGATTCACACCATTCATGCAATCATACATGTACATAGGGTAATGATGTCTGTCTCAGTCTACTATCTTTCCTTCCCCTACTCCTCCCATCCCATTTCTCTCTACACAATCCAACGTTCTTCCATTCTTTTCTTACCCCCACTGCCACCCCTCTGCCCTGTTATGTATCATCATCCACTTATCAGAGAAGACATTTGGCCTTTGGTTTTTTTTTTTGGGGTTTGGCTTATTTCACTTAGCATGATATTCTCCAACTCCATCCATTTACCAGCAGATGCCAAAATTTTATTCTTTTTTATGGCTGAGTAATATTCCTTTGTGTGTGTGTGTGTGTGTGTGTGTGTGTCTGTATCACAGTTTCTTTATTTATTCATCAATTGAAGAGCATCTAGGTTGGTTCCACAATCTAGCTATTGTGAATTGAGCAGCTATAAACATTGGTGTGGCTTATGTCACTGTAGTATGCTTCTAGAGCTTCTTTAAGTTAGAATTTTTCTTCCTGTTTCATGGAGAAATATTTTATCTACATTTAGGTAATTTTGTATTGACTCAAAATATAGGTAGGATTTCTGATCTTGGAAGCTCTGGGAACTGGAGGAGGAGGAAAGCTCTGTATTAATTATACCTGTCCTATAGCATCATGATAGAAGTGTACATTTGATCCTTATCAGCAAAGATTTTTAAAAGTTTGTCAGGGAACCAGTCATGAACAGACAGTGTGCTTTACTTTGGAAAAGGGATTTGTAAAACCCTACATGTTCCTAAGATCTAACTTAATGCAACCACTTCCGTTTCACTGGTTGGTAAACAGTGTTTCCTGGAACATTGTGCTAATGTGGCAGGGGGAACGGTTGACAGCAACATCAGCAAGGTTCCCCTCCACCCTGGGTGGCTTTCAGGTCAATGCCAGGGAAGATGAACTTCCACTGAATAGGAACCTGGATGTGAAGTCAGGTCACTTGGTTTGTGTAAACAATGTGAAATCTTTCTCCTAAAGCCAGGGTCAAAGAGCTCACCCCTATCAGTACTTCCCAACTCTTTTTGTGTGTGTAATACTGGAGATTATTCATAATTTTTTAAGGATGTCCACTCTCGCCACTCTTATTCAATAGAGCACTTAAAATTCTAGCCAAAACAAACAGGTAAGAAAAGGAAATGAAAGGGATGCAAATAGGAAAAGAAGTCAAAATATCTCTGCTCGTAGATGATGCTTCCTAGACTCAGAAGACCAATGGAAAAGCTTCCCATGTTCTTGGATAGGCAGAATTAATCCTAAAATGCACATCTTTTGATAAGTCTATAGTTTGTGTTCCATTAAACAAGTATCATTTGGCAAATACAAAATGATGTTAAACATGCACTTTCAGACTGTATCCTGCTCACACAAAGCCCTTTCGAGATCTGATGAGTTCACCCCACCCCAGGGGAGAGGAAAATAGATGACTTATGGGAAATCTCCAAAGATCTGAGGTTCCCTGTGTTTACAATGTCACCCTGTGATGCTGAGAAGTCTCATCTCAGGGGACAAGGCAGAGTGACAAGAAGGAGGCAAGGAAGAAAGTATGGGTGGTGACCTGAAGATTAGGTTTATCATAACCTGCCCTGTAATCCCTTTTCAAAACTGAGCCAGTCATGAGAGGCAGGCATTTGCTGTTGGACCTTCTTGGCAGTGCACCTTCTTTGGCATGAGCATCCCTCCCTCACCCACTCTGGAGTGGGATTCGCACCCCACCTTATGCCCCAGGGGTAGATATGTGACCCAGAACCAGCATCATTAGCAGGGATCACCCCTAACCATAGTGATGGTTCATACGTGGGTATGGAAAGTCAAAATGAAAGTCAAGCTCAGCACTTTGTGCTTAACCATTAGGAGGTGGGGGGAACCTCTGAACTTGAACTTGAACTTGAACTTGAATGTCGGTCCATCTCTTCTGGGGGAGCTACTTTGAGCCTAAGAGGCTGCTTATGCCTGAAGCCAACTCTAAGGCAAGTGGAACAGAGAGAAAACATGTCCAGGAATTTGAAGTCCTAAAGCAGGTCTACTCTGGGGCTTTTCAGATCTGGGCACCAAAAATTCTCTCTCCTTAGCTTAAGGCAGTTTGATTTTTCAGCTGTTTCCAACCAAAAGAGAAATTATTACACAAACCAGCACAGTTGCAGCCAGACTTTCCGTGTTATTTTTAAAAACCAGATTAAGAATTTATATCTGAGCTGGGTGCCATGGCATGTGTCTATAGTCCCACCTATTCAGGGAACCCAGACAGAAGGATCACAAGTCTGAGGCCAGCCTGAGTAACACAGGCAACACAGTGAGACTTTACCTCCCAAAGACTCCCCCAGAACCAAAAGATGTAAGGATGGAAACGTAAAAACATAACAAGCATGTTCATCACGCAAAATGAATCCAAGTGACATTTAGCCATAGTCCTTCAGATCTCCAAGGCGGATGCCCCATTGTGCTGCTTCTTGCTGCATTTCCACCTTCTTTGACAAAGACGTTACTGTGGAACGCAAGTGCATCCTTCCTGCCCGTGTTTTAAGAATGTACTTTGCACTTGAGTCCGGAAACACTGTTTGGTATTATCTTGTCCACAAATACCACACAGAACAAGTCATTCTATAATGAGCGATTTTCTACCCCGAATTGTGTCCTCCATATCCACAGATCTCATTCATTTCTTCTGTCTGCTATAACAGTCCATCATCTTAATATACCAAATTGTTTATTTTCCATTCTACTATTGATAGGCATTTAGATAATTTCCCAACACACAGCATAACGATGAACTACCCCAGGGCCTCTGTATGTCTGTGGGATGGCCCTTCTACTGGGTGGCAGGGAGGGTGCGTTTTCAGTTTCAGTAGAAGATTCAAGGTGCTCCGTACAGTGATGGCATAAATGGAAAGGGCTTGTCAGGGCTGCCACGGCCCCGGGGCTCCCCTCCCAACCCCGGTCCTGCAGGCATACGTAGTCATGAGGACGAGGGAAAGTGCCCAACCTGCCCTACCGGCATCAGGAAAGGTCTGGGAGGCCCGAAGTCACTCAGCGGATTGGTACCTGTGCCACACATACGTATGAACTGTGGGGGTGAAGTGGGCAGAGGACCAAAGAAGCAAGTGTGTCACCTCCCGGACCATGCCTCTCTCGACCAAGTCCACATGGTCACGAACGGAGAAGCGTAAAGGTGACAAGGTACAACTGAATCCATCAGAGTGGGTTTCTTCCCCAGTGCCACCATTTCTAAAGAAAGGGCACATGTGTCACAGAGAAACGGTGAGGGCACTAGAAAATGTTGGTCCTGAAGAATGGTGGAGATGGAAGACAGAGCCAAGGGAAAATCAAGATGCCGGGATCCTAAGGGAGGATCTGGGGTGGCCTGGTTCCTGGGCATGAAAATGAAGCCGGTGGTGGCCCTGGGTCACGTGACGTGGGCCAAGACGAGACACTGTCACTGGCGGATGAAACAGCATCTGTCTGTGTACTCACACGTCTATGTCAGATGGTTTCCAGGAACAGGAGCTTCCCTAGATCTCTACGGCTCCAGGAAAGAACAGACAAGAAGAAGGAAGACAGAGAACAGAGGCAAGGGACCAGCCAGAGAGGGAGACCGCGCCTGAGCCTCGCCTGCAGAGAGCAGTGGCTGGACCAGGACCCCGGGCTCCCTGTGGACATGGTAGCAAGCGGCCCCAGCCTCTTCTTGGACACTCACTCATGTGGCTGGGGGCTCCAGGGAGCTCTTGTGGGGTAGGGCTCCACTAAGCAAGTCCAGCCGGCTCTGGAAGAGGAAGCAGTGAGCAGACAAGGAGAGCAGCCGGGGTCGGACTGCAGGAGGAAGCTGGCCGTTGGCTCCTTTAGAATAATGGGTCAAGAGGAGACATGAAGCAGGCTGCCTGCATTATGACAGCAGAACAAGTCTGAAAGGGCTTGAGACTTAGAAGAGAATAATTAGATTTGTGGGAACAGACTTTCGGGGGGAAACTCAGAGGGCTCAGAGGCCTGAGAAAGAGCTCAACTCTTGACCTTCCTCTTGCAACACACAGCAAGGTCAAGTGTAAAGTTTCTTGGCTGCTGAGTGACCCCGAGATGGCAGAGAGACCCTTAAATCTGCAACTTGTTGCACAAGTTGACAAACATCTCTCGGATTCACATCTCTGATCGCCGTCTGCTTGGGAGAGGATGAAGCTAATTACCTAAAATACCAAGCAGAAAAGGCAAGGCAGGGAGACCCAAGTGATCAGCTTTGCCCAGCTGGGGACTAAGGGGCCTCACTGTCATTCCCAGTGGTGAGGTGAAGCCACAAGAGTAAAAGTTCAAGAACACTGAATGGGGACTAAGAGACAGATCAGTGGAGGGATTGTCCCAGTTGAGGTGGGAAGGCATCTGGCAGAGTTGGTCATCGTGGTCAGAGCAGAGAAATGCCCTGGTATTCAACAAGCCCACGATAGGACAGTCTTCAAGCTTCTGTCACCGGGGACCTGGGGTTTGCTGCCCGGCACCCACTTCCCATCCTTCCAGTTTTCCTTTAGTTAATACTCTTTCTTCTCTCTGTGTCCATATGGCATGGGGTGCTGGGGGACAGGGGCTGGGGGAAGGTAGACCCCAACCTACCTGCAGGGGAGGGCATGGAACCCTTTCCTTGAACTCATGGAGGATACATTTTCTAGAATGATTCAGGAAAGAAACATTCTCTTTCCACAGGTTGGTTAGAAAGATAGAAGTATGGAATCCTGGAGCTTCTAGACGTCGTCTTGGGCATGACTTGGAGAGGACTTATCTGAAAACAAAGCCAACGTAGGAAAGCAACACTGAGACACAAAGACAGATTACTGATGGTGTCATTTGAGCACCTGGATACAGCCATTCCTGAAGCTGTTTTTCCTGAATTCTTCAATCTCATAGCCGATAAATCTCAGATTTTGCTTATTCAGCGTAAGTAAGTTTGTTGTCACCTGGAATCAATCATACAAATATTTTTTAAGAGAACTTGTCACTAATAATAAAGAATAAATAAGAATAGATATCTTTGAATTAAATCTATTCTGATTTGTAAAATAAATGAGAACAGATTCAAGGCTATCTGTATAAAAATGTCAGTGATTCTGTTTCATTTTGACATGTAAGGATTAGGATCATAACCCCCGGGCCAGGCATGGCACATAGCTCTGGGCATGCAGGAGATTGCCCTTGCTGCTCTCGTAAATCAGATGCCTGGGTAAGAAGAACTTCTCTAGAAGTGCGTTCTGCAGTTTGAAGTGTTTCTGTACATACTGTCACACAAGCATAAACCTTCCTATGATTGTTTCTTAAGCCTTTTTTTTTTTTTTTTTTTTCCTGGTACCGGAGACTGAACCCAGATATGCTCTACTTCTGAGTCACATCCCCAGTCCTTTTTTCTTTTTCCTTTTGAGACCAGGTCTCCCTAAGTTGCAGAGACTGGCCTCAAACCTGTAATCCTCCTACCTCAGACTCCCCAGTAACAGGGACCACCAGCATGTGCCATTACACCAATCCTCCTATGCCTTCTAATTAGTGAGGACTACCAAGTCCAGCAAGGCCAAATGACTTGCTCAAAAATATATAGCCAGATGGGTGTAAGGGTGCATGCCCGTAATCCCAGTGACTCAGGAGGCTGAGGCAGGAGGACTGTGAGTTCAAAGCCAGCCTCAGCAAAAGTAAGGCACTAAGCAACTCAGTGAGACCCTGTCTCTACATAAAATACAAAATAGGGCAGGGATGTGGCTCACTGGTTGAGTGCCCCTGAATTCAATCCCTAGTATTCCCCCTCCAAAAATTTATCTATACATATATTATATATTGTATATGTACAGCCAGTGGTCACCCTTGCACCAGAATCTGGATCCAGTGCTCCTTCTGTTCTACCAGTTTCCTCTCAAAAGATAGTAACCAGTATGTGGGACTCAGGGACAGCAGTGTAGAGGAAAGGCCATCCTCCCTGGGGGACGCACCCACAAGGGCACTGAGGGAACAGAAAATGAAATGGAAATGACCAGGTCGAGGCTGTGCACTGGGCTCTGGGAAGGCTGTGGACTCCATCTCTTCTTTCAGGAACTTACGTCCTTCTATTTATCCACCCGGCATCTGTAGACAACCTGCCTGAGTCTGTGCCCCCCGTCCCCCTCCCCCTCCCCCCCCCCCCCCCCCCCCAGGGAGAAGCAGGAGATGATGACTTGCTTTCCCAGAGCCCCTCCCATCTAGGACACAGGCTGAGACAGAGGTGCCATCGAGTCGCACGCCCACGTGGAGGCGTGCTACACAGCTGTGCTGGGAAACCAGAAGCTGTTTGGGGCGGGCGCGGCTCTGCCAGGCTCAGCGTGGCAGAGGAGAGGTAGAGCGGGTGTACAGGGGCAGTGGCCGGGTGTGGGCCGCGGGCTCCGTGCTGGTGGGGTGCGCAGCAGCGTGTCTCCGAGCATCACCCCAGTCCTGCTCCTCTGGCTGTCCTGGGAGTCCCATGGGCTGGCTGATAGTCTTTAACCACAAAATTCCTTTCTGCTTAGCCGAGAATAGAGGGTAGGCTGAGATCAGAAGGCATGGAAGATCTTCATTGGGACCCACCTCCTGTTACGCCTTCAGTCCTTCTGCCAGCCTCTTGGTCACGAGTGTCCTCCGAGGAGGAACGCAGCCCTGCCCCGCTCCACCCTCGACCTCCTGAGGCAGCCACTCCCGCAGTGACTGCGGTCTGTGTCCTCCTGCCCAGGACGCAGGGGCAGGGACGGGCTTGTTCTGTGGGGCTGAGCTGCTCTGCTCAGCCGCATGCTGCCCCTAGGATGCCGCAGCACTCCGGTCCTGTTCCGCGGTCAAGGAATCCGCCAGCCTCCATTTCTGTAAGGACACTGTCCCACAGCGGCTGGGTGTGGGGCGAGGAACACCAAAAACTTAATGGCAGGATCCTGGAAGGAAACAGCGCACTGCGCCGCTGCCTGGGTCCTGCAGGGGCCTCGGCGCTGAGTTCAAAGTTCCCTGTGCTCTAAACCACTACGCTACGTCTCCCAAAAGGCTCACTGCAGGGAGACAACGACCGTCCCCTGTCCCCTGTTCAGGACCCCTGCCTGTTTCCTTCTTTGCCTTTCCTTCCTTCCAACATCGACCGGGTTGATGGAGTACCTGCCCCACCACAGATGCCAATCGAGGTGAGGAGGAGTCGGAGCTGGAGGAGTGCAGGTCATGCCCCTTCTGGCCTGGCGTTTGGGCTGCCGGGAGTAAGAAAGCTGTTCGACAGGGTCAACACTCCAGAATGTGGGGCGCAGGAGACGACTTTCTGAGTAGAATCCCTCGAACTCAGGAGATCATGCTGCGTTAATAAATGGGACAGCATCAAATTGAAAAGCTTCTGCACAGCCGAGGGGGCAATTAGGAATGTGGAGAGAGAACCTACAGAATGGGAGAGAATCTACTAGCTACTCTTCTGACAGAGGATTACTATCTCGAAGATATAAGGAACTCAAAAAACTTTACACCAGGGGCTGGGGATATAGCTCAGTTGGTAGAGTGCTTGCCTTGCAAGCACAAGGCCCTGGGTTCAAATCCCCAACACCACCAAAAAAAAAAAAAAAAAAAAAAAAAAAACTTTACACCAAAAAAATAAAATAAAATAACCCAAATGGGCAAATGAATTAAACAGACACATCTCAAAAGAAGAAATACAGATGGCCAAGAAATGCATGATAAAATGTTGAACAGCACTAGCAATTAGGGAAACGCAAACCAAAAACTACACTGAAATTTCATCTCAACCAGTCAGAATGGCAGGCACCAAGGACATAAATAATAAATGCTGGAGAGGACGTGCAGGAAAAGGAACACTTCTCCACTGCTGGTGGGACTGTACATTAGTACAACCACTATGGAAATCAGCGTGAAGTTGCCTTAGAAGAGTAGGCAAGGAAGAATGAAATTCTGGTGTTTGGCAGTAAATGGACGGAGTTGGAGAACATCATGCTAAGCGAAATAAGCCAAACCCAAAAAACCAAAAGCAGAATGTTTTCTCTGGTTAGCGGATGCTAACTCACAATAAGTGGTGGTGGCACTCGGGAAGAACAGAGTTACTTTAGATTAGGCCGCAGGGAGTGAAGGAAGGGGAAGGGGCAAAGAGGTAGGAAGGATAGTAGAGTGAAACAGACATTATTACCTCATGTACACGTATGATCACATGACTGATGTGATCCTACAACATGTACAATCAGAAAAATGAGAAATTACACTCCATTTATATAGGATCTATGAGATGCGTAAGTGTATTCTAGTGTCATGTACAACTAATTAGAACAAATAAAAAATTTATATATATATATATATAAAGGACAAGGCGTGGAAGAACCATATGACCCAGCTATACCACTCCTTGGTATTTATCCCAAAGAATTAAAGGCATCTTACTGCAGGGATACATGCATACCCATGTTTATAGCAGCACAATTCACAATAGCCAATGCATGGAACCAGGCTAGGTGTCCAAGAAAGGATGAAAGGATAAAGAAAATGTGGTTTATATGCACAATGGAGTTTTCTTCAGCGGTAAAGAAAAATGAAATTATGGTATTTTCAGGTAAACGAATGAAACTAGAGTCCATTATGTTAAGGGAAATAAGTCAAACTCATTAGGTCAAGGGTCATACGTTTTCTCTCATGCGGAAGGTAAGAGAGGAAAAAGGAAAAGAAAGATGGGGGTGGATCTCATGAAAACCAAAGAGAGATGAGTAGAGGAAAGGGACCAGGGGTGGGAGGAGGGGCACAGGGAGGGCGGAAGTGCTGGGAGGGACGTTGTTGTTATACCGTGTATTATGTGCATGCATGAATACATAACAACAAACCCACCCATGTGTACGAGTGTAAAGCACCAAGAAAAAAAAATGTGAGAGGGACGTAAGTAAATAAATTACATGGCAGAAAAAATGCTCAAAGTCTAAAAGGCCCAAGAGAGTTAACAGTGTCGTTTTGATATGTAAGTGGCTTCCTCCTCCCTGTATCTGGGCCCAGTGGGTATGATCTGTTGGTTTGACCTGAACATATTTTTACGTGTGCATTTCTTATTGTTAGGCACAGTCAAGAGGTCTTTACTGGAGCAAGAGAAAACCAGGTCTGTGACATGAGAGCCAGTCTGCTCTCCCTGTCACCAGGAACTGTTGACGATCAAAAGAGAAATAAGCAAAACAATCTCAGATTCTCGTAAAGCAGGATGGAGACCAGGGAGCACTGTGAGGAGAGGGGGGAGGAAGTGGCCCAGGAAGGAGTCCCGGGAATGAAGACAGAAAGCAGCCGCAGAGCCAGGGCAAGTCACTCCGAGCAGGGGCTACCACAGGACACAGCTGCAGAGGGTGAGCTGCCCGGTGAGCTGGTGTGGCTGGACATGCGTTAGAAGACACCGCACGCCCATGGGGTCCCGCTGTTCGGGAGAGGAGAAGTGGCCAGAGGCAGGGCAGGTGCGCTGGGAAAGAGGAGGCTGGCGGTGGGCCCACCTCTCCCATGCTCCGGAATCACAGCGGAGCACACAGGGACTAGTCAACCTATTCCAAGTGGAGATCCGGTCTGAGGCCCACGGCAAGTGGTCCCATGGTCTACAGCTGAACCACAAAGAGGAGCGAGAAAATAAAAGCAAACTACTGGGTCATACCAGGATGTCAAGGAGTCCAGGATAAATCCACAAACTCAGGGCCCGGATTATGTCCCAGATCCTGTTCCTAGAACTTTAAGGGGTATCAACCCTCAATCTCCACTTAACCCCAAAAGCCAGGCTCTGTCCTCTGTCATTACTTCCCTTGCACAGGGAATGAACAGGAGACTAAGTGGCTTGCCCACACCCACCCAATTGAGGGGTCCTTAGAGGCTGGGACCAGGCAGTATGGCTCCCGCCCTTGACCACCACCCTACACTGCCCTTGAAGAGCCCTCCCAGGTACCTAAACTTGGAAGCCAGAGAAACACGGGAAACTGCCCAAGGTTTCCATTTAGGAATCAACACTTTAGACTCAAGGGATCAGTTCTGGGGAAGAGCTGAGACTTTTCAGGTTCTCTCCTGAGAATAACCAACTATGGGCTTTCTGAGTCGAAGCCCAGCCCTGAAGCACAGTCAGAGGAGGCGCAGCTCCAACTCTGCCACTTCATGCAGGAAGAGAAAATCAAGAGCCAAGCGAGGGCCCAGGAGACTGCTTCTGCTCTAGAGAATTCTTGGTGGCAGGAAATAGAGGGATCAGGAGATAATTAAGGGTTCAGTCTCAAAGGACAGACAGAACCAGGGAGGTACAGGATCACAGAAGGAGAGCAGCGTTAGAGAGGTGCTGATTGTAGGGAGACTGCATGGTGCTGACCTGGGCCAGAGGTGGGGCCCGAGGAACAGCCAAGGACACAGCCACCAGGCAGGCAGACATATCTTCAGTCTGACTCAGAGGTGGTCAGCGTTCTGTCTCTGGATCGGGAGTGGAATGGGAGACGCTGGGGCTGGGAGTCTGTCCAGCCTGGGAACATAATCAGTCCCCTGTGTGGCCTCTGGAAAGAGGCTGAGGATCGCTCCTGTGAAGAGCCTGTTTATCTGGCTACAATTCATGATAGAGGAGTATTTTTGCAGTTTTGCAAAGCGTTCTCATATGCTACCCCATTTAATCACGTCTCAGCCTTTTGGCTGAGATCCAGTGTAGTATCTGTTCTTCGCAGTTCAACATGTTACCTCATTTATTCTCCCAAACATGCCTGTTCTATTTGTAGAGGGCTACAGTCTATATCAAAGCCCAGGGAAGTAAAGCAACGCCCCAAGACCTCACAGCTGACCTGCACAGAGCACGCCTGGGGATCCAGGCTAGCTTCCCAACCACCTGGCACCATGTCCCTCAGCTCTGCCTTTGTGGGGAGGGAACTCGGGTCAAAAGGCATTCAGAGTGGTCATCTGGCTCGCCTCCTGCCTCCGGCCCCTATATTCACAACCAGGCCTTGGAGTTTCATGCAAGCATCAAGGATCCAGAGCAGAACCGTGACCTTGAATGACTCCCAGACAGCCACGTATTAGTCAGGACTCTCCAGAGAAACTGAACCAACAGGACTTACATGAGTACGCATGAGTCTATCTATATCTCTATACAGACATGGAAAGATTTTGAAAGATTTATTGTGGTTATGCAATACTATGTGGATTATGGAGGCTGAGAAATCCATGATCTTCTCCCTGCAAGTTGAAGTGTAATTCAATCCAAATCTGAAGGCCTGAGAACCAGGGCAGGAAATGTCCAAGGCAGGAAAGGACATGCTTCAACTCAAAGAGCAAATTCACCCTTCCTACATCTTTCTGTTCAATTTGGGGCCTCAGTAGATTGGATGGTACCTGCTCACACTGGCCAGGTGATCTTTAGTCAGTCCCCTGACTCAAATGTTAGTCTCTTCTGGAAACATCTTCATAGACACACCCAGAAATAA